>NC_090834.1:53830400-54455400 GCF_028021215.1 Eschrichtius robustus
GCCAAAGAAACAAAAGAAAGATGTCCACCTGTGAATATGTTACTCTACATGACAAAACACGTTTTGCATATATAAGTAAGGTCACAACCCTTAAGAAGGGAAATCATTTGGCATTATCTAGGTGGGTCCAGTCTAATCACATAAGCCTTCAAAATCGGAGAAAACTCTCTAGCTGATGTGAGAGATGGCAGCAGTAGAATATAGGTGACAGAAATGGAAATCAGAGAGATTCTGAATGTGAGAAGGATTTGACATGGCATTGCTGGTTCTAAGATACATGGGGCTCCAGGCAAGGACCAGAGAGAAGACTCTAGGAACTAAGGCTGCCCTCCCACTAGCAGTCAGTAAGGACATGTGACCGTCTTAAAACCACAAGGTGCTGAATACAGCTAACAATCTGAATGAAGTTGGAAGCGGATCCTTCCACAGTCTCCAGTAAAGAATAAGCCCTGCCATCACCTTGATTTAGACCCTATAAGACCTGGGGCTGAGGAATCAACCCAGCCTTGGACTTCTGACCTACAGAACTGTAAGATGATAAATTTATGTTGTGCGAAGCCCGAAATTTACAGTAATTTGTTATGGATATAACAGGAAACGAACATACATACGAAGATTATGTAGAAAAATATAAAGTAACCATGCCTGTATGCTTCATGAAAGAGCAGAACACTAACATTCACAAACACTCTCTCTCTCTCTCTCTCTCACATATATGAACACACAAAAATAGCAAAACAACACAATACACAAATCTATACACAGACCATTCTCTAACTAAATAAAATACAGAAAAACAACTATGAAAGGAAAAAAAATGTGTTTAAGTTCTAGAATTGGGGGTTTAAAAATGATTATTTGAAATTATTAATTTATTATTGTTGTATTGTCCCTTTATTATAAATTTAAACATTAGTATAAAGTATAGATAATAAAAATATGAAAAGAAAGGTTTTCTTAAACCAGTACCTTTGATGAGGGTGTGTGCTGTCTTCCTAAGACTATATGTCCTCCTGTAGAGAATGTGAGGCAGCTACACACAGATACAGGTGAACTTGTGTGTGTGTCCAGACTTCTAAATTGTTCAACTCTACACAGCTGCTGCCAGGTGATTCCTGAAACAGATTTAGCCCCACTTTTAGTTTTATGACCAATTCTCCACTCTGTCCACAAAACAGATAACTCTGGAGAACTAGTTTAGCCTGAAGAAGAGTCATTTTCTGATCTTATGCCTCAACTTTAATGTTTAGACTCATGATGTGCTCCTTGAGAAGAACCCTTCCCAGAGTCAGTTCAAAAAACAAGGTATGCTTCTTTTTGTGTGTGTGCCTGTGTCCCAATATTGGAATCTCCCCTTTCTCCCCAAATAGAATATTAGAAGGGCAAACAAGGGTGCTGACCAGCTATAGATATGAGGAGTTTGATCCAGAGAGACTCTGCTATGGCAGGTATATGAACTGAGATACTTCAAGGTAGGGAAAGCCAATGATAAATTAAATCCAGAGTCATTGGAGAGGATTGAGGAATTAACTCAAAGTAATATAAACAGAATAGAGACATTAAATACTGAAGCAGATCTGAAATAAGCTAGGTAGGTCTGGGATGATATCCACAATCACCGGATTTTGGAATTGTGTGTTAATGGGCATGCGGCACTCCATATAGGGTCAAGCTACATGTCAAGTTAAGCATTTGTCCCAGTAAACTGCCAGCACTCCGGCTCTTCTGGTTCTATGGTCATGCTTTGTTTTCATTTGAAGTTATGCAATTCTGTTCTCAGTTGTTGACCCCATGGTCAAACATTGATGCCTGTTGAGATCTCCTGTGTATGGCATTTTCCCCAGTGTCCTGGTCAGCTGCAATTTGAGGGCCAGAAAATTGTATTTGAATCAAAGAAAACAAAAGGCAGTAGGAATGCTTGAGTAGCCTTCACCACTCTGCCGAGCTCTCTTCTGATCTGTGACTGCATTATGCATTTTCAACTCCCTTTCATTTTTACCATTACAACATGTGGCTCTCATCTTTCCCTCTCTGAATCTGTCGGAGCTTAAAAGTAAATACCTCAGAAATTAGGGCAGGCAAAGATATAAAAAAGTGAAAGAACTTCCTTGGGGGACACAGAGAGAAACCCATCTTCCCTACATGTGAGCGGGATTGACGAGAGCTGTCAGGAGGGAACAGACCAAACAAAGGCTGCCCAGGGACACTCATGTCCCTTTGTGCTCAGCTAATGAATCAGAAGTTGGCAACAGACTTTGATGGAATGACTTTGTCAGAGCCGGAAAGTGGCCAACTTCTGTCCTTGAAAGTTCTAAGGAAAAAGAAACTTCTGGGATTATAAGGTATTTATAGCTACTGCTATTACCTTAGTTCAAATCACTGTCTTGTTGTCTGAATGACATAATAGATGATATATCTACTTTCCTTCTGCCCCCTCCAATGTAATCTATTAAAACCTAAATCAGATGATACCATTTCCCTAAAACTTCTCAATTACATCCAGAAAAAAATTAAAACTTGACTATGACCTACAAGACACTATATGATGTAGCCCAATCTAACACTCAGACTTCATCTCTTATTATTCACTTTTTACTCACTAAGCTCTAGGAGATTATATCCCCATCACCTTACGTCCTTCATAATTCTTTGTAATATTACACTTTACATAGTAATCATGTCTAGCTAAATTTATTTATTTATTTGCTTATTATTTACTTACCTGCTGTTTCTTATGAGTTGTGAAAGTTGGCTGGTAACATCTTTGTTCCTCAGTTTCCATAGCTACAAAATAGGGACAATAATAAAAATATCATCTGGGCATTTTTTCCTGCCTTCCCTAGATGTGCCTTTCTCAATTTTAACAGAAGGTACTTCGTGATTGTGTCTGAAAAAATGCTAGACACTTTCTATATCACGAGGTGGGAGGTGTATGGAAGCAAATGAACAACCATCTTTATTCTCTGAGACATAGGTCCCTTGATGAGAGCAACATGAACGTGTATGATTATAAAACAAAACAGAATGCAACAAATTCTGGCTGTGGCTCTATTTGTTAAGGACCTATAATTGAATTTGAGGTAGACTTTGTATGGGAAACAAAGGAATTACAATAATTAGGGCCATATATCCTGTGCTAGGTAGGAGACACACATCATCACACTTCACCCTCTCAACAATCAGGCAAGGTTGGTTTTACATCACCTTCTATAGAGGAGCATAGTCTCAGGAAGCTGAGACTGAAAGTTAGATGATCAAAGTGATAAAGTATAGAGCAAGGCCTGGAATGAGAGCCTATTGATTCCCAAACCCACGCTTGTTCTTCCTTGTCATACTCCTACCCATGACTCTACTGGGTTTAGAAGCAAACCCACATGAAAGAATTGAAGGGCACATAAGAAATTGTATGGGTCAGGATCTGTTTCCAACTCTGCATGCATAAGTGTTTTATTTATTTATTTTTATTTATTTTTAAATTGAAGCGTAGTTTATTTGCAGTACTGTATTAGTTACAAGTGTGCAACATAGTGATTCAATATCTTTATAGATTTTACTCCATTCAGAGTTATTACAAAACAATGGCTGTATCTCCTTGTGCTGTAAATATGTCTTTGTTGGCTTATCTATTTTACACATAGTAGTTTGTATCTCTTTATTCCATATCCCTATCTTGCCCCTCCTCCTTCCCTCTCCCCACTGGTAACCACTAGTTTGTTCTCTATATCTGTGAGCCTGTTTCTGTTTTGTTATATACATTCATTTTATTTTTTAGATTACATATATAAGTGATGACATACAATATTTGTCTTTCTCTGTTTTATTTCACTAAGCATAATACTCTACAGGTCCAATCACGTTGTTGCAAATGGCAAAATTTCATTCTTTTTTTTATGATTGAGTAGTATTCCATTGTTCATATATATGTGTGTATATATGTATATCTCACTTTTTTTTTTTTTTTTTTTTTTTTTTTAAAGGCTGTGGGAACGGGGGAGGGTTTTTTTTTTTTGTTTTTTTGTTTTTATATCTACTTTATTTATTTATTTATTTATTTATTTATTTATTTATTTATTTATTTGGCTGTGTTGGGTCTTCGGTTCGTGCGAGGGCTTTCTCTAGTTACGGCAAGTGGGGGCCACTCTTCATCGCGGTGCGGGGACCGCTCTTCATCGCGGTGCGCGGGCCTTTCACTATCGCGGCCCCTCCCGTTGCGGGGCACAGGCTCCAGACGCGCAGGCTCAGTAGTTGTGGCTCACGGGCCCAGCTGCTCCGTGGCATGTGGGATCTTCCCAGACCAGGGCTCGAACCGTGTCCCCTGCATTAGCAGGCAGATTCTCAACCACTGCGCCACCAGGGAAGCCCTCACATCTTTTTTATCCATTCATCTGTTGATGGACACTGAGGTTGCTTCCATATCTTAGCTGCTATAAATAGTGCTGCTATGAACATTGGGGTGCATGTATGTTTTCAAACTAGTGTTTTTATTTTCTTCAGATATATACCCAGGGTGGAATTATTGGATCTTATGGTAGTTCTATTTTTAGTTTTTGAGGAACCACCATACTGTTCTTCATAGTGGCTGCACCAATTTACATTCCCACCAACAGTGTACAAGGGTTTCCTTTTCTCCACATCCTCACCAACATTTGTTATTTGTAGACATTTTGATGATACCCATTCTGACAGGTGTAAGGTGATATTTCATTGTGGTTTTGATTTGCATTTCTCTAATTGTTAGTGATGTTGAGCATTTTTTCATGTACTTGTTGGCCATCTGTATCTCTTCTTTGGAAAAATTATTCATGTCTTCTGTCCATTTTTTAATTGGGTTGTTTGTTTTTTTGATATTGAGTTGGAAGAGCTGTTTATATATTTTGGATATTAACCCCTTATCAATTATATCATTTGCATGATTCTCCCATTTATTAGGTTGTCTTTTTGATTTGTCAATTTTTTCCTTTGCTGTGCAAAAGCTTTTGAGTTGAATTAGGTCCCACCTGTTTATTTTTGCTTTTATTTCTTTTGCCTTAGGAGAAATATTCAAAAAAATATTGCTACAATTTATGTCAAAGAGTGTTTTGCCTATGTATTTTCTAGGAGTTTCAGGGTTTCAGGTCTTACATTTAGGTCCTTAGTTCATTTTGAGTTTATTTTTATATATGGTGTGAGGAAATGTTCTAATTTCATTCTTTTACATGTAGCTGTCCAATTTTCCCAGCACCACTTATTGAAGAGACTCTTTTCTCCACTGTCTATTCTTCCCTCCTTTGTCATAGACTAATTGATCACAGGTGTGTTCGTTTATTTTTGGGCTCTCTATTCTGTTCCATTGATTTATGTTTCTGTTTTGGGGACAGAACCATATTATTTTGATTACTGTAGATTTGTAGTATAGTCTGAAGTCAGGAAGCATGACATGTCCAGCTTTGTTTTTTTTTCTTTTTCTCAAGATTGCTTTGGTAATTTGAGGTCTTTTGTGGTCCCATATAAATTTAGGATTATTTGTTCTAATTCTGGGAAAAATGTCATGAGTGTTTTATAGGGATTGGGTATAATCACCAGGGTAAGTGCCACTAATGACTGTCTCCACCATGCTCAGACACCATTCTGAGTTGGAGCCACCTCCGTGTCTGATGGCCAAGTTCTTTCCTCAGTCATGGTAGACCCCACTCCAGCATGGAGCTCCAATGTGAAGTAAGCAGGGCTGGAGAGTTCACTCGGCTCAGGCTGTGGCACCTGCTAGGGTGGTCACAGGATACAGTCAACCACCTGTGCAATCTGCTTTCTCCACCCTGTTTCAGGAGTAAGCAAGTACGCATGCGTGCTCCTTAGGAGGGGAGTCCAGGCTTCCCACAGCCCTCCTATTATTACCACTGGCCCTCCAACCAGCCAAGGAGGTTTGTCTTTCTTGTATCAGACCCCAGGAATATGGCACCTAATGTGTGGCTAGAACTACTCACTCCCCAGGGAGGATCTTTGCCCGTGTGTAATCTCCCTTTTCCTCTGGTCTCCTTCCTGGGGCACAGGCCCCAACCTGATCCCTTCTCTTCCTTTACTACCTCATTCTGTGTGGATCTTTATTACTGCCTTGGTTGTACAGGAGCCTTTCTGCCAGTTTCCAGTTTGTTTTCAGTGAGAATTGTTCCTCACGTAGTTGTATTTTTGATGTGTTCATGGTGGGGAGGTGAGTTTCAAGTCCTCCTACTCTTTCATCTTGATCTCCTCCCAGCTTAAGAGTTTTTAAATGTACAGTTAATGTTGGTCCTCTTCTTCCTCCTAGAGAGCAGGGATTAAAGCATTTTTTGTAACCTCCCTTTAACTCTGCCAGTGCTGGCACAGGCAGTGTGGAATATCAGCTTTGGAGTCAATTGAAGCTCAATTCTGTCATGTGTTAGTGTGTGATCTGGGCTGCCTACTTATCCTTCTTAAGAATCAGTTTCCCATCTGTAAAGTGAAATAAAACATACATCAAGCTGTTATAAAAATTAAATAATCTGTGTAGCTTTGACATTAAATCACCTATTATTATTTTATCATTATTTTTCTATTAGTATTACAAAGGTCATTAAGCACTGATGGAGTTTTCAGCCCCATTGGCCCACATGAGGCAAGGAAATCAGGCTGGCATTCTAAATATCTCACTAGTCTTAGTATGCATCTGATAATTTTTTTCTTAATCCTCGTTTAGGCTATTTCCCTCCAAAAGAACTATGACCCTCCCATATCTCCCAATTCTATCCACTCTTAAAATCTTGAAAAATAGTGGATACCCTACTCAATACACACACACAAACACACACACACACAGTTTTTTCCAGGCAGCATTCTCTGAATATCATAGCCCACACTCATTTCTCCTTCCTCTATATACTAGTTATGTAGTATTATCCAAGCAGGATGTACTTACATTTTTATTATTTCACCTGTCTTTGTTCTGTTCCCCAAGTCGAGGTTGAAGAACCTTAAAGTAAGGGAGTATACTTCAAGAGTCCATAATATTGTCCACAGGGCTTAGCTGGGTACAGAGGGAGCCTGTGTGGAGGGAGCCCTCCACACAGGCTATGCTTAATTATTTCATTTTGATAATATATGTCAGTGATATAATCTTAATTCTTCTCCCAGTTTGATTTCATCAGATGGCTAACGCTTCCAGATCCTAGGACCCATACGAACCCAAAGTTTTTCTATGTGTAGCTTTGTATCTGTTTCATCTGATATCCACTTTAGAAAGCATTTTGACCATTTCCCAGTATGAAGAAAAAGGATTTTTGTTTAATTAATGAAGCTTTTCTCAGGTCCAGATTTTAGTCTTTTAATGCACTTTCAGCTGTTAGAAAGATACTATTAAAATGCCTTAGCTATTGACTAATGCTTAATTATTCTCTTTCTGGAATAAATCACATTTTTAATGTAGATCAATCCTTGGCTTTCTTAGCAGGAAATCCTTTAGCTTAGTAACATACCAATGATCTGTGTTTATTTTCTATTTCTCCTTGTTTTATTTTAAACAGGAGATTTGCAGTTGGGTTGCACTTATAAAAATACATTAGGAAAGCTTGTGTCTATCTAGAGTCTTGTGCAGAGTGAGCTATATGGTTAACTAAATATAGCCAGACCACTCTCTTCACCAAAGGATGTATATGTATGTGTGTATATATACTTATATATATATGTGTGTGTGTATGTGTGTGTATATATATATATATATGGAGTATATGTATTTTATTCATTTGGTGAACCCAAATAGGCTGAGGTTATTAGTTAAAGCAACTTTCATTCAAATGGATCAAGAAATAAATAATCTGGTTATTTGAGCTGTCTGTATTTAGCAAAAATACAGATATTAACATAAAAAGAATGCTCAAATGGTTTAGAAAAAATAAACATACGTAATAACCAAAACTACATATATTCCAAGATAATTTATCTTAAAATATTCCATGTGTCAAGCATTTTTTTTTTCAAGTATGAATTTAGGCCATAAAAAGAGGGGAATTTTGGGTCAGTTTAGTAAGTTTCTAGCAATTTCTAATGCAAGTGACCAAAAATCCTACTTTCAGTCATTTGCTGAAGCCAGCTGTATACATATGTTCCCAAATATGCGTTTAGTGATATCTAGTTCATAGTTTAAAATCATTCATGGTAGGAGCACTTATATTATGTTGTGAATAAGCACTTTATTGTCTGCAAAGATCCAGGTGCAGAGATATAACACATACACAATTAAAATGTCCCTAATCTTAGGAAGTGTACCCTCAAATGGAGGAACTAGGACTTAAATGTCATCCAAATGAAATATATTACTTATTATGATAAGATATTTGGAGAAAAGCATATAGTGAGATTGGAAATTAGTGCAGGGTTGACTTTTTTTTTTAATTGCACGTTTAGGTTGGAGGGAAGGTGTATTAGGACAGGCTACTCTGAGGAAGTGGGTTAGCACTAAAAGCCAAAGTGAGGAAAAGGAGCTAGTTTGATGAATCCAGGTAAGTGGAGATTTCCTGCCAGAAGTTCTTTGATATTGCCTAGGAAGAAGTTTAAAGAAACTATCCTGATAAGAAGCATGTTAAAACTGTCAGGATAACCAGTAAAAGATTAACAAATGAGTGTTTATCTTCTAAACAAAGAAGAAAAATTGAATATTTAAAAAAAAATCTAAAAGAAGGCAAGGAAAAAGAAAAAAAGGTCAAATGCTAGACAGGATAGACAAAATATGCTAAAATATAGTTTAAAATCAATGTATATCAATAATCACATTAAATATAATTGCCTACCTATCTGCTCCAAGTAAAAGATAATCATTGCCAAATTGATTTTAAACAAACACATATAAAAAATAAACACATCTAAAAATAAGTGTATATAGATTCTGAAAGTACAGGGTGGAGAGATAAACACTCCAATATAAATAAAAAGCAACCAAACGAATAACAGTGCAACCCAATCATTATTAGATAAAGTAGACTTTAAGAGAACAAGTACTACAAGAAGTAAATAGGATCATTCAATAAATAATCATGGGATGTTTAAATGTATCTAATGCAATCCAAATATGACAGTAAATTGATAACCAGGAAAATCCATTTTAAAAATGTAAGGACAAGTTTTTTAACTTCTTTTGTTCCTTGATATTATATCATCATTCCACTTGTCCCTCAGAATTTTATCCCAATGTAATACATTTTTACACCCGAATATTTGTATCTCTTATGGGTCACACTATCATATTTTACAACAAAAGTATGTAATCAAATATATATTTTTATTTCCTGAAAATCTGTATAACAAATATTTTAGACTGCATTATGGTTACAATTATTAATAGTATACAGTTGAACCAAATGACTTAAATTCTGGTACTTATTAACATAATAATTTAAATTTTATTGGAAATGTATCTTGTATAGATATGGTGGGTGAATTATAGAGCTTTGATTAAAGGAGACTTTTCTAGCACCAATATTTTTAATTTTCTGTGACATTCTAGAGATTTTGTTTGTTTGCTTGTTTGTTTTCTGTCATTTCTGGCAGTGCACTATGGTCATTCTAGGTGTTTCAGTGTTATATACTTTTCTGTTGTAGTGTGAGAGAAAGGCAATTATGAAAAAGAACATAGAAAGGAGAACCACAGATAAGTTCTCAGGCAGATCCACTGATGGCCTGGAAATCAGGTTCCTCCAATACAAGATGCATCTGTCCAGTTTAAGACCACCAGTCTAGACCAATGTATCTGATGCGTTAATCCTCTCCTACACATCTCTAACAGGTAAGTCAGTGGTTACATACATGCACAGTATCCTTCCCCCTAGACTAGTAGAGACCTGGAGTCTTATATTATTCCTAGCCTGGAGCACAGGAATGATATTAAACTGATATATGGAATAAATTCAATAAACATTGATTAAATTGAATTAGGATTATAGTGTATTTGCAACAACCCCTTGTGGAAAAAACCATATATTTCATTAAAAAGAGGTTAGATGGTAAAGCGTTAAAGCCAATACATTGTGTAAAAACTTACATTAAGTTTTTTAATTTCAAACAACACTTGGTGTCGACTAGGAATGAATCAGTTTCTGAAGCACAGGGAGAGAGCCAAAAAAAGGTGAGGGGGGACAAAACAAACAGCAGATGGAGATTTAGGCCAGCCACCCACTCTCCCCACAGGCCCTTTTGAAACCACAGCAGCTCCTTTTCAGATTCCATGTTCTGGAAGTTATTCTGCTGCTTTAGAGATATGTCCCTGGCTCAGTCAACCCTGCCAAAATCCAGATCAGAGGAAAAGAATAGAGAAGTATAGGATGAGTTAGGGAAATTAGTCTTGAAATATTATTTATCCATACTTCCATCTCCCCTTTGAATCCCTGTAACCAAGCTTTGCTTCGTTTATCTAATTTCTTAACTGTTCCATTATCAATTGGGTGAACCCCACATCTCTTTGTGCTCTCTGCTCTTTTGCTTACTTTGCTTGCTGTAACTTTTCTCCCCCTTTTAGAGAATCTTTCCTCCCATTCCTATATAGTTAATAGGTCTTCTGGGATTCCTCTCTCTAAATAGGGTTGATTGATGCATCTCAACCCCACTTTCCATTGACTCTGTCCCAGCAAGCTAGATTAAATGGGGCCAGATTAAATGCTTACATGCTTTCTGATGCATTGCATCAGCTGAAGAATCTTTCTGCAAACTCCCCACCACCACTATTGTTTTTGGCCCATTGTTATTCATTTTGTGTAACTGCTTATACTGTAGAAGTAAAATGAAAGCCAAGTTCATTTTAGTGGTGTTATTGCATAAAGACTGCTGAACTTTTACGGAGGCGTAATCGCTAAATCACCCTTATTCTTTTCTGAGATAAATTAATTCTTTCTCAAATACCTATTTGTCTTCCTGTGTCAATATTTTCATTTTCTCTTGCTTCAAAGTAAACAGTTCAGTTGTCACAAAATTAATGAGCTCTGATTGGATTCAGGCTTAAGATATTTTCCTCCTTTCAGGTTGCATTCTCAAGGAACTGGGATGAAACTCTGCTTTTTAGTCAACTGGTAAATGTATTTCCTTTGATCGGTCCAAGACTACTGATGTGAGTGATAAATATTACATTTACTCTCTCTTTCCCTTGTGTCTTCACAGCATGAGGTTTCAAATAAGAGGCATGTTGTATTGAACCAAATGAATGTATTTGGTTTGAGCTTAACTCAGAAACAGCCTTTCTATCAAATAGCTCTGTTTTGGTGCCCCAGTGACTGCTATGCACCAAGACCTTCACGTTATTTATGAAAATTAATGCTACAGCTACATACTGTTCCCCCATGTTACAAATATTGCAGCTGAGGCTTACAGAGGCTGCATACTTGTGCAAAGGTCCAATTACTGGTAAGTGACATAGCTGAGGCTTTGAATTTTGTCTGTCTGCCTCCACAGAGAGGACTCAAGACTCACCTATGGAAAAAGTACAACCAGAGTAGTCTCTACTTATCTGTGGTTTTGCTTTCCATGGTTTCAGTTATTCAGTCAACTGTGGTCTGAAAATATTAAGTGGTAAATTCCAGAAAGAAACAATTCTTAAGTTTTAAATTGTGGCCATTTTGAGTAGCGTGATGAAATCTCAGCTGGCCTGCGCCCTCAGATCCATCTCACCCTGGACGTGAATCATCCCTCTGTCCAGCATATCCTTGCTGTATACCCTAATCTTCTGTTCGTATGGGAAAAAACAGGAAAAAGCATAGTATATGTAGGGTATGATAGTATTTGTAGTTTCAGTCATCCACCAGGGGTTTTGGAGTACATATCCTGCAGGTAAGTGGGGAAAGCTGTATAACTGAGTCATACATTTGTGCTCCACTCCAAACACTTATTAATTTATTCATTCATTCAACACATATATACATTTTTTTTTTTTTTTTGGCTGTGTTGTGTCTTCATTGCTGCGCGCGAGCTTTCTCTAGTTGCAGCGAGTGACAGCTACTCTTCGTTGCGGTGCATGGTCTTCTCATTGGCAGTGGCTTCTCTTGTTGTGGAGCACAGGCTCTAAGCACGCGGGCTTCAGTAGTTGTGGCTCACAGGCTCTAGAGCGCAGGCTCAGTAATTGTGGTGCACGGGCTCTAGAGCATAGGCTCAGTAGTTGTGGCGCGTGGGCCTAGTTGCTCCACGGTATGTGGGATCTTCCCGGACCAGGGATCGAACCTGTGTCCCATGCATTGGCAGGCGGATCCTTAACCACTGCACCTCCAGGGAAGCCCCCACGTATTTTTATAATACCTTCTTCAATTAATGGTTAAAAAACCATACAATTAATAAAGTAATGGGTGAGGAAAACATTGTAAATGTATATATACCAGCCCTTATCCTTTGCAATCTGGCTTATTTATCATGATAAGAATCCCACATAGTCCTTTTAAAGGTACATGTCGGAAACTGTAGTATTAGCACTTAGAGAAATCCTTTGTACATAGTAGTAACTTAATAAATAAAAAATATTATATAAGTGAATGAATACTGTTGGTGGTTTCAGGGAGGCTAATGAATTAGAGCCCTTTTCTATGCCAGGATTCCTGCACAATTTTAGCAATAACATTAAAAAACAAAAGATAAAACCAAAATATTACCTTTATTTCTAGAAAGAAACCAAGTTGGAACACGCGGCGTTAGCACTCCTGGATGATGAAGTGTGCTGTACACCGCAAAGAGCACCTAGGGAGTTAGCAAAACCTTCTCTCAGGGCAGTACACTCCCCCAAAAGAGGAGAATTAGTGAGAAGAGTCTCTTCAATGGGTGTGTATTTAGGGTAAAAATCTCTCTTCATGGAGGTGAAAAACGTTACTGTCCAGCAGCTCCCAAGGCCGTAACTAGAAAGGGCAGAACTCTTAACCCAGACTTGCCTCCAAGCAGAGAGTCTATTCACCGTTTACAATGCAGTGAAGGTGGTATACAGGTCAATATTATTTACTGAGATGTCTCTCAGAAATGTGGTTTTTACATGTAAAAGAACTGCCTCTAGCTCAGCCATTTCTGCCTCTCCACTCATAATGTCTAAGATACTGTTTCTTTCCTCTCCTCACCATCATTAGCCATTCCTCCAACAAAAACATCTAGTGTTCTGATGTTATGAATTTCAGTATATTGGTATTTATTTTTCCATGGAGGAAAGTTAAGCCTGATATTGCAGGATCCAAACTTTTCTGAGTGGGAGATGGATAGTAGACAAATAAGAAAAGACAGAGAAAGACATTTCATTTATTCTTTATTATTCTTAGATAGCAACAAAGACATATATACACTAATCCCTTTATTAAATTGTTCTGCATATATATGAAAAGAGCCTGAAACAAAGAAGATGTTGAAAATGTTTTATATCACTTCATTATTATGATTATGGGCATTACTCTGGCCAGAATAAGGCCTTGTGAGGCACAAGCACTGGATTTCTAGAGGTAATTCCTAGGGGATAAGTTTCCGAATTGAACTTTTGATGTCACCTAGCATGCGCAACTCTGAATGACGCAAATCCCACATCTGGGCAAAACCCAGATGGAATGGTTTCATCTTTTTGAGTTTTACTTTCTCTTAGGAAGATAAAAGAGTTCTCTGACTCAGAAAAGAGATGAGGATATATGATGTACCTTAAGCCAAAAAACAGATTTCCAGAATCCATAAAGATCTGAAATTCAGTATTTATTGCTTTTGTCAATCCCCCTCAAAAGTGTTCCTCCTTAACTGTGAAAAGATAATGTAGCACCACGTATTTGTCAAGAAAAGGAAAAAAATCTTTGTAAAATTCTGAAGATAGTAAAATAGTTCAGAGAGGTGACAGATGGTAACTAGACTTATCATGGTGACCATTTTGAAATGTACAGGAATACTGAATAATTATGTTATGTACTAGGAACTAACATAGAGTTGTAAGTCTATCATACTTCAAAAACAAACAAACTGACAAATTCATAGAAAAAGAGATCAGGTCACCAGACGTGGGAGGTGGTGGGAAGGTAGATTGGCTGAAGGCAGTCAAAAGGTACAGACTTCCAGTTATAAGATAAATAAGTACTAGGGATGTAATGCACAACATAATAAATGTAACTAACACTGCTCTACTGTTATATATGAAAGTGTTAAGGGAGTAAATCCTAAGAGTTCTCATCACAAGGGAAAAAAATTCTATTTCTTTAATGTTTCTACGTACAATGATGGATGTTCACTAAACTAATTGTGGTAATCATTTCATGAGGTAAGTCAAATAATTATACTGTCCACCTTAAACGTGTATAGTGCTGTATGTCAATTACATCTCAAAACTGGAAACAAAAATAGAAGACAGTTAAATTCTTATCGCTGATCTGCATTCAAATTGTGGCATGTACTTTTTGGCCGAAAAATAAAAATATTCAGATAATTGTGGGTATTCTTTTTAGATACTACACCAAAACTTAACCAGTAGAAATTTCTTAAAGATTAGTTCCAATGTGGAATCTGATTCCATGTTAGTAAACTTTTTTTCTCTGTTGCATTAAAATTTATTAATCTATCTTACATTTTGAATGGATCTCTTACCTATGTATTATTTTATAACAATGTTCATCTGTCATTTGGAAAACAATGGTTCCCTGAGTTATACTGATCTTCCAAATATTGACATATTTCATTATAATATATAAAATTTTCATTAAGTAATTTTGCCACCAATCTCATCAGAAAAGTTTTGAGTATTGGGAAAGCTGTCAAGTTCATGGTGGTATACACAAATTTTCTAAAATTCTACTTTTTCTTGAAAGCTCAAATTTTATCATTGGCAACAAATTATGTTACTTGCTTTAACAGAAATGGTAGGCTCACTTCACACATTTTTTGAGAAAGTTTCTGCCAATTATTCCAGTGTGAATAACCATAGTTTGTAAGTTGTGCTTTCAGGTGAAGAAGGTTTCTGTGAATAAAAGTGGCTATTACTGGAAATTACTGGCATTAAAGAACACAAACTGATCGTTTGGTGCCAGTGCCTTGAGTGGTGTTAGAGCACCAGTTGTTTTACTCTCTGTAAATGACTGGGCAGTGATGAAGTTACTGGATATTATAGTCCAAATTAAGAAAGGTTGAAGATTTATCAAGCAGATGTTCAAGAATTTTACTAGAGTGTGGTCTAATATGGTACCCAGAAAAGAGCAGTGCCACTTAGTGAAAACTCCACATATTATGAATATATGTGTAAAGAAAATCAATGGACAAATTGGCTCCTTTATGAAGTCCATCAGAGGATATACTATCAGCCATGCTTCCCTTGTTGCAGAATATCAAAGTGTATTTCATTTCATATCAGTGAAGTCCTATCAGAGAGTGTTGCAAAGATCTTCAACCTGAATTACTTGGTGTTTTGAAACTTTGATATAATTGAGGTGGGAGTGGGTGGAAGGAAAATAACAAAATGGGGTGTGTCTGGCTTAGGACTTGAATAGAAAAGATTTGTTGTTTGGACACTGGCTCTGCTGTCAAGATTGTCTTTGAAAAGAATCATGTAGCTAATTCACATCTTGAGGGATAGTTCCTTGAATTAAATAGCCCATGAGGGATAAATGTGCCTGGGATGTATAACATTAATCTTTCCTGTGTTCAAGTGGAATTCCATTTCCAAATGGAAAGTTTCATTTCATGTATATGAGGTACTATTTGTAATTCAATTAAAAAAATACTGTCAGATAGAAAAAAATTATACCATTACTACAAATATCTACACAGTAAAACAAATAGCATTGCAAAATTATTATTGAAGTAGTTCTGTCTCGTTGACCCATTGAAAGGGAGCTGGAGACCCCCAAATTTTGGTGGAACACACTTTGAGAACTGTTACCTTAGAGCAATGACCTTAAGCCTTTCTGAATTGGGATATCCTCTGATTTTGTTAAAGTTCAATTTGATGCTTCTTTTTTGCTTTGGGTAATTCTGAAAATATGCTTTGGATGTTTCCACTGGTAGGCTAAATTTGAGTTACACTGGCTTTAGAAAGCCAATTGTGTGTATCGTTTTCCAATTCTGAATTCAGTGATGTCATGTTGGTGGCTTAAAATCAATCACTGTATTTATATCACAAAATTGAGAAATGCTACAAATCAGAGCATTTTGCCCCTGGGAGCTACTTGTTAAACATATACCTGTATACTTTGGATGCATATTTTATATCTTCACTACTAACGTCTTATCGGTATCTTCTCAGAGAATTCTAAGTAGATATAGATGCATGTAAGTAGTCCAGGGGTTCGTCTGCTACAGGAGAGTTGAGATGATTTTGACTTGGAAAAACCCCTACCCTTCACTTGCATTTATCTCTTCGTACCTCTGATATTTAACCAGGAGATATAGCACAAATGGACACCGTCCTTAAAAAGTTCATACTCTCCCATTCCATTGGCTAATTATTTATTTGTTTAATACTGAAATAAACACACAAATAGTAACATTTCCAGATGTTATGTCTCTGCCACGTGGGATTCTTAATTATAATGAAGAATTAAGAATAAAATAAAAAAGAATCCCAAAAATGTAGAATCATAACTCCAATAATTTAATTAAGAAACTTATGAACAAATAACAATTATTATTAATTAGTAATCTATGTGCATATATATATGTGAAAAACACAGAAGGTGCTAACAGTGGGATAATTCTTACCTATTGCAGGTTGTTTCACAGAATGACCCAATTTAAGTCACTTAACTTTTCTCAGATTTTTTATTCTCATTTTTAAATGGTAGGGAATATATGAGTTAAGCTGGAACCTGAACATAATTCTTATCTTCTTTTTTGTCTAGTTAAAGCCTAGTCATTATTTAAAACTCTCCCCACATGCTATCTGTTTGGAGAAATATTCGTTGATTTCCTTCTGATTAGAGAGTACCCTATTTATTGCATTGCCAATATCCACTTAACTATGAACTACTTGAGGACAGAGCCTATGCCTTTCATTTTTAAATTTTCAGGGTAGAGCGTTCGAACATAGTAGGTGTTCACAAAATGTATGCAGGATATATGAGTGAATAAGCATTTTGATGAAAGAAATTCCATGATTCCATGGCCCAACTCCCTCGTTTACTGCCCTGCATTTGCAAAACTATAGATGAAATAACAAATGAACCTTGTTTATCCTACCACCAAATTAGGCAGTTTCCTATTTTAAAAGTGCCTTAAAAAAAATCTATAGAATTAACATGGATGGGCTCTGAGCAACCAGTGAATGGAAACTGAGGTGTCAGACACACAGCATCCATAATTAACAGGTTTGAATATTTTAAAATGCCTTTTAGAAGCCCTTTATTAGGAGGATTTTTTAGTGCATTTTAAGATTAATGGTTGCTTTCCTGTGTTCATGTTCTGTTTGTGGAAACAGATGGAATTTTAAGCAATAGAGCTGTAATAAAATTTGTTACTTACTATGACAAAATATTCATTATATGCTGTCAGAGGAATACAGAATCTGAAAAGTTGGCTTTTAAGTAGTTTTCAGGCATAAATGCTTAATTTACTTACTGAGGTAAAAAGTAATGGTGTGAGCTATTGCAACTGTAAACTATATTTCTCTTTGCCTGATAATCCTTTTTATTAGTCACAGAACTGTGGATGTGTGGGGAGACACATTTGTTCAACCACAAGAGGGATTCTTCTTTATTAAATGCATGTTTCCAAAGAGGAGAGATTATTTACTTTTCTGTGGAAACAACCACATCATCCACTCAAAAGCAAATTGTGTTTTCAGGGCAAAGATATTAAATAGATATTAATAGGCATTCTATTCTTGAGTAACTGATTCAGTTGGTTCAGTTACTGCTCCACCTTCGGAAGATTGCAGAATTGATGACCTAAAAGATTTCTTAGTCTCAGATATTTACGGTTTGGATTTTTAGTGCCTTTAAAAAAATATGTAATTTTTCCCCCTTAAAAGCTTTACCCTGTTTTTGTTTCACAGCTTGGAAAAAGCTCTGAATTGATAAAACAAAGAGAAAATGAAAGTTTTAGGTGATAAAGTGTATCAGAAAATTCAAACAGCCTGGAGGTACCAGATTTTAGAGAAGATAAATACTGAAGTTTTGAAAGAAATTTTTAAAAATAGCCACTATTATATGACTTACTATCCATCTTTCAAGTCTCCCTTACTGAAAGATTCTGAGTGATGAAGTTAAATTACATACACCAGGGTCTCCAACTGGAGATGATGTATGTAGTGGTACTTTGTGAGCCATTAAGCTCTATAAAAAGAGGACAGGCTGTTTGTTGCTCTTCCTATGGGTTTAATTACTGATGATCTTAAAGCTTTAGGATAGGGTTGATGATGGTATCCCAGATTTCTAACCTAGAGAATACAACTCTTGGAAGGACAGAGGAAAAGACAGACAAAGAATTTTATGAAGAAATGGCTCAGAAAACATTATTTGAATAACTAACATATTGTTATATATAATGTTATATTGTGTGTGTGTGTGTATATATATATATATATATATATATATACACACACACATATACATATATAGTGTTACATGTAATATTTATATAACTTCTCCCCAACACCTTAGTGGATGAAGAATCCTACATTGATGTGTATATCCATGCTTATGCTCCAGATGCCATCCTTAAATACTGTGAGGTTCTTCTTGGGATTTATCAGTTCCCTTCAGCTCCAAATGTTCTTTGATATCTTAACTCCTCTTAAGTTTTTAAGGTTTACAAATGCTCCAATTAAAAATCTAAAGAATCTTTGATTTGGAGTTGATAGACATAGGTCGGCACTTATTTGATATGTGTTAATGTACAAGGAACTTAAGTGTTATTCTATAGTTCTTTGTGTTTTCATCTGTAAGATGAGAATCATATTGCCTAGGTCACAGATTGATTATAAAGTTTCTGTGAGATGTTTATAATGTCCATAATATTTATAGGCATGTAGCCATTCAAAAAATATTTAATTCCTGAAGACCATGCTAAAAATCATGTGAGGCACCTTGACTGATTGGTCCACTCTCTTAGCCATATTACATACTTCCAACAGGGTTGCCTTTCTCCTTCCTTCCTCTCCCTTTCCTCCTTCCTTCCTTCCTTCCTCCCTCCCTCCCTCCCTCCCTCCCTCCCTCCCTTCCTTCCTTCCTTCCTTCCTTCCTTCCTTCCTTCCTTCCTTCCTTCCTTCCTTCCTTCTTTCATCTTCTGTTGATGTTGTTGCTGTTGCTTCAGTCATAAGCCAGTGTGTTAAAACAGGTTTCAGCAAGTCAGTAAAGTCTATCCCACTCACCACCTTCAAAGAAATGAACAGGCTCATGGGTGACCAAGAGGTTTAATTTCACAAATAGCTGGATTGGGAAAAGGGAGATCAGTGAAGTTGGTTTTCATTTCAACCTAACAGGTATTTTTGGATAATAAAATTACTTACATGAAGCCCTGAGCATCATGTCTAATACATAATGCATTCTATATATATGATCTTTTCCCTCTTTTCCACCCAGCACTTTATGAGGGCAGAGCAACATCTTATTCATGTTGGCTTCTCCAGTGTCTAGTGCAGTGCTTAGAATATATTATGCCTCAATAAATGTTGAAAAAATTCTGTTTCCTGGGAGAAAATCAGGCTGATCTGACATATGAGCAAGGACAGGTTGGAGTTAGGTCTTGTGAAAGTGAAAAGTCCACAGAGACTAAGGCTCTAGGAAAGTTAAATGAAAACAACTGGAGGAGATGAAAAGTATCAGGGAGCAGTGCCAAGGGACTAGCTGTGATCCAGGAACACAGCTCTTCACTAAAGTCAAGCAGAGGATGTTGTGGTTTGTGCTGTCTCCAAGGAGACTGAGAGCACTGAGAACAAACTAGGAACTAACCTCAGCATTGCCCATAGCCTAATGCCCATAGAGACTGCTTTCTCTATCTGTAGAGTCATCTTTGAATATAAGCCATATTATGTACAATGGTTTAGTTTAAACGTTCAATAGCCTTGCTGAACATAGACTCCTGGGCAAAACATTACTGTTCACTTAAACTAAGGATGAGTTTTCTAAAAATATTAGATCCTTAGCAAGACAAAGCTAAATATATAATTTTAGCAATTAATGAACATCTCATATAGCTAAAGGCAACTTTGGCTTAAATATTTAATGATGGGTTTGTATATTGTGAGTAACAGAAAGAATTGCTCAAAAAAATCCTGTTTTGTCCTGCAATTTGTCTTAGCTTGGGGAAGAACTGTCACCCCATATACTTAGCCACCTATTCCATTATTTCATTTTACTTCAAAACTTAAGATTTTTGTTAGGATGTATGCATATTTTCATTCATTTTTTATGAATTAGAATGCTGTTGAATCTTGGTATGCAATGATACAGTGTTCAGTTTTTTCTAAATGCATTTAAATAAAGCTCATTTGTAATTCTGGTCAGGAATATATGCTGTGAGATTCAAAGCCAAGATGTAGGAAGGATTTGGCTAATTGCTGAAGAAGTTTACCAAGACAAGCATCCCATTTTAAGAGTTTCATTGTTCTCACTTTATATTAAATCGTACACTTCTCACAGCAAGCCTGTCTTAGCCCTATTTATGGGATAAAGGATGGGGAAAGTGTATGCTCTAGAGTGTTCAATAAGTAATTGCTGAATAAATGAATGAATTAATGAATACATAATATACAGCATACAGAGTTCTTTGGAAAGAGAAAGTTATAAGAAAGTTCTTGCCCTTGCTTTATTTAAAACCACCTTCAGACATTGTTATTATTTTTCAATTTACTAACTGAGGACTTTGGAGAATACACTGGGGAGCCCAGAGAGGAAAGGTCAGCCCAAAGAATGTGCTTGAGTCTTAAGAAATGTCAAGAAAATAATTTACAGTAGGAATTTTTCAAAATGTGGAATTAGTGGCAATATAAGGAAAAATAAAATGAGAAAATGTGAATTAATAATATGAATAATTTTATTTTTAACATGGATTTATTTAAATATTTGGAATAAGAAGACTAAAGGAACTAATATTATCCAATAGCACATTCCATCATACTGTGTTGACTTCCATATATCTGAATTTTAGCTATGCCTTTTACAAAAATTTGTTTTTTAAAACGCAGAGAATTAGAATGAGTTTAGCTTGTATATATCACCCAAAGGTATGGAGAAGATCAATATTTTTCTCTTAAGAAAATCTTTTAGATAAAATATATGACAGAGAATTATTGTTTTTAATTTTATGAAAAACCGAAAAAATTTTGAAAGCTAAACACGCAAAGATAAAATTTTCCAAAGCCCATATGCAAGCAAATCATTTAAAGAAGAAATACAGAAGGTCAATACACTTGAAAAATATTTAATAGTCAAAGAAATTCAAATTAGATGCCAAGACATGATTTTAAAAATAAGTTTATTCAGAAGAATTACAAATAAAATAAATACTGAGGTGTGAGAGACAATTAAAAAAAAAATCCCAAAACCCCAGAGAACTACGAATGGAGGGACACACTGGGAAGTATGTATCAGAAGCCCTGAATTTTTCACAACTTTTCTCCAACTGTCACACTGAGGTTATTAATATTTATTAGTATTTTAAAAATAGCAGTGCTCTTATAGTGAACAACTGGGGAAAAAGTGAATGTACAACAGTAAAAGAAGGATTATTACTCATCCATTTAATAAAATGCAGTAACGAAACATATAGATTGAACTACACTGAGCCCTGACAAGTGCAATGGTGCAGTGCTCTATGAATTTGTGAAAGTCACCAAACTTCTGTCTTGGTTTTTCCAACTGTAAAACTGAGATAATAGTGTCTCCTTGACAGGGACAATGTAAGAGTTAGTTTAGGTCTGTGCTTTGAAGATGTAACATTCTCCCTAAAAAGGCACATATTTAATATTCTGCACTTTAATCCAGCATTTCTTTTATTTTATATAACATAATACTCATAATGTAAAAACAAGAATGCAATGATAATATAACACTTCCCTAGGAAATTTATTAGGTCAAGGTTTATTATAATCATGCTTTCTAATAAGCCATAAAACCTTTATGGTGGACATGCACATATCATAAAATTTTAATGTGTACACGCATAACTTAGGTTTAAGAAAAAAAATTTAAAGTACATTAATTTAGTAGTATTGAGGATCTTAAATATCTCAGTTTAAACCACAGTGTTGTACAGCTTCCACTGAATTACTTAAGTGTTAAGTTTGGCATTGTTTTAATATTTCCCTGTTTTGGAAGCATAGCATGAAAACAATGAGGCAATAACTATGCACTAAAGGCAATGATGATAAAAGACATTTCCTTTAAATTCATTTTTATTTAGTTTCCTCCTGTTATTTTTGTTTCCTAATTTAAAAAAATTTCTTAACAGCCTTGTATAATTTTACTTCCAAATAATCCCCCATGCTTAACTGACATAATAGACCCCCACTGAATATTTGTTAAATGAATGTATGCTCCAAAGTGTCAATCTATTCACATTATTTCAAAATTCAGTCCAAATGCACTTCCATCAGGAAGTGTTCAAAAAATTATCTTTTGCTTTTGCCTGAGCTCTAAAGATATCTGCTTTCTATATTCCTCACTTGTCATTCTTGTCATTTATTGGCTGAATTATTATTTCAGACTTAAAGTTGTACCCTTAGGCTTACAGTCTAACGGGAGAGAAAAGCATGTGAACCACTAATCGCAATGTAGTTTAGAAGATGCTAGGATAGGTATGTCCAAAGTACTATGGAAAAGGAGATGATGAGACAAGCTTCTGATATATTTATGAAAGCTCTGTAGAGGCGAGGCCATGTGGACAGTATCTTGTTGTTGAATGAGAAGAATTTTGACAAATGAGAACTGATAGGAAATTCAGTCCATTCAGGGCCCCAAGTCAAAATGTCATTAAGGGAAGACAGCCTGAATTTCCTGCTAATTTTATAATTTCCTTATATGCAACGTGGAGATATATTCTCTCTCTCTCTCCCCCTCCCCTGCTCTTTCTTCTTCTTTTTTTTTTTTTTCTTTCTTTCTCATTTTAAAGCAAGGTCTTAAGCTGTTTTCTAAACACAAGTCTTTCTACAGCAATGAATTTGGGAGGGTATTGGCTGTGTAGAATTTAGTAGCCTACGTTCCCACTTCTCTTCTGTCACCTATCATATTGCAAATCTCAAAAACAGGACAAGAACCACATAACAATTTTAACTTTACAATATATTGCTATTTTTTCCCTCCTCTTCTAGATTTTGACCCTGATACAAAGTACTCATATCATCTCTTTGCTTTGTACTTTCCCTGATGAAAGCAGATCCTTGACATTTTCTGATTGAAGAACTTGTTTTTGTTCTTACGTTGCACCCAACAATTTATTAGCAACACGTTTGTGATTGGTGTGTAAATTTTAAAAAGGGGTAGGAGTTGTGAAAGCATGACAGCTGTACCAAGAAGGAACCAGATAAAATAGCCAAAACCCATTGCGCTAACATTTTAAACAGTGTTTTATAAACAAAAAATTATTTATTCTCATATTAATTAGTTAGAGTTACCATGATGAAATACTACAGACTGAATGGCTTAAACAGCAGTTTATTTTCTCATAGTTCTGAAGGCTAGAAGTCTAAGATCAGGGTTGACATCCTCTAAGGCCCCTCTTCTTGGTTTATAGATGGCCATCTTCTCCCTCCGTCTTCACCTTGTCATTTTTCTGTGCGTGTCTGTGTCTTAATCTCTTCTTATAAGGACACCAGTCATACTAGCTTAGGTTCCACCCCAATGCCCTCATTGAAGCTTAATTACCTCTTCAGTGTCCGTAGTGCTAAACACATTCATGTCCTGAAGTACTGGATGTTAGAACTTCAACATACACATTTTGGAGGGACAGAATTCAACCCATTAACACTCCCGTTCAGAAGGAAGAGGGCATCTAAACCTGCTCAAGAGCACCTTGGGAGTAGAGTGAATGTGGTTAACTTCCCTGGAAGTTTTTGTAGGAAGGGGTAATGGGTGCTGAACTGTCTGGGGGAAAAAACCACTTGATAGAATGGGATCAATTGGAAAAGGTTACTGTGGCAAATGACCGTGTAATATGATAACTACTTTCAGGAGCATTGAAGAAGGTGAGGGCCAGAATTCATGTTTTTACTTGTTCAGTAGCAACGGAAGCTCTGCTGCTTTTTATTAAGGCTTTAGTTTTTGTGCTAGCTTCCCTTTATCTGCTTCTTTCTTACTGCAAATTTAATATTTCTGGTGCTTTGTAAGTAATATTAAGAGTAATTTTATTTCACTGATGCAATTGGTTTGAAGGCCAATGATGGATATTGTGACCAAAGGCAATGGCAAGATGGGAGCTAGTCCAGTCATCTCTTGGGTTAAAGGGAGATAGAGGGCAGGGGTTGTGAAAGGCAGCAACTGAGAATGTGCAGAAAAGTATGTTTTCTTATTGCAGTTTAAACAAAGAAAAGGTGTTGGAAATGGTGGACATCTGGCCACCCACTCTACTTACACTAACACTGGGTATCTTACAAAGGATGAAACACATTTACAAAAAGAAAAATATTTGGATAGAGCCTTGATTATATTTATTGTATTCTGTGATGGTTCACCATGCCTTATTAGTTCATATACTTACTTAAAATATTCAGTAGTGAGTAGTTATACAGAGAGCAGCAGTAGCGTTCACCAAGTTATTAGAAAATAACTTGGGTATATAGAGGATTGAAAATTAAAACATAAAATAACTACAAAATCTCCAAGGTTTCCAACTGGCATGCTTTATGTATTTTTTAGCTTCAGTGTCAGTGTAATAACAGCTCTGAAAAATCTGTTTTATGCTTCGTTCATACCCAGAATATGAAAAGAGAAAAATATGGGCTTTTTAAAGATGCAGTTTTAAATAGATCACCATGCAGCAGTAAAAACCACTATAACATTGAAATGTTTCTGGGTCTGGGTGCATATTGTTGGAGGGAGATGAGGGGGATTTACATTATTCTTAGCTTTCATTGTTGGTGACCGTGTTGGTTTATTTCCAATTTTCAACGGTCATTCATTCAATACATAAAAATTGGTTACCTCTATGTGCCAAGCTCAGAGAAGGACAAAGACAAACCAAATAATTCAAAATTTAAAGAGTTTGAGAACTGAAGCTGTTCTGATGGGCTCCTGGCCCATACTCTTTTTTTCAAGGCTGGTTTTTGGGGACTGGGTGTTATAATGTTAATTGGAGGTCAAAGCAAGACCCCATGGACTAAAGCTTAACAAGTGAAACATATGTTTGTGCAAATACTGCTGATTTCCCAAGATGTGCAGCTGAAGGGAAAAAAAGAAGTTGGAAGGTGTTAAGTTGCCTCCTTAACACATTCATTGTCTCAACTTTGAATTTATTTAGTTAGTTAGTTAGTTTTACATGTTGTTGGGTTTTTTTAACATCTTTATTGGAGTATAATTGCTTTACAATGGTGTGTTAGTTTCTGCTTTATAACAAAGTGAATCAGCTATACATATACATATATCCCCATATCTCCTCCCTCTTGCATCTCCCTCCCACCCTCCCTATCCCACCCCTCTAGGTGGTCACAAAGCACAGAGCTGATCTCCCTGTGCTATGCGGCTGCTTCCCACTAGCTAGCTATTTTACATTTGGTAGTGTATATATGTCCATGCCACTCTCTCACTTCATCCCAGCTTACCCTTCCCCCTCCCTGTGTCCTCAAGTCCATTCTCTACATCTGCGTCTTTATTCCTGTCCTGCCCCTAGGTTCTTCAGAACCTTTTTTTTTTTTTTTTTGAGATTCCATATATATGTGTTAGCATACGGTATCTGTTTTTCTCTTTCTGACTTACTTCACTCTGTATGACAGGCTCTAGGTCCATCCACCTCACTACAAATAACTCAGTTTCATTTCTTTTTATGGCTGAGCAATATTCCATTCTATATACGTGCCACATCTTCTTTATCCATTCATCTGTCGATGGACACTTAGGTTGCTTCCATGTCCTGGCAACTGTAAATTTAGATGCTGATATGCCAACACTAAAGTGATCAGGGAAATTGTTGCAGTTTTTGAATACACAGCATAATGTGAAAGATAACATTATGTATTTGGGGCTGAATAGTAAGTCTAATCAGAGAAGGAAGTTTCAAATTGGAAACAGGTAGTTTTAAAAAATCCTCAAAAATCTTTGGAAAAATTATTCGTTGATACCATTTGAAATCCAAAATGAACACATCTGGATGTTTTTAAAGTGCAGTTTGTGTGTGACTCAGTTTTACCAAAAATAAAACTTTGTCTGCCAAACAATCAGCAGAAATCAGTAAGGGTAATTTAATAATTAAAGTTGTCCACAGGAACTGAGAAGATTTATCCACACAACATTTGCCAATGTAGAAGCCAGGCTGTGGTTCTGCTTTACACAGAAGTTGGAAGTGAATCCTAGGAATTATCTTCTTTTTCCTAAAGTGATCTAGCTAAGGTAGCTTTTCATCTGTCTTGAGGTTAAAAAAAAAAAAGAAAATTCTGAGTGGTGACCAACAAATGGCAGATCATTCATTCATTCATTCATTAAATTGCCTACTTACTCTCCTTCAGAGAGGGAGTTAGTAACTATGGCTAGTTAGTTCATTGATAAGAATGTCTGTGTTGAAGAGATTAGATACTGTCAAATCCAGAAATTCTCTCAAATTGTTATACCCTCCTTTCATCCATTCTTCCTTCCCTTCTTCCTTTCAGGCTTCCTTCAATAAGCATGTACTGAAAACCAGCTAATCCTAGGCAAACATTAGGAGGAAAAAAGTCAAGTCCCCTGTACTACTGATGAAATACAACAGGGGTCAGGAATTTTTTTCCGAAGGACCAAAGAGTAAATATTGTAGGCTTTATGGTCTCTTTCAATTGCCATAGTGAAAAAGCAGCCACAGCCGATACTTACACATGTAAGTGTGGCTGTGCCTCAGTGAGATTTTATTTACACAGACAGGCAGCAAGTTGGCTGGCAGACCTGATATTCCAGTGCACACAAAATGCTGGGGAGATGGTGGGGTGTACAAAGGGCTCTGGAGCTCAATCCTAAGCTGCATCCCTTTTTAGCATTGCTAATTACCTAATTCAGTTACCTCATTTATAAATGTAGATATTGCTGTTTGCTTGCCTGATTTCAGTTATTATGAAGATCAAATTATAAGAATGAGTGTATTTCAGTTTAAATCTATCCTTTTCTCTTTTTAGATTCATCTTCATAACCTTATAATATACTATCACCTCTAATCTTTGAGGGTAAGTTATATTCTTTTTTGTATATAACTCTAGAGAGCAGTAGTGAGACCAATCAGAGAGCAGAGATCACCTTTCCATATCTTCTGTCCCTTATGCACTGTTTTGCAGTACATGTACATCAATATTCAATTTGATTCATTTTTCTATTTTCTACCATTTTTGAAACAGAAGAAATGTGGCACAGGATCACTAAAATGACAGGTTCAACATTAGAGTGGCCTCAAAATAAGAATCTGCATTTTCTTATTACCTAACCAATTACAAAAACAAGATTTTTTAAATGAAAAGAAAAAGTAAAACAGAGACCCCTAAAATTGTAGTATGTATACAGAGAAGGCCTACTTGCTTACAGTGAGAGTAACTTTACAGTATATAGGCATGCTTCTTCAATTTGCTAAGTGAATAATTTTAGTGACTGAGAAAGATTTTAAGACTGTTAATATGATAATACAAGACAAGAAAGATATTTTCTGGTAAGATAGATTTGTCCCTTCACAATTTACTCCAAATAACAAAATGTCTGGAGTTTTTGCAAAAAAGTACTCCCTACCTCTTTATCTAAATTTCCCATTTTCTTTATATGTGACATTTTGGCTCAGTGTTCTTGCTGTATTTTTTGTTTTTTCTTTAAATGAAATCTGTAGCATGTACTAATAGTCTCTTAATGTGTAAGCTGCTTTTAAAATCCCATTCATCTTGAGGCCATTGTACATTTATCTTGGCTTCTCTGATGTAGCTTCTGGGCTATAATTTAACCTTCCTTCTGTATAACTGCTGCTTACGAAGCTTCCAGAATAGCCATATTTTATTACTTGAAGATTTTAGCAAGATTGAGTATATCAAATATACACTCTAGAGAAGGGTACTGGCTCATATTCTGCTCTATTACTGTTTATTTGGAAAATGCTCTTTTTGCATTCTTCCCTACAGTCACACAGCCCCATACACAAACTCTGAATGTAGACAGTGTGATGATGAAGAAAAGATTAGGAATAAGAGCTCTGTATCTTCATGGAGAAGCACTCCAATTTTAATTTCCAGTCTTCCAAACTCTTAAGTGCTACCCCAAATGATCTTATCCATCCTATCTTCCTCTAATCCTCTTGTGAAGAAGATTCATTCCAGCCATACTGAATAGCAGTTCCCAACATGGCCAACACCTTCCAACCTCTCTCTGTTTTTTGTTTTAGTGTAGATTTTTTTGCTTTTTTTTTAATGAACTCTGACTTTAGGCAGAAAAGTCACACAGATAACCCTGAAGTATGTCCTAGTGTCCCAGGGCCATCTGTGAGTTCATCCAAGAGACTGGAACTGCATAGTCTCTTTATGAACTGTGAAATTAGATGATCTGGAATAATGGAATGGGCCAAGTATCTAAGATTGAGCTAGTTTCTCTCAGCTATCTCTTATTTAGAAGGGCTGAGGAGAGCTTTGAAATATTGGATAGAGTACAAGTATTTAAATTTGGCCTCCTGTAGTGCATCCGTGTGCCATTGAACAAGCTGCAGTGATGCTCTAAGACTCATTTGCTGTCTATAAAGAGTGGAGAAGGTGATAAAATAAGGCAGATACTACATGTGCCATTTACATTTGAGAGCCATGATAAATGTTCTTTCTCAGCCTCTGGTCCTATAAAAGCACATCCTGGGTTTCCTAGGCAAGTAAGGGCCACCCCCTTTGCCTTTTAACCTTGAGTTCCTTTTAAAAAAAGGCACATAACCTTTCTGTATATACTGTAAAGAATCTCTCGAAACTGCTTTTCTCAAAAGTGGCAAATGTAATTGGAAGGCATTTTAAAACTTTTTAGCCTATCCAGTGGATTCAGATGTACACTTTCTTATTTCACAGAATACCTGACTCTAAAGGAACATATGTCTGGCATTTTGTTCTACTGAGGGTACTGCTCTTGATTTCCAGGGCATTCCCTTACATCTTTCTGCTAAATGTGTATTTTTGGCTAAAGAACATTTAGCTAGAATGTCAAAGCCCTAACTCTTGCACCAACTGAGGGGCTATTTATTCAAATATCCAGTCTGCTATCAATTAGGGTTTTTGTCTCCACCTTTACGTAGACTTTTTTATCTAGTAGGCTAAAAATCCTTGAGTGGTTACGTTCTTTCTATATATACCCCAAATAGATTTAAGTAGTCATGCTCATGGCTTTACTGAATACTACTTTGATCCCTACTTCATCATCTAAAAAGTTTTGAGGGGAATGTTGTCTCTAAGAGGTGGCCTCAGGCATTTTCATCTAACAGATTCATTTGAGAAACCACCAAAAGAAAGGAATGCCCATAAAGAAGACCCTGACTCTTTATCCTGAAAGCTCCAATCCCTACCCTGTTTCTTTAAAAAAAAAAAAAAAACCCGAAATTCCCGTAGAAGTTAGATCAAGATAATAACAGCATTCACTAAGAAAAAAAAAAAAAAAAAAAAACGAAAAAACCCCACAAACAAAAAAATGGTTTTGGCCATCTGCTCCTCCATGGGAAATCACCTGCTATACTCAGGACTCGTGTTTTCTAAGGGGTGGGTCCGTGACCAATTTATTTACCAGGAAAATCTCACTATCTTGAGTTCTGAGTGCTCCTTGGGTCTTCATACACCTCAAGAACCAGTCCTCATGACCAATTAATTTGATGGTCACTACACTAAATCTTTCTTGATGTGTGGTAGGTATAGGGAAACACTGAAAACTTTAACAAAATTGTATGAACAATGAGTCAGAAAGAGACAGTATCGAAAAATCCTCCTATAATAAATCCTTACATTATCTTCACAACGGTTTATTTTTTCAACGATCATGGTGTGGCTGTGTCAAATATCATTTCTTCCACTTTTCTGTCCTGAGTAAGAAACAAGAGAGGCTTGAGTCCACATTACCCATCTCCCTCCTAACTACTTCTAGGCAACCCTTATAGCTTACAGGTTCACGTTTACCCAAACTTCCCTGTACACAGAAGTGATTAATTTTACAAAGAAAAAAATGAAAGATGCAATGGAATAAAAGGGAACTATTTACTATCTATGAATTCAGGTTCAGTATACCCTAGGCTATTTGCTTTTTGAGACTTGTGCAAGTTAATCTAAAGATGGAACTGACTCAGATAAGTTGACTTTTGCAGATGGAAAAATCTCAGAAGAGTATATTACTCTTAAAGAAGCATTTATAATCAATCTCTAATTCAAAATCTAGCAAAATTTCTCAGTTTTAAATCATAGTTTTATGCTTTAAAAATATCTTCGTATGTAAATTGTTTGTTTTTTCTAATACCCTGGTCATAATATAGTCTATGTCTCTTTTAAACTAATCAACTGTAAAAAATTACATGAAATGGAATACCTGGCCCTGCACAGTTCCTTGGGTGCACACTGGGTGGTGATTGCTAAGATATGACTGGTCCCATCCTGAAATTCCTTTGGTATATTCTGCTAGCATCTGAAACTTCTGTACTGTCAGATGACTCTTGTTCAAAGCTTGAGGACACCTCCCTTGCTGTTTTGGCCCAAGATCTTCTCTCATAGGTACTTGTTGCTGTGTCATTTGTATCTTCCTTTGGATTTGGTCCTGGAAGATCATCCCAAATTTGTTTTGTTTTCTCTACTTGCTCCCCCCAGAGAATGCTTTGGCAAGCCACACACTTTCAAACAAGTATCCACCATATAGGAATTGAGAGAGTCTCAAGAATCCTAGGTTAACTTCCCCACATGCCCACTTACTGGGTGATTATGAATTTCTACTTTTTTTAGCTATCCTGGGATGGCTCACTTAGCCAGATCCCCTGCGTAACAGTACCCTTCACACTTCCCAGTAGGATGGTGAGGCAAGAATCCCTTGTGAGTTCCACTTCCAGCAAGACAACATGAGGAGCCTGTGTTCATCAGGATTATCCAGAGAAACAGAACCAATAGGATATATATATATATATATATATATATATATATGGTATATAGGGAGGGTATACAGATATAGAGCTAGAGTCTAGAAAGACATTGAAGTTCTAGTTCTCAGTAATATGCTACATGACAAATAGAATTAAGGTTACCTATCCGCATACTTTATAATGGAGAGATTATCCTGGATTATCCATGTGGGCCCAATGTAATCACAAGGGTCTTTAAAGGTAGAAGAGTATGGCAGAAGAACATAGAGATGTGATGAAAGGATGGTGAGAAAGATGTAACATTGTTGGGGTTGAGATGGAGGAAGGGGGCCATGAGCCAAGGAATGTGGATTGTTCTCAAGAAACTGGGAAAAGTAAGGAAACGGATGTCACTACAGTTTCCAGAAACAAATAACACTCCCTTGAAACCTTGAATTTTTTCCACTGAGAGCCAGTGACACTTCTGGCCTACAGTACTGTAAGATAATAAATTTGTGTTGGGTTAAGCCACCAAGTTTAATGGTTATCTGTTATAGTAGAAATTTTAAACTAATAATAATTTTAAAAGGCCTATGTTCTTCTCTTCTTTTAATTTTCCTTATTCCCCTACTATTTTCTTACTGGTTGAAAAATAATTAACTGCTTTACAAAACCAATCTGGGTTCTGTTTGAGCTGACTATGTGAGCAAACCACATTACTAGAAATAATGTTTCAGGCACAAGCTTTTAAAAAATACCTATCATTAAAATATCAATTTTAGCCTTTGTAGTAATTTAATAACTTTCCCTACCTAAACCCTAGAAAGTATCCTTTTCATTTATAATAAAGACCCCATTCTTGATCATGAATAAAATCTGTTATCACTCTGCGGTGAACCCACAGTCTGGACTCAAATCCAGTTGTGATCAGGATTTGCTTAACATTCTAATTCTTGACAGAATAGTGCTGTTATGGGTTGAGTTGTACCCCCCAATTCATATGTTGAGGTCCTAAGCTCCAGTGCCTCAGAATGTGACTTTATTAGGAAGTAGGGTCATTGCAGATGTAAATAGTTAAGCTAAGATGAAGTCATATAGGAGTAGGATGGGCCCCTAATGCAATATGACTGGTGTTCTTATACAAAGAAGAAATTTGGATACAAACACACACAAACATGTATAACACTATATAAAAATGAAGGCAGAGATTGAGGTGATGCTTCTGCAGGTCAAAGAATGACAAAGATTATCAGCAACCCACTAGAAGCTAGGGGAGAGGCAATGAACAGATTCTTCTTCATAGCCCTCAAAAGGAACCAACCTCATCAATCTGTTGACCTCAGATTTCTCACCTCCAAAAATATGAGACAATAAATTTATGTTGTTGTTTTTTATTTTTTAACATCTTTATTGGAGTATAATTGCTTTACAATGGTGTGTTAGTTTCTGCTTTATAACAAAGGGAATCAGCTATACATATATATATATCCCCGTATCTCCTCCCTCTTGCATCTCCCTCCCACCCTCCCTATCCCACCCCTCTAGGTGGTCACAAAGCACTGAGCTGATCTCCCTGTGCTATGCGGCTGCTTCCCACTAGCTAATTATTTTACATTTGGTAGTGTATATATGTCCATGCCACTCTCTCACCCTGTCACATCTTACCCCTCCCCCTCCCCATATCCGCAAGTCCATTCTCTAGTAGGTCTGTGTCTTTATTCCCGTCTTGACACTAGGTTCTTCATGACCTTTTTTTTTTTTTCCTTAGATTCCATATATATGTGTTAGCATACTGTATTTGTTTTTCTCTTTCTGACTTATTTCACTCTGTATGACAGACTCTAACTCCATGCACCTCATTACAAATACCTCCATTTCATTTCTTTTTATGGCTGAGTAATATTCCATTGTATATATGTGCCACATCTTCTTTATCCATTCATCCGATGATGGACACTTAGGTTGCTTCCATGTCCTGGCTATTGTAAATAGTGCTGCAATGAACATTGTGGTACATGACTCTTTTTGAATTATGGTTTTCTCAGGGTATATGCCCAGTATTGGGGTTGCTGGGTCGTATGGTAGTTCTATTTGTAGTTTTTTAAGGAACCTCCATACTGTTCTCCATAGTGGCTGTATCAATTTACATTCCCACCAACAGTGAAAGAGTGTTCCCTTTTCTCCACACCCTCTCCAGCATTTATTGTTTCTAGATTTTTTGATGATGGCCATTCTGACCGATGTGAGATGATTATCTCAATGTAGTTTTGATTTGCATTTCTCTAATGATTAATGATGTTGAGCATTCTTTCATGTGTCTGTTGGCAATCTGTATATCTTCTTTGGAGAAATGTCTATTTAGGTCTTCTGCCCATTTTTGGATTGGGTTGTTTGTTTTTTTGTTATTGAGCTGCATGAGCTGCTTGTAAATTTTGGAAATTAATCCTTTGTCAGTTGCTTCATTTACAAATATTTTCTCCCATTCTGAGGGTTGTCTTTTGGTCTTGTTTCTGGTTTCCTTTGCTGTGCAAAAGCTTTTAAGTTTCATTAGGTCCCATTTGTTTATTTGTGTTTTTATTTCCATTTCTCTAGGAGGTGGGCCAAAAAGGATCGTGCTGTGATTTATGTCATAGAGTGTTCTGCCTATGTTTTCCTCTAAGAGTTTGATAGTGTCTGGCCTTACATTTAGGTCTTTAATCCATTTTGAGTTTATTTTTGTGTATGGTGTTAGGGAGTGTTCTAATTTCATACTTTTACATGTACCTGTCCAGTTTTCCCTGCACCACTTATTGAAGAGGCTGTCTTTTCTCCACTGTATATGCTTGCCTCCTTTATCAAAGATAAGGTGACCATATGTGCATGGTTTTATCTCTGGGCTTTCTATCCTGTTCCATTGATCTATGTTTCTGTTTTTGTGCCAGTACAAAATTTTCTTGATTACTGTAGCTTTGTAATATAGTCTGAAGTCAGGGAGCCTGAATCCTCCAGCTCCATTTGTCATTCTCAAGATTGCTTTGGCTATTCAGGGTCTTTTGTGTTTCCATACAAATTGTGAAATTTTTTGTTCTAGTTCTGTGAAAAATGCCATTGGTAGTTTGATAGGGATTGCATTGAATCCGTAGATTGCTTTGCGTAGTAGAGTCATTTTCACAATGTTGATTCTTCCAATCCAAGAACATGGTATATCTCTCCATCTATTTGTATCATCTTTAATTTCTTTCAACAGTGTCTTATAGTTTTCTGCATACGGGTCTTTTGTCTCCTTAGGTAGGTTTATTCCTAGATATTTTATTCTTTTTGTTGCAATGGTAAATGGGAGTGTTTTCTTAATTTCACTTTCAGATTTTTCATCATTAGTGTATAGGAATGCAAGAGATTTCTGTGCATTAATTTTGTATCCTGGTACTTTACGAAATTCATTGATTAGCTCTAGTAGTTTTCTGGTAGCATCTTTAGGATTCTCTATGTATAGTATCATGTCATCTGCAAACAGTGACAGCTTTACTTCTTCTTTTCCGATTTGGATTCCTTTTATTTCTTTTTCTTCTCTGATTGCTGTGGCTAACACTTCCAAAACTATGTTGAATAATAGTGGTGAGAGTGGACAACCTTGTCTTGTTTCTGATCTTAGTGGAAATGGTTTCAGTTTTTCACCATTGAGGACGATGTTGGCTGTGGGTTTGTCATATATGGCCTTTATTATGTTGAGGAAAGTTCCCTCTATGCCTACTTTCTTCAGGGCTTTTATCATAAATGGGTGTTGAATTTTGTCGAAAGCTTTCTCTGCATCTATTGAGATGATCATATGGTTTTTCTCCTTCAATTTGTTAACATGATGTATCATGTTGTTTGGTTTGCGTATACTGAAGAATCCTTGCATTCCTGGAATAAACCCCACTTGATCATGGTGTATGATCCTTTTAATGTGCTGTTGGATTCTGTTTGCTAGTATTTTGTTGAGGATTTTTGCATCTATGTCCATCAGTGATATTGGCCTTTAGTTTTTTCTTTGTGACATCTTTGTCTGGTTTTAGTATCAGGGTGATGGTGGCCTCGTAGATTGAGTTGGGGGGTGTTCCTCCCTCTGCAATATTTTGGAAGAGTTTGAGAAGGATAGGTGTTAGCTCTTCTCTAAATGTTTGATAGATTTCGCCTGTGAAGCCATCTGGTCCTGGGCTTTTGTTTGTTGGAAGATTTTTAATCACAGTTTCAATTTCAGTGCTTGTGATTGGTCTGTTCATATTTTCTATTTCTTCCTGGTTCAGTCTCGGCAGGTTGTGCATTTCTAAGAATTTGTCTATTTCTTCCAGGTTGTCCATTTTATTGGCATAGAGTTGCTTGTAGTAATCTCTCATGATCGTTTGTATTTCTGCAGTGTCAGTGGTTACTTCTCCTTTTTCATTTCTAATTCTACTGATTAGAGTCTTCTCCCTTTTTCTCTTGATGAGTCTGGCTAATCGTTTATCAATTTTGTTTATCTTCTCAAAGAACCATCTTTTAGTTTTATTGATCTTAGCTATTGTCTACTTCATTTCTTTTTCATTTATTTCTGATCTGATCTTTATGATTTCTTTCCTTCTGCTAGCTTTGGGGTTTTTTTGCTCTTCTTTCTCTAATTGCTTCAGGTGCAAGGTTAGGTTGTTTATTCGAGATGTTTCCTGTTTCTTGAGGTAGGCTTGTATTGCTATAAACTTCCCTCTTAGCACTGCTTTTGCTGCGTCCCATAGGTTTTGGGTCGTCGTATCTCCATTGTCATTTGTTTCTATGTATTTTTTTATTTCCCCTTTGATTTCTTCAGTGATCACTTCGTTATTAAGTAGTGTACTGTGTAGCCTCCATGTGTTTGTATTTTTTACAGATCTTTTCCTGTAATTGATATCTAGTCTCATAGCGTTGTGGTCGGAAAAGATACTTGATACGATTTCAATTTTCTTAAATTTACCAAGGCTTGATTTGTGACCCAAGATATGATCTATCCTGGAGAATGTTCCATGAGCACTTGAGAAAAATGTGTATTCTGTTGTTTTTGGGTGGAATGTCCTATAAATATCAATTAAGTCCATCTTGTTTAATGTATCATTTAAAGCTTGTGTTTCCTTATTCATTTTCATTTTGGATGATCTGTCCATTGGTGAAAGTGGGGTGTTAAAGTCCCGTACTATGATTGTGTTACTGTCGATTTCCCCTTTTATGGCTGTTAGTATTTGCCTTATGTATTGAGGTGCTCCTATGTTGGGGGCATAAATATTTATAATTGTTATACCTTCCTCTTGGATCGATCCCTTGATCATTATGTAGTGTCCTTCTTTGTCTCTTGTAATAATAGTCTTTATTTTAAAGTCTATTTTGTCTGATATGAGAATTGCTACTCCAGCTTTCTTTTGATTTCCATTTGCATGGAATATCTTTTTCCATCCCCTCACTTTCATTCTGTATGTCCCTAGGTCTGAAGTGGGTCTCTTGTAGACAGCATATATATGGGTCTTGTTTTTGTATCCATTCAGCGAGCCTGTGTCTTTTGGTGGGAGCATTTAATCCATTTACATTTAAGGTAATTATCGATATGTATGTTCCTATTCCCATTTTCTTAATTGTTTTGGGTTTGTTATTGTAGGTGTTTTCCTTCTCTTGTGTTTCTTGCCTAGAGAAGTTCCTTCAGCATTTGTTGTAAAACTGGTTTGGTGGTGCTGAACTCTCTCAGCTTTTGCTTGTCTGTAAAGGTTTTAATTTCTCCATCAAATCTGAATGAGATCCTTGCTGGGTAGATTAATCTTGGTTGTAGGTTTTTCTCCTTCATCACTTTAAGTATATCCTGCCACTCCCTTCTGGCTTGCAGAGTTTCTGCTGAGAAATCAGCTGTTAACCTTATGGGGATTCCCTTGCGTGTTATTTGTTGTTTTTCCCTTGCTGCTTTTAATATGTTTTCTTTATATTTAATTTTTGATAGTTTGATTAATATGTGTCTTGGCGTGTTTCTCCTTGGATTTATCCTGTATGGGACTCTCTGTGCTTCCAGGACTTGATTAACTATTTCCTTTCCCATATTAGGGAAGTTTTCAACTATAATCTCTTCAAATATTTTCTCAGTCTCTTTCTTTTTCTCTTCTTCTTCTCGGACCCCTATAATTCGAATGTTGGTTTTTTTTTTTTTTTAATGTATTTGTTTATTTATTTATTTATGGCTGTGTTGGGTCTTCATTTCTGTGTGAGGGCTTTCTCTAGTTGTGGCAAGCGGGGGCCACTCTTCATCGCGGTGCACGGGCCTCTCACTCTCGCGGCCTCTCTTGTTGCGGAGCACAGGCTCCAGACGCGCAGGCTCAGTAATTGTGGCTCACGGGCCCAGTTGCTCCACAGCATGTGGGATCTTCCCAGACCAGGGCTCGAACCCGGGTCCCCTGCATTGGTAGGCAGATTCTCAACCACTGCGCCACCAGGGAAGCCCAATGTTGGTGTTTTTAATGTTGTCCCAGAGGTCTCTGAGACTGTCCTCAGTTCTTTTCATACTTTTTTCTTTATTCTGCTCTGCAGTAGTTATTTGCACTATTTTATCTTCCAGGTCACTTATCCATTCTTCTGCCTCAGTTATTCTGCTATTGACCCCGTCTAGAGTATTTTTAATTTCATTTATTGTGTTTTTCATCGTTCCTTGGTTCCTCTTTAGTTCTTCTACGTCCTTGTTAAATGTTTCTTGCATTTTGTCTATTCTATTCCCAAGATTTTGGATCATCTTTACTATCATTATTCTGAATTCTTTTTCAGGTAGACTGCCTATTTCCTCTTCATTTGTTAGGTCTGGTGTGTTTTGACCTTGCTCCTTCATCTGCTGTGTGTTATTCTGTCTTCTCATTTTGCTTATCTTACTGTGTTTGGGGTCTCCTTTTCACAGGCTGCAGGTCCGTAGTTCCCATTGTTTTTGGTATCTGTTCCCAGTGGTTAAGGTTGGTTCAGTGGGTTGTGTAGGCTTCCTGGTGGAGGGGACTAGTGCCTGTGTTCTGGTGGATGAGGCTGGGTCTTGTCTTTCTGGTGGGCACGTCCACATCTGGTGGTGTATTTTGGGGTGTCTGTGGCCTTATTATGATTTTAGGCAGCCTCTTTGCTAATGGATGGGGCTGTGTTCCTGTCTTGCTAGTTGTGTGGCATAAGGTGTCCAGCACTGTAGCTTGCTGGTCGTTGAGTGAAGCTGGGTCTTGATGTTGAGATGGAGATCTCTGAGAGATTTTTGCCGTTTGGTATTACGTGGAGCTGGGAGGTCTCTTGTGGACCAGTGTCCTGAAGTTGGCTCTCCCACCTCAGAGGCACAGCCCTGATGCCTGGCTGGAGCACCAAGAGCCTGTCATCCACATGGCTCAGAATAAAAGGGAGAAAAAATAGAAAGAAAGAAAGAAAGAAAGAAGATAAAATAAAATAAAATAAAATAAAGCTATTATAATAAAAAATAAGAAAAAATTATTAAGAAAATTTTTTTTTAATTTTCAAATATAAATTTATTAATTTTTTATAATACAAAATAAAACATTATTAAGAAAAAATTTAAGAAAAAAATTTTTTAATTTTTTTAAATAAAAAATAAGAAAAAACTTATTAAGAAAAAAAATTTTTTTAATAAAAAATAAGGAAAATATTATTAAGAAAAAAAATTTTTTAAGTAAAAAAAACAAAGACAAAAAAACTGATGGACCGAACCCTAGGACAAATGGCGAAAGCAAAGCTATACAGACAAAATCTCACCGAGAAGCATACACATATACACTCACAAAAAAAGGAAAAGGGGAAAAATTAATATATCCTGTTCCCAAAGTCCACCTCCTGAATTTGGGATGATTCATTGTCTATTCAGGTATTCAACAGATGCAAGTACATCAAATTGTTTGTGGAGCTTTAATTCGCTGCTTTTGACGCTGCTGGGAGAAATTTCCCTTTCTCTTCTTTGTTTGTACAGCTCCGTGGGTTCAGCTTTGGATTTGGACCTGCCTCTGTGTGTAGGTCGCCTGAGGGCGTCTGTTCTTCGCTCACACAGGACGGGGTTAAAGGAGCAGCTGCTTCGCGGGCCCTGGCTCTCTCAGGCGGGGTGTGGGTAGGGAAGGGTATGGATGCGGAGCGAGCCTGCGGCGTCAGAGCCGGCGTGACGTTGCAGCAGCCTGAGGCGCGCCGAGTGTTCTACCGGGGAAGTTGTCCCTGGATCACAGGACCCTGGCAGTGGCGGGCTGCACAGGCTCCCGGGAGGGGCGGTGTGGAGAGTGACCTGTGCTCGCACACAGGCTTCTTGGTGGCCGCAGCAGCAGCCTTAGCGTTTCATGCCCGTCTCTGGGGTCCGAGCTCATAGCCGCGGCTTGCTTCGGTCTCTGGAGCTCGTTTAGGCGGCGCTCTGAATCCCCTCTCCTCGCGCACCAGTAAACAAAGAGGCAAGAAAAAGTCTCTTGCCTCTTCGGCAGCTGCAGCCTTTTTCCCGGACTCCCTCCCGCCTAGCCGTGGCGCACTAGCCCCCTTCAGGCTTTGTTCACGCCGCCAACCCCAGTCCTCTCCCTGCGATATGACCGAAGCCCGAGCCTCAGCTCCCAGCCCCCGCCTGCCCCGGCAGGTGAGCAGACAAGCCTCTCGGGCTGGTGAGTGCTGCTCGGCACCGATCCTCTGTGCGCGAATCTCTCCGCTTTACCCTCCGCACCACTGTGGCTGCACTCTCCTCCGTGGCTCCGAAGCTTCCCCCCTCTGCCACCCGCAGTCTCCGCCCGCAAAGGGGCTTCCTAGTGTGTGGAAACCTTTCCTCCTTCACAGCTCCCTCCCACTGGTGCAGGTCCCGTCCTTATTCTTTTGTCTGTTATTTCTTTTTTATTTTGTCCTACCCAAGTACGTGGGGAGTTTCTTGCCTTTTGGGAGGTCTGAGGTCTTCTGCCAGCGTTCAGTGGGTGTTCTGTAGGAGCAGTTCCACGTGTAGATGTATTTCTAATGTATCTGTGGGAAGGAAGGTGATCTCCACATCTTACTCTTCCAGCATCTTGCCCAGACCCCCTATGTTGTTGTTTAAGCCACCCAGTTTGTGGTACTTTGTTATGGCAGCCCTAGCAAAGTAATACAAGTACTAAAGTGATTTGCTTGTATGTCGTCATTGAGCAAAGTTGCATGGATACCAACACCAAGCACAGTGATGTCTGCAACAACACATCAAATTCAAAGGCCTTCATAAGAAAGTCTAAGATTACTGAGATCAGATCTGCTCCAGAAACTTCAGTCTCTTTTGGTTGTTTATTGAAACTCAAGTGCCTACTTCTCTTTTGTAGGGATTTTTGCTTCATGACCATAAACTTGGCATTTTCAGAATGACCTTTAATAAAATCCCTCTTTCCTTCTGCATTATGAAACTCACTGAAATGTATACATTGGAGTCTAAAGGAGACTAAATGTTACTATCTGCTTTATTAATAGTAAAGGTGGATTTAAGATGGTGGCTAGGTCTGGTGACCCAGCTGGGACTTTTCTACGTCTTCCTAAATTTAGACATATATCCAGTCCACCACATGGAGTTCTGACTCATAACGTCTCAATTCTAAGAGGTAGAATTCTACATGGAGTATGGGGCCAAGCTACAGCTTTGCCCCCATCTCAACAATTAAAGTCAATCCTTCCATGTGGAGGGTTTAGAGAGTGGTGGAACTAGTGTAGAGGCTGTCTCCCCTCTTTCATATATCTAGTGAAGGAAGAAAAATCCATGGTTAATAAAAGAATATTGACAGAATAAAAAAAAAAAACACATACTGACTTAGTATATTCAGGTTGCTATAACAAAACTACCATAACCTGGGTGTCTTATAAACAAAATAAATTTATTTCTCACAGTTCTAGAGGTTAAGGGGTCCAAGATCAAGGCATCAACATATTTAGTGTCTGGTGAGAGCCTGCTTCCTGGTTCAGAGATGGTCTCCTTCTTGCTGTTACCTCACATGGTAGAAGGGGAAAGGAAACTCTCTGGGGTCTCTTCTATAAGGGCACTAATCTCATTCATGAAGGCTCCACTTCTATGGCCTAATTACCTCCAAAAGTCTCTGCCTCCAAATACCAACACACTGGAGAGTATGTTTCAACATATGAACTTGGGGGGTACAAATATTTAGTCTATACCACATATAAACAAGTGAACAAAACTAGACTGCATGTATTTTACACTGATAGTAGGGTCAGTCTCTGTCCTAAATGCTAATTTTCTCATTTAATCCTTACTAGAACATTATGCAGTAGGATACATAATAACTCTCCATTAAAGTTTTGTAAAGTGTTCAAATTATGTCCTTTATAGGAAAATAATCCAGTTCTGAGTAACCTTGCATTGAGTTGTCATGCCTCCTTCATCTCCTTCAATACAGGACACTTCCTCATTCCTTATTTTGTGATTAAGTGATTACAGATCACTTATTTTATAGAAAATTTCTCAACTTAGGTTTGATATTGTCTCATAAGGTTTAGTTTATTCGTCTTTTGGAGGAAGACCTCTTAACTAAAGTTCCATATTCTCATTACATTCTGTAAGATTGCACATGATTTTGTTTTTTCTCATTACAGTTGATTTTCACTTTGATCACTTGATGAAGGGGCTGTCTGCCAGGCTTCTCCACTTTAAAATTACTTTTTGTAATTAGTAAGCATTTTTTGATAGAGTTCCTAAAGTAGCTAAGTATCCTACTTCTTATCAGACATTTTTCTCTAACATCCCATGCTGGTTTTTCTCCTGCACAAAAGCATTCCTCAACCTGCCCTGTTCACCAGTACTTTGCCCCATGCCTGCATCTCTACTGGTGGACACCCTCCGCACTTGATCACGTTCCAATACTTTGCTCTGCACAACCATAGCTCTCCAATCCCCACCTTGGTTTGAACACTTATCTTATTCGGCCCCCCTAATGGTTTTGGGGCTGAATTGTTAAGAAAGGAAAAGGGAAGAAACAGGAATAATTATTCCAATATAAAGATAAAGGACAGTATAATATGATGGAAGAGAATTGAGATGTGGATACTTGATTCAAGCTAATTTACTACTTTCTTCCACAGACTAATTGAGTGCTGGAGAGACAATAATGAAAAATAGACCCTCCATAGTGTTAGATCAAAATATGATATTTTAACCCCTGCTTTACAGTGTACATGGTATTTTATCTTAGAAAAATTCCTTTTCCTCTCCCAGCAACAGTTGCCTCAGTTGAAAAATGAAAGGTTTTCCTGAGGATTCTCCATAGTCTTTTATTGCTATGATATTCTTTGTTTTACTGAAGGTCGGTGAAAAGGCCCTTGATATAGAAGCTCTGTTTCTTCCTACCAGCATTTATGGTTTTCATTGCACTTTTTAAAGAGCTGTCTCATTTCATATCCAAATTAAGTTACTGATAGTGTTGAAAAAATCAATTCTTTATCATTATTCTTGCAGTTGAATACCTCTCTGACTTATGATTTCATTATATCAAGTAGAACTGGGACCTGTTATTAGATTTTCACCTTGTAGTGGGAGGAAAGTCTAGGGTACATGAAAATTCAATTATGCATTTAGCAACTGAGGAAATAACTACAGGATGAATCTGTGGACCCACTGTGACTTAAATGTAGGCATGAATCTGTATCACCTGGCTGCCAGAAGACTACGTATTGACTAGTGGACCATCATGGCATCTTGGGTTTGCAAGGATTTGTCAATTTAGTATCAGTTTAAGTCCTTCAGTGCATTGTCACGTCACCTCAGTAAATGGCTGCAGTTCCCTTTGGAGAATTCTTGGGGGAAGATTTAAAGTACAAAGTTGCAACACTTTTGAGGAGCTTTTCTCAATGGATCCAACCTTCAAGCAAGGTATTGTGGTCTGTGATCTGAGTTAAAAGCTAGAAATCTCCATTTTGGCCATCAGGCTGATAGTTGCTGCTATATATACTGTGGTAGATTTAAATCATCATAAATAGACTGTTGGTTGAAATATAGAAATTCAGCAGTAAATGGAGACCATGTCATTAGAACTGGAGGAAAGAAGTTTCTTGCTATATAGTAGCAGGAAGCTTAGCAGAATTGCATCCTCCAGTTATGTGAAAAGCAAAACGTGTCAGTGATTACCTTGGATATTTAGCTAGGAAGATTTATATGTAAAATGCTGAAGAAATGTTCTAGATTATTCTCGTTGCTAATAGTAAAATAAGAGATAAATTGAGGGAAGAACTGTTAAGTGATAAAGAACCAGAACTTGATGATTTGGGAAATTCTTAGCCTATACAGATTGCCAAAGATATGAAAATTAAAAGATTCACTGTTAGAAAAATGTATTCTACAGAGAAAGCCAAGTGTGTAGATGAAAAATCCCTTGCTAGTGCCTCAGAAGAATCAATAGGTCAAAGCATTCTATCACAGAGAGGGCTTTTTAAAGAGATTAGGCATGTGATTCAGGGATCCCCAAAGCTATCTCAGCAGAAGCCAGGAATAGAGATAAAATTATCCAGGAACGATCTGTAGAGGAGCCTTGTGCCTAATGGAATGAATCCCATGACATATATGGGAGACTTGCAGAGTTCTTAAGAATCATCTAACAGCAGTGACACTGCCAGCTTAAACTGAAAGGGATAAAGAGAAAACAAAACGGAAGGATGCAAGACTCACAAAATTTTACAGGTAGTAAACAGGCTGATAAAACTACTCAGCTTCAAACATGTACTATCCTTCATTAAATAGGAATGACGACTCTGAAATTGGAGCCACAGACTCGGAGGAGCCCTGATCCAAAAAAGATTATTCTCAGACCTTGAAACCTAATGGAGTTTGCCCAGCTGGATTTCAGAATTGCTTGAGAATGATGACTACTTTTGGCCTTCCACTTTCCCCCTTTTTAACAGAAATGTTTATAATTTTTATCTTATGTCTGTCCAGCCTTTTTGTTTGGAACAGATAAATTTTCTAGTTTTATAGCTCTGCAGATGGAGAAGAATTTTGCCTGATGTTGGATCATAGTCAAGAGTCTCACCCTTACCTGATTTTAATGATTTAGTTGATGAAATTTGAGACATCTGAGTTAATGATATGTAGATGAGATTTTGAACTTTGAGTTGATGTTGTTAGACTTGAAGTTGAGACTTGTGGAAATATTGGGATGAGGTGAATGAATGTATTTGGCATGTGGGACAGACATAGTCCGTGTATTGACTCTGGTTAACTAAATAACACCCTCCCTACAAAATCTCTGTGTCCGAATCCCTTGAACCTGTGAATATGCTACCTGACATGGCAAAAGGGACTTTGTATATATGATTAGATTAAGACTGTGGAGATGGGCAAATTATTCTGTATTATCCAGGCAAATCCAGTGTAATCACAGGGTCCTTATAAGGAAAGGAGATGGAACAGAGTCAGAGAAGGACATGTGACCATGGAAGCAGAGAGAGAGAAGATGTGATGATGGAAGCAGAGGTCAGAGTAGAGGTAGAGAGAAAGGAAGAGAGAGAGAGATAAAGAATCTATGCTACTGGTCTTGAAGATGGAGAAAGGGCCCATGAGCCACATTATAGGTGGACTGAAGAAATTGGAAAAGCCAAGGAACAGATTCTTCTCTAGAGCCCCTATAAGAAATGCAGCCCTGCCAAACCCTGATTTTAGGACTTCTGACCTCCTTGACTGTAGTGTAATACATTTGTGTTCCTTAAAGTCACTAAGTTTGTGATAATTTGTTAAAGCAGCAATGAGAAATTAATACATACATCAATTAATACTTAAAAATACTGCCCATTTTTCATTCCTAGGGACACTGTAATTGGTTAGTTATTGCTAAACATCTCAGGGGTCGAGACATTCTGATTACCACTTTGTCTCTGCTCCCCATGATGATAAATGTGACAGCTGTGTCAATAGTACTGATGCACTCACTGACAATCTCTGCTGTTTCACAATCTCATTAGCACCATTGGCATCAAGGATAACTTCTCTATGGTGGCATCTCCTGCTGTTCTACCCAGCCTACAGAGGTAGCTCTCAATGTCCTTTTCTGGGATATTGATGCTCCCTCGCTAGTTATTTGTCTATGCCTTAGTGAAGGAAATATTCTCTAGACCCTCTTGGAACATGTAAATGGCAGGGGGTTGGGGCTATATAGTTCATCTACAATGAATGAACTCAAATATTCCTATCTTACAAAGCTGTTATATTCTATCCTCTACATTATGACAGGGAGTTCTAGCGTCTCAACTTCATTAAATTTAGGCCAGTCACTATCGAACTCTAATTTCAGTCAGTCAGCCTTATACATTTTTAAACTTCCATCTCTATAATGTAACACACAAAACCCAGAATCTCTGGTTAAGTGGAATCATGAGGAAATTTGGTCAAATTAGATGTAAATATTCTATTTTCCTTGGACTCTTAGAATCTATCCCCACATATAGTCAGTGTGCTTTGTACCGTATATTTTGTGACAATATACCTTAGAAGAAATATTTTAATTATATTTTGAGTATAAACTACTTCTTCTAGAGTCAGACTTTGTATATTTTTCTCCCTGGAACATACTTAAATCTGACTCCAGTTAAGAATCTAGTGGCAGGAATTAATTGTGTTGAGTCTTGAAGAGAATAGGCACTTCCTTACAAGATAACCACCCCAGGTTGGGTTACTGCACGGTATCCAAGGAAGAGAAGACTAATATACTCAGACCCAAGAGGGTGGTACGGTTGTACTTAGAAGGGAGTCTCGGGGCCTGGAAGTTCAAGATTATCAATTTTATCTAAGTTCATCTGGATGTTCTTATTCCAAGTATCATAGTTTCAGTACTTTCCCAGTCAATTCTTTTTGCCTGTTTTTCACATTAGAGGATTGGTGAGGCTGTGAATTGGTAACATGTTGGATTCCATGGGAAGCAAAGTTTCAGATGGAGATCACCATGCAGTGGTTATTAGAGAATGCTTTTGGCATCAACATTTGTGGGAAGTAGTGGGAAGAAGCAAGACTGGGCCACAGCTAACCTATGAGAAGCTTTGAAGCTGAACCACCTCTTCAGTATTACACCAAGTGGAAATCAGAGGACCTGGTCTTTATATAACAGCATCAGTCACTGGAGATGTAGAATGTCTCTGGAATGAGGCAAGGCCTTAGGAAAGGCATTTTTCTTCAGTCAAGGTATTCTCTAAGAGAATGCTACAGCTGAGGTCCCTCAAGCACTCAGAGCAGCTGGGTGACTCAGGTCTTCATTCCTCAAGGGAGATTTGGGTGGTACATCACAGCATCTACCAAAGAAATCAACTTATATAACACACACAATTACAATTTTGGTGAGATCAGCCTTGACGCTCCCAAACTAAGAGATCCTCTTAAGGCCACCATAGAAACTTTCTATCTTCCTGACTAAGACTTAAGATAAGAGTTTAAAGACTTATGCTTACTCTTTTTATTTTTCTTCCTTAGAGTTTTAGTGCAGTCAAGAGAATATCTCATTCTGCTGTCCTTGTAGTCATTTCTGCCTACAAGGTAGTTAATAGCATAATAGCTTCTTGGTCCCTCAAGGAACTTGTTTCAGTAAGGACATTATCACCATCAACCAGAGATGATAATTTAATTAATTATGATGCCATTGCATGACATGGATCCTTCACATCCTCTTTCTCATTTTCACAAAGCTCAATTCCTGTTAAGTCCAAGGACACAATCAAACCAATCACAAAAAGCCCATCATTTATTGTCTGGGTCCTGGGACCCTCCTGGTATGAATTTTTATATCAGTTAGTATTTCTGTTAGGAGATAGAAATTTAATATAAAAGAGAAGTTAATACAAATAATTGTTTACCAAGATTGGAGAACCGGAAGAGCAAAAAGAGAACATTAAGTTAACGCAGAAGTGGTAACTGCAGAAAGCAGTTTTGTCTTCAGAATCAGGGAATGGAAGGAAAAGACTAGGATTATTAGAATTTAGAGATTTAGAGGAGGGTTCCTGCAGAGCTGGGATTCCAATCTAGAGGAGGGTTGTTGTCCTACTGGTGCTAGGACCACAGCATCTTGTAGAAGAGCCCTTGCCAAGCTGGGCATCAGACAGATGATGCTGGCATCCTTACAGGAGTGTGATGAAGCTAGTTCTGAAATGTGGAGAAAAAAAATTCTGCAGAATGGATCCAGGTGTTGCTGCCAGAGTAAAGGACAACTGATTGATGATAATAGCAAACAAAACAGAAAGCAGGGAATCCCTCCTCTGCTGACCTCCCATTCTCCCTCTAGCACTGCCCCATTGACGAAGCCAAACAGGGAACCAGCTGGCAAAAAGAAAATGTGATTTGCAGAATCTCAGCTCTAGTACTACAGAGAGAAGAATAGAGATGAGTTTGAAGCTAAGAGACAGCAACATAGCATCCTTTCATGAAGAAATCGTATAACAAATGTTAAGTTAAAATAGTGTATTTCTATATGCAAGAAACATTTCTTAGACACCTTTAATAGGATGTGAAAGTTGTTGACTCCCTTATCTCCCTTGCCCACCCCCTCCACTACAACTGCTCAAAATCAAAATACTTGGTTTTCACTTTCCCTTACATTTGTAAGATGTCATTTCACTGACTTCTGACCTATGAGGACAAAATCACATGAATTAGAAGATGCAGTCTCACTTTTTCTTCTTCACCATTTCCTTCCATTCTGTGTAACTCAGATGTAAAACTCAAAGACCACTTATGGACTAAGAATTCACTAACTCAAGGATAGACTTAAGTGCTAAGACTGGCAGAGTAACAGCTAAGAGTTTGGGTACCAGATAGCACCTGTGAGCCACTGGATGTACTGCCTACATCCAGACTTCTTGTTTTGTGAGATAATAAACCTATATTTCTTTAAGCTGCTTCGCCCAGGTTTTCTATTATTACCTACAAGCTTTAATGAACCCAAGTATTAATGAATGCAGTTGCATACGTTGTGAAAGATTCCAGTAATTTAGAGTAATCGATTTATAGTCTATTCTTGGAGACGTACATTTTACATGGTGAGATTTTTAAGAAAATCAGGGAGCATTTTTTTTAGTTGTAAGTCATAAATTAGTTAGGTAATCTTGGAAAATTACTAAATCTTTCTAGGTCTTAAATTTTCCCATCTGTAAAATTTGCTGTAGACTTTGATGAAATCAGATTATCAATTATAAAGTTTCCTCTTGCGTAGGGAAGGTTAGATAATAAGCAAATACTAAATTAACTGAGCCAAGAACCACAAAGCATCATTGATATACATAAAAATGGGGCAGAAAGTACAAAAAACAGCATATCATGCATAAGGTTAACTATATGGAAGGTACTACAACACCCCTGGGCTAGTATATAGTAAGTAACCAAGAACTCAATTGAAAAGCCAACCTTGGAATTCTGGTTTTAGCTCTAACATGTAAAGTGCTAAGAAGTTTTCATTCCCAATATTACAAGAAAAAAGGTAGAAAAACTGAGTATTGATGACTTTTCTTGGATGCAACAGAGAGCTGAAAGCACAGGGCAAACTGACACCCTGAAATCTGGAGAGAGATGCACCCATGTAGATAATAAAAATCTGCTCTAGATTCGCAGAGCAAAAACTGCTGGAGTAACATATACATGGTAATTTTAAGGAATTTCTGAAAAGGAATTTCTGAAAGCTGACTGTGAACTAGTGTGAGGGTAAGAAAGTCCTGAGGCCATAGTTTAGGGGTCCGCTACACTGACATGGGATTTTCACCCAGAAACACCACCAGTTTCTCACAGTGAGAATATGAGAAAGATTTCCTTATGGTCCCAGGAAGGGGAAGGAAAGAGTAAACATTGTTAAACACCTGCAGACTTATGTATTAAAACAGACAAACAAACAAAAACCCTATAATTCAGTGGAAAGGGTTTGAATAGAACACAATTCTGAAACCAGATCCCAGATGGAGGTTGGGTATTACTCCCAACTCAGCAGCACCAGCCTTCCTGTCTCCTTTAAGGGAGGAGAACACTAAAACAGAAATACACAAAACTTATAAAACATAGTTAAGACTTCTGATTTCAACTCCAAAATATAGTTTTTGGAAGTTGTCATTCCTGTCCTTACAACCAGGAAAAAAAAGTGAACAAACCGAAAATTAATGTCTTTTTTTTGGACCCATCAGAAAACTAAGACCACCAAGGCAAATCACACCTAAAATCTGGAGACGGGGGCAAATACAGAGTCACAGCTGAGATCAATTTACCTAGAGTAGGGCAGTTACCAGATTAAGTCCTTTGGGCCCTGCTCAGGATTTCCAAGGCTCTTTGCCTCTGCAGGTGAGAGTTTTTTTGTTTTAAGTAGGTGAATAACAAAACCAGAAACTGAGGTCAACACAACACAAGCTTTATTTGGTGGCCAAAGAATGGAAAAGCGGGAACTAAGTTTACAGATCAACTTCTCCCACCTGGTGAGACTGATTTAATTTTAAAGTGTAAAGACAAAGGGAGAAGGAGTGAGGCTAATGATGAGGAGGTAGATGCATTCTTCTACCTGGGAGGGGCCAGGGCTTCTTCTGAGGGAGTGGGATGCCACCTCCTTTTTTTTTTTTTTTTTTTTTTCCACCTACTTTTTTGGTCCTTAATGTCTGGTCCTGGTCATTGGTAGGTGTGTCATTTAGTACGCTAATGTAGTAAAATCAGCATATAAGGAGACTCAGGGTCTGTTGGAGGTCAGGTTCACACCATCTTGGTCCCAGCTGGTTCCAACTGGTTTTGTTGTTGTTAGTTTGTAGCTTCCTTTTTTATCTCTGGACCTTTTAACTTAAAGATTTATGTTAACTCCAGCTAAAGGTGGGGAGTTGGCAGGTTTTGAGCAAAGACACTCCTGCTAACAGTGGAGGTTGGAGGATTGTGAGCAAAAACCTGGAGCAGCTCTGGCAACAGGGCTGCTATAGTCACAAACTGTTAGGAACATTTACATAGTCATTTTGACAAATTGCTGGAGGCCGAGTGCAGACTGGTGTAAGAGTGAGAAACTCTTGCGGGGCGGGGGGTAGGGGGGGTGGGGGGTGGTGGGGGGTGGTATCAGTCTCAGTTGGCCCTTACTGTTCCTGGCTTTTACCTCCAGAAACCTCACCTGATTGTTAGGGAGTGAAAAACCAAAAATGATACCCTTGAGGCTGAGGCAAGGGGAAGGGAAAAGTAAAACTGTTAAATACTTCCAGAGCATTCTCCACAACAAAGACCAACTCTCAAGGTAAAACTACTCTAATAGAAGCTTATCTGACCTGAGAGACTACCATTTCTCAGTCTCCAGCCCCCTCTAATCTCCCTGTTTCATATAAGAAGAAAAAGGAGAAGCTAAGGTATACTCCTTAAGGCCACTATCCAGGTACACAGTCCCTCTACAGAACTGAGATTCAGTCATAAGATAATAGAGCACTGAACCTCTCCCAGGCCTTCCTGCCACCAATAGGGCTCCAGTATACAAACAGAGGATTAAAGCTTACAGGGCTGCAAAATGCAGACTCTATTTAAGGAGCTGTCAAGCAATTTTAAAGACAAAGGGTGGGGAAAATTAAAAAAAATAAAGACAAAGATTCTAGAGGAATTTGAAGCCTCTAGAACCTACAGCTGTAGCAAAAACTAAACTTAGTCCAGCAGTAGCCAGATAAACATCAGTTTCTACTACTTGCAATACCATGTTCTTCTTCCAACAATAAGTTGGAACATACAGTAGCAATTAACAAAAAACAGTCTGAAAGTATAAAAAATCATCAAATCTGACTCAGATATGATGAAGATTTTGGAATTATCAGGCAGGGAATTTCCAATAACTATAATTAAGGTTAAGAACTCTAATAGAAAAAGTAAGACTTCCCTGGTGGCACAGTGGTTAAAAATCTGCCTGCCAATGCAGGGGACACAGGTTCAAGCCCTGGTCTGGGAAGATTCCACATGCCACGGAGCAACTAAGCCCATGCACCACAACTACTGAGACTGCGCTCTAGAGCCCGGGAGCCACAACTACTGATCCCATGCACCTAGAGCCCGTGCTCCACAACAAGAGAAGCCACCGCAATGAGAAGCCCACGCACCACAACGAAGAGTAGCCCCCACTCGCTGCAACTAGAGAAAAGCCTACGCACAGCAACGAAGACATAACCCAGCCAAAAATAAATAAATTAATTAATTAATTAAAAAAAAAAAAAGAAAAAGTAAATAACATGCCTACTGAAAGAACTCCCAATGGCCAAAGCTGGCACAAATTTGAGCTACAAAATTAATAATGTATGAATTATATTACAAAGTACAAAATAAATATCAATGATAAAAATGATTTAGTAAATGATTGAATAAATACGTAAATGGGGGAGAATAGACAAATCTGCCATATAGAGAGTTCCAAATAATTTACGTACATACTTACCCCTCAACGAGGTGGAGCATCACTCCTACCTCATAAGTATGAGCTGTGGATAATGACCTTCTTCCAAGGAACACCGTATTGATAGGGGAAAAAAGTAACCATACAGTGGAGAAACTAAAAAACACCAGTTCAACCAGTCTCTCAAAGGCAATATCCATAATGATAAGTCCTGTTGATAGCGTATGCCTTTGACATGATGTTATGAGAATGGCACTTTACCTCTGTGGTTTTCTTCACAAAAACGCAGACCTCAGTCTGATCATGAGAAGAATATCAGAAAATTCTTCTTGAAGGACATTCTACAAAATACCTGACTGCTAATCTTCAAAAGTCTCAAGGTCATCAAAAAAGGGGAAGTCTGAGACACTGTCACAGAGAGCCAAAGAAGACATGGCAACTAAATTTAATATGATGTGAAATAGAAAAAGGACATTAGGTACAAACTAAATAAATCTGAATGAAACATGGACTTTAGTTAATAATAATGTATTAATGTTGGCTATTTAATTGTGACAAATGTACTATACTAATACAAGATGTTAACAATTGGGGAAACAAGGTTGGAGTACCTGAGAATTCTTCCCTCGTTGGTTTTTTTTTTTTTTTTTTTGGTAAATCTAAAACTATTCTATTTTTATTTTTTTTATTTTTCTTTTTTTAACATCTTTATTAGAGTATAATTGCTTTACAATGGTGTGTCAGTTTCTGCTTTGTAACACAGTGAATCAGTTATACATATACGTATGTTCCCATATCTCTTCCGTGTTGCATCTCCCTCCCTCCCACCCTCCCTATCCCACCCCTCTAGGTGGTCACAAAGCACAGAGCTGATCTCCCTGTGCTATGCGGCTGCTTCCCACTAGCTATCTATTTTACTTTTGATAGTGTATATATGTCCATGCCACTCTCTCACTTTGTCCCAGCTTACCCGTCCCCCTCCCCGTACCCTCAAGTCCATTCTCTAGTAGGTCTGTGTCTTTATTCCCATCTTGCCCCTAGCTTCTTCTGACCATTTTCTTTTTTTTTTAGATTCCATATATATGTGTTAGCATATGGTATTTGTTTTCCTCTTTCTGACTTACTTCACTCTGTATGACAGTCTCTAGGTTCATCCACCTCACTACAAGTAACTCAGTTTCGTTCCTTTTTATGGCTGAGTAATATTCCATTGTATATATGTGTCACATCTTCTTTTATTTTTTTTTAAACATCTTTATTGAAGTATAAGTGTTAGTTTCTGCTTTATAACAAAGTGAATCTGTTATACATATACATATGTTCCCATATCTCTTCCCTCTTGCATCTCCCTCCCTCCCACCCTCCATATCCCACCCCTCTAGGTGGTCACAAAGCACTGAGCTGATCTCCCTGTGCTATGCGGCTGCTTCCCACTAGCTACCTGTTTTACATTTGGTAGTGTATATATGTCCATGACACTCTCTCACCCTGTCACATCTCACCCCTCCCCCTCCGCATATCCTCAAGTCCATTCTCTAGTAGGTCTGTGTCTTTATTCCCGTCTTGCCACTAGGTTCTTCATGACCTTTTTTTTTTTTTCCTTAGATTCCATATATATGTGTTAGCATACTGTATTTGTTTTTCTCTTTCTGACTTACTTCACTCTGTATGACAGACTCTAACTCCATCCACCTCACTACAAATACCTCCATTTCATTTCTTTTTATGGCTGAGTAATATTCCACTGTATATATGTGCCATATCTTCTTTATCCATTCATCTGTTGATGAACACTTAGGTTGCTTCCATGTCCTGGCTATTGTAAATAGAGCTGCAATGAACATTTTGGTATATGACTCTTGTTGAATTATGGTTTTCTCAGGGTATTTGCCCAGTATTGGGATTGCTGGGTCGTATGGTAGTTCTATTTTTAGTTTTTTAAGGAACCTCCATACTGTTCTCCATAGTGGCTGTATCAATTTACATTCCCACCAACAGTGCAAGAGGGTTCCCTTTTCTCCATACCCTCTCAGCATTTATTGTTTGTAGATTTTTTGATGATGGCCATTCTGACCGGTGTGAGATGATATCTCATTGTAGTTTTGATGGTAAATCTAAAACTATTCTAAAATAAAAAGTCTATTTTCAAAAGTCAACCTACTTAAAGATTATCATAGTCTGAAATATTTAACAGGCTGTTTGTAAGTTTGTTGGGAGCATTATTTTCTTTGAGACATTTTTCTTTCTGTTTAAATAATTTGTAAAGAAATTATTCTTGGCTCTGAAAAATAAGAGAAAAACAAGGTAAAAGAAGATGATGTCCCTATGAAGTCAACATTTTATTTGGTGGAGGGTAGTGAGAAGAAGGGATCCAGGAGAAAACCCATAAATCACAGTAACATATACTCTGGCAAAAATAACATGTAAATGCAAAATTTACAATGAAGTTAAAATTCAATGAGATGATAGACTGTGACTGAGTGTCTATTCTTGATAAAGTGATCATGAAAGTTCTCTCTGATACACATTGAACTGATACCTGATTTTTTAAAAAGCCAGCCATGTAAAAATTACAGTGAGTAGTAATTTCAAAGAGTAGAAACAGATGCTGCATAGACACTAAGGGGGGAATGAGCTTGTGATGTTTGAAAAGATAAGAATGGCAGTGTGTCTGGAGAAAAATGGGAAAGACAGAGAGGAGGCGGATAGGACAAGAAGGAGAGAGAGAAAAAGAGGAAGGGGCAGGATGGAGAGAAAGAGAAGAAGGAAGATATGAATGAGCTCAAAGATGTGGGCCAAAGATAGGTTATGTTACAGTCAGGAAAGCAATATATGCATTTCATTCTTGAGTGCAATGGGTAACTTTTTAAGAATTTTAAGCAAGAGTATTAAGTAGCTCCAAACTAGTGCATTTTGGACTCTTGTGCCCTTTTTGGAAAAAAAAAAAACAAAAAACAACTCATCATGTCTCATCTTTTCTTGACCATTGCCAACGCTTATCAGAATTTTTGTGTCTTCTTTACCCCTTTGAAAGCAAAGAAATAACAAGGCTGGTTAGAATTACATGTATAACAAGAGTAAATAGGCTTCAAAGGGGTTCTTAATTTCATGAGGTTTAGTGAATTAATTATGATACAATTTGGCCACTCATAAATATATTTTTAATTGGCTTTCTGTGTGGGCCCTTTGGTGATTTTTTAAAAAACAATTAAGATTCACATGGTAGGCTACCCCTATGTCAAAGTCAAGTATTATTATTTTTAAATGGCTTCTTTACTTTGAAGAATATGTGTATTTTCCCAAAGGCTGATACATATTACCCAATATTTTTCTTATTTTACTCACTAGACCGGCGGAAACTGGTTTTATTCAAAAAGTCAAAGACCTTTAATAAGATTTAAGGTACCCAAAATAGCAAAAATACACTGCTTAGGGGTCACTGGCTAAATATCTTTGAGAATCAAACTTGAGGTGGAACATCAAGGTTCAAAAGAAAAATTTTACTGAGATTTAATTGGAAGAAATACAGCAAGGCAGAAATTACAAATCAGGAAAACTGGAAAAGGGTAATGAATTTGATTGTGTGTTAAATGAGTAGTGATTTTTACTGTAAACTGTGGATAATGTGTTGCTCTAAATAGCATATGTTTATGTGATGCCCAGTGCTTGTCAGTACCATGGCAAGACTAGGCTGATGCCCCTTAATCTGGTAACCCCTCCTGGGCTACTGAGAGGTAGTTCCAGAGAGCTCTAATCATTCCTTAAACAACTGAACCTAAACTCACAAAAGTGAGTCTTATTTAAATGCAGCCTCAGGGTAACCGCACTACTAGAGATGCATGGTATTTTCTTTGCATTCTTCATTTCCTTCTGGTTTTAAGCATTTGGTAAATTGGATACAATAGTGTCTTTCACAGGATCATCTTATTTTAATTTTGTTCAGAAATCATCATCATATATATCTCTTCTGAAGGGTTAGGCAACCAACTCCAATATCTTCTAAGCCTTGGTAGATTTATTTATTTATTTATTTATATCTACATTCTTTAAATCCTTAGGAAGGATGAATATATAGTATGTGATTCTTTGTAAGGGATATATGCATTCTGTCGAATACTTTATGATCTTTCTAAGGCTTATAAAGCAGTTTAAAAATGCTAATACCCATCAAGAGAGTCTTTCACAATAGTATTCTATTTGGATCAGTATACAACTATCTATGTAATATTGCTACTGATAATCTACCATTATCTGAAGAATTGCACATGAAATCATAGACTACTTGAGTGGTAGAGTCTGGCCCAGGTTATCTAACCTATTCTTGAATTCCTCTAGTAGTAGCATACATATTACTTCCCTAGGTTACTCATGCTTCCTTGGTATAGAACTTATTGTAACAAACGGTATTTTCCAAATTTTCTTATGATCCCTTAGAGACTCATTCACCTAGACCAGCATTAATGTTGCCATGTTGAGTGTCATCCTGATGATTTTTTTTTTCTAGTCTAATACTTTCTTTAAAAAATTCCTTACATGATTTGGTAGAAAGTTCTCAGACAAGTGAAAATAAATTATTTGTGGAGAAAATTTGGATATCTAAAGTACATACATATAGTGTCTCAACAAAGTGGAATTTATGGACCAAGAATTTTACTTTTACACCTGAAATCATCCTTAATGTTCTTTTTAGCGTAGTCTGATTTCTCTCACTTTATCACTTATGTCTAGGTATTTTCTGCTAATCTTTCCATTTGCTCACCCTAAATCTAGGTTTAGTTCATCCTGTTGGTAGTTGAATTTTTGGAATAATTTCTGTTAAGCAATTTCCTAAAACAATTTAGAAAGCGCACCGTCATCTTTTAGCAGATTCAATCTCATCATGTGTTTAAGCTGAGCATCGGGTACCCTTAATGAGTCGCATGGAAAGGTTGTAGTCTGGCTCAGTAACTGTGCTTCAGCAACATAAATTGTAGTGAAACGTAGAGCAAAAGAATCCAGGAATTGGCACTGACCAGAATTCTCTTACAAAAAAAAATAATCTTCAGTCAATTACTCTGAATTATAAGCACAAAGTACTCAGTATCTCATTTTATGAGCTTCAGCAAGAACTTGATAATAAATTTAAATTGATTCAGGGAATTTATTTTGAGGAATATAAAGTGTCTTACGTATCACAGCTCAGATGTTCCAAACTAGGATCATGTCTGGGTTCAGACAAAAATATTTGGAAATAAATTTGATCTTTACCAGCTGCTAAAGAGAGCCTTTATGGTGATTAGCATTTATTAACCTTGTACTATATGCTAGACAGTATGTTTACTATGGTAAATATTGTCAAACACACACACACACACATGGGTGTCTAGTTTTTTCTATTAGTTCTCCAAACAATTTCACAGAGGAGAGTTGGACCCAGACATACAGTTATTTGCCTAAGGTAAAGCAATGGTTACCAAATTATTAATTTAATGAAAGAAATGGCATTTTGAGAAAATAGATATTTCAAGGGATGTACAAAGAGATTGTCTTTCATCAAAGACATTTTCACATCATAACCAAGAAACATTCCATTTTTAATGAAAAAAAAAATGCACCAAAATGGGTCAAATTTTTATTTTTTATTAGCACTCATTTTGAAATCAAATGCTCATTCTAGTGGTAGCGTGAAAAATGCCTAACTTTGCCAGCTTTCCACATTTTTCCATGTACCAGTGTTTCCATGTACCAGTGTTTAATGACCCAGCTGTCATTGCGAGGTAATCAGTCTGCTACATGGTGGCCTCTTTTAGTGGGAGGAAGAAAGGATGTCATTGATCTAAGTAGGGGGAAATTTTGTGCTTCCTCATTAGCCAGGCTCTTGGATGATATGCCTCTGAACCTTAACATCATAGAGCTAGATATGACAAAAGTTGTCAGCTAGAATGAGGCCTGAAGCTTTCAAAAAAAAAAAAAAAAATGAAGCCAAAGAAGATTAGTTTTGCCTTATATTTACAAAATAATAAATTGTCAACTAAAAGGACAATATAAGAATTAATTTATAAATTTTCCAAATATCTAAGAATTTGAAAATAGGTGGTGAATAAAACATTTTTGCAGTTGAGTTTTCATTTTTATTTTTGAGCTTGGATTTTGGTACCTAAAAGTCATATTTGTCTGTCTGACTGCATTTTGACTGATGCATTTTTCAATTCATTTTTTTCTTTTTTTCAAAATGTAACTAATGATTCTAGGTAAGTGTTATCTTTCAAAACCCATATGGCAAAATTTTCTAGATAACCAGTGAAAGATAAAATCGTATTCTTGTATAAGGCAGTTCTAACAGTTAGGTGTGAATAGCAGGTACATACTTCATGCCCATGGGAGAAAGACCCCATAATTTAAATCTGGAAGACATAAATACAGTCTGTCAAACACTAGATAAAATATAAAGACAAGAACATTAATATACTTAATCTTTGTGATTCTCCTTAAAAATTGAATTCATCCTTAAAAATTGAATGAAGTGTTCAACAGGTCTCAGAAGCAAAGGGCACAGTTACTATTGAAAGGCAACTCAGTGGATAAATACTGTTCTTTACACAATTTATTTGATTCAGATTTTCTTTCTATAATATATCATTACACAATCACTTGTATACTTTATTTTAGTTCAATCTATGAACTGGGAGAAAAGGAACCAAACATTTAGTTCATAACATGTCCTGATTTCTCCCTTAAACTCCAAATCTGTATATCCATTTGCCTGAGCCCCTACTATATTTTAAATCTGTTCAAAACTGAGTTACTGATATTTTCTCCCAAACCAGCTATTCCTGTAATCTTTCTCACCTTAGTTAAAGACAACTCCATGCTTCCTGCTAACCAGGTTAAAAATTGTGGTTATCTTATTTTATTTCTTTTTCTTTCTCTTATAACTCATATCATTTCTGCCAGAATATCTCCAGAATTTGACCACTTCATGCCACCCTCATCACTACCAGTCTGGACCATAGAGTCGTTATAGTTATTGCCATGCCCCTTAAAATTTCTCCCTGCCTCTGCCCCTGAAGCCAGAGTAATCATAGAATACTCTTCTCCCAAATAGATTCCTTTTTTTCTTAGACCTTAACTCAAAAGTCACTTTCTCTGTGGAGCTTTTCCTGGGCACCCTAACTAAATCCTCTTCCCCTTCTGTACTTTGTCTTATATTATACATGCACAGATATAGATGAAGATTTACATATATAATGTAGATAGATGTCACATATAGCTATAAATCATATATGTTATATATAACACATTTAACTTAGTGATTCTTTCTCATCCTCTAGAATATAACCTCTATCATGGTAAAGGTTTTATTATTGTATCCTCAGTACCTGAAATGGTGCCTGACAGAATAAGCACTCAATAAATATTTGTTGAGTGGATCAATGAATAGATGAGTGAATCAATGGATGGATGAATTAAATGAGCTTATTTTGGATTCTGTGGAGAAATGGATTTTAGGGGGCAAGAGAGTTATCAGTTAAATCTTTCACAGTAGTCCAAGAAAGAGTTAAGAGTGGCTGGGTCCAGGGTGCTAATAATGGTGATTGTGAGAAGGTGAAAATTTTGGAAAGATTATAGAGCCCAGGTGGAGTACGAAGACTGAATCTCCAGTGACAAGAAGAAAAACAAGTAGCATGAATAGTCTACAGATACTAGTGAACTGTCAGTTGATTAAAGGAAGATAAAGAAATTCCCTTCTAATTATTTCTCTTTTTTTCCAATTAACTATGCTGTACACATGAAACTAACACAATATTGTAAATCAACTATACTTCAATAGAAAATAAAATAAAAATACATTTGTTTATCCATGACGTTTCTGCCAAAAAAAAAATCATGAAACCAGTTTTATTTACGGATACTAATGAATGCTATTCAGAGCACCGTCAACTCCTCTTTACTAACTTGGTTGAAGGTTGTTTCTATATTCTTGATGTTGAATTTCACTTCATTTAAACATTTGCATATACTTATTAACTGCTCCTTTCTTTTCTGCATTAAACTAAGCATCTCAGTTATCTTGAAGAAATTACTGTCTTTGGGGGGAAAAAAAAAGCATGGAACTTGAAAATAGAAGACTGTGTATAATCAAACAAGGTCAAGTATTAATTTAAATGGTATAGATCTCCAAGGTCTCTGAGATCAGAGAAGGGAGAAATCAGAGAAGTTACGGGACTTAGTTCCATTGAGGCAGCATAGGAATAGTATGGGAAAGAAGATTTCATTCAGGTAATATTATAATGGCAGGTGCAGGAATGTATTACGAGGGACCCAGTCCATTGACGAACCCTTCCACCACCTACAAACTGGATCAAATTAGTTAAATCTCTCTTTGCCACATTTTCATCATCTCTATGTTAGTCTAAATAATAGCAGTACCTATTTCACAGAGTTTCTCAGAAGCTTACATTAGATAAGTGACAGAAAGACTTACAGCATATAAGACATTGTACATGCGTTGTTAATTTACTGTCTTCTTCTCTTAAATTAATAGATAAGTCCAGAAAAAATTAGGATTTACTTTATAAGTAGTGAGTTCTTTCTAAATATCAGGGACCTATCATTATTCATTCATTTAGTTTTTAATCTTGTATTAACAATATTTATTCTGACCTGACATTTTTCTAGTGCTGACTTGTGCTAGGACACAGTTCCTGTCCTCAAGAAAAGACAAGGAATCTATTGACAAAGCTTAGGCCGCTAAAGGTCAGGGCAAAGAAACTTTTACCAGAGGTTTGCAAAATATTCCAGATGAGCTGATAGAGCCATGGGTAAACAATCATCTATGGTTGTCATTGTTTTTCAAAATCTCTAGGTAGTAGCAGAAAAAAATGCCAGCCAAAAAAATCAATATAAATTTTTTTTTTGTCAAATTATAGAAAGTGAGAAAATATCAAAATGTCAGAAATCTTTTAGCCAAGAGAGAAATTGCCAAATGAGTACTTTTTGAGTCTTTTTGTTTTCCACATGAAATAGTTTGCACAGCTTCAGTTAAGATATTTGGTTGGGAAGCGAGGCAGAGCTGTAGGATATGATTGAGACTGTTCTGCATTCCTCAAAAATAGCATCTGATCAGACTACTGAGAGTTGTGAATCTATATTACCGTGCATCCTGCTGCTAGCCTTTCATATGAAATCAAATAATCTGTTTCTGGAGAATAAAGGAGAAATTTAAAATACTCCTAATGCTTATATTCTATTTTCAATAAATTTTTGCTTGAGTTGCTTCACCAGCATGCCATGAAGCAGCCTAACCTTTGAGTAGGATCACCAAAAAATAATCTTTACCTTTTTTTCACAAACACTTAACCATTTGACTACAGAAGCAGAGGTCCATAAAAATATAGATTATTGTGAATATTTATGATGTGCTGGTATGACTGTTTTCATATGCAATTTTCCAGTTTAAGTCTCCCAAATATAGATTATAATAACAGTATTCCAAAATTATTCTCTCATAGTTTAAGTAAATTGATCAATATAACACAGCTAATAAGCAGAAGAATTGAGATTTAAACCCAGTGTTCTATTCTCATTTCAACCTTGTATTCTTTCCACTAGGCTGTGCTATCTCATAGTATATCATATAGTATAGTATATCATAGTATAATTCTTAGCCTGTATTTGTCATAAAGTTATTATAGTTAAGATACCATGGTACATGCAGTGGGAGAGGGGGCACCAAAGAATATGAGCTTGCCCAGTCTTTACAAAGATTTTGAAATGCACAAGAAAACACACGCACACACACACACCCAAAATATAATATATGATATGTGTAATAAATAACAGAAAAAGTCTTCCATAACGAAGTATATATTTTATATATTGCATCAGGACAAATTTAGGTAGGTGTGACGTAAAAAATACATTTGTTTGGTCTCTGCTCCTGGACCTGACACAGAGTTCCTAAAACCCCTATAATTTCCACAGAGATGGGAATAATAGGAGCATCTTACATAAACCTCCTAAATCCTTTGGAATGTCCTGGCTCAAAGGAGCATCTTTTGTTCTAAAGAGGTGACTCTTGCTGAGCTCCTGAATAGCTTCAGGATGGGGGCTGGTCACCAGAAAGACCAAGTTATAATTAGAAGCTTGGAATTTTAAGACCTGCCCCCCTGTCCTCTGGAAATTGAGTTAATCAATCATGTCTACACAATGAGGCCTCCATAAAAATCCCTAAACTATAGGGTTGAGAGAACTTCCAGTTGGTGAAACCTTGGAAGATGGCACATTCCTGCTCCATGGGGACAGAAGTTCTTGCACTCAGGACCCTTCTTGACCTCACCCTATGCACCCCTTTATCTGGATATTTAACTATATTTTAAAAATATTTTATAAGAAATCAGAAAACATAGGAGAGCTTCCTATTTCCTGAATTCTGTGAGCCATTATAGCAAATTATTAAACCTGAGGAGGAGTTTGTGGGAACCCCTGATTTATAGTCAGACAGAAGTGTGGGTACCCTGGGGACACACTATTTGCCATTGACATTTGAAGTGGGGGGCGGTTTTGTCGGATTGAGCCCTTAACCTGTGGGGTCTGTGCTGATTCCAAATAGTTAAAGCCAGAATTAAATTAAATGATAGAACACCCAGTTGGTGTCCACAGAGAATCAGAGAATTACTTGGTTTGGAAAATTCACACATTTTGTTTCAAAAGTGTTGTAAGTAGAAAAACCGTTTTCTTTTCGTAGGAGTCTAAGTTTGACCTGTAACTTGAAAAACAAGCAAGGTTTCAGTAAATAGAGTACAGAAACTTATGCACACCGGTCCGGACATGGGAAAACTCTAAGCATGTTTAGGTAATGACAAATTAATTGAACATTTATTTATAATACAGAGGAATTGGGGTAGATATATAGAAAATGATGAGTTCTGAAAAATAAATGCCATAGAAAAAATTCAGGATAAAGAATTTCAGTTAAATTCTTAAAAATATAAAAAGAGCTAACATAGAAATTTTAGAATTTAAAAATAAAATTACAAATTAAGAAGTCAATGAATAGGTTTAACAGTAGGTTAGAAGAGGCTAGATAAAGAATTATGAAACTAGCATACAGGTCAGTAGAAAATTTCCAAATTAAAACACTGAGTAGTCTAAGTTCCTTGGAGTTTCTGGAAGATGGTAAAATTAATAATTTATATCACAATTTAATTTCAAGGATACATGCAATAACTTTAGAGTAACGACTAAAAGAATAGTTACTATGACAGTAAAGCTAGTAGAGAGAGAAAATATTAAATATATTTAATAAAGCCAAAAAAGAAAAAAAGACCATAAAATAGGTAGGACAAATATAAAAAATAGTAATATAGATAGCAAATCTAAATATATCACATATTATATTGCATATAAATATTCTAATTAAAAGAAGATTATAAGACTAAGTTTTATAAAACAAAACTATATGCATCATACAAAAGACATGACTTCAATATAAGACTAAAGAAAGATTGGATTTTAAAAGATGGGAAAATAAATTATGCAAATATATATAAAGAAATTTGCAAAAATTTTTAATTTGTTATAGTAATATGAGAAAAAATAAACTTTAAAGCAAAAAGCATTACTAGAAATAAGGAAGGACTTTCTCAATAATAAAAGATTCTCTTAAAAAGAAAGATATAAAAATATAAGTAAGAATTAAATACATAGATACAAAATATAAAAAGCAAAACAACATTAAAGAATATAACAACATGAAAGATAAATGGGCAAATCCATAATCAAAGTGGAATATATTAACACTGACATTAATGGATAAAATAAGCAAACAAGTCAGTAAGAATATAGATCTGAACAGTACAGTTAACTAACCTGAATTGATTGTCATATGCAGAACCCACATCCAACAAACTGAAATACACATCTTTTTCAAGTGTAAGTGACACAGTTACCAAAACTGGCTCTATGCTATGACACAAAGAACACTTTAATCAATTTTTAAAAAATTAAAATCAATTAAAATATGTTTTCTTACTAAAGTGAAAATAAGCTAGACATAGATAACAGATTACTAGAAAAATATCAAATTGTTTGAAAATAAATGTTTAAGTAACTCACTGTTTAAAGAAAAATTTACAAGCAGAAATTTGAACTTGTGGAGGCAACTAGAGCTGTGTTTTTTTTTAACTTTTTTAATTTTTAAAATTTTTATTGGAGTATAGTTGCTTTACAATGTTGCATTAGTTTCTACCGTACGGCAAAGTGAATCAGCTATACGTATACATATAGCCCCTCTTTTTTGGATTTCCATCCCATGTAAGTCACCACAGAGCACTGAATAGAGTTCCCTGTGCTATACAGTAGGTTCTCATTAGTTATCTATTTTATACATAGTATCGATAGTGTATATATGTCAGTAGCTGTGTTGAAAAAGAAATGTATAACTTTAACAAACAAATTAGAACAGAGAAACTTCTAAGCGTTCATATCAAATTATAAACAAACAAAAAATCAAACTGAAGCAAAATAGGGGAATAAAATAACAAAGGTTAGAACAGAAGTGAATAAAATAATAAATGTAAAATAAGATGATCAGCAAAGCCAAAATTGTTTGTTTGGAAAGATTAATAAATTAGATTATACCCTGGAAAGAATGATCAAGTAAAACAGAGATTAAACACAGATTACCAATATCTGAAATAACAAATGGATGACCACAACAAATCCTAGTTATTAAATATATAATAAAATACTATTTTGAATAATCATAAAATAACATTTTAAATTTAGACTAAATAATAAAATTTTAAGAAAATCACAATTTACCAAAATAAAAAGTGGAAAATATAATTTGTTATATATCTCTTAAAGATATAGAATCTGTATTTCAATATTCCCACAGAGGACCGTTCAGGCCCAAATTGCTTCATCAGTGAATTTTACCAAACATTTAATAAAGAAATAACATTAATACTAAACAAACTGTTTCAGAATAAAGAGAGGACACATTTTATAAAGCCAAAATAAACTTGAAATAAAAGCATGATGTGACCATTATGAGAAATAAAAATGACAGACTTTTCTCTCATGAACATAGATAGCAAATTGGAGAATATTGCCAAACCACCAAATCCAGTTCTCTCAGTTTCTCTCTCTAATTCTTCAAGGATGCAAATTTGGTTTAATATCAAAAATAAGTTGATGTTATTTATTCAATTAACAGAGGAGAAAAAAGTTTAATTTTAATAGATGCAGATAAAATTCAACATTCATTTGTTAAGAAATCTTTAAGAAAAATTGGAGTGGGAGATATTTAATATATAATGGAAACTTTATAAATAATTTTGCAAAATTTTGGAAAAAAGGAATTTTAATATGAGATGCCTACATTAGATGCCATTATTGAATTGCGTAAAATTTCTTTTTTTAAAATTTATTTATTTATTTATTTTTGGCTGTGTTGGGTCTTCGTTTCTGTGCGAGGGCTTTCTCTAGTTGCGGCAAGCGGGGGCCACTCTTTATCACGGTGCGCGGGCCTCTCACTATCGCGGCCTCTCTTGTTGCGGAGCACAGGCTCCAGACGTGCAGGCTCAGTAGTTGTGGCTCAGGGGCCTAGTTGCTCCGCGGCATGTGGGATCCTCCCAGACAAGGGCTCGAACCCGTGTCCCCTGCATTAGCAGGCAGATTCTCAACCACTGCGCCACCAGGGAAGGCCTAAAATTTCTTAAATGTATAAATTGTACTAGGTATGATGGAGAATGCCGCTGCTTTTGGAAGACCTATGCTGAAATATTAAACATTAAGAGGTGAATGAACTTTCAAATGTTTCATATGAGAAAAGGTATATGTATGTATATATATATGTGTGTGTATATATATATGTGTGTGTATATATATATGTGTGTATATATATATATATATATATATATATATATATATATATATATATATATATATATATATATATATATATATATATATATATATATATATATATATATATGAAGTAAAGGATATACGGCTGTTCCTTGCTGAATTTTCAACTGTTATGTAAGTTTGGAATTTTTTTCAAAATAATAATTTGTGGAATAAAATAATTTTATTTTAAACTCTTTGTCATAAAGAACTGGAGAGAAAATAAGAGGGTCTAAATAAATTAAGAGGTAAATCATGTTCCTGGATTGGCTACTTAATTTTGGTAAGTGTCAATTTTCCATTTTGTTCTGTAAAATCCAATGCAATATCAATTAAAACTCCTAGATTTCTTGTGTGATAACTTACAGGCTGACTTTAAAATTTATATGGAAATGGAAATGGCCAAATATTGCCAACACAACATTAAGGAACCACAAAGAGGTAGGAGTGGTGCCACCAGATATCTAGTTCATTATAAAGTTACAGAAATTAAAAAGTGTGTTATTGGTGTAAAGAGCAAATAGACCTATGCAATAAAATAAACAGTGTAGATACAGAACCTCATGTGTATGAACATTTGACTTACTATAGATGTGAGACTTTAGATTGAGGAGGAAGAAAATTAGTTATCCATGTGAAAAAAAAATTTTGATCCGTAACAAAAACTAGTAATATATATCAACTCCTAGTAGTTTATAGCTGTAAACATGAAACATGAAATAATAATGCTTCTAAATTTTAAAATAGGTGAATATCTTCAAGACTTTAAGATTAGGCAAAAAATTCTTAGGACACAAAAAGTACAATCATAAGAGATAGAAAAATTAGATTAAATTAAACATAAAAACTTCTGCAAATACAAAACATCCTTGGGGATGAAAATCCAAGTCAGAGGAAGGGAGAGAACATACAAAGAACTTCTTTTAATAAATAAGAAGAGAAGAAAAAAACATAATAGATAAATGGACAAAGAACTTGAAAAGGAATTTTAGAAATTAGTACATCAAAGTAGCTAATAAATATATGGCAACAGTATTTCACATGTTCTTTTTCTTTTATTTAAGGCTGAGAATTGCTAAATTTAAAATTATTTTAGCTCTAGAAAGATTTAAATTACTAAAAAGAGAGAAAAACAAAAATTCAAAATGCTGTTATTGCAAGGCTGCTGAGCATGGGGATTCTCATAGATTGCTTTTTGAAAGTGTAATTGGTGCAACCACTTTGGAAAATAGTTTTATAACATCTACTACAATTGAATATATGCATATACCATGACTCAGAAATATAATTCTTATGGAAACATGTCCAATTGAAATGTGCACACATGCTCTGTCTTAGTTCGAGTTGCCATTACAAAGTACCATAGACTAGGTGGCTTATAAAAAACAAATTTATTTCTCGTAGTTATGAAAGATGCATGTCCGATATCAGGGTGCCAACACGGTTCTGATAAAGGCATTCTTCCTGGTTTCAGAGAGAGGAAGCAAACTTTTTCATGACCTTTTCAAGGGCACTAGTTTTATTCATGAGGGCTACATCCTCATGACCTCAGCTAATTCTAATTATCTTCCAAAGGCCCTACCTCCTAAAATCATTATTTTGGGGGATGGGGTTTCAATATATGAATTTTGGAGGATACAAACACTCAATCAATAACTTACTTATACAGCATATTATTTAATAGCCTCAAATTTAGAAACATCCATATATCCTTGATGAGTAAAATGAACAATTAAATGGTTTGAATAAATAAAGAGTAGTAAAGTAGTAAAGAACATAAATCATCAGTACATGTGAAACTGTAGATGAATCCCACTTTGAGTGGATTAGAAGCTAAAAATAAACAAAAAATAATTAGTGTATGACTCAATTTACACACAGTTCAAAAACATACAAAACTAATCTCTGTTTATCTGTTTTCTTTAGGGAGAAGGTGTGGTTAGTAATTGAGAGGTTGTAAAATACAGACCACAGATACATGAAGGTGTTCTATTGGTCAAAAATCATCAAGTTCTACACTTTTTCCACTTTTTTATATGTATGATGATTCAATGAAGAGCTTTAAAAATTTTAGATCAAAGAAATGAGCCACATTGTCGAGAATAATTCAAATAAGTCAAGCCAAAATCAGTAATTCTCACCTGTGTGCTTGCACTACACTTTGTGACTGCTTCTATAGCACTTAGCTCATTTCAGTATCTTTTTTTACTTGTGATTCTGTGTACCCTTGAAGACTATACAAGCATGGGAGTCCTTTCTTAATCTTTCTATTTCCAGGGTTGAGTACAGTGCCTGCACATGCAACATATACTTCAGATATATACTAAATGGATCCACAAGTTTAGAGTTGTTGTCTTCATGATTAGAACATGTAAAAGGTTCAGTCTCCTTACTATTATCTACCAGATTTTCACATGTAATTTAGCTCATTTTGGAAACCCAATTAGATTCCAGCTAGGTGAGGGAAATCATACCTGAAGTGATTGATTTCCTCCCCCGAGAACAAATAAGTGCCTCATGAGAAACCATCTTTTAGCAACAAGATATTAAAACTTCTGCTACCAGCTGTGGCCACAAAGTATCAAATTCCCTTTTTTTAGTAAGCATAGTATTACATACATAGAATGCCTAATATTATATAATAAAAATCTTCCATAGAGCCTAGCTCAGCAATGGACTCAAACCGAGAATTAAAATTGACTTTTGAGTAGAATCGGTACCATTCATTATTTTTGTTTGAATTTTATGACATTGTTATGTTTAAATGTCTGATACATTTCTAGGTAATACAAAACTAAATGAGATTTTTGATAAAGATGGTTAAAAGATGAAGACAAAATGGAACAGTGTAAACAACGCATAAAAATAAAAATATAACTGAGTCAGATGTTATCCTGATACAAAAATGCAGTTATGAATAAGAGTCCCTCTTCTTAAATAATCTTTAGATGAATGAAAGAGGCAAAATATTAAGTAAATATTTTCTGTTAACTCAGACTAGGTTAAGTCTGTTAATTATTGTATATGTTCCAACAACCCTTCATTTCATTTCCTTAATGATATCCATTATCCTTATAAACATTCATTTTCTTTCCTTCTAGTTTGTGTAATCTTTGAAGATAAGGAATAAACCTGTCTAGTTTATTTCAGTCTCTTCAGAACCTAGTAAGATTTAAGAGATGAATTATTAATTGAATAAATTAATAGTTGGAAATCAGGGAAGAAAAATTTAAGTATAAATAATATTTCTAAGAGTTGAAGTATACAAAAGTATAAAGGGCATTCTTATAAAGTAGAGAAGTCTCCATATCTTGATATTTCTACCAGTTGGATTTCATGTCTATTCTGTAAGCCTCTTCTAATTTGAAGTTTCCCTAGTTCACAAATTGAATATATTGATGTAAATTGAATATACTGATGTGAGTTGATGAAGTATCTACAATGAAGAGGAAAGAATATTCTTGGGTTAAAGTCATTCTGAAAGTCATATTATGTAAATGTCTGTGGAATAAGCCACAGCTGTTAAGAAAAAAATAGTAGACTCAGAGTTGTAAGGAGAGGATAAAAGCACGGGATAACAGGGAAGGTCATGAGGATAGACAATTGTTCAATACAACTCACCGGTTAATTCTAACACAAACTGTAACGATGAATCTGACTTTTCTCAAGTAGAAGGTGAAATTAAAAAAAAAGGTTTGTCCTAAACAAGCTGCGATAATAAAACTTGCTTTAATTTGTATTTGATACAGTTTTTGGAAAGAATTCTTCTTTAGTAGAAACATACAAACTAAAGATACATTGTCTCACATTCCAGTACTTCCATTTTTCATCAAAAGTAAAATATAATAAAATAGGGCTTCCCTGGTGGCGCAGTGGTTAAGAATCCGCATGCCAGTGCAGGGGACATGGGTTCAATCCCTGGTCTGGGAAGATGCCACATGCCGTGGAAAAACTAAGCCCGTGCACCACGACTACTGAGCCTGCGCTCTAGAGCTTGCGTGCCACAACTACTGAAGCCCACGCACCTAGAGCCCATGCTCCGCAGCAAGAGAAGCTACTACAATGAGAAGCCCGCACACCGCAGCAAACAGTAGCCCCCGCTCACTGCAATCAGAGAAAGCCCGTGAGCGGCAACAAAGACCCATCGCAGCCTAAATAAATGAATAAGTAAGTAAGTAAGTAATAAAATAATGATTATGCCCATAATAAAGACCTAATGGTCCTGCCAAACTATGTTATGAATAAACCATCCAAATATAAAGTTCTGTCCGGTATAGTATTAATGTTATAATATCCATCTATGCAATTTTTTTTTTTACATTAGCAACCTGGGTCATCTAGGAACCTGGGTAATTAAATCAGATTTTTCATTTCTCCCACTTGGGTTAATAATTACTTTTAAAAAATGATATTTAAAATGACAAAGCTGAGTACTCTGCATACCTTGTTTTTAATCTCACAAGAATCCTCACAGCAAATCTGAAAGATAGATTTAATTATCCTTTTGCCAGAAGAGAAACTGAGGTTCTGTAAGTAGCACTACTAAGAAAATCAAATACCTTTAAGATTTCAGTTCAGGCAAATAAATTGAATGAGTGGAGGAGGGAGTAGTAAAAATATACAGAATCAGAGAAAGAATATATGTTCTTTATAGAAGAGGCAGCTTTTACAAAGGACCTACAGTGGATTGTGACTTTTAAGCCCTACATATTTCTTTTGTCTTCTAAATGCACCCAAATTGCTTCCCTTCAACTCAGGGAATAGGCAAGGGTACTTGTAAACAAGTTATCAGATTTGGTAAGGCAATGGTATTTTTTCAAATATCTTCTGGTAACAACTTTAAGACAATAATTTATAAAGCAATAAACATATTTTTAGTATGACATAAACCGCCTTTGAAGGCAAGTTTAAAAGAAGAGATAGAAATATTTTTTAAGTGGTGATAGTGTTAAAATAAGTGCATGGTTATATAGATTACTGTTTGGGAAGATCTATTTATTTGGATGTGTAAGTCATTATTTATTTGTTAAAAATGTCACTTTTTTCTATAAGCACAACTTATATTTTCCCATACTGTGAATTTATATAAAATGTTGTACAAGGTTAAAAAATATGCCACTCTGATATTACTGTGATTGAGTCTATTATATCTGTGGAACTGCATTAACCTTCTGCCTTTAATCTCATGCCCTCTAATTCATCCTCCACACTGTCTGTGAGCAATCTTCTAAATGTAAATTGGATGATTTCACTCTTTTCCTTCAAGTTATTCAGTGTTTCTCCACTGCCTTGAAGATAAACCTAAATTACTTTGTGTGTCATACAGTCTTCCAATACTGGTATCCACCAGGTCACGTACTTCTCCTCCAACTCCTATACATACCCTTTAATAATCCCACCATAAACATCCCACACTGTTAAAAGTTCCCTGAGTGTGCCGTGTGCTCTCTTATTGTCCTTTCTTTGTTTAAGATTGTTCTTTCTTCCAACATCCATCTAATTCTTCCTGGTATCTGGAGCTTCCATTTCACCCTAATCTTGGACTTTATCTTCAAGAACTGTGAGAAAATAATACCCAAAAGGGTTGAAGATAGACTAAAACAGGTATTTTTACATGAATGCTCATAGCAGGAATATTCTCAATAGCCAAAAGGAGGAAAAAACAGAAATGTGCATCAATAGATGAATGGATTAAAAGAATGTGGAATATATATGTAGTGGAATATTATTCAGCATTAAAAATGAATGAAATACTGGTAAATGCTGCAATGTGAATACACCTTGAAAACATACTAAGTGAAAGAAGTCAGACACAAAAGGTTAAATATTGTATGATTCTATCTATGTGAAATATCCAGAATAGGCAAATCCACAGAGACAGAAAACACACCAGTGGTTGCCAAGGGCTGGGAGGAGGAGAATATGGACAGTAACTGTTTAATGGGTGTGGAGTTTTGATATTAAGGTGATGAAAATATTTTGGAACTAGTTAGAGCTATTGCTTTCACAACATTGTGAATGTTCTAAATGCCACTAAACTGTTCCCTTTCAAATACTTATTTTTATGTTATGTAAATTTCACTCTCATTAAAAAAATCCCTATTTGATAATCATCATAGTAACAACGCAATGGTATGATGCTAAAACTTGTGTGTGCATGTGGAATAGGAACAAGATTTTACATAGTCTCAAAGAATACTTCCACAAAATATGCATTTATTTCAAATGAGATAAAAATGTACATTTACTTGGAGAATCTCGAAGGCATCATTATGATGAAATTTCATCAATATGATGAAAGCACCATTAATGGGACATTTCCACATGTGTGTCATTCAGCAAGATGCAGTAAAGAACTCGGCATCACTTCTGTGATATGCAGGACCAAAATGCATGACCTCTGTCTAATCATAGGAAAACAGAAATACATGACAAGTGGCTGGAATGCGTGATTGGATCCTTTTGCTCTAAAGGATTTTTTGGGAAAGTGAGCAAAACATTTGCTGGGCAAATGATACACAGGTGTTCTTTTCTCTGCTTTTTGTGTCTTTCTGTGTATTTTAAATTGTTTCAAAATAAAAATAAACCACAATGGCAGTTATTATAATCACTAAGGTAAGACATAGTATCTCTGATTCAGAACGCAAGTAGGTGCCTTGCAGTTTAATGAGCATTTCTGAAAAAAAATACTTTGACATTAAAAATCATCTGTAAACCATAACCAGTCATATGACTACTTCAAAAGGTATTGTATTAAATAAGATAATGCACGTTAAGTGCGCTGCAAATTTCCTGGCTTATGTTAATGACTCAATAAATGTCAACTATGATTACATAATAATGAAGGAAAGTCAGGGCAGGATCTCAACTGAGTTCTTTCAGAATAAATTATTTTATAAATTGAAATTTAGATCATATAGCTAAGACAGTCACAAATTATTTTTAATCATCTTATTAAAATTATACCATACTTTGTAATGTTCTTAGCTAGACCAAATAATTACTTCTTACATCTTTATTTTTAGCATTAAAACATTATATATTTTATTGAAGAAATAATATATGCACAAGTTTAAAATGTTTTGAAAAGTATTAAAAAAGAGTAAACAATACACATCTCTTTCAACAATTACTCAAGTTAAACACTTCAGAAGAAGTAGTTGTAAGCATGATCTTATATACATTTTCAGAATTTTTCTTTGCAAAGACACATACTCATATATGTACATACGAATTCACATCATAAATAATGGCATACACATATATCTTATTTTATCACCTAAAAATAAATGCTGAGAATATTTTCATTAAGTACATGTAAACCTCCTTCCTTCATGATATTCTGTTGTATTTTATTGTAGACATGCAGGGTATTTATTAAAAATAGTTAATAATCAGTACAAGCATGTCCAATCAGAATGGCTGGCTGACCAGTCAGAACAAATACTGATGTGATAGTGCCATAGAACGACAACAAATATATTCAGTAGCTTATAATTTCAATTACTTAGGTCTCATCCTTGAGTTTACAGATCCACTGATTTTGAGATCAGATAGCTTCTGTGTTTCCTACTCTGTGACCTAGGCTGAAAGAAAGGAGACTCATTGGGGAATGTCCTCAATGTGCACAGCAGGAATGCAAGAGTTTGCCTAACTACACATGCCTTTAGAGGCTTTATGCCTCTAAAGAGATCATTGGAGAAAGCAAAACAGGTGACCCAGGCACATCACTGTAAGAACAGGATGTAAAGAAACGTTTGTAAACAAATGCTTTATCAAAATGAATGTTGATTCTGTATGGATATGGCACAATTTCATTAAACAAATTTGATTGATGCATGTAGTTACTACTTATTCTCTATTATAAACAATGCAATAATGAACAGCTTTTTACCTTCAGCTTTCTATATTTCTATTTGTTATCCATTTTCCATTGGATTCTTGCCTTTTAAAAATTATTTGTTCTGTTATATGTATTATGAATTATTTACATGTATCTGTAAATGAAGTTTACCTTATTACTATGTACGTGGGCTCATGGAGAAGCTTTCCCTTACTGCAAGCCTAAGCAAAAGGGCTCAACGGTACCACTTGGGGAGCTTGTAATGTGTCTTCTGTAGTTAACGGATTACAGTTCACACTTGATGTCAAAGACGTGAGAAACCGCACCTTATAGCTGCTCTGGATAAAAGAGAGAGTTCCATGCTGGAAATGGGTGCATTTCTCGAGATTGTGGCTAGGAATAAATAAATATTATTGAGGAAAAGATGTGAACCATATAATGGAGAGAGCAGAAAAGAGCTGAGAAAAGGATCTTAAGTAACCAGAAAAAATCCTAAAAATTACAAGTAAAATACAATGTTACGTCAAAAGAAAAATAAAGCAAAAATTAGTACGTTTTAGTCCAGTAATCAAGAACTATTCAATATTATAAAACATACAACCTTACATGTGCTACCATAATATACTTATTTTCTGAATAAAAATCTTTATGAGAATAGGAATACATGGGTCATTTCTCAACTTGATTAAATGTATGTATATGTGTGTTTGTATACAGGAATATAGGAGCGTGTAACACATATCTCAAATCATACAACAGAACCATTAAGTAAATAATAGAAGCACCTCCAATATATTTGTAAATAAGATGTGGTTACTCATTGCTCCTAATACATATTATTCTCGTCTCGTTATTCAATTTGAATCAACAAAGAAACTTAAATATTTTTATTCTTTGTCAGCTTTGATTTGCTAATATCTTATTGGTTGTTTTATTTTTATTCATGAGAGATATTAGTCTGTTAAATCAGTTCTGGTTATGTGTATCTGCTTTTGGTATTAGGGTTTGCCTCAAAGAATTAGGAAATATTTTCTGTTTCCATATTACGAAAGAGATTGTGGAGACATGGTACATTTATTCTGTAAATTTTTGGTGGAATTTACTAGTTTTGCCATTTGGGATTGTGCTTTCACTGTGAGAAGGTCTCTTCATTATCAGTTCAATTTTTATGATAGATACAGGTCAATTATGATGACCTATTTCTTCTTGCATGAATTTAGGTAGATTTTGTATTTCAAAGTGTCATTCCATTTCATCTAAGTTATCAAATGTGTGGCATAAACTTGTTTGTGATATTCATTTATTAACATTTGATATACATTAGTCAGTACTGATGACTCCTTTTTCATTTCTATCATTTGTAAAGTATGTCTTTTTTTTTTTCTTCTCTTAGTAAGACTACATAGAGGTTTATCAATTTCTGTGATCTTTTCAAAGTCCAGTTTTTGGTTTTATTGCTTTCTCTATTTTTCTCTTCAGTGTCAATGGTTTCTGTTCTAATTTTCATTATTCATTTTATTTTGCTTGCTTTAGGCTTAAATTGCTCTGTATTTAGTTTTCTAACAAGGAAGATTCAGGTATTGATTTTAGATCATTCCTTTTTTAAATATATGAATTTTATCCTATAAATTTCCCTCTAACTACTGCTTTTGCTGTATCCTAATGATTTTGATAAGTTGTGGTTTTATTGTGATTTAAAACATTTTAAAACTCTTGAGTCTTCTTTGAACCATGTCATCTGAAAGTGTGGTGTTTAGTTTCCAAATATTCGGTGATTTTCCATCTATTTATCTTGTTATTGATTCCTAATTTAATTCAATTTTGACCTGAAAACATATCTTGAAAGATTTCTATTCTTTTAAACTAGTTGAGGCATGTTATGGGCCAGAATTTGGTCCATCTTGATGAATGTTCTGTATTAGCATGAAGGGAATATACATTCTGCTGTTGTAAGATGGGAAATTCTATAAATGTCAGTTAGATCAAGCCGATTGATAATGGTATTCAGGTCAGCTATAACCTTAATGATTTGGGGGACTACATGATCGATTAATCATTGAAAGAGGAATGTTGAACTTTTCTAACCTACAGCAATGGATTTGTCTGTTGTTTTTTAAAATTCTATCAATTTTACCTCCTATATGTTTGCCTCATAATATTCTATTGCTAGGTGCATATATGTTTAGAGTTGTTATATTTTCTTGGAGAATTGAATACTTTATCATTATGTAATTCCCCTCTTTTTCATTAATAATCTTTATCATTTTGAAGTCTGCTTTTCTTGAAATTAATTTATCTACTCCAAATTTTGTTTTATTAGTATCATTTTATATATTTTTCTCCGGTCCTTTACTTTAAACTTATCTGAATATTTAAAGTATTGGGACTCGTTTGTTTTCCACTATGACAATCTCTGTCTTTAAATTGGTATATTTAAGCCATTCACATCTAAAGTGATTATTGATAGAGTTGAATTAATACCTACTCTATGTATAACTGTTTTCTAGTCATTGTACTTTTTCTTTGTTTGCCTTCCTTCTTTTATTGACATCTCTGGTTTTTACTGAACATTTTATACAGTTAAATTTTATCCCCTCTCTTATGTATTAATTATATTTATTTTTAGTGGTTACATTAGAGTTTCCAACACTTTAGTTAATCTACCTTCAAATAACACCACAACTTTCATGTGTATAGCAGAGTATTTTCAATTTTTCTTTTCCACTCTCTATGAATTTTCTCATTTATTTCATGTATCTATGTTGTAATCATCAATACTTGTTACTATTATTACTTTATAAAGTTATCTTTTAGGTAACTTTAGAATAAGAAAAATAAAAATATTTTATTTTACCTTCACTTATTGCTTCTCCTATACTCTTCCTTCCTTTATGTAGACTGAAGTTTCTGACCTATATTATTTTCCTTCTCTTTGAAAAACTTCTCTATATATCTCTTGCAGAGCAAGTCTGCTATTAATGAATTCTTTCAAATTTTGTTTGCAAGATAATGTCTTTATTTCTCCTTCACTTTTAGAAATCAAAATTACTGTGAATATAAATATTTAAAAAATATTTTATATTTGTCCTCCTTGTTCTCTGTGTTCCTGAATCTGTCATTTGTTGTCTGTTATTAATTTTGGGAAATAGCCATTATTTCTTCAAATATGTCTTCTGTTTCATTTTTTCTTTCTCTATTTGGAATTTTCCAATTATACATATGTTATATCTTCTGAAACTGTTCTACAGTCTATAAATACTATGTTTTCTTTTTCTTTTATTCTTTTTTATACTTTTGTTTTGGAAGTTTCTGTTGACATATGTACAAGTTTACTGATTGTTACTTTGGCTGTGTCAAGTCTGCCGATGCGTATATAAAGGCATTTTCCCTTTCTGTTATAATGCTGTTTTATTTCTAGCATTTTATTTTGATTCTTTCTTAGAGTTCCCATCACTCTGATGGTTTTATCCATTCATTCTTATGTGTTTTTTTTACTCCTTTTTTCATTAAAGCTATTAACATATATTAGTATGCTATTTCAGTTTATCAATAGTTATTTGAAATTTCCTGTCTGATAATTCCAACATCTGCATTATATATGAGTCTGGTTATGCTGCTTCTTGCTTCTTTAGACTGTGATTTTTTGTTGTTGTCAATGTTGTTTGTTTGTCTTTTGGCATGTTGATAATTTTTTGTTGAAAGCCATACATGTTGTATTAGATACTAGGAACTGAGGTAAATAAACATTTACTGACATTTATGTTAATTTGATTAGGCTGGGCTATATTTAATGCTTGTTGTAGCTGTAGATATCAAAGGTTTCAAATTCCCCTAATATCACTGATTTTTTTCTACTCTGTTCACTTTGGACTTCCCTATGTACTCCTCCTTAAATAGAATCTGCCCTATGTAGCTCTTTCAGGTGTGATTTATGTTATTATACCTGAGCCCTGTTGGTGTGGTGGGAAGGTTTGGAGGAGGGGAAGAATTCTATAACCTTATGATTAACTCTCATTCTTTTAGTGGCCTTGAGATTTGGGACTGTGACATTCCCAAGTATTTCCCCAGTGTTGTATTTTACTCTTTCTCTCTCTCTCTCTCTTTAGAAACAGGAATGCTAGTGGGGGCTGAAGTAAGAAGAATGTCCTTGTGCCAATTTGTATAAGACTCTGGCAAAGTCTTTTTCCTTGGTAGGGAGAATAGATGTTTGCTATGGAGTTTATCCTGGGCTTATTTCACAATGATTCCTGTTTCCTGCCCCCTGCCTGAATCACAAAGGGATGGTTCTCAGATCTTCACAGTGAGAGCCTGATGGAGTTCCTGAATGCAAAAACTAATGAAAATGCTCCCAAGACTGAAGCCCAGAGGAGTTTCTAATTTTCACACTGCTCCACACTCAGTTTCTAACAATTCATCAAAATTACCACTTTCTGTTCTAGGTAAATAGATCTTGACTTTGACTCTCTGGATTCACCTGTCTCTCCAGGTTCTAAGGTAGCAGTACTCTGCAATCTGTGTTCTTTTATAGGCCCGAGAAAAAGCATTGCTTTTCAGTTTGCTCAGCATTTTTCTTGTTGCAAGGATAGGACTTATGACTTCTTCTTACATGTTGGAGCTGAAACTGGAATTCTGCCCATGAATTTTTGAAGTGCAAAATTTTAAATAATATATGAAGCATGAGGAATGTCTAATACTATCCAGTGGCATTTTCTTACTTTTTAATATTTCAAACAGACTATGGCTAAAATCTTTATTATCTAATGCAAGACATCAAAGATTCTAAATTGCGTAGATACTTTGTACACAAGATACACACACACATTCTTTATTATTCCCAAGCCCTATGCTTGCTCATTGACGTGAAGGAAATATGTCACTTAACCTTTAGAGAGATATTTGCTTCAATTATCAGGGAACAATATACACAGGTTGGCCATCAACAGTAACTGGCCTCTAAGTTAAGGTTATCTACTGGGTGAGAGCTCACATTTGACAAAAATTGTTACTTTTCTGAAGGTTATTTTCTCAGACCTGGGTATGTTCACTAACATGTTTCGGGGGTGGTTGTTCACCATGAATGAAGTGTAGAATATGATGGAGAGAACTGGTGATAGGTGGGAATGCCACAGTAATCAGAAGACATCTTGACAGCTCTTAAATGGCATATTAAGGTGTTTTGGCTTTACTATAATTACAATAGTGAGTTATTGAAGAATTTTAAATGAGGCACTTAAACATTTGAAAAATTTTCTTTGACTTCGATGTGGAGAATTGATTAAACTGGGGCAACACTGCATCAAAAATGATCAAATAGGAAAATCATGCAGGAATTCAAGCAAGTCAAAGTAGCTTGTTTTGACCCTACTTCCTTTGTAGATGATGTCCGCATCAGCTGAATGGGAAGGTAAATAAACATGATTCATGTTTATTTTCTAGGACAGTGACTTGATTGGAAGATTGAAATATATTACTACCAACTATAGATACAATGAATGCTTGATTAATTTAATTTTTATTTATGCTTATTTTTGAGAAAAAAAATTGTATAGTGTTTCTATGATAATTTATCATTATTTAATTACACTGGGATTTGATCGTTCTCTAAAATTAAAAAAATAGAATGTAACTCATTCACGTAAGTTGATGGAAATGTGTCTATGTACCCAGGTGAAAAAGTGTAGGTTTTCCCAGCTTCCGTTACATCACAGGTACACAGTTACAAGCTCAAGACCCTGCCTGACAAGTATGTACAGTGGAGGAGTGGGTGATATCACCCTGTGGGTAAGGGTAGTTTTTTATACAGGACTCAGATTTCTCTTTGGCAATAAATATCCACTTCCATCCACATACTTTTGAAAATAGGTGTTTACTGTTGGGTGAATATTTGGCTTCAACTATGCCAGAACTAAACTTCATAGGCTGTTACAAAGGGTAGGGTGCATAGGTAATCCTTCTCACTCTCTCTTTCTATACCCAAGTAAAAACTCAGAGAATTTAAGTGACTTATCCATACAAAGACCAGAGGTGACTATGTTTTAGTAGAAAACTAATGAGTTTTGATATTGTATCTGGTTTCCACTCTCAGCTTTACCACTTACTATGCATGCTTTGATCATAGTTATTAAAATTTAAAATTTTAGTTTTATCATTTGCATAGTGGTGAAGATAATCACACCTATCAGGGTGTGGAGTTTACATGAAATAATATGTATAATGTGTTTAATTTCCTTCCTGGCACATAGTAGACACCTAATATTACTATTTTTTCATTAATTATTATTACTATTATTAAGGATAAGGATAGTTAGATCTCGATTGGAGATATACCACTTGAAACAAACACGCATGAATTAGAGAGCTGAGGCTAAACCAAAATGATTAGAAAGTATTGAGGCCAAGTTTGGAAACTAAGATCATTTGAAAAGGGCAAGAAAGGCCAAAAGAAAGGGCAAAAAAGGAAAGGAAAAAAAAATGATCAAGTGACCTTTCAGCAGCAAAAGAGGAGTATCTTAACAGATAAAATAGAATTGAACTGTTTGGACTCTAATTTTGCTGGTACTGATATTAGGTAGGAAATTTCAGTGATGTTGTCCAGGGTTGGCCCCTGATTTTCTGACCCCTAAACAATGTTGAACCCCAATTTTCTGGAATTTATGATCCCCAACTAAGAACATTAAAATTTTACCAGTAATGATTTTTTAATATTAATGTGTTGTATGGAATGACATTCATTTCATAAATATGTATATTTATGAAATGAACGTCATCCTATAAATTAACTTTAAATTTTCAACCTAAAATGAGCAATTTTTTTCCTCAATAACATGAAAGTCTAATCTTATAATTTACCTTATATATTCTAATATGAAATTCAGATACTGGAATACGGTAAAGCAAATACATTAGACTTTAATAAAAATCTTAATTTAGCAACATATTAAAAGAGCAACTTGTTGGGTTTTTGGTTTTATTTTAAAAAATGAAATATCTTATTTAACGCTCAGAACATACCTGGCATGTAGTTATTATTTTTAATTAAGAGAAGACGAAACAAAGTTTTGAAAGTAAAGAGATTTGCCCAAGTTTCCTGAGATAAAGAAACAGGATCAAGACTGGAGGAATTTCGCTCAAGTATTCTGAACACAAAATTCCATGTCCTCACGGTAACTTTATATTTTCTGTTAGACAAGTAGGCTAAATTAGAAAAAAGGATGCCAACATGGTAAATCTACTTTGCACATACTTGTCATGATTTTTTTCAGTCATTCCAGGTTGAGTCCAATGAGAAAATGTAAATTTATGGCAGGTGATTAAATCTTTTGTAGTGGACACTTTTCTGGTAAAATTATTTTGGCCTAGATTTTTAAGTAGAAATCTTCAAACTTAGTTTATCACTTGTTTGTGTATTGACATCAACCTAATATTGTTTACTGAGAAAAGGCATGCCTTTAAGAAGTGACACAGAATAATAAATAGAACTTGAATTTTTTAAATCAGGAAGAAGTAGGTTCACATTTCATCTCTGCCACTTCACTGTGTGAACTATATGAACTTTTGTCTGTATCCCTTTTTTTTTTTTTTTTTTTTTTCTGCACTGGGTGGCTGCAGGATCTTAGTTCCCTGACCAGGGAACCCCGACTAGGGATCAAACCCGTGCCCCCTGCAGTGGAAGTGCAGAGCCCTAACCACTGGACTGCCAGGGAATTCCCTGCATCCCTTTTCTGTAAAAAGAGATAACTCCTTCAGAGATTTCTTTAGCACTTTAATCCAAAGAATATGTTTAAAATGTCTAGGAGAATTCGTAGCATATAATCAGCAACAAACTAGTCTTCTTCCTCTTTAAGTATTTGTGTTCCTCATCTTTCTACGGAGATGAGATGGTATTTCATCTGGATGAGAAAAATAATTTTATTTCTAAATCTTAATAAAATACCAACCCTGATGTCCACTTCATTTTTCTAAAGCATTTTGTCAATGTGATTTCTGTATTTGTTAGTTTTGTTCAAGGGCAAACAACCCCCAAATTTTAAGGCCTTATATCAACAAAGGCTTATTTATCTCTTATTTAACATCTAGGTGGTTGGTCAGTGGCGATTCTGTTCCAGGATCCAACTTACTCAAGGTTGTATCTCTGTTCCATGTGTCTTCTCATTCAGAGACTTGGGGTAACTGGAGAAACCATTTATAAGGGGCATGGCCCTTGGGAATACTCTTAGGAGTGCTATTTAGGGAAAATATATATTTAAGGAAAAATATGTCCAGTGGCTCTTCCAGGAATTTTATCTATTGAACATTCTAATTTTTCAAGATGTTTTACTTTTAAACTAAGGTAGTTTACTTCACTAAGTTGCATGTTAAAATTATGTCCTTGGATTTTATTGAAAGTCACTACCAAAATGAGTAATATAAATGCTCTATTTCAAGAGCTGTTAGATTCTCACTATAAAGTAATAGATAAGAAATCTTTTGGAATTCAGACATATAAAAGGTGTTATTTCTTTGACTAATGGAGATATTTTCCTTCTGATTCATTTACTGTTTTGCTTTGGCTATGAGGAAGCTCAAAAACAAATATAAAGGTCATCACTGAAATTATGTTGATCCTTATGGTTGGCCCATGTTAACGTTTACCTCTATTGGACACCAATTTTCTACTCGTGTGTTTTATATTTATATCCATTCATATATATTTCTTATTACTAACTAACCTCTTTGTAAAAACAAGATGCGCATGTTTGTGTGTTTGAAGTTTAGCAGCATAAACTTACTGTGCTTCTGATAACTGGTTGATTTTAAAAAGCTGTCACATGTTTAAGTTGATGATTTTATTTATGGAGATGGCCAAATTAAATAATCAGGACAAAAAGATCCCTGCTTCTACTTTTTAAAAACCAGGTTAGTATTCTCAATGTGATTGGTGTCATTAGGTATTTCCAGGTGAAAGGCTATGCATGCAATCCCTTCAGGGAAAACTGTTAATAGCTGTTAAAATAGAAGCTATTAAGAACTATAAATCATATTCACTATCATTTCAATGGCTATGCTTTTCATTTGGGGCCTCAAATTAAGTTACTTTAGACTTTGAGAAGAGAAAAAGGAAAAAAGAGAAGGTCAGTGATCTGGAAGAGTCTGTATGAGAGGAAGAATAAATATAAAAAAACATGAGTTTTGGAGGCAGGCCAACCAGGTGTGGCAGCCAAGCTCTGCCAACTATGAACAGTGTGAATTTAGACTGATTTCGTAACCTCTGTAAATTTCAAAATTCTCTATTTTTGTAAACTTCGTGTTGATGTATAACGTACAGACAGTACATACAGCGCATAAGTCTTAAGTGTAAAGACATGAATTTTTGTATAGGTTTATTGCCATTTAACCACTACCTAAAATAAGATTTGGAACATTTAACAAGACACAACACTCAGGTGCCACTTCCCAGTCAATACTCCCTCTTTATCTGCACAGGGGTAACCATTTTTCTAACTTCTTTGAAAATGAATTTGTTTTGCTTGAAATATACATATATATATATATATAAATATATATATACACACATACACACATGCATATATTCACATAAATTCATACAATATATATACTTTTGTGTCTGGATTCATTTACTTAATATTTTGTTTGTGAGGTTCATCAATTTTATTAAGTATACCAGTGGTTCTTTTTGTTAATGCATAATATTCCATTGTATAACTATGCATTTCGTTTAGCCATTCTACTGTTGATGGGAATTTAGGTGGTTTCCATTTGGGAGCTTTTATGAATGAATCTGCTCTGAACGTCTTTTGTGGACTACGGACTTAGAATCTCATTTTTCTAAAATATAGACCTAAATATTGGAATCATAGAGTAGGCATGTGTTAAGCTTGAATGAAACTGATTTCAAAAATAGTTGTATCAATGTACACTCAATGGATGATACTTCCGTTTGCTTCATATCTTTGCCCACACTTGATAGTGTGAGTCTTTTTAATTATAACCATTGTTAAAGTGGTATATTCGCATATCATTTTGGCTTTAATTTACATTTCCATGAAGGTTAATTATGTTGTACACTTTTTCATACAGTAGTCCCTACACATCCTCTTTTAGGAAGGACTTCTTTCATCTATTGTGCCCGATATTTTTATTAAGTTGTTGGTCTTTTTTATTGATATTTAATAATTCTTTGTATATTATCAATTTTAGTCCTTTGTCAGATATTTGCATTGATACTACCTTCTCCCAGTCTTTGGCTTGATTTTTCATGTACTAACTGGTGCCATATGGTAAACAGATGTTCTTACTTTTAATAAAAGCCACTTTATAAATCTTTTTTGATATTTAGTAAATTTTGTGTTCTCTTTCTGAAATTTATGTGTACTCAAAAGTCAGAAAATATTTTTTATGTTTTCTCCTAGAAGTTTTGGTCTTTTATCTTTCACATTTAGATGTATGATCTATTTCAACTTCATTTATGAGGTAGATAACACGGTTCACTATTTGTCATAAATATATCCAATTTTCCAGTACATTTATTAGACAAACTCTACATTTCCCCACTAAATTGCAGTGAAATCTTCACCATAAGTCAACTGAATGTTTAATTATGGGTGTTTCTGCATTTCCTTTTTGGTTTAATTGTTGCTTCACTGTCTTAATTACTGTCGCTTTATAGAACATTTTAAAATTTGGTGTTAACAAGTTTTTCAAATTCATTTATTTTCAAGATATGAGAGTCTAGAACATTCCAAGTCATTTGCATTCTCATATAAACTTTAAATTCACCTTGTTGATTTCCAAGACATATATATACACACATCTTCTTGTATCCATTCATCCATTGACAGACACTTAGGTTGTTTTCACAGCTTGGCAATTGTGAATAATGCTGCAATAAATATGGGAATGTAGGTATCTCTTTGAGATCCAGTTTTCATTTCTTTTGAATATATACCCAGAAGTGGGATTGCTGGATCATACAGTAGTTCTATTTTTAATTTTTTGAGGAACCTCCATAATATTTTCCAGAGTGGCTGCACTGATTTTTAGTGCACAAGGGTTCCCTTTTCTCCATATCCTTGCCAGCACTTGTTATCTCTTGTCCTTTTTTTTTTCTTTTGTGAGTGAGTGTGTGTATGTAAGAGTGTGATAGCGTGGTGTGTAAGTATATTTGAGTATGTATGCGTGACTGTGTTTGTGAGTGGGTCGTTGTGTGAGAGCGTGTATGTGTGTGTACATGATAGAGTATGTGTGTATGGGATAGTGTGTGTGAGTGTGTGCACGTGTGTGCCACACATTCACACATGTATGGGGTACAAGGTAAGCTCCGTGCGCTCCCGGGTGGACTGGACAGCACAGGGGTTTTCTAACTGGTAAGGACTCCCCAGATTGGCTGGTCTTGCTCAGAGGCAGCGGGAGAGCCTGTGCTCAGACAGGCCCTGAGCCTCTTTCCCAGTTTAGTTGGTGCGTGGTTTGGGCTGAAAGCAGGGAGAGGAGCTCTCTGAGAGGGCTCACCCCTGATCTAAAATTTCTGACCCCACCAGAAGGCAATAAAGAGAGATGCAGAGTCAAGGGTCGGAGGTGAAACTGGGACACAGGTGAAACCTCGGAGGCCAGTTGCCTCTGCAGGCAGCAGCTTGTTCCCAGACCATCAGAGAGGAGCTGGACTAAGGATACCCTCTTAGAATCAGAAAGCTCGCGGCTGCAGGACCCCTCTGTGTCAGCCAAGCCCTCAGGATACTGTGAGAACTGCAGCATTAACTTTGATTTTGGTTCTGATTAGCCGGAGCAAAGACAGGGTGGGCCTGAGAGGCAAGGAGGATGCACCTGCCCCTGACCATCTTCGCGTTGTGCCTCTCTCTGCAGGAGGAGCCATGGGGGCCACCGTCAGTGCCGTGGCCTCGCTGGGGGACCTGGCGGCGTCCAGTCATGTGACAGTGCCCGGCCTTTTCCTGACCACAGACGTCTTCCTGGCACTCTGCCTCGGGCTCTACCTGCTGCTGCCGCTGCTGGGCTACACCAGGTGAGGCGCCGCTGCTCGCTCTCTCCTCAGTGTTCTTCTTTGATGTATGCTATATCTTTACATTATCTACTTGTGTTCTTCTATCATCTAATTAGAGGTCATGTTTGTTTCCTGGTTTACTGCTCGTCTCCTGCTGGAGAGTGACCCATCGTGAGGGCAGAAATTGTGTGAATTTCATTCTCTACTTTATCTGTGCCGGGCTCATAGTAGTTTCTCAGTAAATCGGCTGGGCCTATGGATGTGAGAAGTGGGCTTTGCACTGTGCCCCCAAGCAACTGGAGGCTGCAAGTTTTCGGTCAAGGAAGCAGGCAGCGGAAGTGGGACCTGAGAAACCATAATCTCTCTTGCCTTTTTGGTGATAACTATACCATTATAGGTTAGGTGATATCTCATTGTGGTTTTGATTTGTAATTTTCTAATAATTAGTGATATTGAACATCTTTTCATGTGCCAGTTGGAGGAGATCTGTATGTCTTCTTTGGAAAAATGTCTATTCAGGTCCTTTGCCCATCTTTAAATCAGGTCATTTGTTTTCCTGTTGTTGAGTTGTATGAGTTCTTTATACATTTTGAATTTTGACCCCTTAACAAATATATGACTTGTACTATTTTCTCCTATTCCACAGATTGTCCTTTCAGTTTTTGAAGGTTTCCTTTGCTGTGAAGAAACTATTTAGTATGATGTAGTCTCACTTGTTGATTTTTACTTTTGTTGCCTTTGCTTTTGTTGTCAAATCCAAAAACTGTGTGCCAAGACTGTTGTCAAGGAGCTTACCGACTATGTTTTCTTCTAGGAATTTTACCCTTCCAGGTATTATATTTAAGTCTTTAACCCATCTTGAATTGGTCTTGTGTGTATGGTGTAAGATAGGGTCTAGCTTTATTCTTTTCCATGTGGTTATACAGTTTTCCAAACACCATTTATTGAAGAGACTATCCTTTCCTATTGTAAATTCTTGGCTCCTTTGTTGATAATTAATTGACCATATATACATGGGTTTATTTCTGCGCTTTCATTTATGTTCCATCAATCTACGTGCCTGTTTTTATGCAAATACCATACTGTTTTGATTACTATACTTTGTAATATTGTTTGAAATCAGGGAGTGTGATGCCTCCAGCTTTGTTCTTCTTTCTCAAGATTGTTTTGGCTATTCGGGGACTTTTGTGGTTACATACAAATTTTAGGTTGGTTTATATTTCTGTGAAAAATGCTATCAGAATGTTCATAGGGGTTGCCTTGAATCTGTAGATCACTTTGGGTAGTATGGATATTTTACCAACAATTATTCTTCTAATCCATGAGCATAAAATATCTTTCCATTTATTTGTGTCTTCTTCAATTTCTTTCATCAGTCAAAAATTCATAGAAGCAGAGAGTAGAATGATGGTTGCCAGGCACTAAGGGATGGAAGGATATGGGAAGATGCTGGTCAGAGGTTACAAAGTTTCAGTTATAAGATGAATAAGTTCTGGGAATCTGATGTACAGCATGATGATTGTAGTTAATAAGACTGTCCACTTAAATTTTACTAAGAGAGTAGATCTTAAGTGTTCTCACCACACACACACAAAAGCTAATTCTGGGAGGTGATGAATATGTTCATTAAGTTGATTGTGGTAATCACTTGACAACATATACATATATTAAGTCTTGTACACCTTTAAAAAAATCACATGTACAACCTAAATTTTAAGAAAGGTTCTTAAACTTAACCATATCTACAAATGCAAAAACCATTTTCCCAAATAAAGTAACAGGGATTAGGACCTGATATCTTTGAGGTCACCTCTCAGCCCACTACAATAATCAAGAGTTGTCTTGTTCTATTGACACTAATGAAATAAGTGTCAATGATGAAATAAAATTTTAATTTTATTCAAAGTATATACAGTTGAGCTTTATTTTCATCGAAAGTGTAAATTTAAATAAGTGTAAAAAAAGTTTAAAAAAGAAAAAGCTTTCTCTCCTTGTTTTCTTCTTTGAGTATGTTTTTTTAAAATCTGAGGAAATCTTTTAAGATTTCCTCTGTTTTTCTTTTCTTTTTCTTTTCTTTTTTTTTAGCAGTTTCACTATGGTGCGCTTATATGTGATTTATTTTATTTTTAATCTGTGTAGTTTTTTGAGTTTCTTGAATCTGGTGGTTGATATTTTTCTTCAGTTTCAGAAATTTTCAGCCATTCATTGATTTAAAATATCGTGTAATTTTAACTTCTTTTGGGAATGAAATTTCTTTTATGTTAGGCTGTTGGACTGGGTAGCACATATTTCTCAGGGTCTTTTCTGTTCTCTCATTCTTTTTTTCTTTGTGTTCATTTTGGAAAACTTCTAATAATGGTCTTTGAGTTTTCTAATGCAGTCCTGCAAAATTCTGTCCATTGAGTTCTTAATTTCAAATGTTGTATGTTTCAGTTCTAGATGTTCCATTAGATTATTTTATGTTTTTCTTTTGACATTTTCTATTTTTATACATTTTAATCCATAATGCTCTGTATTTTTAACTTTTTTACTTTACAGTTTTAATGTTTAAAGTCCTTTCATAATGTTTACATTATCTGACAAATTGGTGTTATGCTTCTTGTCTTGTTCTTGTATTTCTCTTTGCAATTGGTCACATTTTCTTTCCCTTTTGTGTGCAGCTTATTTTGAAAGAATTATTATATACCTGATATTTTGTATGACAAGACTATGGTGTTTGTTGTGTTGGTATTTTTCACCAGGGAAGGATTCCATGTTGCTTTTTCAATCAATTAAAGTAAGTGGCTGATTCCCACAGACGATTTTGTTACATCTAAGCTGGGTTACGATTTTGTAAAGAGTGATTATAGCTCTAAATCCTCAGATGAGGATCTCCCAAATTTTCGTTTGAGAACATAGCAGTATTTGTCTTCTCAGACCTAGAAGACTGATGGGGGTGGGGGTTCAGATCTGCCCTTTCAATGTTTTGGCATTTCATTCTTTGTTTAAATTTAAATTTTTTTAAATTGAAGTATAGTTGCTTTACAGCATTGTGTAAATTTCTGCTGTACAGCAAAGTGATTCAGTTATACATATATATATATATATATATATATATATATATATATACACATTCTTTTTTATATTCTTTTCCATTATGGTTTATCACAGGGTATTGAATATAGTTCCTTGTGCTATACAGTAGGACCTTGTTGTTTGTCCATTCTATATATAATAAGCATTTCATTCTTTAGTCTCATCCCATAGAGACTCAAAATATGTCAAATGTCTTCAGAGGAAAACTGGTCTTGTGTTTGAGAGAAGTCCTCTTCCTCTCACTGAGCATCATCTCCTAAACACTGTGAGACTTAAGGAGATTTCGCTCGCACCATTTCCTACATGAAGCTCCGAGTCTCAGCATATTTCCCATGGAGAAATCTGGCTGTATATTTGGGGATTCTCCAGATTCCAATACTTAGTGCTAGCCTTTGTGATTATCAAAAGCTCTGCTGGTTTCTCTTTTCCCCCAAATAGTCCTTCTCTTGGGCCAGACAAATCTTCAGTACTTGTCCAAAATTGATGACTTCTGCCAGGGAAGAATATTTTCAGTAATATCTTGCCTAGGAAGGGCTGGGGGAAATTACCAAAATATAAAAATTATACAAATTTAAGGATATTCAACATACCAAATAAGCTTGCCCAATTTAGATAGATAGATAGAGAGAGGGTAAATAAATAATTATTTAATGGAATAGTGAAGATTTTCTGCATCCTAGTAAAATAGGATATTTAAACTGAAACAAGTAAACAAATTCAGCTTATTCATACAAATGTTTGAATGTTTATTGAGCACCTACTGTGAGCATGGCTCCATACAAGGCAATAGAGTGTGTGTAATGCAAGACATTGGACTTGACTTCGTTGGGCTCATAATTCTTTAAGTAAATCTGGCGTATCATATTTTTACAAATACAACAATGGAGTCATGCAAAAGGTTCAGAGTTAATACGCTAAAGAGAACAGATAAATACATGAGATGTGGTTACACAAAATAGGTACTATAGATTTTATGATATTTGAGGTGGGATTTATAGTTAAACATTAATTTGTCAGAAAAGTAAGGAAGTTGTAAAAAGACAAATTTTTTCACAGGTGAGAAAACATGTACAAAATCATACAGTGTGAAATAGCTGAATGTGTTTAGGAGTTCTAAACAACTTAACATAATTTTTTGGAAGTATAGTAGGTTATAAAGTTGGAGAGCTTAGCAGTTATTATAACTTAATGGCTTATGTCCTGTCCTACAATTATTGAGATATACATTTTAGAAACACAGGACCAATTGAAAATTTTATATCTAAAATTATAAAGGAAAATAAAAATAGATAACAATACAATGTTTGATCTGTCCTCACTCTTCCCAGTGCAGTCTGTATAAAATACTAACACATCCATATCATAGCCCTGCTTAAAACTTCAAAACAGACTCATCATGTGTAAGCCAAATTCTCCTCCTACATTACCATTTCTCTTTCTCCATTGGCTCTTTCCATCAGCACAAAAACACCTTCTAGCATCTGTCGTCTTAATACATAAACATACAAACAAACAAATAACCCACATGCCTCCACCTGCCTCTCAGCTACTACTTCTATTTTTTTTCCGTTATATTTCACCAAAGAAACCCACAAAAGCCTTTTAAATATTTATTATTTTCTGTGTCTCTCTAATTTTTCAATTCCTATTTATGGTAGGTGGAAAATAGCCTTCTAGAAGATATTCACCTCCTAATCCCTGGGACTTGTCTTTGCAGATGTAAGTGACTAAAGGATATTGAGATGAGATGATCTTGGGTTATCCAAGTGGGTCATAAATACAACCATATGTGTTTTTGTAAGAGAGAGGAAGATGGAGAGTTGATGACACAGAGACAGAATAGGAGAAGCCAACGTGACCACAGAGACAGAGTAGAGAGATTCAGCTGTAAGCCAAGGGATGCTGGCAGCTACCAGAAACTGGAAGAAGAATGTATCTCAAATGTAGGATGTCCAGCAAATAATTATTGGTTTACTATCCATCTCCAATAGTTCTTTCCCCAATCTTCTTATATCTCACTATATGGTATCACAGCCCTCACAGTTACTCAGGTGAAAAACCTGAGTTATTCTTCCCTGTGCTTCACCTTGTACTAAAAACATGAGCAAACTTTGTCAATTGTTCTTCATAATGTAATTTCAGTTTTCCTACTCATCCACTACACCCCCTAGCCCATGATACCATTATTTCTAATCTGGACAATGTCACTATTATTCCACCTTGGTCTCCCAGCTTTCTATTCTATTCTACAGTTTAATCTCCACTCAACAGAGGGATATCTTTTAAAAATTAATTAGACTGTATTACTCTCCTGTTTAAAATTCTCTGTTTATTTCTTACTTCACTTAGAATTAATATTAACTTTTCATCACGAATTCTAATGCCCCCAATGTTACAGCCTGTGCGTATACACATTACTCTCTACTTTTTAGTAACAAAACTCTTATGCCCCCAAGCCTTTGAGCTTGTAATTTTTTCCTTCCTTGAATTTCCATCCTTCATAACTTCTCATGGTCAACTTCATTTTATTAATGAGATCTCACTCAAATATCATTAAAGTTTCTCACTTTGGTCATCCAATCTCAGTATGTGACAACTATCATCCTCTAGTCAATCTTTTATATTTTATCCTATTTTAGTGTCTTCAAAGCACTTAATACTATAGAAAACTTTATTGTTTGCTTATAGTTTTATTTTTGCCCCCAACTCAGAAAAATCTTGGCATATAGCAGATGCTTAATAAATATATTTGAGAGAATGAAAATTCAAACTTATTTTAGCATTGCAGATAAGACCTTTATATATTGAGTCTCTTCTTTTACAAATTCATCTACAAATTTACTACTCTGAATACACAGTTTATACACCTGCTTATCGTAATTTTATTTCTAAAAATGTCTTTCCCTCTTTCCTTACCTGAAAAAATCCAGTCCTTTTGCATGGTGATAAAATCTTTCCCAGAAACAACCCAACACACTTTTCTTCACAGCTCATTGGCAGGAGTTGTATCTCATGCCAAGCTCAGAACAGATCACTGAGAAAGGGAATGAGAATATCAATACTGGCTTGAGCTAGTCCTTTGGAGGAATGGATACTCAGTCAAAATCTGAACTGTGCTAGAATAGAAGATGGAAAAAATAGCTGTAGGGTAGAACTAACAATGTCGGCTATACATATTACCACAGAAGTCGCTGCAGGATAGAGAAGACATTGTGTAATTGTCACGTTGATAATAGAACTGTAATTTACACATTTCTACTTCTTGTCTAGGTAAGATAATATCTGAGCTTAAATATTTATTTTAAAAGGTCAGTAGGAGAGTTTGAAAATCTTATTGGAAATAAGGAAAAATGATTATGACACATTTATTACCATGCAAGTATATTCACTACAACATATCTGTGAGACAAAAAAGAAAATTTGTTCAAGGTTAAAAATCTCATTTTTCATGCAAGGATTCTGTTATGCCTTTATTATTTCCTGTGAGTCTTATATCTACTGCCTTTCCGAAGGAAATAAAAAATATTTTATGCTGAATAAAATATGCTAATATCTCTGTTGGCAATTCCCATTTTTTAGTTATATTACACACTGTTACTATTGAAAGAGACAGAAGTTTTTCCATGTGCCTAATCTCTTTGCTATCTTCTTCGGGTCTCCTAGAGGCAGATGTGTTACAGTGGGAAGAGAATCGGAAGTGGTAGCAGATGATGCTCCTGAAAACATAAATGGGTGCAATCTCTTGGAAAACAATTTAGGAGCATGTATGTGGAGTCTAAACATGTTTATGTTCTTGCTAGTAATTTCAGTTTCAGCAGCACATCTTAAGGAAATAATAGGTTGCAGAGAATGACTTTTATATGTAAGGATTTTCACTGCACAGTTATTTATATTACGGAATAAATTGGTCATGACCCAATTACATAAAAGTAAAAGATGGGTTAACTATGGCATATCCATATAATGGAATACAATACTACTAATAAAAATGCAATGCATTAATATTTAATGCCATGGAAAGGCATTCATAATAAATTATGTGAAAATGCTGGCTACAAACCTGCATGAACTGAAAAATTCCAATTTTGTGGGAAGAGATTGTATATGTCTGTGTGTGTGTGTGTGTATGAGAGAGGGGGAAATGACAGAAAAAAATATTTTTAAATTATAGTGGTTTTTCCATGACTGGTGGCTTATAATGTTTTTGGGTTTATAGTGTTTTATAAATATGTCCATTAATTTATATATATACAAATATATACATGCTTATATATATAACATTTAATATATAAATGTATATGTTTGTGCATGTTACTCTGTGTGTATCTGTGTGTGCAGTGCATTTTCTTTAAGAAAATGACACTGATTTGGTGTTAGAAGAGCAGAATTTGGAAGCTGACCTTGTAACTTGGTAACAATCTGAATCCTTCTTTCTCCTCTTAAAGCACCAGGGTTGATCCAGCTGGATGGAAGCTGAGGGTCCGCATTGTGCTTGAGTCCTGAGTGGTGAGGGTTGAAGGGTGGAGTCCTCTGGTACCAACAAGGGAGACAGTGGGGTCAGGTGAATCAAACTAGGCCAGAGTTCACTAAGCAATACAAAGTCCAAGTGCGAGATAATGTAAGAAAAAGGGCATAGCTCATGGGTCCAAATGTGGTAATAAAATTTGTAGTTTTAGAATTATGGAGTCAGAGCTTTTCTGAATAGATCAAACTTTGTAAGCACCAGAGTAATACCTTTATTTTTCGCATTTCTTGTCCCTAACATCTTTCTAAGTTCCCACACCTCTCTGGAAGCCCTCTTTTACTGCTCAGGGAATTAATTCATTCACAATGTTCTTTGAATGTCTACTATGATACTATAACACTGGAAAATATACATCATCCTTGAGATCATGGAATTCATCTCTCTAGGCTCTACCTTTCACTGTGAAAATTCCCTTTTGTTTGGTTTCCTTGTTGACTTTGGTCTAACTTCTCTCTTTCTGCCTAGTAATTTCTACCTGCCTTATTTGATTGCACATTTTCTTCAAATGCTATGTTTTGATTATATCTTTTATTTATAAGCAAGTAGCACATAGGAAAATCAGACAGCAATCTAATGCTTGACTTAGGATCCTGTATGCTGGAGCAATACGAAGTTCTGAGTATGGAGAACTTATTTTTAAGAGGAGACTGATGATGATAATAATGATAATACAGTATGTGTGAGACATTCTTCTGCATGCTTTATTTATATTAATTTGATCTTTACAGCAACTCTATGATATAGATACAGTTATTATCTTCATTTTATAGGTAGAAAGACTGAAATATAGAGTCTTGCCCAGGGCACAAAGTGTGTTACTGGTAGAACTGTAGTTCAAACCCACGTAGTCTGACTTCAGAGGTCACACATTTAACTCCTCTGTTACTGTATCTCCTTCAAACATCTGACCTCTCCTTGGTTTGGACACCTATGACAACTTTATTTTCTGATCTCTGTTGAACTCATCTGGAAATCAAGTATCCAGGTCACACTTTTGTATGTGTGAGATTTCAGCTCCCTTCACAGACACTGAGGTTTCTCCATGTGGCAGGCACTGTACTGGGCATTGAGAATAACAGTGCTGAATCAGACACAACTGTTGACTTTGAGTTGTTCACATCTTAGGAGATAAAAGCAAATAATAATATATGTATTTTAAGAGTAAATATTTGCTGGGTAGGTAAAATGTGACAGATACTGAACAATTAAAGAATATATTCATGACACAGAAGTCTTAAAGGGAAACATTCACTGACTTAGAGAGTCTAATTTTACTAATCTAGAGTCAAATCCATAAAGAGGGAGCCTTACTTTTTCATTCCTTGCATCTGTATCATAGTGTTTGGCATGCAGTAGATATTCGATAAATACCAAATGGTTAATTAAGTGAGGTAGAGTATTTTAATAATATTAATAGTTACCAGTTTTATTTATCATCACTTACTCTATATAACAACTGGGCTATATGCTTTATATAGATACTCTTTTAAAACATTGCAGTAACACTACCATGTAGTTAACTGTTGTCTTCAGTTTTCCAGATTACAAATAGAAGCTCACAGAAATTATCTTAATCGAGGTCACATTGATGATAATATTATCAGGTTTCAAGCAAAAAGACTTGTTCTTAACCATTTGCATGATTGTTTCTTTTTTTTTTTTTTAACATCTTTATTGGAGTATAATTGCTTTACAATGATGTGTTAGGTTCTGCTTTATAACAAAGTGAATCAACTATACATATACATATATGCATGATTGTTTCTTAATTAGAAAGAATACATAGTAGAGTTCAACATAGTAGGTGCTCAAGGTCTATTTGTTTTCTTTTCATTCATTCATTTTCTTTTTTATTTAACAAATGTTTATTGAGTGCCCAATATGTGATAGATTCTACCTAATTTCTGTAGATACATCAATGAATAAAACAAAGAACATCCCTTTACCCTGTACTTATTAAGTTCATATTCTTCTCTTCTCCTTTATGCCTGCAGCCAACACCCCTTTCCTTTTTTTTTTTTTTTTTTTTTGGTGTTCTTTATTGTAGTATTTCTTTTCCCAAGCACCTACTATTCAACTTGTCTTGCATTTCACTAGTTTAGCTCTTATTCTTTATGCTACAGACACCTCATTTCCATCCTGTGCCACTTTATTATTTAATGTAAGTTGATCAATATATTTTGATTATAAATTTGGTAATTGTAATCAATTCCACTGTTCACTGTTGCCATGCCTACTAGCTCTCTGGCCAGGGATAATCATCATTAATTTTGCTTCTTTAAATCCCTCATTCATAGTCATGGGGCAAGGGAAATTCCTAAGTTCCTAACCCCCTGGGTATTTATGGGAAGAATTTCCAAGGTACTAAAATAGCATATTCATTTAAAATATGCATCATATTCTGAACCATATTCCACTTCTAAGAATCTATCTTAAGGAAGATATTTGTTCTTAGAGTTACAAAAACACCATTTGCTTTCTGTTTGTTATTGCTTTCTGTTGTTTGCCTAGAACATCTTTGCCTTGCTCCAGGTTATGCAGATATTCTCTTATGTCTTCTACTAAAATTTTTATAATTCTAGCATTTTCATTTAGATATCTGATCCATCTTAAATTAATTTTGTATACCTGTGAGAAAAGTATGGAGTTTTGTTTTTTCTTTTCATACTGATAACCTGTTGTTTAGCATCAATTACCAAAAATATTTTACTTTCAATTTGAATTGATTGGTGCCTTTGAGGAAATTATAAATGTGGATCAATTTATGGGTTCTCTATTTGGTTCCAATTTTATTTTCTACTTGTTGTACAAATACAAAACTGTGTTGATTACTGTAGCTTTATGGAAAGGGCTGAAGTCAAGTAGTGTTTGTCCTACAACTTCATCATTCTTTTTCACCTTTTTGGTCAATTCTATGTTATTTGCATTTCCCTATTCATTTTAGATTTAGATTAACAATTCCTATTAAAAATCCAGCAGTGATTATTATTGAGATTGCATCAAGTCTATAGATTAATTAGGTGTGATTTTTCATATTAACGATATTTTGCTTTCTGCTCCATGAACACTTTATCTCTGTCCTTTTACTTGGGTCTAATTTAACTAAGCAGTATTTTGTATTTTTCAGTGTAATAATTTTTCCCAGTCTTTGTTAAATTTATTTCATTGTACTTTAAACATTTTGAAGCTATCTTAAATGGAATTTAAAAAATATTTTCCAACTGTTTGTTGTTTCTGGTACCTAGAATACAATTGATCTTTTAAAAGTGAACTTTTATTCTGGAACTTTGTAAATTTGCTTATTAATTTTAGGAATTTCTTTGTTAATTTTTAGGACTTTCTACATAAACAATCATGTGAGATTAAGGATTGTTTTAACACATCCTTTCTCATCTATATACTTTTATTACTTTTTCTATTTTCTGTCCCCTCCATATTATGTTAAATAGAAAGGATGAGAGAGAACCAAAACAACCCAGATGTTCATCAACAAGTGAATAGAAACATAATTTATGGTATATTCATATAATACAAAGCTACTTAGCAATAAAAATAAATGAACCGTTGATACATGCAATAATGTGCTTAAGTCTCAAAATCATTTAGGTCAGTAAAAGAAGTCAGAAAAACAAATACATACTATATGAATTTATTTACATAAAATTCTGGAAAATACAAACTCATCTATAGTGAAAGAAAGCAGATTAGTGTTTGCCTGGTGATGGAAGGAATGGTGGACAGAGGAAAGCAGGATGCAGGAAATACAAAGGGACACAAGAAACTTTTCAGGGAGGGATGTGTGATACATTTATTTTCTTGATTGAGGTGATGGTTTCCACTGGTGATGTCAATTTTTTTCAGATTTTATACTTTAAATGTAATTTATTAAAAGTGAATTATAAATCATTATGGCTATAAAAATGTTAAAAAAATGTAAAAAAATGAACCACCTGAAAATTAAAATCCTTCCTCTGAACAATTCTTGGGTAAAAAGAAAGTGTAAGTTATTAAAACATATTACAATACCTTCGTAAGTAAGTTATATAGTATGGATACTTGATTAGACAGTCAGACTAACGGAATAAAATGGCAAGTCCAGAAATAGATAGAACCATATTTAGAAATATAGTACGTGACAAATCTGATATCTCGATCACTGGGTAAAAATATAATTTTAGTCGTTGTTAGGACAACTGAATAGCCATTTGGAAAAAAATACAATTAGATCCATTTCTCACGCTATACCCAAGTATAAGCTTCAAACGAATCATAATTCTATGGGTATTCCTTTAAAATGTTTCATATATCAATTTTATTCATTTCTATTGCTGAGTAATACACTAACAGGCCACGATTTAACTATTCTTCTGTTACTGTACATCAGAGGTGTTTCAACTTTTGATTATTATAAATGAAGCTTCTGTAAACACTCATGTACAGGCTTTTCTGTATACATAAGTCTTTGTTTTTCTGGGATATCCGGGAGTTCAATAACTGTGTCATATGGTAGCTATTAATCACTTACAAAGCTAATATGAAGGTTAAAGACAAAAGTGGCTAAAAATAACTATAACTACAACAATTAGTAAAGGTATACACAAAATAAAAAAAGATATAAAATGTGACATCAAAACATAAAATGTGGGAGAAGGGGAGTAAAAGTGTATAGTTCTGGAATGTGTTCAAACTTAACTTGCTATCAACTTAAAATAGACCTTTTTATGTATAAGGCTGATATAAGTGAGCCTGATGGTAACCACAAAGCAAAAATCTATAGTAAATACACAAAAATAATGAGAATGGAATCTAACTGTAGCACTAAAGAAAGTCATCAAACCACAAGGAAAGAAAGCAAGAGGAGAAAGGAAGAGAGAATAACTACAAAACAGCCAGAAAACAGTTAACAAAATGGCAGTAAGTATACACTTATCTATAATTACTTTAAATGAAAATGAACTTAATGATTCAATCAAAAAATATAAGGTAGCTGAATGGATAAAAAACAAAACCCATCTATATACTGCCTATAGGAGACTTCAGTTATAAGGATACACACAGACTGAAAGTGAAGGGATGGAAAAAGGTAGTGCATGCAGAAAGAAACCAGAAGAAAGCTGGGGTAGCTATACCTATATCAGAAAGCAGACTTTAAAATGAAGACTGCAATAAAAGACAAAAAGGGCGAGCTCTACCCACCACCAGAGCCTCACATCAAGCCTCTTAGATAGCCTCAACCACCAGAGGGCAGACAGCAGAAGCAAGAAAAACTACAATCCTGCAGCCTGTGGACCAAAAACCACAGTTACAGAAAGATAGACAAGATGAAAAGGCAGAGGGCTATGTACCAGATGAAGGAACAAGAAAAAACCCCAGAAAAACAACTAAATGAAGTGGAGATAGGCAACCTTCCAGAAAAAGAATTCAGAATAATGATAGTGAAGATGATCCAGGACCTCGGAATAAGAAATGGAGGCAAAGATTGAGAAGATGCAAGAAATGATTAACAAAGACCTAGAAGAATTAAAGAACAAACAAACAGAGATGACCAATACAATAACTGAAATGAAAACTACACTAGAAGGAATCAATAGCAGAATAACTGAGGCAGAAGAACGGATAAGTGACCTGGAAGACAGAATGGTGGAATTCACTGCTGCGGGACAGAATAAAGAAAAACAATGAAAAGAAATGAAGACAGCCTAAGAGACCTCTGGGACAACATTAAACGCAACAACATTCGCATTATAGGGGTCCCAGAAGGAGAAGAGAGAGAGAAAGGACCAGAGAAAATATTTGAAGAGATTATAGTCGAAAACTTCCCTAACATGGGAAAGGAAATAGCCACCCAAGTCCAGGAAGCGCAGAGAGTCCCATACAGGATAAACCCAAGGAGAAACACGCCGAGACACATAGTAATCAAAGTGGCAAAGATTAAAGACAAAGAAAAATTATTGAAAGCAGCAAGGGAAAAACGACAAATAACATACAAGGGAACTCCCATAAGGTTAACAGCTGATTTCTCAGCAGAAACTCTACAAGCCAGAAGGGAGTGGCATGATATACTTAAAGTGATGAAAGGGAAGAACCTACAACCAAGATTACTCTACCCGGCAAGGATCTCATTTAGATTTGATGGAGAAACCAAAAGCTTTACAGACAAGCAAAAGCTACGAGAATTCAGCACCACCAAACCAGCTCTACAACAAATGCTAAAGGAACTTCTCTAAGTGGGAAACCCAAGAGAAGAAAAGGATCTACAAAAACAAACCCAAAACAATTAAGAAAATGGTCATAGGAACATACATATCGATAATTACCTTAAACGTGAATGGAATAAATGCCCCAACCAAAAGACATAGACTGGCTGAATGGATACAAAAACAAGACCCATATATATGCTGTCTACAAGAGACCCACTTTAGACCTAGGGACACATACAGACTGAAAGTGAGGGGATGGAAAAAGATATTCCATGCAAATGGAAATCAAAAGAAAGCTGGAGTAGCAATACTCATATCAGATAAAATAGACTTTAAAATAAAGAATGTTACAAGAGACAAGGAAGGACACTACATAATGATCCAGGGATCAATCCAAGAAGAAGATATAACAATTATAAATATATATGCACCCAACATAGGAGCACTTCAATACATAAGGCAACTGCTAACAGCTATAAAAGAGGAAATCGACAGTAACACAAAAATAGTAGGGGACTTTAACACCTCACTTACACCAATGGACAGATCATCCAAAATGAAAATGAATAAGGAAACAGAAGCTTTAAATGACACAATAGACCAGATAGATTTAATTGATATATATAGGACATTCCATCCAAAAACAGCAGATTACACGTTCTTCTCAAGTGCGCACGGAACATTCTCCAGGATAGATCACATCTTGGGTCACAAATCAAGCCTCAGTAAATTTAAGAAAATTGAAATCATGTCAAGCATCTTTTCAGACCACAACGCTATGAGATTAGAAATGAATTACAGGGAAAAAAACGTAAAACAGACAAACACATGGAGGCTAAACAATACGTTACTAAATAACCAAGAGATCACTGAAGAAATCAGAGAGGAAATCAAAAAATACCTAGAGACAAATGACAATGAAAACACGACGACCCAAAACCTATGGGATACAGCAAAAGCAGTTCTAAGAGGGAAGTTTATAGCTATACAAGCCTATCTCAAGAAACAAGAAAAATCTCAAGTAAACAATCTAACCTTACACCTAAAGAAACTAGAGAAAGAAGAACAAACAAAACCCAAAGTTAGCAGAAGGAAAGAAATCATAAAGATCAGAGCAGAAATAAATGAAATAGAAACAAAGAAAACAATAGCAAAGATCAATAAAACTAAAAGTTGGTTCTTTGAGAAGATAAACAAAATTGATAAGCCATTAGCCAGCCTCATCAAGAAAGAGAGGGAGAGGACTCAAATCAATAAAATCAGAAATGAAAAAGGAGAAGTTACAACAGACACCGCAGAAATACAAAGCATCCTAAGAGACTACTACAAGCAACTTTATGCCAATAAAATGGACAACCTGGAAGAAATGGACAAATTTTTAGAAAGGTATAACCTTCCAAGACTGAACCAGGAAGAAACAGAAAATATGAACAGACCAATCACAAGTAATGAAATTGAAACTGTGATTAAAAATCTTCCAACAAACAAAAGTCCAGGACCAGATGGCTTCACAGGTGAATTCTATCAAACATTTAGAGAAGAGCTAACACCCATCCTTCTCAAACTCTTCCAAAAAATTGCAGAGGAAGGAACACTCCCAAACTCATTCTATGAGGCCACCATCACCCTGATACCAAAACCAGACAAAGACACTACAAAAAAAGAAAATTACAGACCAATATCACTGATGAATATAGATGCAAAAATCCTCAAGAAAATACTAGCAAACAGAATCCAACAACACATTAAAAGGATCGTACACCACGAACAAGTGGGATTTATACCAGGGATGCAAGGATTCTTCAATATACGCAAATCAATCAATGTGATACACCATGTTAACAAATTGAAGAATAAAAACCATATGATCATCTCAATAGATGCAGAAAAAGCTTTTGACAAAATTCAACACCCATTTATGATAAAAACTCTCCAGAAAGTGGGCATAGAGGGAACCTACCTCAACATAATAAAGGCCATATATGACAAACCCACAGCAAACATCATTCTCAATGGTGAAAAACTGAAAGCATTTCCTCTAAGATCAGGAACAAGACAAGGATGTCCACTCTCACCACTGTTATTCAACATAGTTCTGGAAGTCCTAGCCACGGCAATCAGAGAAGAAAAAGAAATAAAAGGAATACAAATTGGAAAAGAAGAAGTAAAACTGTCACTGTTTGCGGATGACATGATACTATACATAGAGAATCCTAAAACTGCCACCAGAAAACTGCTAGAGCTAATTAATGAATATGGTAAAGTTGCAGGATACAAAATGAATGCACAGAAATCTCTTGCATTCCTATACACTAATGATGAAAAATCTGAAAGAGAAATTATGGAAACACTCCCATTTACCACTGCAACAAAAAGAATAAAATACCTAGGAATAAACCTACCTAGGGAGACAAAAGACCTGTATGCAAAAAACTATAAGACACTGATGAAAGAAATTAAAGATGATACCAACAGATGGAGAGATATACCATGTTCTTGGATTGGAAGAATCAACATTGTGAAAATGAGTATACTACCCAAAGCAATCTACAGATTCAATGCAATCCCTATCAAATTACCAATGGCATTTTTTACGGAGCTAGAACAAATCATCTTAAAATTTGTATGGAGACACAAAAGACCCCGAATTGCCAAAGCAGTCTTGAGGGAAAAAAATGGAGCTGGAGGAATCAGACTCCCTGACTTCAGACTATACTGCAAAGCTACAGTAATCAAGACAATATGGTACTGGCACAAAAACAGAAACATAGATCAATGGAACAAGATAGAAAGCCCAGAGATTAACCCACGCACCTATGGTCAACTAATCTATGACAAAGGAGGCAAAGATATACAATGGAGAAAAGACAGTCTCTTCGATAAGTGGTGCTGGGAAAACTGGACAGCTACATGTGAAAGAATGAAATTAGAATACTCCCTAACACCATACACAAAAATAAACTCAAAATGGATTAGAGACCTAAATATAAGACTGGACACTATAAAACTCTTAGAGGAAAACATAGGAAGAACACTCTTTGACATAAATCACAGCAAGATCTTTTTTGATCCACCTCCTAGAGTAATGGAAATAAAAACAAAAATAAAGAAATGGGACCTAATGAAAGTTCAAAGCTTTTGCACAGCAAAGGAAACCATAAACAAGACGAAAAGACAACCCTCGGAATGGGAGAAAATATTTGCAAACGAATCAACGGACAAAGGATTAATCTCCAAAATATATAAACAGCTCATTCAGCTCAATATTAAAGAAACAAACACCCCAATCCAAAAATGGGCAGAAGACCTAAATAGACATTTCTCCAAAGAAGACATACAGACAGCCACGAAGCACATGAAAAGATGCTCAACATCGCTAATTATTAGAGAAATGCAAATCAAAACTACAATGAGGTATCCCCTCACTCCTGTTAGAATGGGCATCATCAGAAAATCTACAAACAACAAATGCTGGAGAGGGTGTGGAGAAAAGGGAACCCTCTTGCACTGTTGGTGGGAATGTAAATTGATACAGCCACTATGGAGAACAATATGGAGGTTCCTTAAAAAACTAAAAATAGAATTACCATATGACCCAGCAATCCCACTACTGAGCATACACCCAGAGAAAACCGTAATTCAAAAAGACACATGCACCCGAATGTTCATTGCAGCACTATTTACAATAGCCAGGTCATGGAAGCAACCTAAATGCCCATCAACAGACGAATGGATAAAGAAGTGGTGGTACATATATACAGTGGAATATTACTCAGCCATAAAAAGGAACGAAATTGAGTCATTTGTTGAGAAGTGGATGGATCTAGAGACTGTCTTACAGAGTGAAGTAAGTCAGAAAGAGAAAAACAAATATCGTATATTACTGCATGTATGTGGAACCTAGAAAAATGGTACAGATGAGCCGGTTTGCAGGGCAGAAGTTGAGACACAGATATAGAGCATGGACATATGGACACCAAGGGGGGAAAATTGCGGTGGGGTGGGGATGGTGGTGTGCTGAATTGGGCGATTGGGATTGACATGTATACACTGATGTGTATAAAATTGATGCCTAATAAGAACCTGCAGTATAAAAAAACAAACGAACCAACTAATACTAAACTTTCATTGGGTTATTTGTATGGAAATATGTTAATATAAATGTTTCAGACATTACATGAAATTTCTAAAAATCTTATATTTGTGTTTGTATGGAAATATGTATGGAAATATGTTAATATAAATGTTGCAGACATTACATGAAATTTCAAAGAAAAAAAAAAAAGACAAAAAGGGCATTACATAAAAGGTCAATCCAATAAAATATAACCTGAACCTAATCATTAGGAAACATAAGACAAATGCAAAATTGGAAATTTTTCCAAAATTGGAAATTGGTTTATTAAGAAAAAAGAGAGAAGTGAATTCTTCAAAAATGTCATAAAAGCCAAAGAACAGCTATGGAATTTCCAGATTAAAGGAAACCAAAAAGACATGACAGTCAAATGCAACAGCTGACCCTAGATTGGATACTCTCCTAGAGGGAGAAATGCTATAAAGAACATGCTTAGTTCAAGTGGCAAATTGGAAAATGGATAATATATTAGATTAAGCCTATATTAGTGTTAAATTTACTGAGGTTGATAAAAGTACTTGATTATATAGAGAAATATCACTACTCATAAAATGTATAGTGAAATAACCCCTAAAGGAACATGATATATCTATATTATCCTCAAATGGCTCCTGTCTCTCTTTCTCTCTCTCTCTCTCTCTTTCTGTCTGTAGAACAGATTATAAAGCAGATAGACTAAATGTTAATGATAAATAAATCTAAGCAGAGGACATACAGGTATTTTGTATTATTCTTTTTCTTGTGACTTTCCTGCATGTTTGAAGTTATTCCCAAATTTAAAAAAGTTGTTTTCAATTAAATACTTTCCATAGTTGCATAAATTAATAAAACTGAGCCCTGAAAAAATTGTTAGCCATTGACTTTCCTATTCTCTCTCTTGCTGTCCTAATCTGAAAAATGGGGATAATATTATTATCCACCTCATGATGTTGTTGTGAAGGTTAAAAATATTAATAAATGCAAAAAGATGCTTAGAAAGTGCCTGGTAAGTAGTAAGCACTCAATAAATACTAGCTTTCATTGTGTGCTTGCTGTGGTGGTGGTGGTAGTGATGGTTAGTACCATTCTCATTGTTAGAGACCAAAGCTTAGGGATCAAGAGACTTCATGCAGATCAGACTGACACCTAGTACGTTGATTCTCATTCTGCTCTTTTCTACTGTGTGACATTTCTTGATTTGAGTTTGGTCTAATATTGCTAGTGGCAAACCCTGATTTGAAGTAAGATAATTCCAGCCTTTAATTCCTTTTGGCAGATATAGGACATGGTAAGCAATATATGTTCAAGGACAACTTCTGTTCTGGCTTTACAGATGTGTTGGTTCTAGAATCTGAAATAAAAGGGAATAGCTCCAAGTTCAGCAATGCAACTTGCTAATATCATTTAGGGTACAGACCCTGAAAAGGCTCCTTTGTGTCTCATAGAGCCTTGCACAATTTTTTGGCAATTTTTTTAAAATCCGTAATTTATGGTTAACCCTTTATAGCTTACAAAGCATTTTCATGTGCACTTCAATAATTCACTCATAGCACAGCGCTTTCCTCATACTTGGCATTGGATTAATGATTAAGAAAAACCTGAGTTGGATTCTGCCTCTAGTCCCAAACATTTACACTCGTGACATGGAATCCCTGATTTTGAAAATACTTCATTAGTTTAAACCATCATCATTTGATTGTTATAAATCCAAGTCTGCATCTGATAGATTTCTATGGGATAAATGTTCTGAATTGCCTTCTAGGTAAGAGCCTACCCTGCGTAGGAAAAAAACGTGGAAAGTTTTTTGTTTGTTTGTTTTGTTTTTTGTTTTTGCTTTTTTTAAAAAAAGTTTTTTAACTTAGGGACTCATCCATTAGAGTTTATGCTCAAGACATGGGAGCTTAAAGGGAAAAAAATCAATTCTAAATATAAAATGTTGAGTAGAGATATCTTTTTTTTTGTTGTTTATTAATTTCAGTGCTTATGAGGAAAACACTTGTCTCTATCTCAGGCTTGATCCCATCTCCTTTATTTGACTGATTGTTAATACTATTGATGAGTGAGTTGTTCAGCCAGCATCCCCAGCAGCAAGGTCAGTGGACTGATTCTTCAGCGGGGAGGATGGGGTCCCGGTAGAGGAGCCTCCTTCCTGCACGAGCATTTTAAGCATGCAGAACACATCAGCTCAGGCTGAAGCTGGCAGTTAGTGCACACACACACACGCGCGCGCAAGCGCGCACGCACACACACACAAACACACACACACACACAGAGCGCAGCGCTTTCCCCTCAAGTGAGGCGGCGGCGTTAGTAACTGCAGTCCCAGAATCCTAGGCTGAACGACCAGCGGCCGCTGGCTGATTTGTTGGAGGAGCGCTGGAGCCCAGTTTCTGAGGGACCCAGTGACGCGCTGCTGTCACAGCTAGTGGCAGACGCAGACAGCTACTTCTTCCCCGCTGCTTCCCCAGCCCCTGGCAAGAGGGCACCCTCTTTCAAAAGCCAGGCGGCCCGAGGAATACGCAGCTCCGTGCTGAGAGCGCTTCCTAGTCGCTCTCTCCTAACGTGGTGCCTGCGACCTCCCCATCCGCTTTCAGGTAGGCGCTTGCAATTTCTTGTTTTAGGTAAGGGAAAACCTGCTCAATCACAGCACTTACTTTAACAAAGACTTTTTCACTATGGCAAGCAGCACAATAAGGTCTTGATAGTTAAGGAATGATTTTTCTGATTAAAGTTTAGATGCCGATGGTAACTCTACTCTCTCCCCACCTGTACAAATCTGCAAATATGGAACTCGGCTTCTACGTTGAGCACGTGTGCATTTCTCAGCTTTTGAGTTAGTTGACAATTGTTATGCAACTCTGGGTGTGTAATTTAAAGACCTTTAAATATTTTCTTCTCCAGCGGTGAAAAACATTCCTGTCTTCAAAAATAAAAGACAAGTGATTCAAACTCTTCCTCAGCATTTAACATTCAGTGATGTAGACAGGAGTGAAAGTTGCTGAATCACAGAAGTTTAATATTCATGCAAATTGCTGTATTTGTGAGAGAAAACCAGGAAGCAAATATCTTTTCATCTTTCTGAGCTCTTATACATATCAGGATAATATGTCTTTGAAGCGGGGAAGTTTTGCATTGACATAAGTCTGTCTGTTGTGATAAGGTGGGTAAATTAATTATTTGACAAGGTAAAGAATTCGCTGGAGGGGATTTCTTCTAAAATGAGCTAGGTTCTAGGATCACATTCTTAACTAACAGATCTATCATCATAAAACTCCAAACAAAAGTATGGTTTCTTGATTTGAGTATCCTTGCCTTAGTGATGTTAATCTGCATGTTATTGCCCCTAACATTTCTTGACTTGTTTTGTTAGCCAAAATTCTAAATAAAAAAATTTAATAGAGAAAATTTTCAACATTTTATCATCTCCATCCCTTAATATTTATTGTAACTGTTTCATGCATGTCATCCCACAGGAAGTTTTGTGAGAGAATAATAGCTGTCATTTAGGCATCTGAGTTGAAATAATCATAAGGAAAATGTTTTTTAGGAGACAGGCATCCTGTATGTCAGGCTCACAGTACCTCTGAGTTTTCATTGAGTTCAAAAGTGAGGTTTTAAAGGAGTTTGTGTATAAGCAGCAAATTAATCAGAGGATGTGGGTTTTTGTGACTGTTTTTACAGGCCAGCTTTGCATTCTGCTGCACTTGTAAAAGTTAGTGCCTTTTTTTCATTACCCTTCTGGGAAGTGCCTCTAAGCTACCGCGTGTCTTGATGTCACGTCTGTCTTGATGTGGATGACCTTGCTTCTTATGTGGGAGCATGGCATAATTTTAGGCAGATCTAGGGTTATGCTTGGAAGTAAAGATAATCCATGGGCTCAGGAATTTTCAAGCTTGGCCAGCCAGATACTGTCTCCTCTGATAACTCTAAGGACCCTTTAAGAAAAAAAAATCACACACACAAAAAAACCAACCAAACAAAACACACACACACCCAAAAAACGTGTGTGAGGCTATCTGCTGCCTCTTTGGAAGGTAGAGGAAAGAAGAAAGAGTGGCCTCTTTCACTTGTCATTCATGTTTAATGCAACTGATCCCTCTGAAATGCTCAATAGAGATTTTCAGTCCTTGACAAATATTTAACATATATTTCCTGTCATTGCTTTTGGCTCCCATATCTATGGTTTTTACATTGGCTACTCTTAAAGTTATTTGGCAAAATAGATTCTACAGTCTGCTATCTAGCAACAAACACACCAAGAAAGTACAGCTTTACTTTTTGCTACTTCACACTTGGACTCATATTCAGACTTCGGATAAACCTGCTCACATTACTTTTTCCATGTTGCTTGTGGCAGCTGATGGCTCAACCCAAGGTATTGATATTACTCCTAGTAAAGTCAGGAGATCAGAAGCAGCAAGGGGGCTAAGGACACATAATTCTTTTTTTCTTTTTTCATGTCAGGTGGGTGGTGTGTACTTGGAGTGGAATCTTGGAGTGGGGGAGAGAACACTCTCTTTTTGTTTTTCTTTTGCCAATGATGCCCAATTCAGCAAGCAACATGAGAGAGCCAAAGATGTGATCTTAACCAGGCCTTCTGAGGAGGTGAAAGGTAATTTAATTCAGTTGTTGAGTTATCTTTTTCATTCTTGGTTTCCCTCAGTCCACCTTTTTACTCATGTAGATTTGTGAAGCAGGTAAAGGGTTAGCCAGTTGCTTGCACATTATGGATCACCATTCAGAGCTGTCTTTGCTGAGAGGGAATCAATTTCATTTTATTTGAAGCCAGAGGTGATGATCCTCTGTCACTGTTGGCTCCTGGTCACCAGCCTTCTTAATTTTAAAACACTTTTTTTCCTCCTCTATATCTGACAGCGTTTCCTGGATAGCTTGGTGAATTAGCGTCTTGGGGGATTTTTAAAAGTAAAGCCCAGATGAACATTATAGATTAATTCAAAGAAGTGGGTTAATGTTCAGTACTGTTATATCCCATACATTTCAATTCTCAGCAGTCAATGGGGTAAGGTTGGTGGTGCTGTCCACAGGCATTTCTAAACATGCATTTCTAAACATGCATGATGACTTTGCAGACCTATGCTGACCAAGGCAAAAGGAAGAGAAGGAAAAAAATACAAGCAAAACTTATAAGCTTTCATGAAATGCAAACAGGTGCTGAATAGAGAGAAAGCCATGTAGTTATACTCACAAGTTGATTTTCCCCAAATTGCCTTGGATTATACACTAGCTCTAACAATGGCATATTGTATGCACCCTTCAGGGCTGCACTGAGTGATAGCTGTAAATTAGAATGAAGAGAAGAAAATGCTCTACAGTTTCAGTATTGAAGAGAATTACGATCCAGATGGTAAAGGTTTTTATAGCAATACATTGGATGGTGTTACAAGCTTCTGTGGCTACTGTCCTATTATATTCTCTCTGCTAAAATGCAGTTTGGTGGAGAAATTGATTGCAAAGAGCCATCTTGCAAACCTAGGAAAGTGAATTTCCTCTCCATTTAAAATTTCCCATCTTTGTTGGCTAATTTTTATTTCCCTAATTCTTAACTGTCTTCTGCTCAAATTCTAAATACAATAAAAAATACTGTGATTGTTTTTTTAATTTTAAAGTGGTACTTTCCTTTCTCTCTCTCACTCCTTTTTCCCACTGGGTATCTTTCTCATATTATGAATGTATTTGAAAGGTATGTGAGGATGTTTGGACATGGATGTAGAATAGTTATTAAGTTTCCATCTGGCTTTCTAAATGTCTCTAGTCTAAGGACAACTCTTCTAATTACCCTGTCTCTGTAAAGACAATTCTCATGAGAGCTGATGGGGACTAGCACAGATATTTCCTTGTCAAGACTTTAATTTTGCTTTGAAGTGTTCCTTTTTTCTCCTTTCTGTTCTCTCTGGTGAGAATCTGATTGCCTCCAATCTCTGGGACCACGGAGACATCTCTACTCAGGCATAAATATAGAGAGTGAGCCACCTAGTGGTGATGAAAAGTAATTTTGATATTCTTAGCGTAGCCTTCCAAGTTGATGGACAGGGCATGGCTAATTCTGTTATATTGCAAAAGCATGTTGGTTTTGTGAAAGCTTCCTTGAATGGTATTTTCTGCTTTCAAATCAATTGTTTGGTTACAATACAAATTTCTTCACTTCATGCTTCATAACCTTATATGACCTATCTCTTCTACCTCAAATTTTTGCTTCTTGTATGCATATATTCTAAAAATATGTTTGTTATTTTTCATATCTTTAATAATACATATTTTATACATATGTTATACGTATTAAAGTATCAAGATACTTCAATAAAGAAAATACTTTATAAAGAAAGCAGTAAAATGACATGTTTCCCCAGGGTATTTACACTGCATTTTGAATAGCTTGTATATAAAAATAGGTTAATATATCTACATGTTTATGCTTGAGAAAATATTCTTATATCTTTGAAAATAAATATATGAAGAGGATAAGGGGAAAATGTATACATACACACATCAATGTATGCCTTTGTTTTATATCAAAATAGAGCTATTAGGTTTCATTTTCTACTTTTTAAGACTGACCTAGCTAATCGGTTGTCAAGTCTACAACAGCCCATGCCTTATTTCCTTATTCCTTTTCAGATTAGCTCTCTCTGTACTTCAGATCAGGACTTGCATTAGTATAGGAGGCTTATATGTTGGATGGAAACAACTCTTTGGAAAGGTTGTGACTGAGGGTATGCCTTTGTGAAATGGAATTCTCCAAATAAATACAGAAGTGTGAAGGTACTGTGCAAATAAATAACATGATTATTCTAGGTGATTATTTTCAGTTTAGAAGAATTGGGAGTAGGTGGGGGAGATCTTGTTAAACCAGAATTTGTTCTAATTGCATTTTACTCTGAGCAAAAAAAAAAAACAAATTTGAGAAGTCCAATGGCAGGTAATTGGGTTAAATCTTTCAATCACAGTTTAGCAATGGTGCTATTTAGAGAACATCCTGGCTAGGATCAAGGGTGTCGATTTGCTTTCTAGGTCTTAAATCAAGTCTCCTAGGCAGCCCCCGTCTTATCCATGCTGTTCCTCAACTCACTCATTTATTGGGGCACTCAGCCAAAATAAACTAATAAGTCTCTGTGTGCATTCTTTTAAAACAAATAGCAGAAAGACATCATTGTGAAAGTTTTCCTTCCAAGGAAGTTATCTATAGCTTGAAATAAGAATACAAACATAAATTAATGATTCCTGATTTAATTTCAAGAAGTTATGTAATGCTCCACTTGTTTGAGACTTAAATTCATATATCTTATTCCATTTATTGTTCTTAAAGTAGAATCAGGTAGAATAAAATTGTTCTATTCATCAGGGGCCAACTCCTAAGTCATTGTGAGGAAATATAAAGAGCACATTAAAATAGTTTCAATATAACAGGTAATAACCTTGAATATTCCAACCTCTAGAAAATTTCCACTAAGTTAGGTGTTCCTGAAAATTATTTAAAAGTTTGTGATTTATCTATGACTTTTCCCGCATGCATCAGTGATAGGAAGTGCAATCTTGATTGGAATTTGTGTGATTTTTCTCAACCCAACATTCCTCTCCTTGTCTCTAAACTAGAACTCGGTGATGTGTGTTACTACATGCACACAGTACTGTAATCATTTTAATATATTTGAAGATGATGGATAGTAAGCAACACGAGTATTCACGCATAAAACATAGGGAAAAAAGGAATAAAGAACCCTTTATTTCACATGACTTTAGGATATGAAGCATTGCAATGAAAGCAACTCCCCTCACCCCCCATCCCAACACTCTCTCTCTCTGTCTCTCTCCCTCCCCTCATTTTCCTCCCATCCCTCCCTCCTTTCTTCTTTCCTTTTTTCTATTTTCTCCTACCAATCCAATATACTTATTTAACCTCCTAGTTTTCCATTTAAAGATCTAAAAATCCTCAGTCAACATTCACTCTCTGCATTGTGATGCATTTGGTTAATTATTTTCCACAATGTCCTTTAAATGTATGTAAATTAGACTTTTGATGAACTGGAATATTTTACAGATTCTCTGCATAAATCACACCAGGTTAAAAAAATCAACCTGTTTTAGCAGTAAGCTATTTTTGGACCTTCCTCATTTGCTTCAGAGACTGAGGACATCTCAGTGCTGCTGCCTTCCAGTATATGCCCTCAGGGGCAGGTGGCCTGCACACTTTTCAGAGAACATATTGTTCTGTTTACTCCTGACTTTATAGGAAACTTATTATATTCCTACTGTGTCAGTTGAAGCTGTGAATGAGCAGGTGTGGCAACGTAAACTCTCTTCTTCTCTAGGCTGGTTTTCCAAGGTAATGTTTATTTATGAATAGGTTTATGTATTTGCTTTTATAGTAATATTTACTAGTATCATTATTATTTAATTAGTAACAATAATTTAGAAAACCATCCCATTCTTCTATCTATTCAGTGATCCAAAATGCATTCTTAAATGCGTATGCAGCATTCTTAAAGTGATTGTAAATTGTCTTACTGAAAACTCAAGTAATAAGAAAGTGCTTAATAATTCTAAATAAAATCTGTCATTTAGGACAACTCAACTGTCTTATAACTGTGCCTAAAAAGACTGTCAGATCATTTTTCCTATTTTCTTTTCAAATACCCAGCAACAGTGACTATATCCTAAACTCATGGTTTTCGTTCATTTTAGGCCGAAAAATTTCCAATCCATATTTGTTCCTCATAATGACTACTTTAAAAAATTTGGTCCTCCACTATTATCACTGTTTTCTGCATCCCTTATTATTCTCTTTGAATGTATCAACAATGTAAAAACAATATTTCCAATATAAAATTGAAAATAATATGCCCAATGCTACCTCACATTCTTGGGCTTTTGCTTTACAGGGATTGGGTAGAAAATAGTTGCTTGGTAAATCCAAATAACAGTCTTGACTCCAGGGGTAAGGGATTTTGTGTTAACAGCTCTCTTAGCAGGCTCAGTCACGCCTGCTAAATGGTAAACTGATATTGTCCTTGATTCATGGACAATATAGGGTACCTAAGGAAGTACCAAGCCTTTAGCTCAGGTCTTGAGAAATAAAGTTAATCAGCCAAGGAGAACAGGAAATGCCGTACCAGTTTACAGACCCACCAGTTTGGGTGTGTCTCCATTTTAAGACTCCAGAAGAGAGTTATCTTGTGCATAGGGATGAGAATTTCACATCATTCTATCTGATCTCATTGACCACCTGGGCTCCTTATCCAGGTTTTCTTATGCTCACCACGGATTTCAACATTTGTAGTCATGTGTGACCGACGTGTCTCATATCTAATGGACTACCCTTTCTTTCGGTTTTTGTTCAACAAATGAGTGTATCCTTCAACCACAGATTTAGGCAAAAAAAGAAAAACTACTGAGATGAAGATTAAAAGAACACACTGTCCCACCTAAAGTGGTACATCAACCACTCTCATTTACCTTTAAAATAGATATGGGGGTAAAACAAACAAACAAACCACAAAGTTTTAAGTAACAATTGCAATTTTGCCTTTGTTAACATCCCTGAGAAAAATCACTTTTCAACATTTAGAATCCTTTCTATATTTTCTGCCTTATAATTTAGAGAGGAATAAGAATAACTTTCTCCTGTGTATAGCCATTTAATGCATACAAAACTTTCACAAGTATTTTATAGGTTATGTCTCTTCCCTTCTGCAAATTTCTTGAGGCTAACAGCTGTTTCACATAGATCAGTGTTACCAAAAATCTTTACAATGATAAAAATTACCTGACATGCTTTTAAAAAATAGTAGCTTTCCAGTAACTGCCCATGGAAATTTTTCTAATTTAGGGTTTCAGAATGTGTACCAGAATTAGTATTTTTAGCTAATAATTTGTATATTCACAGTCATGAAAGATTGGCAAACATTGAGAGAGGCTTTTGTGTGTTCCACTGTGCCTTGCACATAGTAGGCACTTTAAAAAAATTAACTAAATTATACCTTATTAGACCTTTCCTGATGATATCTTTTTAAACCTTGAATCAGTGATCCAAACTAATTAGCTTAGCCACTCTGCCCTGTGTCAGCAGTGAATTTAATAAGTGAGTCTTCTATGTCATCTGCATTTTTATCTATGATGTTGAACAGGGTGGAATTCAACAGCCTGCTGGGAGTCTCCCTCTAGTTTGGCAGTGAAGCAATAATTCATGTTAATTGTTGTCAGTGCTTGAACTACAAAGCTATCTAACAATGCATCCTTTATTCTACATGCATTCATTCTGTTAGTAAGGATCTGTGTCAATTGAGACTTTGTCAAATCATTACTGAAATTACTATTTCTTAAAATAACTCCTAAGTAAGGTGATTTGAAAAAAACGTTTTGTTCACACAACTTCTTATAAACCCATGTAGGCTTCTAATGCTCACTACTTCTTTTTTGGAATCTTTACAAACTCTGCATAATAATCCATTATAGAATTTTGTTGTAGGGTTGGTGATAAACTTACAAATTCACTTCTCCTTATCAGTCTTCGGGAAACTCTCTTGTTCTCTGAGATTTTTGAATCATTACCAAGAGAGTTTTATTGTCACATTTGATGAGCACCATGCTTAATATGTGTTCTGTAAGTACATCTCTACATCTTATTGGTGTTTATCAGGGGTCCCCAATCCCTGGGCCACAGACCAGTAGGGGTCCACGGCCTGTTAGGAACCAGGCCACACAGAAGGAGGTGAGTGGTGGACGAGCAAGCAAAGCTTCATCTGCTGCTCCCCATCTCTCCCCATCACTGGCATCACCTCCCGAACCATTGCCCGCATTACCCCCTGAACCATCCCCCAGCCACTGTCTGTGGAAAAATTGTCTTCCACGAAACTGTTCCCTGGTGCCAAAAAGGTTGGGGACCGCTGGTTTATATCCAGGCTGGACTACAGTTGTGTTACTGTTTATAGTATGAATGGATACTTTCTTTTTCCTTGAAATCAAAAATGTGTTGGGTAATTTGGTTTCTGTCAGTTTTTATTGAAAATTACATCATTGGCCAAAGGAAGTTATTAACTCATCCTTCCATATACTTGTTTATATTATAAACATGCCTAAAGTAGCTTTTAAAAAATTATTTTTAGCTTTTTAGAGATTTCAGTGCAGTCTAGATTTTAGCCTTGATGAAAAAATTTATGTAGGTAATTTTATCTATTTAAATGTTTTTTTAATCCCTAGATCTGCATGAGTACTAAAAACCTGGACTTATGCCATCTATCATAAGTTCTTCAAGCATTTGCTCTGACAGTCAGTCAAGACCAAGGAATAAATAGCTTTAGGAAGCCTTGATATGAATACTATGTTTGATGAATGTAATATTATTTTATGCAAATTTGGGGACATTATAGCACTCTTAGAGCGTAAGTTCAAAACTTAACTCCTATTTGCCTCTGACATTTTGCATTCGGGAGTGCATTTACAAAGACATCTTGAGACATAATCAGAATTAGTCAGAAAAACAAGTGTTAAAAGGTGAAATCATAATCATTCACAAAAAAATAAAAATCACAATATATTGCCAATAGGAAAAAGTTACATTTTTGTGAGTTTTTTTTTTTTAAGTAAAATCATCTGAGTGAGAGGTAGCTGGTATTTAGATTTGTTTTAAAAAAAGCAGCCAAGGAACACTAGTTATGAATTATAGGATTCCAGAAAGATAAAAATTACATACAGCCGGTGAATTTTATGGTCAATACCAGTATATTGAGTAGTTTCTAAAAATTATATTATTTCATTTCTCCCTGTGGCTATTCCTTGGGGACAGGTGAGGAAATCTTTTATAGGCTGATAAATATTTGATTTGTTTTCAGTTGTACTTTCAGTTTGCTATAGGGAGGGAAGACTCAGAATGTGGTAGGGATGTATCAAGGGAGTATGAGTAACTGTTACATAGACTTGACTAAGAGCTTGAATATTATTTTGCCTGTGTAAAAACAGTTTTCTCTAAATCTGTCTCCTAGTATCAGGATTTCCTTCTTGGAAAATACAACTCAAAGCAACATAGTAAAACCATCAGCTTAACATGTTTTCATAAACTGTGGGAAGGGTATGGTAAATTTGGCTTATATTAAATACACTCTTTAGGGAGTGTTGAAAGGCCACTGATACCCTGACTTTGGTGTCCACAGACATATTTTTTTCCCCTAATCTTATAAGAGAATCCTAATTAGGAGCCTTTATTTAGGGAAGGCAAAGAGAAAAGGCACCAACGGTTCTGCATGATTCCAACATAAGGCCTATTTCATAGGAGCAGAGGGTGAGTGTGTCAGGGAAATGTCTTTTGCTTCCTTTCATTTTCATGTCTCTAGGTTGTGCGTAATTTAAAGCTCTTGCTTGGCTAAGCTTTTGTAGAGAAAAAACATTAAATAAAATAGTGAGAGTTTAAAAAAAAAAAAGCAAAACCGAAGTTTAGAGAATGAAACTAAGATTGTGATTCAGCACTCAGTACCTGAATTGTCTTCCCTGCAGGCACAGAAGTTGAGATCAGGGTCAGAATTCAGATGTATTACAGATGGTCAGAATAAAGTGCTCACACACATCCTGAGTCACAAGATGTGAAGCACTGAGCTAATATGACATCTGAAAGACAGCCTCGAGAGAGGTAGTGTAGAGAGTCTACAAGGAACTCGTAGGACTGCCTCACACAATCTTAATACTCAAGTTACTTTTTCTTTAAAAAATTCCTGTAAGAATAAAGAGCACAATGCCTCACCTTCCATTTTCTTTCCAGTTCACTGCATCTCCCTTCTGTCACCATGGTTTGCCATGTGAACTCCTGACCAGTCAAATGTGTCAGTGCAGGCAGAAATCAACAGAGGGAGGGCGAGTGTTTTTGGCTGTTTGGTTTCAACTTTACCTTTTTATGGTGGGTTCTGTGTTTAGCATTTCATGAGTGTCGTCTATTTTCATCTTCAAACCAATCCCAGGAGATGAGGTCTATGATTATTTCCCTCTCAGAGGTGAGGAAATTGAGACCCTGGGAAGTTATGAAAAGGTCACAGAAATTCTAACCAGGAGACCTTAGCTTCGCTGATAATTGGTGAGATATTTAGGACCAGAATCTAGATTTTCCTTTATGCTTTGATCTGTCCCCAGCACACAATTTTTTAGCTAATACTATAGCAAGTGCAGCTAAGTGAATGCATACTTCTAAACTACCCCTAGACTTTTTTTCCTAGGGCCCATGAGAGGTAGTAGAGTGTTGTGTTTGATTTCAAAAACGTGGTTCATATCATGTTTCTGTGTTCCAACTGGGTGATCTTAAGTAAGTTACCAAACCTCTGTGTGTGGGTCAGTTTCCTGATTTGTAAAAATGGGACAATAGTGTCTTCCAGATTAAATGGGTCCACATGGGTATATAAAGCACTTAGAGTGTTGCTTGACACATAGTAAGTACTTTCTAAGTGTTAGGATAATTTTCTTCTGTTTTCATCTCAATAATTTAAAAAACATCTCATAACTTCCAGAGTTTTGTGTTTTCTTATTTCCCATTGTGTTTCATATAATTCTTTATTCTGTAGAGCACATGACATAGACATGTGTTTTCCAATTCTGCACGGGATGCTAGGGCTATAGAGAAGACTACAGCATGGTCCCTAAACTCAGGAGCTTGAACAAGTGACAAAATACTTGGAAAAAGTATGGCGGGTCTCAGAACTAACAAAGATACTATGGCAGTACTATGGCAGTAAGTATCCGTTCTGCTGGAAGAAGGTTGCACAAAAGTTGCAACTATTGACCTTGGTTTTGATAGAGAAATTCACAAGGTCAAAAGTGTGTGTGAAGAGTGTTCCAGGCCCTAGAACCAATACAACATTTATGGACCTATGTGAACAAATAGTTTTTTTGTTTTGTTTTGTTTGTTTTTTTGGTCTTGTTTTGTTTTTGAGAATAGGTAGAGGATAAATACATGGCAGAGATGGATATGAGCAAGGGTATGGTATTGCAAGAGGTGGGCAAGTGCCAAAATGCAGAGAAATTCTATCCCTAATAAAAAGGTTTAGTGAATTTTTAAGCCAGAGAGGGACATAGTGCTCAAAGGTATCTCAAAGCAATAATGGACTGTGGCAACATTAATTGCAAGGATGGCAGAGATGTATCCAAAATGTATCATCTTCCTGCAATTAAAAATAATTGGATTTCATCTTACTGGAAAGAATAAAATGTTATTATTCTTTCTATGGGTACAGTTGTGATTCTCTATAAGGAAAGGGACTTTAAGGGAAGAATAATTTCGAACTGACAAAGAGTAAGACTCCTCCAAGGAGGTGTTACAAAATTCATCATTACGGTTACTCAGTGCCAGTGTGTGCAAGTGATAAATTATGCTACCCTTTTTCAATAGTGATTCCAACTATTATTATTATATAACTAATAACATTCCAACTTTATTCAGAGTCTGAAAATTGGTTCTGTGGATAGTGGGGCTCACTACTTCCCATGGCTATCCTGTTCTCTGCAGCATAATTTTTTAAACAATTATTAAAATTAAAGTAATATAATATAAAAATATAATGTATTCTAGATGACTAGAATGAGGCTTCAAAAGTAATAGAAGAGAATAAAAAATAGTCCATTTTTTACTTCCTAGATTGGCTAAAGTTCCTGTTCCTTGGAAATTTGGTGACGTCTACTTTATTTAATTTGGTGATGTCACATATTTACTGGGTTATCAAATTGACTAAATAACTTGCTTTCCCCTATATATGAAGGATTTCATCTCCACATTCTCTCTCGTTTTCCTTTCCTCACCATTCATCTATTTATCTCTTTTGCCCTAAAAAACAAAATAGTCTCATTGAGTAGAAAAAGCTTTTCACTCAGAATTTGACCTGGCTGTGAATCCTGGATCCCTCATTGACTAGATGTGTGGCTTTAAAAAGTTAGTAAAGGTTCCTGGTTTCCATTTCCTTACCTTCAAAATACAGGTAATATTTATGTCATGTTTGCTGTAAAAAAGAAATGAAATAGTACATTAATATAATTAATTATCTACCTGAAATATCAGAAACATCCAAACATTAATTGGTCCTGGATCCTAATTATGATTTGCTTAAATATCCAGTGATGCTACAACTATTCATAATTTATGTTACCTTAGAAATTCTGAATTAAATTATCATAAACTTGGTCACTAAAATGAATTGATGAACTCTGTATGTACTTAGGTTTAAAAAAGTAATTTTATTACAATGGTAAGACTATTTTTTCCTGATGTCTTGGACTATGAACTCCTTGAGACATAGATATTGTCTTATTCATCTTTATATTCTCAAGGTGTGGCACCTTGACCAGACTCATCCTAAGTGAAAAATGTATATTGAGTGAATTTTTAAAAAACTGACATACATTAGAAAAAGCTATTTGGCCTTATTAAATCATATAGCATCTAAGCATGCTGTTCACCTCAATGACTAAACATTTAAAAATACGATTTATTTTTAAATCATATTTCACCACCATACCAAATTGATATAGATTAACTGCGTCATCTCTTTCAGTAACATTTTTATGAGAAATTAAATTGAGCTATATATAGTAATCATTGGAAAACTATGTTCTTGTTGTTTCATTTTGTATTGTTTTCAGGCATGAGGCCAGATCTGCTGTCAGCTGTAGCTAAGGTTACATAAGATTCAGCCGTGTATAAAGATTTGAGACCAACTTTCTGCTTCATGGTATGATGAGAAATCAAGATACGATGGATGGAATAGATCAACAATGACTCATTTCCAGATAATTTTTAGTTGAAAGTTAATCCTAGAAGTTCCAAAAATGTCTCTAGGCAGTGATACAGTAAATGGATTCTTCCATGAATGTTTTAAAGCTATATCCAAATTGCTCAATGAAGTCCACAGAGTCATGCATATATAGAAACTAGTTTGCCTTACCTCCATTTAATAAATGCATTTGATACAGTTCAACAAATATTTTTATATCACCTACTACATGAAGATTCAGAGTGTTTTTATCTTCTCACAAGCTGACTCTTGAGACCATTTATTTCTCTTATCTGTGCTTCAGATTTCTTATCAACAAAATGAAACAGTTGGAATAAATTAATTGATAAGTTTCTTCCTAGCTCTAATATCCCAATATCTTAAGTCTGTGATTAATTCCATTACTTTGATAATGTTATATTTTTAACCTTTGAATTTTTTGTGAGACTATGTCTCTCATTTTTATGCCTTCCAATCAATGTAAGTCTAAAGTCTGAAGTCTTAATAGCCTCCTCTAATATATACAACTTCTTAATATTTGGCTCCTAACACTTTCTCACATGTCAGTGTTCTGGTTGAAGTCTTTGGAGCTACATAGGTACCTGAAGCTAGAGGTCCAGGAATTAAGCTATTTTGGAAAATAACTTGTGTAACCAGAGAATATTCGTGTTAAGGACACTTTATAGAGAATCTAGTTCAGTGGTTCTCAAGTTTTAGTGTGCATCACATACACATAGTGGTCTTGTTCAAGTATAGATTGCCCAGTCCTGCTCCCTAATTTTCTAATTCAGTGGGTTTAGATGGGGTCCAATAATTTGCGTTTTTAACAAGTTCTCAAACGAGCATAATGATAGTGGTCTGGAGCCACACTTTAAGAGCCACTCCTCTAGGTCAGCTCCCTTACTAGGGCCAGGTAGTGGCAGTCCACATTTACACAGCAGGTTAGTACCAAGTGAAGCCCAAAATATTGTTATGGTACAATACAGGCATACCTCAAAGATATCGTGGGTTTATTTCCAGACCACCACAATAAAGGGAATATGGCAATAACGTGAGTCACATGGATTTTTTGGTTTCCCACTGCATATAAAAGTTATGTTTATGTATACTGTAGTCTATTAAGTGTGCAATGGCATTTTGTCTAAAAAAACGTAAAGATCTTAATTAAAAACACTTTATTGCTAAAAAATACTAACCATCACTTGTGCCTTTAGAGCGTCCTAATCTTTTTGCTGGTGGAGGGCGTTGCCTGGATGTTGATGGCTGTTGACCGATCAGGGTGGTGGTTGCTGAAGGTCGGGGTGACTGTGACAATTTCTTAAAATAAGACAACAATGAAGTTTGCCACATTGATTGACTCTCCCTTTTGCAAATGATTTCCCTGTAGCATGCAATGCTCTTTGATAGCATTTTACCCGCAGTAGAACTTCTTTCAAAATTGGCGTCAGTCCTCTCAAACCCTGTCACTGCTTTGTCAGCTAAGTTTCTGTAATGTTCTAAATCCTTTGTTGTTGTTTCAATAGCCTTCACATCATCTTCACCAGGAGTTGATTCCATCTCAAGAAACCACTTTCTTTGCTCATCTCTCCGCAACTCCTTATCCTTTCAAGTTTTATCACGAGATTGCAGCAATTCAGTCATAGCTTCAGGCTCCACTTCTAATTCTAGTTCTCTTGCTATGTCTGCCACATCTGCAGTTACTTCCTCCACTGAAGTCTTGAACCCCTCAAAGTCATCCATGAGGGCTGGAATCAACTTCTTCCAAACTTCTGTTGATGTTGATGTTTTGACCTCTTCTCTTGAATCACTAACATTCTTCATGGTACCAAGAATGGTGAAGCCTTTCCGGAAGGTTTTCAACTTACTTTCCCCAGTTCCATTAGAAGGATCACTGTGGTATTGTAGCTGTAGCCTTGCAAAATGTATTCCTTAAATAATAAGGTTTGAAAGTTGAAATTACTCCTTGATCCGTGGGCTGCAGAATGGATATTGTGTTAGCAGACATGAAAACAACATTAATCTCATTGTACATTTCCATTGGAGCCCTTGGATGGCCAGGTATATTGTAAATAAACAGTACTATTTTGAAAGGAATCTTCTTTTTCTGAGCAGTAAGTCTCAATAGTGGGCTTAAAATACTCAGTTAATCATGTTGTAGACATATGTGCTGCCATCCAGGCTTTGTTTTTCCATTTATAGCATACAGGCAGAGTAGATTTAGCATAATTCTTAAGGGCCCTAGGATTTTCAGAATGGTAAATGAGCACTGGCTTCAACATAAAGTCACCACCTGCATTACCCCCTAACGAGAGAGTCAGTCTGTCCTTTGAAACTTTGAAGCCAGGCATTGACTTCTTCTCACTAGCTATGAGAGTCCTAGATGACATCTTCTTTCAATATAAGTTGGTTTTGTCTACATTGCAAATCTGTTGTTTAGTGGAGCCACCTTCATTAATTATCTTAGCTAGATCTTCTGGATAACTTGCTGCAGCTTCTACATCAGTACTTGTTGCTTCACCTTGCACTTTGATATTATGTATAGAGACAGCTTCTTTCATTAAATTTCATGAACCAACCTCTGCTAGCTTCAGAATTTTCTTCTTCAGCTTCCTCACCTCTCTCAGCCTTCACAGAATTGAAGAGAGTTAGGACCTTGCTCTGGATTAGACTTTGGCTTAAGGGAATGTTGTGACTTGTTTAATCTTCTATCCAGACCTCTAAAACTTTCTCCTTGTCAGCAATACGGATGTTTTGCTTTCTTATCATCTATGTGTTCACTGGAGTAGCACTTTTCATTTCCTTTGAGAACTTTTCCTTTGCATTAACAGCTTGGCTAATTGTTTGGCACAAGATGCCTAGCTATCAGCCTATCTCAGCTTTGGACATGCCTTCTTCCCTAAACTTAATCATTTTTAGCTTTTTTTTTTTAAAGATTTATTGATTGATTGATTGCTGTGTTGGGTCTTCGTTTCTGTGCGAGGGCCTTCTCTAGTTGTGGCAAGCGGGGGCCACTCTTCATCGCGGTGCGCAGGCCTCTCACTATCGTGGCCTCTCTTGTTGCGGAGCACAGGCTCCAGACGCACAGGCTCAGTAGCTGTGGCTCACGGGCCTAGCTGCTCCGCGGCACGTGGGATCCTCCCAGACCAGGGCTCGAACCCGCGTCCCCCGCATTAGCAGGCAGATTCCCAACCACTGCGCCACCAGGGAAGCCCCATTTTTAGCTTTTGATTTAAAGTGAGAGACATGCGGCCCTTCCTTTTACTTCAACACTTAGAGGCCATTGTAGTATTATTAAGTGGGCTAATTTCAATATTGTTATGTCTCAGGGAATAGGGAGACCCAAGGAGAGGTAGAGAGATGAGGGGATAAGCAATTGGAATACACACAATAATTATTGACTAGGTTCGACATTTTATATGGGTGTGCTTCCTGGTTACCAAAAACAATTACAAAATTAACATCAAAGATCACTGATCACAGATCACCATAACAAATATAAGAACAGTGGAAAAGTTTGAGATATTGTGAGAATTAGCAAAATGTGACACAGAGACTCAAGTGAGCAAATGCTGTTGGAAAAAATGGCACCAATAGATTTTGTCAATGTAGGGTTGCCACAAACCTTCAATTTGCAAGAAACGCAATATCTGTGAAGCAAAATAAAGTTAAACACCAGAAAACAAGGTATGTCTGTACCTAGTCCAGTGTTCTCTTCCATTAGAGCAATGTTTCTGACAGGATAGTCTGTGGAACATTACTTTTATCAGATAGGAAATACACATTCAAATAAATAACAATTAGTTATTTACTTTACTTTTTTGTAATTACATTTGAACAGAGTATTCATTTCTTTGCTTTTAAATATTATGATTAAAGAAGCCTTTACCAAGTCTTTAACTGCTAATTTTTACAAATGTTTTCTTAGGTAATTTTCTTTTTACTTTAGTTGCTTAATAATCCATTCCAACGATATGCCTCCAGATTGATTTTTTAAAATTTTTGATTGGAGTATAGTTGCTTTACAATGGTGTGTTAATTTCTGCTGTACAGCAAAGTGAACCAGCCACATGTGTACATATATCCCCTCTTCCTTGGATTTCCTTCCCATTTAGGTCACCACAGAGCACTGAGTAGGGTTCCCTGTGCTATACAGTTGGTTTTCATTAGTTATCTATTTTATAAATACATAGTAGTGTATATATGTCAATCCCAATCTCCCAATCCATCTCACCCCCCTTCCCTCCTTGGTATACATATGTTTGTTCTCTATGTCTGTGTCTCTGTTTCTGCTTCGCAGGTAAGTTCATCTATATCATTTTTCTAGATTCCACATATATGCGTTAATATATGACATTTGTTTTTCTCCTTCTGACTTACTTCACTCTGTATGACAGTCTCTAGGTCCGTCCACATCTCTGCAAATAACTCAATTTCCTTTCTTTTTATGGCTGAGCAATATTCCATTGTATATAGGTACCACATCTTCTTTATTCATTCCTCTGTTGATGGACATTTAAGTTGCTTCCATGACCTGGCTATTGTAAATAGTGCTGCAATGGACATTGGGGTGCATGTACCTTTTTGAATTATGGTTTTCTCCAGTTATATGCCCAGTAGTGGGATTGCTGGGTCATATGGTAGTTCTATTTTTAGTTTTTTAAGGAACCTGATAGTGGCTGTATCAATTTACATTCCCACCAGCAATGTAAGAGGGTTCCCTTTTCTCCACACCCTTTCCAGCATTTATTGTTTGCAGATTTTTTGATGATGGCCATTCTGACCGGTATGAGGTGATTGTAGTTTTGATTTGCATTTCTCTAATAATTAGTGATGTTGAACATCTTTTCAGATTGATTTTTATCATCCTTTTTCCTCACCAGAACTCCTCTGTTACTGTTAAAGCCATTGTCATGAGCTGCTGAAACTGATTAGTTTCACTAAGAATATTCAGTTTTCAACACAATAGCATGTATTTTTCTCCAACAGCCCTGATGTCTGGTTAATGTACAAAATCATTGTCCACGGGTGGGCTTCACTTGGCAGAAGGACAATCAGATTAGGAATTAATTTTTTGGTGTTTTTTTCAGAGATGTTTTTTGTATCTGGGCCTTACTACCTTCAGTCAAGCAAGACACTACGTGAATATCAGTCAGAGGACTGAAAAATGATTAGTGTGTCATGCCAAAAGATAAGATGATTTTAAGCAGACGTAGAACTATGCAAGGACAAGTGTTTTCCTATTTATCTTTCAGTAAACTAGCCCTTGCTCTGGCACAAAAAGGAAAAACAAACTATAAGTGACTCAAAAAAGGTGCAGGGATTCTGCTAAAATATGTAAATCTATATGGGGAGGAGACAAATAGTTCTACATTTTCCTAGATAGAAAGAGAAAAATAAAGCATCCAGGATTTGGTCAAGTCAGGGAGAACACTTCTTGAAACATTTGCACAAGCTGAGCTGGATAATGGAAAGTATGCAAGTTTTGCGGGCAGTTAGACCAATGCATGGATGTTTCCTAATTGATCTGGCCATGAGCTATGGACAATTGTTTAATCTCTTGGAATCTCAGTTTTCTCATCTGTAAAAAAGGGTGTGAATAATACTTTTTTTTTTTTTTCTTTTTTTCTAGTTTAGAGGGAGGATAGCTCCTCAATGCAGGAGGGCATCTGTCTCTTGTTATCTTGGGTACTCCTAACATTAGTCAAAGGAAAGAATGCAGAAGATTAAGCCACTTTATCCTTCAACTTTATCCCACAGAGATAATGGTATCACCTTAAGATGGATAAACACACTAAAATGCTAATGAGTGTTTTGCTTTATGATTTAGAAAGTATCATTGCATTTTTAAATTGAGTTTGATAATTAACCAAAAGCTATGTCACAGGTTTTGAGAAAATTAAGTCTATTTTGTCATAATCCTAGGTTACTTAAACATACTTTCATTTCTTCCATCCAGAGTTTGGGTTGTCCCAACTGTTAAGTAGATGATCTAACAAATATAAAGTATGTTTGATCAAAGGAAAATGTGGAACACCGTGATAGAACTTGATATCCTTATTGAATATTATAACTTTTCCATAAAACACAGTTTAGGTAAGATGTTTCTTAATGTCTTTTCACTGTTTCCTTTTTGTCTCTTTTTTTCTTTTCTAGTTAATTTTAAGTACATTGGATGGTAAATCAGAGCAAGTAGCATTGATTTATTTATTTAGTTCCACACAGGTTTATTACAAAACAGTCACCTTTCTTACAAAGGATGGGATCTCAGCTCCACTCCTCAGCCCTTGTGTGCACTAGAGCTCTCGAGGACATCTGTTTGATGTCTGTAGCCTGCCCACACAGCTACTTGACTCCAGAATATGCACATCTTTATTGGCAACTTGGTCTCATTACCCACCCACACACTTCCTCTGAACAGCGCTCTAGGACTCACTCAGAAAGACTATGTGCCTATTTATTTCTAAGATGTTTCAAGTGTAAACATCTTAGGAAGAAGATATAAGAATAATGTCACACTGTGAGAAAAACACAATTGCTATGAAATCTTCTGAGAACTTTTAGAATCTGCACTAAGCTGGCGGTGGATTCAAATTTCTATAGTATAAATTGGATCATGCGACCCTTTCATTTAAAATGCCCTCAGTGGCACGTCATTGTAACAATCTGTCTCTGTTCTGGGTTGTGTTGTCTTTCAGGTTTATATCCAATGACTTTCCCTTGATCAGCCATGTTTCTACCATAGGAAGTTGCCCATATTTTCTCCCAAGGCCATGGTCTCCTGCCTCTGAACCTATGGCATATGTTCCTCCTTAGGCTCCACTTTTTCCTTTAAGCCTTGGTCAAGCATCATCACCTCTTGGAAGTATTCTTTGACCACATTTACCTGGATTAGGTACCATTATCTCTCCTTATTTTTTCATAGTGCATAGCGTTGCCTTGTCATTGTCTCTTTACCTGCAATCCTTTTTCAATCATATGTGAATTCCACGTCTCACTCATTTCTGTGTCCCTGGAGTCTATCACAATATCCTGTACATTGGAAGTCCTCCATACATGTTCAAAAGGAGCAAATGCCTCTACTTATCCAACATAAAGAATATTTCTTACGGTAAGCAGCCACTCTTAGCTTTTCTAACGTTTGATTTTCATGAATGCCCCCTTCACACCCCATGACATCATTACTACAAACTCCAAGTCACACTCAATATTAAAGGATCATGTATTGAAAAAGCATGGCCCTTGTTGCAGTCTAGCTTTGCCATTAGGTACTGTATTACCTAATAGACAGGCATGCTAAGGACACGCTTGGGCACCAGCAACATTATTATTCTTTTAGGAAATTATGTCTTTATTCCAGAAAGAAATTGGTTATGGGAAAAGTCAGAATATTAGTTGACTTTCTTACATATATAGTACAGTTTCATATTATTTTTATTTAAGAAAAAATATATATGAAGGAACAGAACACTAATTTTAATGCTTAGGGCTTCTAGAGGCCTAACACAGCCCCAATGCCACTTATTTATAAAACTGAAGTAATTATTTACTTTTCTATACCTCAGTTTGATCTTATTCAGTAAATTAGTTAATAAAACCTAACTCTCAGGGGTTTGTGAAAAGTAAATGAATTAAAGTGTAGGAACAAACATTGAGCAGTTGCTGGCATATGTGAAATTACTTCTAAATGCCACCATTGATCACTGCCTAACTGACTTCTGCCTTTATTTCTGAGAATTAAAATTTTAGTCATAGAGATCAGATGGCTTTCATGTATTCTTCATTATCGACCCTGAGTTTGTATGTAGTGATGACCTGATGAATGAATCTACTCAAGGTGTATTCCAATATGCTTGTAGTGCCCATAGGGTATTATGTTTAAATATGGATGATAGTTATGTGCACACATATACAATCGTCAATAGTCATAATATTGTGCTGGGATTTCCTTAAAGTAGATTTTCATCTAAGATGATTGCTTGCTTGTTAAATTTGTTTTCCTACATGAAATGGTATAGATAAGGAAGCAAAACATATAGTTGAAAAATACCGTCTCTTCTCCCCAAGGGAGTCCAGTTCATTCCCCTGCTTCTAAGGATTTTTCTGCTTTAAATTTTGTACATTTAAATATAAAGCTAATTTAAGAAATAACCATACCAGCCTTCAGAAATAAATAAGTTATATCTTGGTTTTATCTATTTTAATCTTTCATTGAGCATTTTTATTTAACTGATACTATACCATAGATATAATTTAATATATCTATTTATTTACTTAATGTAACATAAGCAATACTTCTGTATCTTTAAATGCTCTCCTTGTTTGCTAGCCTCATTTTAATGGTCTTGGGCCATTCTAGTTTAACTGTGTCCCTGCTTAGATAAACTCCACCTGACCTTGACCATCTCCCACTTTACCCCTTGCTCTACAAGATGAGGTTAACTCCCCTATCAGGTGTTTCAAAGCACTTATCCCAATTTTAATTATATATTATGTAATTTTACTGTTGTGATTATAACTCAAGTTCAGTTGTTTATGTGATAAGCTGCTTAATGTTTCTCTCTCATTAGACTCTAGATTTATAATATCTGAGACTATTCCTGCCTTCTTTGTCATGGTCACTACAAAGCATAAAACCATAACTTGCTACTAATAGGTTCTCTGTAAATGATTGTGAATATACGTTATTATTCTAGGCATGCTTTACTCAAACTTATGGGGAGTTTCATGGGAATCCATTCTGATGTCTCAGGCTCATTTAGAAGAGACAAGGTAGCTTCACCCTTTGTATCTATTAACAGATAGGACTGAGGGGAGGATGACCAAAAATACAGTACAATATCTGCCACTCAGGTGGACCTCCCAGCTAAGTCCCAAGAATTGACATCTGAAACCTGAAATAAAAGAGTGAAAATGACAGAGTTGTTTCACTAGAATCCTTATGGGATTTTTGAACTATAAGAGCCTGGCAGGATTGGTGCCAATAACTTTGGCTGAGGAGGAAGAGAATGACAGAGATCTTTAGGCCAGAGGCTCTCGTATAAATACCAGAGCTCTCAACCCTGACCTTTAGCAGTAATTTCCACACCATAGTATTTAACCATGTAGGACTTGTTTATGTATTTACTTTTCTATCATGAACAATAAAAGAAGATAATTTTGGTGAGGTATTAAGTAGTGATAAACGAATTCGTTCTAGAACACACATGAAATCTTGTTCTACTGGCTATCATCAACATTTAAAAGAAACATAAGGACCTGAAAATTCTATGAAATGAATGAGAATTCAGGAAATGCTATTTGTGACTTACTATGACGTTATTTTTATTTCCCTCATAGTGTGACTTACGAGCTACAAGTTATGCCCCGGAAATAATTATAAAATATCTTTTCCTTGTAAGATTGGGTGAAATCAACAACATCAGGTGTTTAGAATCTAGTACCATATCTCTGGTACAGTGAAAACTTACATTTGACTTGGAAAGTTGACCAGAATTACCTATCCCCAGCTCTACTACTCATTAACTACATAGATTTGGAAAACTCCCTGAAGCCCGGTTTATTGATCTATAAAATGTATGCAATCAATCACCTTTGTATTAGCGGTTGTTACGAAGCATAAATGAGATACTACTTCTTAACTTTTCAACAGCGTGTAAGTCTAATATTTTACTGTTATGTCATTAAAAAAAATGAAAATCTACCATATGGAACAACATATCACCTGCATCAGAAGGAATGTGTTTATTTTGTGCTTCAAGCACTTGCAAATTGCCTGCAAATCATTTCACAGTGGAGATAATTAAAGCTATACCCACCTTAATTCCAAACATAGTCATTTTCTGGATTCCCACCTTCCCCACAGTCACATTTTAACAGGGATCATTACAAAACCCATTATGCATCTTCAAAATCTGCTATATTTTGTTGTTTGTCACATGCTCACATTTATCCCCAAGTATAAGGACAACTGGATTCTAGTCTGGTCATGTTCAAATTACTTGTACAATCTTGGCCAATCACTGAAACTCTCAGATTCAGAGATGGGATGGTTTTGGTCAAATTGAAGTCAAAGGTGTATTTTAGATCTAAGATATTGTGATTTGATCATTCTCTGTTGTCTCCTCTCTTTTCTCCCTTCTCTCTCTCCGTCTCTCTCTTTCTCTCTCCCTCTCTTTCTCTCTCACCCTCCCCACACCCCTCCCTTTCTTCCTCACTCCATTTCCTAAGACCTGGACTAGCCTTGTGACTCTGGAACATTACTTTTCTGGACTTCAGGTTCTCCTGGTTAAACTCCATGGCGTTTGACCACCATATAATCATGAAGCTGGGCTAATCACCTTTGTCCAGGTGTGAGTCAGTATTAGAGGTATAGGAGTGAGATGGTCAAGCATATGGGTTTGAGTGCAGGAAGACTTGGCTTCAAATTCTGGCTCTTTCTCATCTAGCTTTGAGACAATATCAGCCCCTTCCCATGTCTCTACTCCATTCTTCCTCAACTTACCAAATTTCTTGACTAGTTTCTCATTTATCTTCTCTTCCATGTTCTAAAATGTCATATTTTCCCATCATTTGCTCTTTGTTCAAACTGACCTAGCCACCCTGGACATACTCAATTTTTTAAAACACCGAAATCTCTTCTGTGTCAAAACTTTTGTCCTTACTGTCCCTTGGGCTTAGATGACCCTGCCACCAGCTCTTGGTAAGGAAAAGTCCTTTGCATGCTTCAGACTTCAAGTTAAAATCTGTCTTTTCCTGATCACCTTTTCTAGACCCTCACACATAGTTTTCCACCCGAGGTCCCACTTTCCACTATAATAGCAAGCTATTACTTTTATAACACCTTTCTCAAGTAAAAATCATAAGTCTGTTTACTTTTTTGTCTGTCTTTATTGTATTATAAGCTCTGTAAAGAAAGGTGTCCTGTCTACTGGGTTTACCTCTCTTAGCTAGTACCTAGCACTGTTCTTGGCACATGGTCGAGATTAAATGTCTGTCAAGCGAATGAGTGAATGTGTGAGCTTCTTCTCCCACATCTGTAAAATGGGGAAAATAATCCTTACCCCAAGGTCATTTGAATATCTGGAATTAGGACTTGGTGGGCTCTCAAAAACTGCTGCTTGTTATTTAACTGATAAGATCTAACTGATGAGATCAGAATGTTTAATTTCACAGGTATAGAAAAGTGGAAGAGACACCAAGGGGCAAGGACCTGAAACTAATTTTTTCAGTTACACCTGCCACATTATTGTTCATACAATTGTTATGGCTCCTTAGCTCAAGTCTCTGAGCTGAACTCCAAAGGCAGCAGTTCGCAGAGTCCAGGTGGGCTCTTGGTCAGCTCCTCTGAGGTTCATCTCTGTAAACAGAAGGCAGCTGTACCTGGCAAGTAAAACAGTTTATTGGCAGTGCTCCCTTTAGCAGTTAATTGTGCAGGTCTTCTCTTTCTTATAATACCACACTCTTCCTCTGTAACATGATTTACAATCTTGAGCAGGGCTTATCTCCTTCTGAACCTAGGTTTTCTCATCTCTAAAGTTGGGATTGTAATAAAATTTCTACTTTTTGCATAAGATTGATGAGAACTGAACACCTACTCTGTCATGTATTGTTTATATGATCCTAGGAAGCATTTTAGCCACTCGAAGCCTCAATTTCCACATGTGTAGGGTGGAATAACAATAATTAGTTCTTATACGTAGTGAAAACAAATTAATACAAAGTCTGTGAAATTAATTTGGAAATTATTAAATATTTTTCTTACTATCTATATAATATAGAGGTGTTCCCAAAACATGGTGACCATTCTCTCTGTCTTCTTAAAGACCAGTCAGGGAAAATTATGCATTTCATAATTAAATAGCACTTGCAAACCAATGTAAGTGATAAAAATGAGGTCTTGCTAGAGAAGGGGGTTATCCATGTGAGTTGGAACTAAAGGACAGCTTCAGGGATGGAGTTACATAGATTTGAATGAGGGAAAGTGGGGGGCACAAAAATAAGATCTCTACTTGGAATCCAACAGGAGATGTATTTTTGCTCAGTGGGCCCATCAGCCAGGTTGGTCTTTTTTTTTTCTTTTTTCTTTTTAATCTATCCTTCCTAGTTCTTTGACATAGAATGTGACCTTAATAGACTGAGTTATTTATCTAGAACTTTCCCATTGCTGATTTAGAATAGGGTAGCCTACTTTTTTTTTTACCCATATGTCTTTTGAGAATTGGTTAATTAATGTTTGTATAGTAACTAATTAGCATTACCAGATTTTATTTCCTCAAAGACTCTGAAATGTAAAGTAATTTCTGAGGTAAAATTTATCAGCCACTCTTGGTAAGGAAGGGGATACATAGCCCCTATGAACTCAAACTTCGACATGGGCAGAGATTTTTCCAGGCAAGGCATAGTGTGAAGAATGCTGGAGTGGCTAGGTGTTAGGTTAATGAAAAACATCTTTGTCCTTCTCTAGGACAAACACAGCCAGCTCTTTCCTAACTGTGTTCTCGATGACTGTTACGTCTGGATGTTAGAAAGGAGGCCCTCCAATTGACAAACGCTAATAGAAATAGGAAGGGCTTCGATTACGAGTGCTGAGAATAACACTTTGTGCACTGAGATGTGATCTTTCAGCATCACCATTTATTGTAAAGGTAACCATGTAAACGTGCTGAGAGCTATAGTCTGCTTTTTCCTGCTAGGTGTTCAGATTATACATGGGAGGTTGTGATAGGTCAATTAAAACATAGAATATTCAGATTTAAAAAAATACAGTCATTGTAAAAGATACGTTTCTCATTGACATCATAATTGAATGGACTTCCCACTTTCTAGCTGAAAACAGTCATTTCATCTTAACAAGTGGAACCTCAATGCCTTTGTTTGGAAAATGGAACAACATTATCTACCTCTTGATTTGTTATGAGATTGAATGATGGAAAGTACACAGATTGTCCAGTGCATAGAAGATTCACAATAAGTGTGAATTAAGTCACTCTCCTTTCCCTTGCAACTAATATAAGATATACAGTAGACACTCAGTGACTGCTTCTTGAGTGAATGACTTATCTGACCACCACACAGGTAAACTCAAAGGGGAGAGTGGAGTTCAAGCCTGAACAATGCAATCCATTTCTGTAAAAGAAATTGGTATAGTTTGTTTAGCTTGTTTTCAGAAGACTAATTTTTGAATGTGTAAATTGGAGGGAAGGTAGAACTAGACAGCATTTCCTTAGTCAGGTTTCAGAAACACAGTACCCAAAACTCACTTATTACCTTCTATTTTCAACAACAGTATGCAGATTCAAAAATATGTGGATGTTTTCTTTCAAGAACCCAAAGTACAATATAGGAGGTTTTTAAAAAAATATACAGGACACATTTGTTGTACAGTTGAAAAAGCAAATGTGTTATAGGTGTATAGAAGGGTCAGATATTTTCCCAGGGTTTCAGCAGGCAAAGAAGCAGGAGAAAGATACCAGATTGGCTCAGATATGCTCACTGATTTACTTTATATTCAGAGAAACCTGATCTCTTTGTACTAGTGTCAGAGCTGACTGTATTATTTACAGTGCCCAGTGCAAAATGAAAATGTGAAAACTGACTTTTACTCAAGAATATAAAACTTGCCCTTTCTTCCAGGGACTCTTTCTCAGCCTGTTGTGGTGTTTTTTATTTGTCATTAATGGCACCCTCCTTCAGGCAAGGGATGTTCCTGGGGCACGTGTGGACCCTCACGGGCTCGCTCGCTCCATCCTGCAAATCGGGTCGTGTGTACTGCCCACCAGCTGGAAGATTCCCCCTCCCACAGCCATGCTCAGCCAGAGTGAGAAGTAGAGCCAGGCATCTCCCCTTTCCATGGGTCTGTTGCCCGCCCCCATGTAATTGCAACCTCTGCCCTGGGACATGCACCTGACTGGGAGATGGCAGGGGGTCATCTGCTGAACTATGTGGTAAACTGAAAGCAGGGAAGGATGCTGCAGTACTTAAACTTGTACTTAAGTATGGCTGCAGAGCACACATACTTATCCTTGACTCTCCCTACATAGGTGCCCAGGCTACTGAGTAGCATGGGAGAGGGCAGGTAGAATGGGACCTAAAATGCCAGATAGCAGAGAAGCAGGCACTGGAAAACTCATTTCAGGGGAGGGAGAAGGTAGGCTGTCAGAGAGGAGATATCCTTGAGCCAAGCCTTTAAGCCCCGAGAGCATGCTCCATTGCCCCGCTGGAATTTAGTTCCAAAACACAAATTCAAAGATATTAAGAAATTCAAGACAGTGACTGCAGAACATTAAACCTAAATACAGGACCCTTCTGGGCACGGAGCCCTGTGTGACTGCCCTGGCTGTGCACCAGTGAGACCAACCCTAGCCAGGGTACTGCTTGGGCAAAATATGAGAGAGAACAGGTATTGCATTCTTCTGACAGTGAGGTTGGTTCCCAGAATTCAATGGCCTTCAGGAGAGTGTGAAGCAATGGGATGGGGTGGAGTGAGGCAGAGCTAATGAACAATTCTGATCTCAAAGCTACAATCTTAACCCTTCCAAGGCAGAAAAACTCATACTCAGGGACTGCAATGCAGTGGGAAGGTGATGGGGCCAAGGCAGCTCTAAAATGAGTGCTGGTTTGGTGACTGCTCTCTTACCCACAGGTCTTAACATCTATTGGGTTTGGCTTTAACATGTATCCAAAATGAAAAGGGATATATCTGAATCAGTGTCATATAAGGATTGAGAATGGCTCTTCTGATTAACCAGGGCTGGGTCCAGACTCATTTTGTGACTGTCTGACCATGGGCAAATTTTTCTGTATCTCTGAGCTTTAGTTTCCTTATTTGTAAAATGAGACTAGGACCTCCCTTGTAGAGTCCTTGGAGAGTTAAATGGACTAAAATCTATGAAAAATGCCTTATTACTTCAGGAAGCGAATCTTTATTTGCTAGTAGTTGTTAGTTTCTTTCCTTTATTTTGTCTGCCTTCTTCCTTAGGACATCTCTCAGGATGTAATTTGATTGTTTAATAAATCATTGACAGGAAAATTCATATAACTAGGAGATCAAAGCATGTGGCTGCAAAGTTAGAAGGACTTAAAGAGAACCTATAGCAACATATTTATGAAATCAATGATGTGTCAACAGTATCCTCAAGATGAGAAAGCCATAGGACACGATCAGAGTTGCTTTAAGCAGAAGACAATTCCTAAATGCATTTATGTAAACCTGGAAACTCATTCTCCAGTACAGGCAAAACAAATGTATACAAAGATATGTTGTTTGCTCAGTGGCAGGAGTTCTGCAGGCGCTAACTTGGCCTGCATCTATAATTTGGGGGTGATCATCAAAAGTTTGGGGTAATGGAAAAGTGCTAGAGATAAGATACATATCCGGAGGATTGCTACTATCTTGCCCTTGATTTGAGCAAGTTTCTTCTCACATCTGAAGCTCCATGATTCATCTAGGAATAGCAGGGATGAGCTTGGAAGAGGGGAGTGATGAATTTGTAACTATAATATAATTACCCCTTTTATCTTCAGAGCAGAGCCAGCAGTCCCCAGGAAACTTCTACGTAGAGGGGTGGGGTGAATCTGATGGTCTTGTATCTAGTTTGGAAACATAATTGCATCACTGAAACAAATACTCGCAACCTTCCAGTGGGTTCTGTGAATCTAATTTGATTTTTAGGGGAAAAAAATATGTATAAATAGACCAAAACATATTGCTTCCAGACTTCAAAACACGCTGTTATGTACTGAATGTTTGTGCCCTCCAAAAATTCATATATTGAAGCCCTCATCCCAATATGATGGTATTTGGAGGTGGGGCCTTGGGGATATTTAGATGATGTTTATAAGGATTGGGCCCTCACGATAGGATTAGTGTCCTTATAGGAAGAGGAAGAGAGATCAGCTTTCTGTCTCTCTTCATCACGTGAGGACAAAGAGAGAAGATGGCATCTGTAAGCCAGGAAGTTGTACCCCACCAGGAACCATATCTGCCAGCATCTAGACCTTAGATTTTCCAGCCTTCAGAACTGTGAGAAATAAATTTCGTTGTTTAAGCCACCCAGTCTGTGGTATTTTATTATCGCAGCACAAGCTGACTAAGACAATTCCCTAAAACTTTTTGAGAGGAGGATGGTTTTTGATTTATTAAAAAAAAAAAAAAAATTGAACTAAGGTTTAGTGTTCAGGTTAACTCTGATGATATGATCATTCATTGTTCTAGACACAAGGAGAGTTTCTGTATTTTGATGAGCTGTTACTGGATTACATAATTGTCTAATTTATTAAACAAAAAGACTATGAAACTGATCTATCTTAAAACCTAAGTACAAAACTATATGTGAACCGTATAAATTATTTTTATAAGATTAGTGAATTTGGATTATTCTGTTGGTTGGCCCCTTCATTAGTGTAAGTGATTGGGGGTTGACCAATTTCTTTTTAAATTTAGACTGAAATGAAGAAACTGTATGCTTTCTACCTACATTTGCAAATTAATGATTAGCCTTTGCTGAAATTCTGTTCAAAGCTTGATTACCTATAGAATGAAGATTTTATAAGGGTAAAAATGTTGAAGAATCCAATGATTAATATATTGAATATTATAATTAATATTTATTTAATTTGCAATTTAATACACAACCAACAACAGAAGAGGAATTTTAAAATTGATACTTTTGCATGTCAAGCCAGTGTTAGTTTAACAGTTTAACAGTGTCAAGCCAGCTGTTAGTTTAACTAAGAGAATCTGTCTTATAACCAGATAGATCTTTAGTCATTGTCTATTTTTTGTGTTTTTCTATTTGTTTTTCGTTATTTGATACCAGGAGTGATTTAATGAATATATTTTTCAGATAAGTAGTTCTAATCAAAGATGTAGAATTTAATTTTTTTAAAGTATTATTGAAAAGAAAATGTTATTCAGAAGTACAATTCATTAATTTAATATTATTTTTCTCTCAAATGTGGGCATTTGGCCTTTAATCTCCATATAACATGATACAGGTATGCATATGGCTAATTTAGAAAATATACTAACTTGGGAAAAGGCATCTGGTTACCCCAAAAGCAGTTTAAGAGGGAACACTGGACTTATCGCACATTGGTGTGAAAACAGGATTGAGTTGTTCAGGCGATTAAAAAAACATCCAGACAGAATGATTTAATGAAAATAAGATATCACACAGGACATGCTATTGAAATAGGGCAGAGGAATGTTATTTTTTAATTTTATTTTGTTAATTTTTTGCTGCAATGAACGTGAGGAATGTTATTTATTTGAATTTTAAACACATCGAAATCCATTATATTGGATTTAGATCAAGGACCAGGTAATGGAATTGCAGGTTCCTAAAGATGCTGAGTGAGATTAGGCAATGATCTGGCACTGCAATTTGCAGATGTTTCCTTGATGGATGTTTGTTTTTCCTCATTGGGCACAGTATTTCCCTCTGACTGCTGATACCCAAAGCATCAAGATGTGTTACTCAGAAAATATCTATTGCAGCGGTGTACCTCGTATATTTAAAATCCTAGACAGATCATTTTTAACACATTTATTTTTAGGAATAATCATGTAATGAAGTAAATAATGACAATGGACAGAAAATAAACATGGAAAATAAAAATTTATTTTTATTAAACTTTTTATTATAATATCTTGCCAAACAAATTACAAATTACAATTTTTAAAAAGGGAAAATTGAATTATACTTTTAAATTAAAATAATGTATTTTTTTGAAAAGGGGAAAAAGACTCCTTATACCTGCCTACTACTAGCATAGTAATGAATTACATTGTCATGTCTGTTTTAAGCCCTAATTTTTGCAAATTTGTCAGAGTGCATCAAAATCGATCTTCTCCAATATTTATGATCAATTGCCAGTATCACCAAATCTGATCTATCTGCCTCTGCTTATAGTTGATCAGAAAATACTTTTATTAATTTTTGAAAAGTTTCTTTAACATGATATACATATACTATTATATTATATATATTTATTTTACATAATATACATATACATTTATAGTATACGTATTTTATATACATACTTGGAGTGGGGGAATGAGAGAAAGAGAAGAGTCTGGCAGAAATTCACAGCAGATCCAAGTTTAAAATAAATTCCAGGAACTTCAGTACTACCTGTATGTTTATTTCTTCACATAGACTTCAGAAACTTCAAATGTCTTCACCACTGAAAGAGTTTAAACAGAAATATAAAACCAAGTGGCCACATAGAATGATGGAACAAAAGTAACTCAAGCTGCATTTCTGTGCCTCTCTATATATAATCAATGTGCTGTCATTGTTTATTTTAAATCAATTGTTTAATGTAGAAATAAATACATAAAACAAAAACTAGTAGTACTAGTAGTGATCTTAGGGCTCGCTCTTTTTTTTTTTCTTTGAATTTGTAGTATATTTATAATAGCAATGAGCCTAACTACCTGGCAGAATTTCTGTAAAGACAGAATGAGAGATGAGATGCAAAAGTTCTTTGATAAAATTAATAAACCTAAACACACTTAGGTCTATTGTTAATGCTATTTCATAATAACTGCTGAAGAGAAATAAAAACAAATTGCATCATTAGCTATTATGGATAATATTAAAATATATAAAAATGCTACCTTCCAGAGATTGTTTTTTTGCTGATTACATGGAAATTTTATCTTTTTAAAAAAATTGTAAATTTATAAAAGAAATGCATTTCCTGTGGACTAAAATATAGACAAGTACATGGTAATAGAAAAATTTTTTAAAGTCATCCACAATTCTTCCTTTCCCAAAGAAGACTGTTGTTAACATATTGATGTAGGGAAAGCTTTTCTGAAGGATCTTAGGCTCAAAGATCCAAACAAAGCACAGGTTCATGGGGACTCTTAGAAAGGAGTATATCTTGATTGTTCATGTTCACATATGAAGTTCAGAGTATCATGTTGACTCTGCTGGATGTAAGAAATGCCAGTGCAGTGGAGTGATATTTGCCCACTAAATAATATGCATGGTGAAATAATTCCTTCTGTATTCTCTGCAAATTGTGCTCAGAAATCTCTCCATGAGACACTATAGGAAGTGCCTTTGCTGGGAGACATCATTTTCCAGTGGAAAGGACAGAAGAAGAAAATCTGGGGGGGCCAGAGTGCTATCTGTGACTTTAGCCATGGCGTTGGAGAATGGTGAATTGGAAAGCTTATCTTGGCCGATCCTACTGTCTCAATACATAGATGAGAAAACCAAGGCACAGGGAAGATAAAGGGCTTCCATAAATTCTTAGAGAATAAGACTAACAGCTAGAAAGCTTTATCTGGTTTTCCTGCTCTTCTTTCTGTTTAAAGAGTTGTGGATAAAGATGGATAGAAGAAAGTAGGACAGAGTCAGGCCATGGTCAGTAGAGTGTGGAGCCCAAAGAACAGACTGAGTTGTTCACTACAGTAGCCCCCCCTTATTTGTGGGGGGATATGTTCCAAGACCCCCAGTGGATGCCTGAAACCACAGACAGCACCAAACCGTATATATACTATGGTTTTTCCTATACATACATATGATAAAGTTTAATTTATAAATTAGGTACAGTAAGAGATTAACAACAATAACTAATAAGAAAATAGAACAATTATAACAAGATACAGTCATAAGAGTTATGTGACTGTGGTCTCTTTCTCTCAAAATATCTTATTGTACAATTTTAATGCCTTTTCCGTCTTAACTAAGCACAGTAGCCATAACTTTTGCAGTTTGAGGTGTGACAGCAAAACTAGCATGAACTTCTTTCTCTTTCTTCACAATTTCACAGATAGAAGATTCATTCTTACCATAGATTTTAGTGACTTCAACATATGATTTTTTTCTTTCCTTATTAAGCTGAGAATTTTCACCTTTTCACTTAAAGGAAGCACTTTAGGGCTTCTCTTCAGCATATTTGAATCACCAGCATCACGATTCTTGCACTTTGGGGCCATTATTAAGTAAAATAAGGATGACTTGAACACAAACACTGCAATACAATGACGGCCATCAGATTAACCGAGGTGGCTACTACGTGACTAAAGGGCAGGGTACACTGGACAAAGGGATTCATGCCCAGGCAAGACAGAGCGGGATGGAGCAAGATATCCTCATGCTACTCAAAATGGCACACAATTTAAAATTTATGAATTGTTTATTTCTGAAATTTTCCGTTTAGTATTTTCAGACCGTGGTTGACAGAAGGTATCTGAAACCGTGGAAGGTATAACAGTGGATAAAGGAGGGCTACAGTATATGCACTTCAGTTTTGCTTGAAGAGAGCGAGTTGGAGACTTTGAGTAAATACATTGTGAACAGTGATTCCATTTCCAGGGAATCAATAAATGTATGGAATTTGTCATATAGCTAGGATACTTATTAGAGCTCATATAAAAGCCATACTAAACTGTAGCATGTCTTACATGATAATGTCCAAGTAAAAAGTCTTTTGTCTCCATCTCTGGGACTATTTTAAGAGTCTTTCCCATTTCTCACTTATAGTAGTATACCTTGATGTCTAAGTCAAGTATAAATGTATATTGACAATTTATCTTCACATGGTAAAGACATCTTAGTGTTAATTGGTGGTTGCTTAATATTTGGCACTACATATAGATATTCAACAGCTCTCTTTCTGGGAAGTTTCCTTGAATGAACAACTATCAAAGAATGCCAGATTATCTATCAATCTTATCTATCTATCTATCTATCTACCTATCTCTCTCTCTATCTATCTTCAGGAAGAACTGGGAAACTAAAAATTCACAGAAGAAAATTCTTCTCTTTCAGTTTAAATATTGGAAATATTCATAGAATATTTGTAGAACCTAAGCCATACTGAGCAAGAATCTAAACCATCCAGAAGACTTAATCGCAACGCTTTTATTTTAAAATGATTTTTACCACCTGCTTTTAAGAAAAGGTAATGAGTATGAACTAAATTTTTAAGTATAGTAAATCCTAAAATAAGATTTATATTCTAGATAAAAGGGATTGGAATGAATAGGCAAATATAAATAAATGAAAAGAAAATTGAAGGTTTAGAAACATAAATAGATATAGTTAAAAAATTAATCCTAGGAAACCAAGAGGTATAGAGTGAGCAATAATCACAGAACTAGCAAAATTATACATTAAGACTTGACTGTATTTAGGGGATTTATATATATATTTTAAATATTAATTTAATATTTACTTTAAATATTATTTAGTATGTATTGTAAGTGTGAGGATTAGTAGAACAGACTTTGTTATTGTCATTATGTATATTTAAAAACTATTTTAAGATTTATATTGTAGTTTTACAACCTTAAGTCTTGCACATATAAGGTTTTATTTTTAATACTTGAGATTGATGAAATCAATTTGAGATTTCAATCCACTTAACATACTAGGCCTCCAACTCATTTTAAAGTCAATAACTTATAAATGTGGTATTAATGTTCATGATCAATTTAAATTAGTACCCAATTATATTAATGATTCCACTTCTTGAACTCGGCCTAAAGAGTTCTACTAAAAGCAAAAGTATGTTTCCTAAAATAGTTCTGTATTTATGTTTACTGCTGTTGGTTTTACAAGACTTCAGTCATTGAAACTATAACATTAAACGTTGCATTTGCTTATTACAGACCTAAAAATATTGATTCTTGAGATTTCCTGTAATAAAATATCAAAACCTCAACTAAGTCTGAGTAAAAGGTATTAAACTTTTGACAATCAATGTAACTTAGAGCTAAATTTTTCTTAAAATCTCATGTACCTTGCATATCTTTTAGTCTCATGATGCATTTAAGTATCCCTTCCCTTCTCCACTTCTTATGTTCCAAATATCATGGTATTATTCAGTCATCCAAATACAAAAATTCTCTCTCATATATTTAGAAGATGATTGGCTTACTCTGAGTTCATACTTTTCATAACAGCCCATTGTTTCCTGACTTATTCCTCATAATTATTAGTTCTACCATTATATGATCTGTTTCCATTGGTCTTATTCAGTATCTGGAGGTACTGAATGGAAAAGGGAGATTAGTCTAGTTTTAATAGTACTACTCTAGTTCCTCTCTGTATCTTTGTTTCTTAGCATAGTTCCTAGTCATAGCAGGGCTATAAATTGTTGGTTGGTGAAAGAATGAATGAATAAATGAGTGAATGAGTGGGGGAATGCCATTCTTCCTATAAAAAGACAGAATCAGATGGAAGATTCTGACTTAAAATTACAGCATCAAGGGATTTATGAGCTTCACCAATCTCGCTTTACAGAAAGAAAAAAGAAACAAGTTTGAACAAGCTTTTGTGATTTGTTAAAACTTTGAAATAATAAATCCAGTCCTATAATCCAAGTGAATGACTAATCTGTAGCCTAATTTCCTATTCATAAACAGTACATTTTTTATTCTAAAAGCATCAGATAATTCTTAATATTCCATTTTTCCATCTGTCATGTTTAGTATAAGGTCATAATTCAGTCAAATGGCACGTGTTATTTCCCTATACTACTGAAAATAATAAATTCAATGGATAAGTAAAATCAGATTGTAAGAGGTGGTGGGAAACTAACGTCTACTGTCTACTATTGCTCTGTGTGCTTAGTCTTAGCCTCATCCCATCACTCTCTCACAATGGTCATTAGTCATTGGGGCAGCCCCACTATGTCCAGAATCTGATAATTTTTTAATAGATGGTAGCTGCTCACCATTAATCAGTTTGGTTCAGAAATTATATGCTATACATTTTAGTCTAAGGACTAGAAGCAATAGAGTGTAACATGACTCACCTAGCTCAAAATGCTTTTGGATGGTGACATTCCATTCCATCCTTTTTGGGGAGGACAATCTGTAATCTTCTTCAGTCTACATATACACATTTGTATTGAGCACCTACTATGTGCTTCACATGGGGTCAAGTGACAAGAGAGGTTAAGTTCATGCCTTCATAAGTCTGTTTCTGAAAATGCATATAGGGTTTTCAAGACACTCTTTTCTCTGTCTTTGATTCTTGGTCTCAGTTTTATGAATCATAAAATGAGGATAAAATAATGCCTACATCATGCTTTTATTGATTTATATGAAACATATGGTACCATAAAAGTCTTATCTATTTTTGGTATTGTTTTGATTTCTGTTTTCTGTGACTGGCCATCTTTATTTTAGATCAATTTAGTTAGACAAGACCAACTGCCGTAAGTAGAGTTTATCTTATAAAGCTAGAAAGACCCATTCTAAAACTCCCATTGGAACTCTTTGAATGATAAAAATTTAAAACAATACATAATCACAGAGAAAATAAATGCAAAAAATCCATATATCTATCATTCAGAATTAATAAGTATTAGCATTTTCCATTCTTGCTTCAATTGTTTGTTGTTTTCATTTCATTAATAAAGTAGAACTTTTAAGATAAAGTTGATATCTCCTTTTTTATTCCCTTCCACAGACCATTGTTCTCTCAGTTCCAAAAAGAAAATACTTCAGAGGATTTGGGAATAATGTGCATTTTCAGTCCATGTTAACGTTTTTCTTTATGTATATAGTTATAAAATATATGTTTTTATAGTTTTTTTAAATTAAAGAGTAGGAAAATATGTCAACTTTTCTCTTTCTTTCATTAAACATCCATTATTATTTTTTTTTACTACTGTAGAGTACTCTTCCATATAAAAGAATCAGTATTATTTATAAATTCCCTTTTCATGGCCATATAGGTTGTTTCTAATATTTCAGTATTACATATAATGCCACAATAAATATCCCTACAAGTATATATGTACATGAAATTTTCAAGATTCCTATTTAGGAGTGGAATGTTGGATCATAGGGTATGTGTATTTTCAACCTCGCTTGTTAAAGGCAAATTACTCTCCAAATGGTGCATAAATTCACACACCTACTTATTCATCAATACTTGGTATTGACAGATTTTTTAAATTTAACAATCTAAACTGGTATTTCAGTATTGTTAAAATCAGCATTAACCCAATTACTAGTGAAGTAAAATTTCATATATTTAATGCTATTTTTTTCTCCATTAATAGCCAATTACTTTTGTCCATTGTTTCATTTGCCTTTTTAAAAATTGAGAGTGCTTAATATCACCTGAAAACTAAACGTTTGTTATAATTTCCTAGGCAAGGTGTTCTTTACTTTACCTTTGTTAGGGGGTTTGTATGTGTATATATATATATATATATACCTATCTTATGAGTATATATCACATATATATAATAAATGATTTTATTATGTTCCACAAGTTAAAATAATCACACTAACACCACGATTTAGACGTTTTATCTTTCTTTGCATTAACACCATATCCGTTATAAACCAAATTCTAATACAGGCACACCTTGGAGATACTGTGGGTTCAGTTCCAGACCACCCCAATAAAGTGAATATTGCAATCAAAGCAAGTCATGCGAGTTTTTTGGTTTCCCAATGCATATAAAAATTATGTTACACTATACTGAAGTCCATTAAGTGTGAGATACCATTATGTCTAAAAAAACAATGTACATACTTTAATTAAAAATACTTCATGGCTAAAAATGCTAACCACCAGTGAGCAAATGCTGTTGAAAAAATGGTGCCCACAGACTTGTTTGATGCAGGGTTGCCACAAATCTTCAATTTGATTTTTTTTTTCAACGTAACAGTACTTTATTTTATTTATTTATTTATTTTAACATCTTTATTGGAGTATAATTGCTTTACAATGGTGTGTTAGTTTCTGCTTTATAACAAAGTGAATCAGTTATACGTATACTTATGTTCCCATATCTCTTCCCTCTTGCGTCTCCCTCCCTCCCACCCTCCCTATCCCACCCCTCTAGGTGGTCACAAAGCACCGAGCTGATCTCCCTGTGCTATGCGGCTGATTCCCACTAGCTATCTATTTTACATATGGTAGTGTATATATGTCCATGCCACTCTCTCACCCTGTCACATCTCACCCCTCCCCCTCCCCATGTCCTCAAGTCCATTCTCTAGTAGGTCTGTGTCTTTATACCCGTCTTACCCCTAGGTTCTTCATGACCTTTTTTTTTTTTTTTTTCTTAGATTCCATATATATGTGTTAGCATACGGTATTTGTTTTCCTCTTTCTGACTTACTTCACTCTGTATGACAGACTCTAGATCCATCCACCTCACTACAAATAATTCAATTTTGTTTCTTTTTATGGCTGAGTAATATTCCATTGTATATATGTGCCACATCTTCTTTATCCATTCATCCGATGATGGACACTTAGGTTGCTTCCATGTCCTGGCTATTGTAAGTAGAGCTGCAATGAACATTTTGCTACATGACTCTTTTTGAATTATGGTTTTATCAGGGTATATGCCCAGTAGTGGGATTGCTGGGTCGTGTGGTAGTTCCATTTTTAGTTTTTTAAGGAACCTCCATACTGTTCTCCATAGTGGCTGTATCAATTTACATTCCCACCAACAGTGCAAGAGGGTTCCTTTTTCTCCACACCCTCTCCAGCATTTATTGTTTCCAGATTTTTTGATGATGGCCATTCTGACCGGTGTCAGATGATATCTCATTGTAGTTTTGATTTGCATTTCTCTAATGATTAATGATGTTGAGCATTCTTTCATGTGTCTATTGGCAATCTGAATATCTTCTTTGGAGAAATGTCTATTTAGGTCTTCTGCCCATTTTTGGATTGGGTTGTTTGTTTTTTTGTTATTGAGCTGCATGAGCTGCTTGTATATTTTGGAGATTAATCCTTTGTCAGTTGCTTCTTTTGCAAATATTTTCTCCCATTCTGAGGGTTGTCTTTTGGTCTTGTTTCCTTTGCTGTGCAAAAGCTTTTTAAGTTTCATTAGGTCCCATTTGTTTATTTGTGTTTTTATTTCCATTTCTCTAGGAGGTGGGTCAAAAAGGATCTTCCTGTGATTTATGTCATAGAGTGTTCTGCCTATGTTTTCCTCTAAGAGTTTGATAGTGTCTGGCCTTACACTTAGGTCTTTAATCCATTTTGAGTTTATTTTTGTGTATGGTGTTAGGGAGTGTTCTAATTTCATACTTTTACATGTACCTGTCCAGTTTTCCTAGCACCACTTATTGAAGAGGCTGTCTTTTCTCCACTGTATATGCTTGCCTCCTTTATCAAAGATAAGGTGACCATATGTGTGTGGGTTTATCTCTGGGCTTTCTATCCTGTTCCATTGATCTATATTTCTATTTTTGTGTCAGTATCATACTGTCTTGATTACTGTAGCTTTGTAGTATAGTCTGAAGTCAGGGAGCCTGATTCCTCCAGCTCCATTTTTCGTTCTCAAGATTGCTTTGGCTATTCGGGGTCTTTTGTGTTTCCATACAAATTGTGAAATTTTTTGTTCTAATTCTGTGAAAAATGCCACTGGTAGGTTGATAGGGACGGCACTGAATCTGTAGATTGCTTTGGGTAGTATAGTCATTTTCACAATGTTGATTCTTCCAATCCAAGAACATGGTATATCTCTCCATCTATTTGTATCATCTTTAATTTCTTTCATCAGTGTCTTATAATTTTCTGCATACATGTCTTTTGTCTCCTTGGGTAGGTTTATTCCTAGATATTTTATTCTTTTTGTTGCAATGGTAAGCGGGAGTGTTTTCTTAATTTCACTTTCAGATTTTTCATCATTAGTGTATAAGAACGCCAGAGATTTCTGTGCATTAATTTTGTATCCTGCTACTTTACCAAATTCACTGATTATCTCTAGTAGTTTTCTGGTAGCATCTCTAGGATTCTCTATGTATAGTACCCTGTCATCTGCAAACAGTGACAGCTTTACTTCTTCTTTTCCGATTTGGATTCCTTTTATTTCTTTTTCTTCTCTGATTGCTGTGGCTAAAACTTCCAAAACTATGTTGAATAATAGTGGTGAGAGTGGACAACCTTGTCTTGTTCCTGATCTTAGTGGAAATGGTTTCAGCTTTTCACCATTGAGGACGATGTTGGCTGTGGGTTTGTCATATATGGCCTTTATTATGTTGAGGTAAGTTCCCTCTATGCCTACTTTCTGCGGGGTTTTTATCATAAACGGGTGTTGAATTTTGTTGAAAGCTTTCTCTGCATCTATTGAGATGATCATATGGTTTTTCTCCTTCAATTTGTTAATATGGCGTATCACGTTGATTGATTTGCGTATATTGAATGATCTTTGCATTCCTGGAATAAACCCCACTTGATCATGGTGTATGATCCTTTTAATGTGCTTTTGGATTCTGTTGGCTAGTATTTTGTTGAGGATTTTTGCATCTATGTTCATCAGTGATTGTGGCCTGTAGTTTTCTTTCTTTGTGACATCTTTGTCTAGTTTTAGTATCAGGATGATGGTGGCCTTGTAGAATGAGTTGGGGAGTGTTCCTTCCTCTGCTATATTTTGGAAGAGTTTGAGAAGGACAGGTGTTAGCTCTTCTCTAAATGTTTGAGAGAATTCACCTGTGAAGCCATCTGGTCCTGGGCTTTTGTTTGTTGGAAGATTTCTAATCACAGTTCCAATTTCAGAGCTTGTGATTGGTCTGTTTATATTTTCTATTTCTTCCTGGTTCAGTCTCGGCAGGTTGTGCATTTCTAAGAATTTGTCCATTTCTTCCAGGTTGTCCATTTTATTGGCATAGAGTTGCTTGTAGTAATCTCTCATGATCCTTTGTACTTCTGTAGTGTCAGTTGTTACTTTCCTTTTTCATTTCTAATTCTATTGATTTGAGTCTTCTCTCTTTTTTTCTTGATGAGCCTGGCTAATAGTTAATCAATTTTGTTTATCTTCTCAAAGAACCAGCTTTTAGTTTTATTGATCTTTGCTATCATTTCCTTCATTTCTTTTTCATTTATTTCTGATCTGATCTTCATGATTTCTTTCCTTTTGCTGACTTTGGGATTTTTTGGTTCTTCTTTCTCTAATTGCTTTAGGTGCAAGGTTAGGTTGTTTATTTGAGATGTTTCCTGTTTCTTAAGGTAGGATTGTATTGCTATATACTTCCCTCTTAGAACTGCTTTTGCTGCATCCCATAGGTTTTGGGTCGTCGTGTCTCTGTTGTCATTTGTTTCTAGGTATTTTTTGATTTCCTCTTTGATTTCTTCAGTGATCACTTCGTTATTAAGTAGTGTATTGTTTAGCCTCCATGTGTTTGTATTTTTTACAGATCTTTTCCTGTAATTGATAGCTAGTCTCATAGCGTTGTGGTCAGAAAAGATACTTGATACGATTTCAATTTTCTTAATTTTACCAAGGCTTGATTTGTGACCCAAGATATGATCTATCCTGGAGAATGTTCCATGAGCACTTGAGAAAAATGTGTATTCTGTTGTTTTTGGATGGAATGTCCTATAAATATCAATTAAGTCCATCTTGTTTAATGTATCTTTTAAAGCTTGTGTTTGCTTATTTATTTTCATTTTGGTTGAACTGTCCATTGGTGAAAGTGGGGTGTTAAAGTCCCCTACTATGATTGTGTTACTGTCGATTTCCCCTTTTATGGCTGTTAGTATTTGCCTTATATATTGAGATGCTCCTATGTTGGGTGCATAAATATTTACAATTGTTATATCTTCTTCTTGGATCGATCCCTTGATGATTATATAGTGTCCTTCTTTGTCTCTTGTAATAGTCTTTATTTTAAAGTCTATTTTGTCTGATATGAGAATTGCTACTCCAGCTTTCTTTTGATTTCCATTTGCATGGAATATCTGTTTCCATCTCCTCACTTTCAGTCTGTATGTGTCCCTAGGTCTGAATTGGGTCTCTTGTAGACAGCATATATACGGGTCTTGTTTTTGTATCCATTCAGCCAGTCTTTGTCTTTTGGTGGGAGCATTTAATCCATTTACATTTAAGATAATTATCAATATGTATGTTCCTATGACCATTTTCTTAATTGTTTTGGGTTTGTTATTGTAGGTCTTTTCCTTCTCTTGTGTTTCGTGCCTAGAGAAGTTCCTTTAGCATTTGTTTTGAAGCTGGTTTGGTTGTGCTGAACTCTCTCAGCTTTTGCTTATCTGTAAAGCTTTTAATTTCTCCATCAAATCTGAATGAGATCCTTGCTGAGTAGAGTAATCTTGGTTGTAGGTTTTTCTCCTTCATCACTTTTAATATGTCCTGCCACTCCCTTCTGGCTTGCAGAGTTTCTGCTGAAAGATCAGCTGTTAACCTTATGGGGATTCCCTTGTATGTTATTTGTTGTTTTTCCCTTGCTGCTTTTAATACGTTTTCCTTGTATTTAATTTTTGATAGTTTGATTAATGTGTGTATTGGCGTGTTTCTCCTTGGATTTATCCTGTATGGGACTCTTTGTGCTTCCTGGACTTGATTAACTAATTCCTTTCCCATATTAAGGAAGTTTTCAACTATAATCTCTTCAAATATTTTCTCAGTCCCTTTCTTTTTCTCTTCCTCTTTTGGGACCTCTGTAATTCAATGTTGGTGTGTTTAATGTTGTCCCAGAGGTCTCTGAGACTGTCCTCAGTTCTTTTCATTCTTTTTTCTTTATTCTGCTCTGCAGTAGTTATTTCCACTATTTTGTCTTCCAGGTCACTTGTCCGTTCTTCTGCCTCAGTTATTCTGCTATTGATCCCTTCTAGAGTGTTTTTAATTTTATTTATTGTGTTGTTCATCATTGCTTGTTTCCTCTTTAGTTCTCCTAGTTCCTTGTTAAATGTTTCTTGCATTTTCTCTATTCTATTTCCAGGATTTTGGATCATCTTTACTATCATTATTCTGAATTCTTTTTCAGGTAGACTGCCTATTTCCTCTTCATTTGTTAGGTCTGTTTTACCTTGCTCCTTCATCTGCTGTGTGTTTTTCTGTCTTCTCATTTTGCTTAACTTACTGTGTTTGGGGTCTCCTTTTCTCAGGCTGCAGTTTCATAGTTCCCGTTGTTTTTGGTGTCTGTCCCCAGTGGCTAAGGTTGGTTCAGTGGGTTGTGTTGGCTTCCTGGTGGAGGGGACTGGTGCCTGTGTTCTGGTGGATGAGGCTGGATCTTGTCTTTCTGGTGGGCAGGTCCACGTCTGGTGGTATGTTTTGGGGTGCCTGTGGCCTTATTATGATTTTAGGCAACCTCTCTGCTAATGAATGGGGCTGTGTTCCTGTCTTGTTAGTTGTTTGGCATAGGGTGTCCAGCACTGTAGCTTGCTGGTCGTTGAGTGAAGATGGGTCTTGGTTTTGAGATGGAGATCTCTGGGAGATTTTCACCATTTGATATTACGTGGAGCTGGGAGGTCTCTTGTGGACCAGTATCCTGAGGTTGGCTCTCCCACCTCAGAGGCACAGCACTGACTCCTGGCTGGAGCACCAAGAGCCTTTCATCCACATGGCTCAGAATAAAAGGGAGAAAAAATAGAAAGAAAGAGGATAAAATAAAATAAGATAAGATAAAATAAAATAAAGTTATTAAAATAAAAAATAATTATTAAGAAAACAATTTTAAAAAGGAAAAAAAAAAAAAACGACGGACAGAACCCCAGGACAAATTGTGAAAGCAAAGCTATGCAGACAAAATCTCACACAGAAGCATACACATACACACTCACAAAAAGAGGAACGGGGGAAAAAAATTAAAATATTATGTCAAAATCAGTAATCTTCAGGGGAGGAGAGTACCAGTGCAGAGGTGTTAAAATTCATTTGAAATCGAGATTTTAACAACTTAAGGCAATCATATATATATATATATGGGTACATATATATATATATATATACGCACACATATATATATATATTCTGTTATATGAAAACCTCGTGGTAACCACAAACCAAAATCTATAATGAAGGAAGACAAATACTGTATGTTATTATTTATATATGAAAGCTAAAAAATAAAACAATCTAGTGAATATAACAAAAAAGAAACAGACTCACAGATATAAATAACTAGTGGTTACCAGTGGGGAGAGGACTTGGGGGAGTGGCAAGATTAGGATAGTGGATTAAGAGGTACAGACTTCTATGTAAGAAATAAATAAGCTACAAGGATATATTGTACAGCACAGGGAATACAACCACTATTTTATAATAACTATAAATTGAGTATAATCTTTAAAAATTGTGAATCAGTATGTTGTACATCTGAAACATATAATATACATCAACTCTATGTCAATAATAAAAAAAAAAAATGGTTTTAGTTCAAATCCAAAGTAAAGAAACTGAAGTTTATAAGGTTTCAAAGACGTACTGATATCATGCAGCTGAAGCATATTTTTTTAAATCAACACTGAAAAATGTTTTAGTTATCTGTAATTTATCAATGGAGCCTTAGCACTTAGTACTATTAACAATTAAACTGATATCTATTGAAACCTTATTAAGTGCAGTGGACCTGTTAAGCTCTTTTTGTACATTCCTCTATATACCCTTATGGACAAACCTATACCCACTTCGTAGATGGAAAGTGTGAACAAATAGGTTAAATAATTTGTCCAAAACTAATAATGCTACTAATTAAAAGTTGAAAAATGTGTTTTCAAAATCATTTTCTAGTGTTATTTTACTTATTTTTCCAGAAGAATTAGTTCTACATTAGATGAATATTTACATTAGGCTGGTATTAATTTACACGACACTAATATTTTCCTATGAAATGAAGAATGGTCATGTGTCTGTTCCATAAATGAGCATGAATTAACTAAAGAATGTCTATGCAAAGATTTTCCCAACCTAGAAAAAAAATTTAACTGCAAATGTTATTTTCTTCCAGGAAAGCAAGCATGTAACATTAAGGAATAATAGTGATAATAATTAATAACTATGGTATATCTTGTTGTGTGTTTGTGTGTGTGATGTGTGTACCCAGCATCCCTTCTTTTATCTAGTAACATTACCTCACCAGCTTTGACTGGGGGCTGGTGAGTCAAGCACGTAGTTCAGGTTGGCTAATCAGAGCGTCATCCAGCCATAGTGGAGCCATAGCTCCACAACATGGAGCTTATGCTGGACTAATCAGATCTCCAAAATGGCGTGCCCATATTTTCTCTGGAAATGTGAAATGTACAGCTATTGGTAGATTGGACCTGAAAGTAGCAGTATGAGGCACCATAGAAAGAGCCTTTCTGAAAACAAGGCGAAGCAGAAGCACCCAAAGCTGGGACAGAGAGGAAAACAGAATTCTGATTATATCATTTGAGCTCCTGGATCTATCTTTGCCTAAAGCTAGTTCCCTTCTTTGGACTTCCTCATTGCATAAGTCACAAATTCACTTTTATCTTAAGATAGTTTGAGTTTCTGTCCTTTTAAAGTAAAGGGATTCTGCTTGATATAATTAGTATTTTGAGTAATCACCACATGCCTGTCGTGCAAACTTTATGTATATTCACAAATCGAATCCTCACAAACCCCCCACGATTTAGATTATATTATTATCTTGAATTTGTGAATGAGGATATTTAAATGAAACGAGTTAAATGATTAGACCTAGTTCATACAGTTAGTACTGTGGGAACCAGTACTTCAAAATCTTTTTACCTGACTCACAATCCTGTTTTCCTAATCATTGTGTCACAGATGCAAATGACTTTACACTCTCCCTAACTTTCATGTGTCAGCAGAGTCTCAGCTACCTTTTAGCATCTGAGACAATCCAGGGAGGGATACACCAATCCATTGAAGGTCAGAGACTTTATCTTTAAAGGTTCTCCATGAGTCAGTTATTTTTGCTTTAGTTTACTGATAGGCTAATATATAAGATGCACTGATGATTTTCAATCGTAAGCCAATCTGATTATATAGCTTCTTATTAATAAATAATAGTAATTATAGTAGCTATAATATTTTCCTGAGGTGGCATTATTAAATAATAGAAAAAAAGAAAAAACTACTCTTTTGGATATCATGATTCTGATTTAAATCAGATCTACTACTAAATATTTATGTGGTCAATTTACTTGAGCTCTTTAATAAGATTTACCTTTCTCCTAATCACCAATGATTTTTAAAGTAGAAATAAGATAAAGACCTGGCAGAGCACAGATTTCAAACAAACATCAGTTTTTACTTCCTGAGGTTTCTATACCATTTACAGAGATAATTTCATTACATTAACTATTTTATGCATTGTATGCCAATTAAATATTCCTACGATAATTGATCATCCTATATTTATGAGATAAGAAAAGGAAACACAATGAAAAGCTAAAACTAAGTAAACAAACTAAAAAGTCCATAACCTAAATTCAATTATATTGGAATGTGCTTGGGATATCATTGACACAACCTTAGTCTGTTCATATCCACGTCTCTATAATGGTGATATTATCTCAGAGGAAGCAATTGAATAAGCTGTTTTCAGTCTGGAAAAAAATGGTATGAAACCTCAAAGACTATTTCTAAAAATCTCTAAAGGTCAATGCAACACCTAGAGAACACCTAGATATCACACACAAAATTGCCCTTTAGAAACAAAGAATATAGCCAATTAAATTGCTGCTGGATGTCAACTAAACTCACATATGGTGACATCAATTGGATTTGAATAACTTTGAAAGAAGGACTACAATTTTCTCCTGGGTTGATTCCAATGGCAGAGTCTACAAAGGCATATTATAGGGCATCAGTTTGTCTTTAATTGATTTTTACATTGCTCATGTCTAGAATATTTGATTTGATTTATGCTGTGAATTTTAGTGCAAAGGCTTTAGTCTCTGTTGTCCAAATTAGGTACCTTTGCTTGATGTTGTTTTATTATCTGGGAAGACATATTTTTTTGTTTCTTCTGTTTTCTGGATATTTTGCCCAAATGCAAACACCAGATGCAACCTAACTTGATGTCTCTCCAAGTGACACATTCTTTGTAGCAATTCCTTTGTAGCAGTTCATGTTATACAATGAAATCAAAGGTTACCTGAGCAGGAAAAGAAGAGTGTCATTCTGTTTTTCCCCTATTTTATGTCGTGACATTTGCTAAATAGGCCCTGGTGTGGTCAATATTTTAGTGACTATACATATTAATAAACAAAACACTGTACCTATATCACAATAAGTACTCAAAAATGTTGAATACCAAACTCCAAAAAATATCTGGCAATAAATAAACATTTGTTAAACTGAATTGATCAATTTATTTCTTAATCAGTTTACTCACCCATTAGAAAATCTTATAAAATCTGCAGGTCCTTTCCCCAAAAAATGCAAACATAGATTTCACAGAACATTTTGCAAATAATTTCAGGGGTCACACAGAATCTCTATGTGTCCATATAAACAAATTATTTTTAAAGGAATAAAAATAAAGGTTTAAAGAACTTAAACTCAGTAAATCCTCATAACGTCTGCTTTTGAATAAATTAAACGTTGAGTTTATGACAAAGGCACCACCATAGATCATTTCAAATTTCTAATTCTATGGTATTAGTGAAACAGGGTAAGTGCTTTTTGCAAAATCTGTAAGACATTAACTGGACTGCTAGGAAATTGAACAATCTAGCAAAATAAATTTTATTTATTTCTATTTTTTTCCATTAAAATACCTGCTGTCCCTGTCTTTGCCTCTATAAATATGGCCTAGTGGACATTGATGTCCAGTTCTTTTATTACTCAAATCAGGTTCTACTTAAGGCTCACTGTTTATAATATCATGTCGCATTTTGTCGCGTGGTAGTGAAAAAAGGGGCAAAATGATAGAAAACGGTACAATTAAAGGGCATTTTTGGAATTGTTCGTTTTAGTAATATTTCATATCTATTTCATAAACATTTATTTATTAAAAAGGAGTTCTGAACACTAATGTAAGCTCTGGACTTTGGGTGATTATGTTAGTGTAGGATCATCAGTTGTAACAAAGGTACTTCTCTGGTGGAGGATGTTGCTTAGGGGAGAGGTGATGCATGCAGGGAGTATACTGGAAATCTCTGTACTTCCTTTTTTTTAATTATCTTTTTTTTTTTTTAATTAATTAATTAATTTATTTTTGGCTGTGTTGGGTCTTCGTTTCTGTGCAAGGGCTTTCTCTAGTTGTGGCAAGCGGGGGCCACTCTTCATCGCGGTGCGCGGGCCTCTCACTGTCGCGGCCTCTCTTGTTGCAGTGCACAGGCTCCAGAGACGCGCAGGCTCAGTAATTGTGGCTCACGGGCCTAGTTGCTCTGCGGCATGTGGGGTCTTCCCAGACCAGGGCTCGAACCCGTGTCCCCTGCATTAGCAGGCAGACTCTCAACCACTGCGCCCAGGGAAGCCCCTCTGTACTTCCTTTTAATTTTGCTGTGAACCTAAAACTACTTTTTAAAAAATAAAATTTAAAGAAAAAAATGGATTCTGAGAATAATTCCTCAGAGGGGAACCAGGAAAGATTTTGGACAGAGACACCACTGGAATCCAGTGTAAAGATACTGAAGGGTAGCCCTTCATGGAAACAAATCTAATCAAGTTAAGATGAAATCAAGTTTAATTGTTTTATATTTACAGTTGGCATGGTTATGAATTCCATGTATAAAATGGTTATTTTAGGCTTAACAGGACCCAGAAGTTTAATTTTTATCTAATACAAGAGAGAGAACTAACGATGGCGTGAATACCTATTGTGCCAGGTGTTGAAAAACAAACAAACAAAAAAAGCTCATAGGGACTTCCCTGGCAGTCCAATGGTTAAGACTCCACACTTCCAATGCAGGGGGCACAGGTTCAAGATCCCTGATTTGAGAACTAAGATCCCGCATGCTGCACGATGTGCCCTAAAAAAAAAAGGTCATAAAATTTAACTTAACCTTCACAAAAACGTGGAGTGGTATCATCACAGGTAAAGAAACTGACGCTCAGAATGGATGCCTAATGTGTCCACCTTTCACAAAACTATAAAATAGTAGAACCAGGATTTGAACTCAAGTTATACCATAGTATGTAGCCCACATTCCTGAAGCCAAGAAAACCCCTCCTCCTTGGTTAGTCTGAGGGTGGCACTTTAAACACTTCTATTTTAACATTTTTGCTAAGTTCCATGAGTCATTCATTCCAGGGTGTCTCTAGTGTCTTTAAGAAATAGAATGAGAAATCCCAGGTTTTTTGATTTTCATCATATTGCTGTTACATTTCCACAGGACTACGAATGAAAGCCTTGTTGCAGAAGGAGCACTTTCTGAGGGGTGAGAACTGGGTGCCAAGCACTGACACCGACTCAGATCACAGACTAGATATGACATCCTCTTCCAACACCACATGTAAATGCTTTACTCTTTAATTTTTTTCCTTTATTCTTGTTTTCAGCTTCACTATTTTCTTTGTCAGAAGTGAGGATATTTTTTATTGTCCTGTCACATTATTCTTCCCTACATTCCTCCACTTATTTTTGGCCCCTAAGGATTAGTTTTGGAGCTGTCTCAGAAGAAATCAAATACGTCCTACAAACCTATTTTGATAAAATGTATTTTCACAGTCCCCACAGTCCAAAGGCCTGCAGAGAATAAAACGTCTTTCCTGAGACACATGCAGTTTGAATGCATGATGTTTCTTCACAGCCACAGGCGTTTTGAGCTCTCTTTTACAGAGAGAAGGTGGCATTTCCAATGACCTTTTATGGGATAATTTAAGCCATCTTCATCCCTCAGTCCTCCATGGGGCTTTTTTGGTCTCCTTTTCGGTGCCTTTGTCTCTCGGCCTTTGCGTCTTTTCCTCTAACCAGGTGCAGTGGGGCCTTTCTTTTCTTACAGGAAGGTGCTCTCTTCTTGGACTCCCTTGTTCTGGTTGCTTGCAGGCCAGGTGATGCTCTAGCCCACGCTGACTGATGAATGCTTATTTGCCTCCTCTTCCCTTTCATTTCTTTCTCATCATGTCAATTCTCTTCGGAGGCCTGGGACATCGTCTGGTTAGTAGTGGACATTCTCTAATGTTCTCAGTCATCACCAAAATTCTAACATGTTCTAATTCTTAACCAGCTGTATACTTCATGATGCTAAACTTCTACGTTTGTCATTTCAACTTTTTTTTTTTTTTCCACCAGACCCTATTTTGGTAAGTAGGCTGGTAACACTTTCAAAGTAGAGAAGGAGACAGACTATGAGATTTAAGATGAGCCTCCAAATAGTTTCATGGGTTTGAGCAATAATTCTAATACTTGTGAGCCATGTGAATTTGAGGATGTTGTTTAAACTCTTGGAACCTCCGTTTCTCATCTATAAAATGAGGATCATAGTAGTATCTACTCCTAGGATTGTTGTGAGAATTAAATGAGATAAGGCATGTAAAACACCTACTACTGGGAGAAGGTTTTTTTTTTTTTTTTTTTTTAACAAGGATGTTTCCTCTCACTAGTCCTTTTTTTTTTTTCATTTATTTATTTTTATTATTTTTGGTTGTGTTGGGTCTTTGTTGCTGTGCCCAGGCTTTCTCTAGTTGCAGCCAGTGGGGGCTTCTCACTGCGGTGCCTCCTCTTGTTGCGGAGCACGGGCTCAAGGCGCATGGGCTCAGTAGTTGTGGCTCGGGGGCTCTAGAGCACAGGCTCAGTAGTTGTGGCACACGGCCTTAGTTGCTCCGCGGCATGTGGGATCTTCCCAGACCAGGGCCCAAACCCGTGTCCCCTGCATTGGCAGGCAGATTCTTAACCACTGGACCACTAGGGAAGTCCTGGGAGAAGGTTTTTAATATCTGCACTGTTTTTCCAAATATATGACCTTTACCATATGCTGAGGACTTTCACACCCACTGCCATAGTTATGAATTAACCTTGTGCATTTGACATTTAAGAATTCTTATTTTACTTGGAAAAAGAGGAAGAAGGCTCAAAATGAAAGCAACTTCTTCATAATCCTGTAGCCAATGTCACCTATTATGTGACCAAGCTAGAACTAAAACCTCCTTTTTTGTTATTGCCAGTTTAACATATTAAACATTGTATATTTCCATTTTAGATTGACTTTAGCAGTTAGCCTTCTCTTGTCCATTTCGCTCCCCATCATCTGTTCTAGGGCTTGCAGAATACTATGCACATAGTGGTTATCCATATTTAGTTCTTAATTAAATGTACTGAGTGTTTTACAGAAGAAAATGTCCAGTTACGTTTAAAAATGGTTTTCTAGCTATATTTCAGACCATGACAGCAATATTTCATCTCAGTAATATTTGTTGTCTTCTTAATTGAGGTATAAGCTATAGCATGTGAAGGATAAAAAAGAAAACAAGAGGTAAGCATATTTTATTTTAGCATGGCCTAAAATGCCCTTGGAGACTCAGGGTTCTGCCGTTTTTTCTATATTTAGTGCCTGATATGTCTTACCTTACATTTCATAGTCTGAAATTTTAAATTATTTCTGGTCCCTGTACATATACTATGTACTTTAGTGTTCATGTTGTTACCTTTTCTAGTAATGCTCATTTTATGGAAATAACAATCTGTTCAATTATGAGGTACTCAAGGAAAGAAGCCATGTTTATTCATCTCTAGACTTCAGTGCCTGGCCCAGGCCCTGGTACAGCAGGCAATCAATAATTTAATTCTGCTACATATTTTGGTCAGTTATTCTTATTCACTAGTGCATGTTCACCACTGGACTGTGTTCTATGTATGTCATAAACTTTTTCTATATGTTCTTCTAAAATCTTCACAGCAGCCATACCACAGCTGCCATAATACCAGTATTATGCCCATTTGACAAATGAGGCTACAGGCTCAGAGATGATGTTTAGTTTGCCTAAATTAATATAGATTGCTAAGGACAGAGGTAGGAAATAGCCTCCATTACCCATTTACTTTTATACCCACTTGGATAGGAAACACATGTTAATATCATCCACTTTGTCTTGCACACTCAGCTGCTGATATTTGTTGCTGTGTGTGATCTGTGTAGCATGTGTACATGTATTTGTCATGTTTGTGATGCCTACAATGTAAGTGCACATATGAGGATATGGCCAACACTACCATAACAGGTCTAGCAGTTTCTTAAATTCCTATTTGGGACAAGAGCGTCTTGACATGCTACTCTTATGATTTTTATGTTACTTGTCAACTATCTTCAGTATATAAACATGGCTCACAGACTGGCTGGTAACTGTCACAGCCTCTCTACAGTCACCTCTGAGAAATCAGAATGTTGCATATCTTTTATTCTATGGAAGATATATGCCAGGTGCTGTAAAAAGCTGCTACCCATTCCAATTCTCATAGTCTTCATATATTTGGTCAAGGGGTCCTCGTAGCCTAGGGATTCTGCTGAAGAGCTTAACTTTGTTAATTTTTACTCCAAAAGTTATTGAGAAAGCCCAAGATTTACAAATAAAAAAATAAAATAATAATACATGAGTAACTATACCAAGCTCTTGAAAATACTTGAGATACTAAGTGTCTCTTGAATCTGAAGCTACCTTGAAACTGACCAACCTTGGTCAGTGGTCTAATTTATAAGAATTCAATCACCAAAGATTCTCATTTACAATGGGAGCTGCTGGGCCAATTAGTGGGAATTTGGGCAGCATGATTGAATGGAGAAGTTGAAGAATAATAATATAATAATGATGCTTTGTGTTTTTATAGATTATAATATAACCTATGAAAGGGTATCTGGGTGGTAGTAAAATGTGGTGGGTTTTGGAGATGAATAAAATTGGGTTTTAAGCCTGGTAATCTCACATCTTGCCTGTGTGACTCTGGGCAATTTCTTTAATCATGTCTTATCTAAGTTTACTCACCTACAAAACATGGCTAAAAATATATACCATCTGGGGTTATTGCGATGATTAGGGATAATACAAGTGACTAGCTTAATGCATGAAGACTAAAGGATCTCAATACATATTTATAACTGCCTTTATTACTTTTAGTATTATTATGCTTCCTATTGTGAAGGAATTCTGTATTTAGGTAAAATAATTAATCCTACTACCTGAACAGAAGGTTTCTATGAAGTATGACAACAATGTGCATGTATGTTCCATACTCTTAAGTGGGAGTTGTTATCTGTATAGATGTACTCCCTCAATTTGAAATTTTTGTTAACACAGATATTCAAAAATTTTGCCTATATTTTTCTACTCTAAACCTGTTCTCTGTTTTTTATTCATCTCACATCAAGAGCCTATTTTTAATGACAACATCCTAAGTGCACTAATTACCTTGCAAATAAACCCCATCAGCAATAAGATCAGTCTTTTCTAACTAAAACTATGTAAAAGAGTATTAAAAATACCCTGTCTATTCATGTTAAACTCACGGAGGAAAAAAAACAAAACAAAACAGAATGACATTCACTTTAAAGATTTAAAATGATGAAAGAAAAAAGGTTTAAAAGATGGTACTTCAAAGGTGACCTTAGAATTATATTAAGAACTTGAAATTGATGTCCTATTCTAGATCACTGAATATTGGTTAGCATTCAAATATAAACTCTCAGAAAAGTGTAACTATGGTCTATTTATGGGCATACAAATGAAATTGGATTTCCTTTGGGAAAATTAACTTACAATGGTCTGGCCAGATTTGTTTTGCTAGTTTTAGAACTGGACATCTTATTTTCTTCCTGGTACACTGTGTAGAATCTTGGCATTAAGCCATTATAAGAATGTATGTTGACATTTGTGAAAATCACATGATTCAGTTTGATTCAGCAGTCTCCTGTTCAAATCTGTTTCAAGACTGAAAATACATTATATAAGTAAGTGAGTGAAGAAAAAATACCCTGTTTTGTAATAAATATTATTGACAATGGTAATGGTTGCCAGCAGAAATCAAATAGATTAGAAAAGAGAAAACAAAGTCAGTATGGTCTTAAGACCAAAGCAAGAGTTCAAGGAATCTAGAACTTACTTTTAACTGACTTTGCTTAGTTGCCTCTATCAAATCATCCAAATCTCTTCACTTCATCATTTTTGTTGCCATTTGCACATAATGGCAATAAATGCTAATAAGTAATGCTAACCCATTGTCATTAAAAAATTTAGTTAACATGCAGCAATGCAAGGATCTCAAAGAGAGCTATTTCTATTATAGAAAACATATTTTCAATTCAACATTTTTTTTGTGTGCCCATTATTGTTCAGGTGTTGGATTAAACACATGTAATAAAAACAAAGGTAAAGTGCCATTGTAGCCTTGAAGGATCCCCAACCTAATGGATGAAATGTTTTAAATGGGCAGCAAATCTACTTAACGCAAATCTCCTGCTACATGGAAATTTGCAATTTTAGGAACAAGGCATCATTTACAATTATATTATCTAATACAGGTATTTTTAAGGTGAATTAATAATGTAGACTATATTAAACCTACCTAAAGGAACAATGATTTTAAGGTATTTGGGAGAACCAATTACAAACCAACAAAAAACCAAATCCATAGATCACCTGATAAGATATAAGTACTTAGAAGCACAGTTTTGAAAATGACTTTGGTGTTTAATAAGCTAAATTATCTCCTGTTAAAGAAGCTGATACCCATAGAGTTTATGTGTCTTCTCCAAGGATGCAGAATTTTTAAGTGGTAAAACAGGAACCAGAGCCCATTCTTCTTACCTTCCAGTCCAGTGATTACATTATTTATTATATATCATTAAAATATGACTGAAAAATCTTAACTCTTGAAATATTCTGGCAAACTATGTGAAACCAGATTGAACCAGAGGAAAGAAATTTAAAATATTCCACAACTCAGACTACCCCTAGACCATTTTAGGTCCTCTACATACTCATATATTTGCACCAGTGAGTTATGGTTTGTATCATTTATTTTCCTTCTGAAAGTTATTTTCCAAAAAAGAGATTTCTGATACAATCAGGAGAAAGTCTAATTTTCATAACTGGGTATTCCAAAGCATTTCTCATATTACAAGAACCACTCTTACTTTTCTTGTCTTACCTTTTACAACTGTTTCTTTCAAACTATTCACACCAAATGTTAGGGACAATATATAACTTCTGTCAAGGTCTACTGTCTCCAGACCTTTACTCACACTGTTCATTGACTTTTAAGGTACTGTGTGTCCTCTTTGCCTGGATAGTTCTTCAAGCCTAAGCTTAGATATCTCTTCCTTCAGAGTAGCCTTTCCTGGGTATCCGTGTCGCAGTAAACAACTTCCTCCTTTATGTGCTCCCATCACATTGCATAAGTCCATCATTGTATGTCCTATATAGTTTACAGTTGCCTGCTTATTATTTCTCTTAGCTACTAGATGGCACATTCTTGTGCCTTGTTCATTGTTGTATCTTCAGCAATTGATTCAGCACATAGTAGGAGCCAAAAAGTAATTATCCATATTATATGAAAAATTAAGATGTCAACATTGCATTTGTAAGGAACATTATTATATTTTGGGAGGAGTTATTCTCTTTCTGGTATCATCCATATGAAACACGAGTCAGTACTATATGTCAATGAACATCTTTTCAATGTAAAAAATCAAGAGAGACATCTAAAAACATAAAGAGAGATTTCTAAAGCATCAAAACAGATACTTAAAACACAAAGAGTGATATAGATATATAAAAAGTCAAGAAAGATACCTGATACTGTTTCATGGGAGATTTTTTTGAAAATCCCTGGATCATCTGAAAAATTGCATTTATATTCATGATTAGAATGTTCATTTTTAATTTGGATTCAGTATTTGTCTGACAACTCTTATAAGGAAAAGAAGTGGAAAAGGAAGTGCAAGTCACATACTAATTATTTCTGCTTCTATCATAATATAATATATACTAATATATAGTATAATGTCATACTATGGATTACTAAGAAACCTTGGAGTAGAAAGCCCAGCAAACACCATTCTCAATGGTGAAGAATTGAAAGCATTTCCACTAGGATCAGGAACAAGACAAGGATGTCCACTCTCACCACTCTTATCAACATAGTTTTGGAAGTCCTAGCCATGGCAATCAGACAAGAAAAAGAGATAAAAGGAATCAAAATTGGAAAAGAAGAAGTAAAACTGTCACTGTTTGCGGACACTATACATAGAAAATACTAAAGATGCCACCAGAAACTTACTAGAACTAATCAATGAATTTGGTAAGGTAGCAGGATAGAAAATTAATGCACAGAAATCCCTTGCATTCCTATACACTAACAACAAAAAATCAGAAAGAGAAATTAAGGAAACAATCCCATTTACCATCCTAACAAACGAATAAAATACCTAGGAATAAACCTACCTAATGATGCAAAAGACATGTACTCAGAAAACTGTAAAACACTGATGAAAGAAATCAAAGATGACATAAATAGGTGGAGAAATATATCATGTTCTTGGATTGGAAGAGTCAGTATTGTGAAAATGACTATACTACCCAAAGCAATCTACAGATTCAATGCAATCCCTTTCATATTACCAATGGCATTCTTCACAGAATTAGAACAAAAAATTTTACAATTTGTATGGAAACACAAAAGACCCCAAATAGCCAAAGCAATCTTGAGAAAGAAAAATGGAGCTGGAGGAATCAGGCTCCCCAACTTCAAACTATACTACAAAGCTACAGTAATCAAGACAGTATGGTACTGGTACAAAAACAGAAATATAGATCAATGGTACAGGATAGAAAGCCCAGAGATAAACCCACGCACATATGGTCACCTAATTTATGACAAAGGAGGAAAGAATATACAATGGAGAAAAGACAGCCTCTTCAATGAGTGGTGCTGGGAAAACTGGACAGCTACATGTAAAAGAATGAAATTAGAACACTCCCTAACAACATACACAAAAATAAACTCAAAATGGATTAGTGACCTAAATGTAAGGCCAGACACTATAAAACTCTTAGAGGAAAACATAGGAAAAACACTCTTTGACATAAACCACAGCAAGATCTTTTTTGACTCACCTCCTAGAGTAATGAAAATAAAAACAAAAATAAACAAATGGGACCTACTTAAACTTAAAAGCTTTTGCACAACAAAGGAAATAATAAATAAGACAAAAAAAACCTCAGAATGGGAGAAAATATTTGCAAATGAAGCAACAGACGAAGGATTAATCTCCAAAATATACAAACAGCTCATGGAGCTCAATATTAAAAAAAAAACAAACAACCCAGTTAAAAAATGGCAGAAGACCTAAATAGACATTTCTGCAAAGAAGACATACAGATGGCCAAGAGGCACATGAAAAGATGCCCGACATCACTAATAATTAGAGAAATGCAAATCAAAACTACAATGAGGTATCACTTCACACTGGTCACAATGGCCATCATCAAAAAATCTACAAACAATAAATGCTGGAGAGGGTGTGGAGAAAAGGGAACCCTCTTGCACTGTTGGTTGGAATGTAAATTGATACAGCCACTGTGGAGAACAGTGTGGAGGTTCCTTAAAAGACTAAAAATAGAATTACCATATGACCCATCCATCCCACTACTGGGCATATATACCCTGAGAAAACCATAATTCAAAAGGACACATGTACCCCAATGTTCATTGCAGCACTATTTACAATAGCCAGGACATGGAAACAACCTAAATGTCCAATGACAGATGAATGGATAAAGAAGATGTGGTACGTATATACAATGGGATATTACTCAGCCATAAAAAGGAATGAAATTGGGTCATTTGTAGAGATGTGGATGGACCTAGAGTGTGCCATACAGAGTGAAGTAAGCCAGAAAGAGAAAAACAAATATCATATATTAACACATATAAGTGGAATGTAGAAAAATGGTACAGATGAACCTATTTGCAGGGTAGGAATAGAGACATAGACATAGAGAATGGACATGTGGACATGGGGAGGGAAGGGGAGGGTGGGACGAATTGGGAGATTAGTATGGACACACATACACTACCATGCATAAAATAGATAGCTAGTGAGAACAAACTATAAAGCACAGGAAATTCAGCTCGGTGCTCTGTGATGACCTAGATGGGTGGGTTGCGGGGGCGGGAGGGAGGTCCAAGAGGAAGGGGATATAGTTATACATATATCTGATTCACTTCATTGTACTGCAGAAACTAACACAACATTGTAAAAAAAAAAAAAAAAGCCATCTTAGAATCATTGTACTCAAATCAATCAATTAGCAAAGGAAAGAACTAGGTTAAAATAGCCTCACAAGATCAGACAGCTATCTTGTGGAAAAGCAGGAATTGAAGCTAAGTCTCTTATCTCCCACTCTAGGGCATAGCATACCCCACCGCATACAACAATAGCAATAATAGAGATGTTTTTAGTGTTGTAGGTCTTGTAAATCTGTTTACCCATGTGGAAGGATCTTGATTTTTATAATAAATGGAGAAAAAGTGTAACTCTAGTTGTTTGCTCTTACAGATTGAAAAACTCCTTGGAAAATAAATGTATTTCTTTTTTGGGAGACAAGGTTAAGAAAAGCAATGTTAAGAAGACTGGACTTTCGACTTTTATTTAGTATTAGGGTTATCGCAAGCAATCTTGATATTCATTTATTCATTCACTTAATTATTGAGAACCTACTGTATACAGTACTTATCTCAGTGCTATAAAGTCTAATGATGGAGGGAAGATCCTTTATGCAATTAAAGTTCTTTCAGGCTAGTATAAATGTATAAATCACTTGTTAATTCAGAGTACCTCTCATTTCTTAATTATAATTTCAGTGTCTCCTATTGGATATGAATTAATTTCTATAACCATATTTTTATTAAATATTAGACACCCTGATGCATGTGGTTTATATATACAAATTCCTTGAGTTAATTTTTAGAGTCCTAGCAGTTAACATGTATACAATTACAAGAGGGCAAAAATCATATATTGCCTAAAGAATAGGGCTGCAATTTCTTAACCTGGTATGTAAGTTACTCGAAAATCTATTTATTCTAATGCCTGTTCCAAAAACATGTATATATTCTGAAAGCATCAAGGATCTTCTCTGTATCGAGCAGACTATTGGAAAATGGATTTAGAGAGAAGGAAATGTTAGGAAGATATGGAGGATCAACTAAAACACAAGCCCTTGTCCTAGGCGCTTTCATATACATTGTATCAGTTCAACCCTTACAGTAACCCTTTAAGGGAGACTTTCTTAGCAATTCCATTTTAGAGATTAAAAACATGGGGCTCTGAAAGATTACACAGGATAGAACAGGAATTTGAGTTCAGTTATTTTAACTATCAATCCAGTGCTTACACAAATTCCTTCCACTGTACTTGTGAATACAAACAAGTTGGCAATTTCCCTATCATCTATACAGTAATATGAGTTCAAATGGGGTAATGTGTGGACCTCAGATATTGTCAACAGAAATAACACAAGTCTGTTGCTGAGAAGAGATGTAATTAACATCAGTGATGACAGCTAAATTCAACTGGTTTCAAAATTTCCTTATCTGAGCAGTGATTGAGATCAGAAAAAGTCTGCTTTTAGTATGGCTTTGTTGGAACACATTAACATTGAGTACTTCTCAAATCCTGGGCCACCAGCAGTAGATTAACAAATGTGAGCAAGAATGGAGAATGAACCAATAAATTTGGCTGATGAATGGCAGGATCTCAGAGGAGACAGACAAGCTGGAGAAAAAAATAGAAACCAGAAAAAAGGGAAATCAAGTGACAGAATGATCGTACACTGAAGAAAAAAAAAAAAAAATTGAAATGGATATATTCCAGGAACTAAGGAAGCATTGCTGAGCTGTAAAGGGAAGGCATGATCTTGCTCACACAAAGCACCGTTCTGAGCAGATTCTTTACAGAACCTAACCAAAATGTCCCTCTGAGAATTCCAGCAACAATGGGATCTAACTGAGCATCAAATCCCCATGAGTATGCAGTGGAGTTTGAATCAGGATGGTCAGTTTGTAAATGGGGTAGGGAAAGAAAAATGGAGATTTTCATGTGTATGTCTTAGAGTTTAAACTCAAGTTAAATTCTAAAGTTTGAGAAAGGAAAGGCAGTGACCTTGAAAGATCCATGTTCACTATTGAAAAGGTGAGAGAGAGAGAGAGAGGAGAAAGGAGATAGGGGTGTGGGGACAGGTGAATGAGATAAACAGCAATAGAGAAAGATAGGTATAGTAAGAATGGTCAGTGCAATCCCTATCAAAATATCAAGGGCATTTTTCAAAGAACTAGAACAAATACTTTAAAAATTCATATGGAAACACAAAAGGCCTTGAATAGCCAAATATTGAGAAAGAAGAACAGAATTGGATGAATCACACTCCCTGACTTCAGACTATACTAAAAAGCTGTGGTTATCAAAACAGTATTGTACTGATACAAAAACTGAAATATAGATCAGTGGAACAGGATAGAAAGCCCATACACCTATGGTCAATTAATCTACTACAAAGGAGGCAAGACTATACAATGGAGAAAAGACAGTCTCTTCAATAAGTGGTGATGGGAAAACTGGACAGCTACATGTGAAAGAATGAAATTAGAATGTTCTCTAACACCATATACAAAAATAAACTCAAAATGGATTAAAGAGCTAAATTTAAGATGAGAAACCATAGAACTTCTAGAAGAAAACATAAGCAGAACACTTTTTTACATAATTTGTAGCAATACTTTTTTGGATCTGTCTCCTAAAGCAAAGAAAACAAAAGCAAAACTTAACAAATGGGACCTAATTAAACTTAAAAACTGGTACACAGCAAAGGAAACCATTGACAAAACAAAAAGACAACCTGCAGAGTGGGAGAAACTATTTGCAAATGATATGGCCAGTGAGAGATTAATATCCAAAATATACAAACAGTTCATACAAATCAACATCTAAAAAACAAACAACCTGACTAAAAATGGGCAGAAGACCTGAATAGATGTTTTTCAGGACATACAGATGGCCAACAGGCACATGAAAAGACGCTCAACATGGTTAGTCATCAGAAAAATGCAAATTAAAACCACAAAGAGATATCACCTTACACCTGTCAGAAAGGCTAGCATCAAAAAGACCACAAATAACAAATGTTGGTGAGGATGTGGAGAAAAGGAAACCCTCCTACATTGTGGGTGGGAATGTAAATTGGTACAGCCATTATGGAGGTGTCTCAAAAAACTAAACAATAGAGCTACCATATGACCCAGCAATCCACTCCTAGGTATTTATACAAAAAAACCCCAAAAACACTAATTTGAAAAGATACATGCACCTCAATGTTCATAGCAGTATTATTTACAATTGCCAAAGTATGGAAGCAATGTAAGTGTCCATTGATAGATGGATAAATAAAGAAGATGTGGTATATGTATACAATGCAATGTTACTCAGCCATAAAAAGCATGAAATTTTGCTATTTGTGACAACATGGATGGACCTAGAGGATATTATACTAAGTAAAATAAGTCAGATAGAGGAAGAAAAATACCAGATGGTTTCACTTATATGTGGAATCTAAAATAACAAAACAAATAAACAGAAAATGGAAAAGACTCATAGACACAGAGAACAAAGTGGTGGTTACCAAAGGGGTGAGGGAAGGGGGGAGGGGAAAGATAGTGGTAGGAGATTAAGGGTACAAACTATCATGTATAAAATAAGCTACAAGGATGTATAGTACAACACAGGGAATATAGCTAATATTTCATAATAACTATAAATGTAACTTTTAAGAATTGTGAGTCACTATTCTGTACTACTGAAACATATAATATTGAATGTCAAGTATACCTCAATAAAAATAATAAAAAATAATAAAATTTCAAAAAAAAAATAATAGTTTGCGCTCAACAGTCCTTTAAGTTTTACAGTACTTTTACACCCCTTTCTCAAAACTAAAGTATTATGATATAGTAGATTTGAGCATTGCTGATTGGCTTTACCAATTTCTAATTCAAAACTCAGGCCAGATCATTTTACTTATTTTTACTTCAGTTTCCTTATTTACAAATTGTTGTAATGGTTTTATAACACTTTTATTACTTTTATATTTGAGAATTAAACAAGCCCAGCTTATGTATATCACATACAAAGAATCTAAAAAACATATACATGCCATTTTCTTTTTATTCCTTTCCATTTTGTAGGGTAGATAACCCAAGTGTAAAATAAAACTGAAGCCAAAATGTGAAAATTACTTGGTTGAAATACAGAAATTAATGTGTGTAAACTAGTGGAGGGAAAGTTTACTTTTGAACAAACAAATCAGGAAGGAATTCGGGAAGACAACATGAGCTGAGCGGACTTCAAGGGCTGGCAAAATGAGGGGAAAAGCATTCCTTGTGTGAGCAGAGGCTTAGAGGTGAGAAAGACAGGAAAGATAGACAGAGCTAGTGATTCTGACAGAGTAGAAAAAAGACACATGGGGAAATGAGGTTGAAAATTTGGGTTACAGACAGATTAAAGAGGGAGATGAATAATAGGCTAGTTAGTTTAAACTTAACATTGTAGACAGGAGAGACTGCAGATTTCTGAGCAAATGCATCACTTTAGCAGAACTGTGCTTTAAGAAAAATTATTAACAGCCATATATATGTAAATTAGAAATAGCAGTGAGGATAGAGAAATTTAAAGAATAGTTATCCATTCAGAGGTATTTGCTTGAGTTTGGAGAAAATTACTGTTTCTTTTTTCTTTAACGTTTTTGCATATTTTGCAAAACAGGTTCATGAAGAGCCTAAAAGAATAAATAAGAATAATTGATCTTTATATATTGCTTCCACTTTTTTGTCACACTCTGAATTTTTTTTGTTAAAACTTTTAAGTTAATATCTCCTGAAAAAATGGAATAAGACTAAAAACAAAGAGACAAACAAATTCTATAGTAAAGGCATTTCCTAGTTGTGACTTTAGTCACTTTGTATTTGGAAGATACAAGATACAAATTTTGGCAGATTAGCTAGGTAATCTAATAAGTGTGCAATCAGAAGTGAGTCCACAGTGACATCCAGCTCTAGCTTCTTATTATATCTGATTGGAAATTATAGTCATCTTACATTGGCAGTTTGTATAAAATGATTCTCGTAAACCTCTCTTTAGGTTCCTTCTTATTTCTTCCTTAGATATTGAAACTACCCTAACTGGACTTTATTTTTAAATGTATGATCAGGCCACCCAAGTTGGCTGTTCTCTTGCTCTCTGTACATCCCCTGGTGGACCAGTGCCTGCTTCACCTACACCCTACTCACATGACTGACATTCTTACATACTTGCCCCTGGCCCCAGCTACTGACTGTTCTAACCTTTAGATCTGAACATTTCCACCTGGAGAGCTTGTCAAAGGGGCAGTGAGGGGCATGCTCCTCCGCTAGTTTCCCTGGTAACTGATGAGCCAACCCCACGTCAACTCCCTCATAACTGGTAACCTTCCCCTCCCCCCGGGAGCGAAGACTGCTGCCATGTCTTGCCCAGCATCCACCGTACACAGTGACGTGTTGCACACCGTACTTCAGACATGTAAGCTCCCTCGTCCTTTACCACTGATGTTTCTGTCACTGACTCTGGGCTCTTTCTTTGGTCTTGAAGTTGGGCAAATACAGGGCTTGCAGGCCTGCGGGGTGCAGCCTAGCAATTGGCAGAGAAGCCAAGAGACCAAGGAAACTCCCGTGAGTGCCGAGATCTTGGGAAATAAGGATGGGGGTGGAAAGTTGCGGGGTCATCCACTAACATGTGAGGCCTCGAAGTTATGGGTGTAATCCCTGGAGTGTCCGCCCATCAATGTGGGGCCCGAAAGTTGCAGGGGTGGTCCCCAAAGTTGTGGGGAAATCCCCGGGGTGGCTGTCCACCAGTATGTGGAACCCTATGGTGGCTGTCCTTGATGAATGGGGGCCACCAAGAGAGTAGAGAGAACTCACAGACACTCCTGTGGGTGTTGCGGAGATATTGGCTGCCTTTACAGTGGGAAAAAAGAAGTTAGTCAGTAAGGCAGTGGCCACAGCTGTGGGCTGGCCTTTGTGTTTTGTTAAGAAAGGACACAGAGGCTGAGCTAACAGTCGAGGTGAAGATTAACTTGAATGCTGATTCATATTCCAATGAACGTGAGGCATGTGAATGTGAGTGAATGATATGTATTATTGTCTGTCACTTTTATTTGTTTAAACCTAATTGGCTATTTATTTTTTTATTGAAGTGTAGTTGATTTACAGTGTTTCAGGTGTGCAACAAAGTGATTCAGTTACACATATATATATTTTTAGATTCTTTTCCATTATAGGTTATTACAAGATATTGAATATAGTTCCCTGTGCTATATGGTAAGACCTTATTGTTCATCTAATATAGTAGTTTGTATCTGCTAATCCCAAAATCCTAACTTATCCCTCTCCCTCTCCCCTTTGGCAAACATAAGTTTGTTTTCTAAGTCTGTGTGTTTCTGTTTTGTAAATAAATTCATTTGTATCACTGTTTTTAGATTCCACATGTAAGTGATGTAATATTTGTCTTTCTCTGTCTTACTTCACTTAGTATGATAATCTCTAAGTCCACACATGTTGCTGCAAATGGCATTATTTCATTCTTTTTTATGACTGAGTAGTATTCCATTGTATATATATATACCACATCTTTTTTATCCATTCATCTGTTGATGGCCATTTAGGTTGCTCCCATGTCTTGGCTATTATAAATAGTGCTTCTGTGATCATTGGGGTGCATGTATCTTTTCGAATTAGAGTTTTTGTCTTTTCCAGATATATGCCCAGAAGTGGGATTGCTGGATCATATGGTTACTCTACTTTTAATTTTCTAAGGAACCTTCATACTGTTTTCCATAGTGGCTGTACCAGTTTGCAGTCCCACCAACAGTGTAGGAGCATTCCCTTTTCTCCACACCCTCTCCTGCCTTTATTGTTTCTAGAGTTTTGAAAATGGCCATTCTGACTAGTATGAGGTTATACCTAATTGTAGTTTTGATTTGCATTTCTCTAATGATTAGCAGTGTTGAGAATCTTTTCATGTGCCTATTGGCCATCTATATGTCTTCTTTGGAGAAATGTCTATTTAGGTCTTCTGTCCATTTTTTGACTGGGTGGGTTGTTTTTTGTTTTTTGTTTTTTGTTGATATTGAGCTGTACAAGCCGTTTGTATATTTTAGAAATTAAGCCCTTGTTGGTCACATCATTTGCAAATATTTTCTCCCATTCCGTAAGCTGTCTTTTTGTTTTGTTTATGGTTTCCTTTGCTATGCAAAAGCTTTTAAGTTTAATTAGGTCCCATTTGTTTAGTTTTGCTTTTGTTTCCATTACTCTAGGAGTCAGATCCAAAAAATATTGCTACAAATTATATCAGAGCGTTCTCTCTTATGTTTTCCTCTGGGAATTTTATAGTATTTGGTCTTACATTTAATCTTTTAATCTATTTTGAGTTTATTTTTGTATATGGTGTTAGAGAATGTTCTAATTTCATTCTTTCACTGTAGCTGTCCAGTTTTCCCAGCACCACTGGGAAAAGGGCCTATCTTTTCTCCATTATATATTCTTGCCTCCTTTGTTGTAAATTAATTGATCATAGGTGTGTGGATTTATTTCTCGGCTTTCTATCTTGTTACATTGATCTATGTGTCTGTTTTTGTGCCGGTACCATACTGTTTTGATTACTGTAGCTTTGTAGTATAGTCTGAAGTCAGGGAGAGTGATTCCTCCAGTTTCTTGCTTCTTTCTCAAGATGACTCTTTGGGGTCTTTTGTGTTTCCATTCATATTTTAAAAAATTTTGTTCCGGTTCTGTGAAAAATGCCATTGGTAATTTGATACAGCTTGCATTGAATCTGTAGATTGCCTTGGGTAGTATGGTCACTTTAACAATATTGATTCTTCCAATTCAAGAACCTGGTATATCTTTCCATCTGTTTGTGAATTGGCTATTTAGAAACTGAAAGAATCCCTGAAAATGGCCAAGATGTTAATCTTTTGAAGTTCTAAAACTGATTTTTACATATGCCATTAGAAGAAGTTAGCTTTCTAGAAGGAATTGGTATTTCTCTTCCTGGGACTTTGAAATGTAAATTATCTACCTGGGCTCCCAGGAACCTTAATCCCTAAGAGTGAAGAGAAAAAAGAGGCCTCTTAAACTCTAGTAGGAAAACTGTGAGATCTCTGTGTCTATATATGTCTATGTGTTCTTTATAAATATGAGGTGTCTCTGCCTCCATTGCCAAGATTGGTTTCTGGATGATCTCTGTGTAATTGGCTTAAAAGAAATTAAGCACTTAGGGCTTCCCGGGTGGCGCAGTGGTTGAGAATCTGCCTGCTAATGCAGGGGACACGGGTTCGAGCCCTGGTCTGGGAAGATCCCACATGCCGCTCCGCGGCTGGGCCCGTGAGCCACAATTACTGAGCCTGTGTGTCTGGAGCCTGTGCTCCGCAACGAGAGACCACGATAGTGAGAGGGCCGCGCACCGCGATGAAGAGTGGCCCCCGCTTGCCGCAACTAGAGGAAGCCCTCGCACAGAAACGAAGACCCAACACAGCCAATAAATAAATAAATAATAATTAAAAAAAAAAAAAAAGACTTTAGCCCGTCTCAATTTCATTCAAAAATCTCCCACTAAATTAAAAAAAAAAAAAGAAAAAAAGAAATTAAGCACTTATATGAATTCTCAGAAATATAAAAGAAACTGGATAGAATGATTTCAGTTTCACATGATCTCAGAAATATTCAGTACAGAATAACTATCTGGTATCGGAGATATTAAGCCTGTTGGTTTGATTAATATAGACATGTATTTAGAGTCATCTATATTAAGTATAATACTTCTGTTGTACCTAGGTTTATTAGAAGTCAAATAAGACCTTATTATATCTGTTGCAAATTTGTCAGCAAGAAAAATAATTTAACATGATGAAACTTTAAGTAAATGTAAATGAGATAAGAGCTTTTAGGTAAACTCTATAGGAATAATTATGTTTTGGGAATGTCTATCTAAAATAGTCTCTCCATATTTTGGTAACTTGCAACTAAACTAAGTTAAATGAACAGAATTCATTGACTATATGGGCAATTTCAAATAGGATAAAGTATTGGAACATTAATTGCTGGGTAGGTCTAAGTTTACCTACCTTTCCCTTCTAAGGAGAGGAAGACTAAAGCATAAGATTTCCAATCAGGAAATGTAGATAGGGCAAAGAGTTCACAATTACTTGTTTCTTGGTTTTTGCCAGAGATTAAAGTTTTTAAGGGTTAAGGTTATACTTAGTCATAATTCTAGTTATTGTACCCAAGTTTCTTTATAGATTACATTGTGATCAGGTGTTTAACCATGCATTTTAAAGTCTTTTGTCATTTATAGACAGCTATTGTTGTACTCTGATGTTTTTGCAAAAGTGTTTCATCTTCAAGAAGATCCTTATGAAAAGTACAGGTCTCTGATAAATTTCAGATCATACCACTGAACTGGGTAAGAAATTAAAGAATCCTAATGGAAAACCTGATGGCTTCATAAAAAGTAAACAAAAGGATTGCTTACTGAATGAACTGGTAAATATGGTTATAATTTTTATGGTTTTCGTCTGGAATATTACTGGTGTTGATCTGTGTTTTCCAGATATAGGGAAGCCATTCCACTCAAGTTAGTTATGATTTAGAACAATCTGGTAAACTACACCTGTGGGTAGAATTGAAACATTTTCCTTTTCTCTCTGCCTGGTCCCTTCAGAAATTGGAGACACCTGGGTTCTGAGCAGCCTTATCAGGCAAATGGGAAAGACTGTCTCTTGGCATGTGCAGGAATCTCAATATTTTGGGGACTTCTAGAAGAAAGAAATCCACTGAGGTGGAGTCTGATGGCAGGCCTCTGGAAGGGCTTTCCTTGCCTTGAGAGACCTTTTGGGAATTTAGTCTGAGACTCCTTCTAAGGAATTCCACCACAGCCAGTCTGGAGAAGCCTGTGTGGTCAGTTGACCAGAATTATTTCCAAAGATATTAACCTTGATTTGTCTGTGTTTGGTGGAGATGAGGGTAATTTTAGAGAGAAAAATATTATATTTCAGTGGACATTAAATTCTAGTTCTGTTAATTGAGGTCTGTATTTATGAAAGTTATTGTGTTAGCCACACTTTTGCCCTGATGTTCAGCAAGAAAAGAAAATTATCTAGTGAAGTTGTCACAGAGTATAACTACTCATGATGTATCACTGCTTGCTTGAAGTCTGAACTAAAAGCACATGTACAATGTTTGTGCAACAATTCAGTATAAGTGATGAAATGTATAGCCTATAAAAATTTCCCCATTAACATACCTCTGAGCTTGTTCACAATATCTGATCAGTTTTCTCCCAATGTGAATAACTAGGCAAATATAAAAGAGCCCTGGCACTGAGGGACATGATGTGGATTCAGGGCAGTCAGCATTCACCCTGACTTCAAGGGACATATACCTTGGTTGATCAAAAGATTTGCAATCAAAATGGGAAATGATGGAAAAATCTTCACATGTGGAGGTATGGGGAAGTCATTCTAGTTTATATATGGTTTAACTTAAACTTTACTGACCACAGTGGCCTCTGTTTTAGCCTATGGAACATGCATTTCACATCTGCTTTGGCCATTAAGGAGGGGAATGCATTTGAAAGTTACAATGGAGTAGCTGTGGTTCAGACATCAAAGGTAAAATTGGGTGGCCACTGTAGTTGTGATTTTGGACATGTTCCTGTATTACTGAAAACTTGAGTTTTCTGAACTGTATTGCAGACCAGGACAAAAACCACAGTGGGTGTGGTATTATCTCAGAATGTGGGTACTGCTGGCATTTTGCTTAATTGTCATGATCCCCCCTGTGTTGTGCCTGTTAGATGTCTTACATTTCATCCCTAGTCTGAGCAAAGGAGATCTATTTGAGGACTGGGAAGCAACCATGGCCTCACTGCAAAATGAGCCTTGTTGCTGAGTCCACGGCAGGGTGCCATTGTCATCCTCCTCTGAACTTCCGTGAAAAATCAACCCAGCTAATGTGACTCTGTGGGGACAACTGATGTTGGGGGAGAAAGACTCTCACCATCTTCCTGTCCCACATGTCCATACATCAGAAGGACCTACGTCAGTAAACGTTACTGTACAACTGACTGCCCATGAGCTCCCTGGGCTATGCTGTGTAGAGTAGAATAGGCTGGCTTCTGGACACACAAGTCCAACTAGTGGGATTAACTGTTTTTGTTTGGAAAGACCTATTGGGTCCACCCCTAATGGCACCCAACATAACATGGGGTGGACACCTAAAAGAACAATGCAATCAGACTTTTAATGTGACTGCTGACATCTGGCTGGCCCACCAGAATGTTTCTCTTGGAGTCGGGGCCTTCCCTTCCCCATGAGGGTGGTTCTGGGTTTGTGAAAACCAGGGTGGCCTGACCTTCCTTATAATTGGACAGGATGCTGCCATGACTCCCTCTCCATTGACCCTGTAAGCACTTGGCTCCAAAATTTACCCACATCCTGGTGAATGACTGTTCTTAGCATGCTAGGTATCTTACTCTTGATACTCTTTAGCTGCTGGTGTCTGTATTGTATTTGTGGTATCTGGTTACAGCGCCCCAACTAACCCCAGGGATATTGCAGAAGAGGGGCAGATCAAGGTTGTAAGGGTTGTGCAGAGTATGTAGGGGTAGAGTGTATGATCAGGCCACCCAAGATGGCTCTTCTCTTGCTCTCTGTACATCCCCTGCTTGACTAGTGCCTGCTTCACCTATACCTACTCACATGACTGACCTTCCTACATACTAGCTCCTACCCCAGCTAGTGATTGTTCTAACCTTTAGATCAGATAGCCACCATGATAGCTTATCAAAGGGACAGTGAGGGGCAGGCCCCCTGCTAGTATCCCTGGTAACCGATGAGCCAACCTGACATTATTTCCCCCTATAACTGTAACTTCCCCCTCCCCTACATGGTGCGGCGTCACTCCAGGACCTTGCTTTAGACATGGAAGATCTCCCTATCCATTAAGTCGTTGATGTCTCTGTCACTGACTCTGGGCTCTTTCTTTGTCGTGAAGCTGAGCAAGTACAAGGCTTGCAGGCCTGTGGGGTGCAGCCCAACAAATATCTATCCCTTTGCCAATTGTTCCTCTACTCTCTGCCAAAGGGATCACTTCCATAGCATGCAGCTTCTCTATTTCCCCCACCCTTCTTTCCAATCAAAATAATGTCCTCCATTACTTGTAGATTGCGTGTAAGGAAGCTAATATTTATTGGGGGCTTATCAGATTAATTTGGAAAAGTTGATGCCAAATAGCATTCATTTAGAAAAATGCAGATATGGAATCACAATATCGTTGGGTTAATTCAAAGTGTGGTCATTCTACCATAAACTGCTATTAACTATATTGAAATGATGCAAGTTAAAATCAAAACCTGGACTCAAATATATCTCCCAATCTTTTCTTTTGTGTATGTTTACTGTAGCATTTTAACATATTTTAGGGGCATTCATATGGACCTTTGATTACCTGTAATTGTTTAACTTTTTAAAAAGAGAAAAAAGTAGAAACTGTGATCATAGGTAATTATTGCATAACACCAACATCTAAAGAGTTGGATTAACGTAAACCTTATCCAAACCTTAGTAACTCCTCCAAAATTGAGATTAAAGTTTTCTTATCAAAGAATTAAAACTACATTTATAGTTATAGTTAAAAATGTTAAAGTTATAGTTAAAAATGGATTATCTGCATGTAATAACATAAGAAAATGATCAAAAGATATACATAATGGAAAAGATAAAATTATGCTTTTCAGATAGTATTTCCTTAAAAAATCTGAATCAAAGTTATTAAAGTTATTAAAGTTAAAACTTTTAAATGTTTTTTAAAAGTTTAAGTTAAATACATTTAAAAGTTATTAGAACTTTTAAATATATTTAATAATATAGCAATAATCAGAAAATGCATTAGAGTAAAAATATTTACACCTAATCTCAAAGACAATAGATAAATGTCTCAAAACTCACGCACAAGGAAACGTGTAAAACTCATATGAAGAAGACAAATTTCAAAACTTTTTTGGGAATTCAATAAAGAACATGAATCGGAAGAATGAGTCTTAAAAGTATCATTGATCCTCAAAATTATGTATATATCAGTCTGAACTACATCTTTTGGATTATGAGTATTTGGGAAGATTGATATATTTTAGATATGCAATGAGTATGGGCTACCATACCACACATTTAATAAGATGTATACAATCTAAACCCTCACAGCCTCTTACAAAAAATATAGATAAATATATAGGTTCTAATTTAGTATATGAAAAAGGTGCATTTTGAATCAGTGAAAAAAATGATAGCATATACAACGCAACTGGTGGTGAAACAAAAAGCCTAAATTATGCCAATTTATTTTTAAGAAATAATCATAGTTATGAACAAAGATTTAGAAATAATAATGTTAATTGCAGTCTCATTGGAGAAATGAGAGCCAACTTAAATGTCTGAAACAAAAGACTAGTTAAATAAATTATATGTTCATAGAACAAAGTTACATATTATCAAAAATAATACAGTAAAGGAATATAGAAAATATATAATACTGTGTAAATATATTCATGATAGGTTTAGTTTGAAAAATACAAACTACATCTACTATATGATTTCAATTATAATTTATATTTTTTTCTAATACATGGCTAGAGGAATCAAAACCAGTATCTTAACAGCTGTTGTTTCCATATAAGAAACACGTAGGTATATTTAATATTTGCATCTATATTTTGTATCTATATTTTCTAAATTATATTGTTGTAATGAATGTATACAATTTTGTAAATTAAAAAAATGACAACAGAAATTATACAATATATTCACTAAATTTATACACCTGTACAAATGATCATCTTAAAGCAAATTTCTATTTCTTGAGTTATTTGTTCTTCTGTTTTATTTTGGAGAAGGCTCTGAATGTTGCATGAAGCCTCTCTTCCCTCCCACTCCAAGTTGATAGCTGTTGCACTGCTATTTGCTTTACTATTTACAGATCTTCAGATCTGACACAGAGTCACACTGCGGAACATTCATAAGGGCTGAAAGGCACAATCCCTCGAGAAACCTGACTTTTCAGTAAGCATTTTCAAGGAATGGTCTTTTTTTTTTTTTTTTTTTTTCTTAGCTCTTCCTTTTTTATTCTCCTTTCCCTTCAGACACTGTTTCAGCTTTGAAAAAAAAAAAAATTATTTTTTTCCACAAAAGGCCCTTTGGAGAAGAGTGAACTTCTAGGACCCCCATGTGTGTCAGCCCCTGTCTACTTCAACCCCTAACAGTTTCTAGCAGATTTGCCTTCTACCACAGCCTCCTTCCATATCAGGTCCTGAGTCAATAAAATCCAAGCATGGCTGTGTTGAAGAAACTTCTTTTCTACTTGAGATTGGGATGGGGACAAGAACATCTTTTTTTTCATCAGATGATCTATGTGTTAGGGATTAAAAAGCTGCCAAGAATCTTTGCATACAGGCTATTTTCCCAGCGCCCAGTTATCCTGGCCAGCCCCTTCTCTTGGACCCTTTCTCTCAGGCCAATATCTTGCTTGACTTGCGTTCAAGCCTTGAGCCCCAACCCCCTTGGTTTTTGACCCTCAAGTAGATTCTCCCCCCTGTTTTCTCTCCCCTCTGAAATCTCTATTGTCTTTATTGGTGGTGACAGCTAAGCTCAATCTCTCTAGTCTGACTCAGATCCATATTAAAGTATGTGTTCTTTCATTCAACAAAATATACTGAGCATTACTTTTGTGCTTAGAACTATTAAATCCACTGTTCACCACTGTGAGGCTGAACCCTCAGAAAGTAGAGCTCAACACTTATCCAATGACCCACCTTAGCTTTTTTTAGGCTTTTATAAGGATAGACAAAATTTTTATTTGCTTTTTTGTTATTTTGGCCCTTCTAGCATGTCCTATGTCCATGGTTGTATCTATTTTGTTAGAAATAGCCTATGTCATCAACTCCTCAAATTCTCTTGACTGAAGAATAGTCCTTTATTGATGCCTTAACTTACATATTTCTTGCTAAGCTATAGAACCTAAATGTCAGTAGTATATCACTTTGTGCAAAACTTCTACAGCCTGTATTTGAAATAAATAATTTCCATTCGTGAAAGATTGCATAATCCATGAATTATACTGTCAAATAGGCAGTTATTTAAGTTAAAATACTGGATGTTAATCCTATGAAGCCCCCTTGTCTTACCTTCTCATTCAGCCAACTTCTGAATCTGGTCAATCCTATCTAGTTAATATATTTCAAATGCATCCCCCTTATTCTAACCCTATTGCCATGAATGTCATTGATTTTTTTGTTATTTTTATTTTTATTATTGCAATGGTCTTATAAATAATCTTGTTGAATCTAGTATTTCCAGCTCCAGTGTATCCTTAATATTGCCACCAATATAGTAGTTTTATATTGTATTATATATCCATTTAAATTATGTGGAATATGTTGTTTTATATAAGTGCATAACTTTTTAAAACTTTATCGTAATGGTAGATCTAATTAAATTGTAATTATTATTGTTAATTAAAAATCATCAAAGAACAATAGAATTCTTTAGTAATAATAAATTTCTACTACTAATCCAAAGCAATATCTATGAAAACATTTTGACACTTATGCTTGCATTATTCTCAGAGGTACAGATTTATGACAAAGTTATAACAAACTGTTCTTTACAGATAAAGTTAGTTCATAAAATCTAGCTCTTTAGAGGAGAAAAAGCACTAAAATAAATATAGGTCAACCCTTTTATTTTTAATAAATGGAGAAATGAAAGTTCATAAACTGAGTTACTGCCTCTAGTCTCTCATTCCATAAGACTTATACACTCCCTGAGGTCAGGAATTGCATTTTTTGTTGAACGTTATATATTCTCACCACTTAGAACAGGATTCATTCACATTTGCTGAGTGAATAAAAACATTTTCATTGTCACAGAGGGGTAGAGATCTGGATGATATGAGAATCTCAGACTTCCAGGTAAATGCAGACTTCAGGAAAAATAGAAACCATTTATTGAGGACTTATCCTGAGTTAGGGATAATTCTAAGTAATTTCTATCATATATAATATTCCAAAAATTGTATTTTAAAAAGGCAATCAATTATTTTTGTCCTATCTTGATAGGTACGATTAGAACTGTCTCCATTTTACAGATTGGGAAAGCGCGGCACAGAATGATTAAGTCCCTTCCTGCAAAGGTCATACATCCAGGAAGTGGTGGAATTGGATTTGAACCCCAGTAATCAGAGACCAGAGCTCATGTTCTTAATCTCCACTCTGTCCTCGCTGTGTTTAGAACTGTGCAGTAAAGGCTTACTACCCTGGAAGATAAAAGCACTCAAAAATAAACCCATCAGGTTGCATTCTATTCTTGATAGAAATAGGAAAATGTAGGGCTTTTTTAGGTCAGTTTTTTATGTGTTGTAATATGGGAGACACTATTAATTTTACGAAAATCTAAATGGTTCTAGAAACCATGTCTAATATTCAAATGATACTGCTTTTCAATCAAAAGATTATAGGGCAATTCACTTTACCCCTAAAAATCTGTCATTTCTAAGTGAGAAAACCAAGTAGAAGTGATGACTTGTCAGCTGAATTAATTTTTAGTTTATACTTCTCAGAATAGTAGTAAAACACTGACTTTACCTGGAACAATTTATAGTTGCATTTAATTTTGAATGAAGGTCTAAGATGTGGGGGGTGGATAAAAATTTAATTTTTTCTAACTCTGATATGTTTCTCATTTTGAATCTTTAACAGTCATACTTCATATTCAGATTCCTTTGACTTTAAATTTTTAGCAGAGATTTATTTACAAGGGTAAAGTAGATGTTTCAACAACAATTTAAATGATTCAAGGCAGGACTGAGATATCCTCTGAATTATAACATACATACATTCTCACAAGGGTGTCTTCTGGAAACCTAGTAAAGATACATTTCTTCAAATGAAACATTTAGTGTGCCTAATCAAAGAAACATAGATTTAAAACTAAGTAATACAATGTTAAAGACATCCAGAAGAGTGATGCTTAGAAATTCACGATGGGGTAACAGGCAGGTAAAGAGAATTGGCAGCTGGAAGACGTCAGTTTGAATATGCACACTTCCACTTTTTGGCTGTGTGACTTCTTAATCTTGAATTTTATTAGTAAATAAAGTTTTGTCCAATAGAGAGTAGACACACAGTGATTTCTAGAAGGTTAATTAGGTCAACATAAATTAGAAAAACTATGTCTAGAGTTTTCCATATCCATGAAACTTCCCCTTTGTTATTGCTACTTGAGCATCTCTGCCATGTAAAACTCATCTAGGAATCTTGATAGATGTTAGAAGCAACAGATAAGCCTTAAGCTTTTTTTTTTTATTTCCTGTGCAGTTTTCAAGTAAAATACTTTAAAATTATTTAATTAAGCACGCTGGTATTGAAGCCAAGTATGTGTTTACCAAATTTCTGAACCATAACACTGTCTTGGCCTATCTTCTTTCAATTTACACTTGAAACTGAGTTAGTCGTTAAGAGGCTTGAAGTAGTTTCTTCTTAAGGTTGAGAAATGTAAAAAAAAAAAAAAAAAATGAAGTTAGAAGAGATTCCCTTTTTGTCAGTCATGACCTTTTGCTATCTGATTTAGTCTAAGAGCTTTCTAGCTGGAGTGTCTACTCCATCCTCAAGAGGCCTGTGTGTCTATGTAAAGTCATTTATTTCTGAAATGCACTTGCCTCTTTTCATGTTTGGAGGGGACCATCTTTCCTCTGGCCCCAGTGAGTGTGATTTAATTCTTTTTGGATAGCTCTTTGTTTAAACCTCAGTGGAATACTACAAGAAGGAATACTGAAGCTCTAACTCAATAGAATATTTAACAGGCTTCTTCAAAATATTGCTGCGTGGTAGAATATCATTAGCCTTTTACTCTGAAAGGTTCTTAGATGTACTTAAAATGTTATAGGTGTTCGATAAACACATGTATTCCTTAACTGATCTTGCGTATTTTTCCATCTGTATTCTTTTCAATACCTCAGATAATAATTTCCACGTAATGTTTAGTAAACTTTGGTTGAATTAAATAGAACCACGTATATACAATGACCACTTGTATACATGGTAGTCCAAAAGCACTAATTTAATAGAAAATATAGCTTCGCTTCAATATGCTTTCATTTAACAGCATTTATTGAGTCCCAAATATGTGCCAAGAATTCTGTAAATCATTCAAGAAAAATATGAAATAAAATAAAATATATCTCAGCATGAAATGATCATAGTCTAGATGAGGAAGGAAATAAGCAAACCCACAGGATGATTATGTAATATGCACTGTATGACAATGTTAATGAACCTCATATTAAGAAGTAAATGTCTCTTTCAGTGTAGTCAGGGGAAAATTGAAGGAGGAGATGGTGTTAGAGGTGAGTCTGTAAGGTTGTCTGTGTTGGACTAAAGTGGGCCTTCACGTTCCAGGTAAGCAACAAAAAGTCAGTGCAAAAGCTGTAAAAGAAGCTGACATATTGGGGAACTAATGGACAAAATTTTCTTGGGCTGAATCTACGGTCAAACCATTTAGGGGAGTAACCTTATATAAGAAAGATTATGGTCTGACTATGAAGAGCCTTCAATTATAAACTAAGGGGTGTGTGTGTGTGTGTGTGTATGTGTGTGTATTTTGGGAAGGGAAGTACTAACAGATGATAACACTTTTTTTATAGCAAAGAAGGTTGTGAATGAGAAGAGAATGATAATAAGGAGAGAACTTAGAAGGCAATGCTAATTTTCTAGGTGTGATATCATAAAAGTCTAACTGAATTTTTAAAATTAGTGGTAGTAAAAACTGAGGTTAAAAAATTAAAAAAAAATTTTTTTTCAAATGGCCTATAGAGTGGTTCTTAGACCAGCAGTATCAGCATCAAATGTAGAGGTATTGAATCTGAAACTGGTGGGAGGAGAGGAAGTAGCAATCTGTGATATAATGAGCCCTCCAGATGATTCTGATGTACATCAAAGTTTGAGAACTACTGACTGAAACTTTGAAACTTTGTAATGAATTGTAAGGGTTTCTCTTTCTGTGCCATTTAAACGCTTATTCACCATACATTTATTAACATAATCCATTAATGCTAATATACAACTAGTTTTAAGATGCACTGCTATTTTGTGTCATTAAAAAAAGATGGCAGTTTAACTCAAGTGACCAATTTCAAAATGCATCCCAATTCCAGAAGTGTTAAAAAAATAAAGATGTACATCTTAGAACTTATAAAACATGTTGAGTTGACTGCCACAAAATCATACTGAACAAAAGAGGTGATGTTTCACAGATACATCGACCTGTTTCCTTGCTTATTCTCATCAAATTTGAACCACAACTGCATGAAACCTACATTCATTACCATTTCCTTAGTCTTGTATTAATCTCAGACCTCATGTTTTGAGTCTTTTCTTTTTACTAGTGAGTTATCTGAATCTAAATTGTTAGAATCTGCCTATATTCTGCCCACTCAAGTAAAAAAGATAGGAATTTCTAGAGCATTCATATTTAGGTCTTGGTAATAATTAAGTAGAGTTTTCAGACCTGGAAAACTTTTTTAGGGGGAAAGAGTAGGTTTCCCTTTAAACAAATGTCCTTCCCATCCCACCACCACTATATTTTCCACTTACTACAGACACAAAGAGAATAAGACAGGAGACAACTGCATTTCAGGAACTCCCACAAAGTCTGTTGGTGATCTTTGGGGTGTTTGGATGGGAAATGTCTGGGTCACATGAAATTTTGAAAGCACATCTGCCTCCTGAAAATTCTGCTCTTACCCTCTCCCCAGGAGAGTACACGGCCAACCTACACCCATATTTTTCTCAGTTTCTACCATCTGAACTTTGCTCTTTTTTCTGTCTTTCACTTCTTTTGTCTCTTATATTATGTCCAGATCATTCTCCCAGACCAGAAGCAGCCCACACTTCTGAATTTGCTGTAGTATATTTACCTCAGGACTGATCTAATTGAGAATGGAATGGGAAGTGTCTTCAGGCTGTAGAACATGACCTTGAGAAGAATAATCCAAGACAAAGTAGCTGGGGAGAAATTAAAACCAAACTGTTCCCAGGGTATGCTGCTGCTGCTGCTTCCGGAACCAGACTCAAGAACGACTGCTCAATATGATTGACTTTGAATGTGACTTCCCTATAGCACCTAAGATGGGAGACAAGAGGGACTTTCAAATATACTGGAATGGTAATGATATTAAGAAACACGTATATCACTCTTCCTATTTATTTACTAAATATTTATTTATTTACTTAAAAAAAAAACTGTGAAGATAGTCTAACTACGTAATCAGTCCTAAACAATAGGTAGGACAGGAAATTCTAAATACAGGCATTGGGATGGTAAGAGAGAGAACTAGACTAGTTTAGAAGGAGACTGAGGGAGTCCTGAGTCACGGGGGCATCACTGCTGGTGATGGGGAAAAGTAATCTCCACCCTTATAAGTAAGAAACTTAAGTAAAAGTTTTATACCCATTTTTAGCTGAGAAGGTGACTGAGCATATTTAAGTGATTTTCCTAAATTCACAAGATTTATTAGCCACTCAAATGAGGCTACTGGGCAGGGCTTTTTCCCCACAGTCCAGCAATTACCCCATATAGGCAACTCTAGTGAGTGAGATTATATAACATGTTCTCACCAATTCCTAATTCATCACAGAGATCTGCCATTTAAGAGATATTAGAGAGTTGAGATGTTAATTAGTCAAAAGCAAAACTGTACCATTTTAGTATGTATGTGTATGTATTATATATATATACATACATATATACACATATATATACATATATATATACGTATATATATGTGTGTGTGTATATATATATATATATATATGTATATATATATATAGTAGAGTTGCTTATATTCTCTTAAGAATTTCTTTTATCCCCTTAAAGATGGGGAAGGGGATTTCATCAATCCTGCTTCACAAGGTTGTTTTGTACACACACACACACACACACACACACACATTTTTAAAATATAAATATGCTGTAGAAATGTGAGATATAATCAATATCATTATCATTATTCAATAGGAACAAGACTAAATTTTTGCTTACATTGAGTTAATTACACACACACACACACAACTGTTGCTTCTTCTACAGAGGCCACCTATTGGTGACTTTAAGAGCACAGTCATTCCATAGTGATTTTGGTGTGTAGTCCCATGTCTGCAGTGTATTAGCATTCTGAATCTAAGTCCATAAACCTCTCTAAAGCCCCGTTTCCTCACCTGTAAAACACTAATAGTACTAGTATCTCTACTATAGGAGGTTACTGAGGATTAAATAAGATAATAACATAATTACCTTTTAATATATTGTCATTGAAGTCCTAAAGTTTAGTCTAATGCCATGCCTGTTAGAAACCACACACTTTGTGGAAAGAACAATATATTATGGTTGGTGACCACCTGTAATATCGTGACTGGAGTACTAGGTGTTTTTATAAGTTTTCTTATGGATGCTTGCAACAAATCCTCACACTGCTTATTAATATCTCCATTTTTATAGATGAGCAAAAAGCACAAAGCAAAGAGTTTAAGTCACTTGTCCAAGGCCACAAGGCTTATAACTGGAAGAAAAGGGAAGGGGACACTGGTCATTATGACTTCAAAGCCCTTGCTTTTTCCACAACGTACCCCAACTCCTCAGGGGCAGCCTAAAGGGATTGATTGGATTTGTAGGTCAAGGACCTGCTAATATGATTACTTTTCATGGTTGTGATTTTGTATTTGTCTGACTTTCTTTCATACACAGTTAGCTCAGCTTAGAAATATTTCTAAGGAAAGAGAAAGCTTAGTTTAATATTGCTCATACTTAGCATGGAAGGAAGCCTTTTCCTACATATGAATGGTAATTTTATTTCTGCCCTTAAAATGAGAAATAGGTCAACCTACTTACTTACTGCATTGCTGAAATCATCTTCTGGGATTTTGGCAGTTTAAGGCTTACAGGTCTTTTCTTGGCTATCTTCCTCTAAATCTCTTAAGGGATCATGGATATTCTATGCACATCCAATAAAATATTTATTAAAGAATATATAATATGACTAAATTTATTTTAACATTTTTATTCTAAGGAGTTCAGAACCTTATGGCATAAATTACCTCATTTATCTTCATATATATTCCCAAGGGAAGAGCTTGCTAGTATTATCAGCCGAGATTAAAAATAAATGGGCAAATAGAAGCTAGTTGTTCAGTTTGTCAGTCTATCATCAGGATTGATGGGGTTTCCACTATTTGCAGGTAACTGGGCTGGAGGTAGCTAGGCTGTGCTCAGGGGAGCAAAGGTCAGAGCATGGCTAGTCTGGATGAAAACCTGAAATGTCTAAGGGGTTACTCAGTTCACGTTTCTCTGGTCATCTGCTTATTTGCCCAGCCGGTGACTACATAATGACATGTGCCGTTGTTTTCATCTGAGATGCCATTGGCCATTGTTCTGACCACCTCATGCTTTTCCAGGCTCAGATGAGTCATCATTTTATCCATAAGGCCTTTCTTGATCCTCAGTAGAGTCAATCATGTCTGTAGAGTTCTATTAGACGGGTGTCCAATACAACATATGAAATGAATCTATTTTGTGTGCATTGTCTCTAAAAGGCCAAGAGCTTCTCTGGGGCAGGAACCATGTTTTATTTCTCTCTGCATCCTCAACACAGATTACAATGTCTGGCACAAAAGAGACAATTAAAATCAGTTTACTGAAAAATGTAGGGGACTAGAAAACGTATTTAACATAGGAGTATCAGACTACAAACCCATTGCCTCAAATTATATTTGCCTCTAGGTTCTATTTTAGCACATTGATCAGTGGGTTGACTTTCCCCTTCAAATATTATTTCTGAGCCTTGCCTTCACCTTCTATAAAAAGGGGGAAAGTGTTAGTTATTTGTTCTTCATAGGATACCATGGGAAACAAACAGAATGAAGTATATGTATATATTAATTTTCTAGGACTGCCACAAGAAAGTATAACAGCCTGTTGCTTAAACAACAGAAATTTATTTTCTCATAGTTCTGGAGGCTAGAATTCTAAGATCAAAGTGTCAGCAAAGTTGATTTCTGCTAGGACCCCTCTCGGCCTTTAGGTGGCCATCATCTCCCTTTGTCTCCCCATGGTCTTTCCTCTGTGCATGTCTGTGTCCTAATCTTTTCTTCCCTTAAAGACATGAGTCATATTGAATTAGGACCTACTCTTATGATTTCATTTTATATTAATCACCTCATTTTAAAGGCTCCATCTCCAAATACGGTCCCATTATGAAGTACTAGAGGTTAAGATTTTATCCTATGAAATTCATGGGGACTTCATTCAGCCCATGACAGCATAGATAAGGCCCAGTTTGTTGCCTGGCATGTAGCTCTCATTTTATTCATGGGAGTATTACTATCACTTTTAGCCAAAGATTTCCAGTAGATCAAAAAATGGCTTTACTTCTTCTTGTTATATTGCTCCATTGGTCTCTGGCTCAGCTTGCTTGAAAAGAGAAATAACATGTAGACAGGGCACAAGCAATCCCAGCATGATGTGCAGGGAAAAGGGAGAAAGATGAAGAGTCCTCCTAAAGGAAGGGATCTCTGAGCTCATTTACAGATTTAGCAAGAGCTTGGCATAACTGGAAAAACAGATGACCCAGATGAAGAAGTTGATGCTATAAATGGTGGCAGATCTTTTGAGAAGAAAAATGAAAAGCACATGGAGATATATTTGGCATTCAGGAGAGATGCCAGTGAGTCCGGATGCCAAGCATGAAAGGCATTAAAAGGGAACATTTCTGTGAAAACCTGGCAGTCAAATTTTGTTGGGAAAAGAGTCATTAGCCATAGCCACGTGTCAACCTTGTGATGAGTTCTGAAGCCATCTCATGCCATCATCCCTCCTTCAGTCCCTGCTGTCCTTCTTTCTCTCTTCTCTGCATTCCTACTGTACTTTCTTCTGCAAAAATGAATTGAATCCTTATTATACCGTAGGCGTTGTCAGAGTACAGTGTTGTATACAGAGGTAAATAACATCCTCAAGGGGATAACAGTACAAATATATAGAGTTAATTCTCATTATTGTGTGAGTTCTATATAGACATGACAAACACCAAATTAACAAATACTCAACTGTTGCTCCTAGGGAGACACACACACACACACACACACACACACACACTGCACATTGCTCATAGATTATCATCTTAAATCCCAGAAATAATTCATTCGGATAGATTCTATTTTCTTTATTTATAGATTGTCATCTTAAATCCTAGAAATAACTCATTCTGATAGATTCTATTTTCTTTATTTTTCAAAAGAGAAAGCAAAGTTCATAAGTCTTAAGTAACTTGCCTGAGGCCATCCCACTAATAGATGCCATAGATTGTCAGATTTCAAACCCATGTCATTCAGATGTGGAGCTTCTTGTATTACACTGCACTTCTCCCTACCATCTACATCTTCTTCTGGTGACAGAAATAGAAATAGAAATAGAAATATATATATATGGAGAGAGAGAGAGCAAAAGACCATATATATGGAAATGTATATTTATATATCGTTCTATAAATAATTAAATATGGTATAATTATGCATATATTTATATATGTATATTTATATATATATATATATATATATATATATCAGATACATAAATGACTAAATAGCAATGTAAAGATTGGCAAGGGAAGTTAAATAGTATAGCTAAAGGATTCTGAAGTTTCACTGAAAATACTTCCAGTATTCTACACAGAAGAGTGTTTATCTATACCTCCATATACGATTCCCCTCTTTTTGAGCACCTACAATGTACCAAGAACTGTCCTAGGCCTTTAATATAAATTAATCCCCATAATAATCTTATAAAAGTGATACTACAATCTTCATTGTAATACTACAAACGTGGAACTCAGAAAAGTAAATTTGTTAAAGACTACGCAGCCTGTAAACAGCAGAGTTGAGATTTGAACCCAGGTCTCCCTGACACATCAGTAATCCAGACCAGTGCAGGGCTCAGATGTAGGATATCACCTTCCAGCTGAGATCTCTCCCTCCTGCTTCTGTCTCAAAGATCTTCATCCTGAAATAACAAGGCACAGCAAGCAGAAGAAACAATTTGAAGAGGACAAGACTGGTATTGTGTTAGGAAGGCCGAAGTCGAGGATGAATGCTGAGTAGGATCTACACGTGTCCTCTTAGGTATAAACCTCGAACTAGAGACGGTTAACAGAGAAGGTGTTTCTGAGAGGAGTGTTGAAAGATGAAGGAGTATTAAGTCAGTCAATGGTTAAGAAAAAACGATGGCCACTGGCAGGTAGAATAATTAGGGCAAGAAGGCAGTGAGGAAGAGGAGACAGTCTTCTTGGAAGCTAAGCTGTAGGGCAGGGCGGCGGGTGTGGGCAGGGCGGCAGGTGTGAGCAGGGCTAGTGCAGTTGGTGCTGCTCCGCCCAGCAGGAGTCCAGGGCGTGTGGTCAATACGGAGGAAGGAGATAAATAGAAATGGATTTTGAATGTAGTGATACTAGGTTTGGATATTTTCTCAAGGCGGTATGTTACAATAGTACTTAAATTTTCAAGTGAGAGGCGATATGTTACAATATTACTTTAAATTTCAAACTGCATTTGATCAGCTTGTCAAAGAGTTTAAATGATTTATCTGAGGAATTCTTACTAAGAATGTGGGAGGAGGTAGTGTTGATCGCAGAACTGATTCTAGACCTTAGGTCCCACCATAGAACATATTCAGTTATAGTAACAACGACAATAAAAAGAGACTTTTATTGCCTTTAATAAAGGGAAAAGAAAGATTTATGTACTCTCTCAACATTAACCACAAAAAGTACAAAATAGGTACCAAGATCTGGTGCCTGGAAATTATATCTGCAGTTTTCATTGTGATATATAATTGGTTTGTAATGCCTTTAATAGGGAAGAGATTAGTAAAATAAAAACATAAAGTAGACAAAACGAAAGCTACTGTTTCCATACAGTTAGGACTGTAACATTTTTACCTACAGATGCAATATGAATTATCTTGGGACTATCACTGTATTGTTCTTATTGTGTTGTTGTTTTGTTTTGCATTTAACTATTTTCCCACTTTCTGATTCAGTGGCCCAATTCTTTCCACAATATTTGAGGTACTAGTACTTTTGAACTAGAGAATATATTTCCAGTCCTTAAAGAGCACACATGCAAAAATTAATACAAATGAGCCACAGGGACTTATGGGCTGCAAAACACAAGGCATTGCACTGAGTAAGGAAAGATTCAATATGTCAAAAAATGTCATATCCGAAGTTAGGAGGAAGAGAGTCCTACCCTCTCTGTAGGACTCTCTGTTGCAGTCTCACCTGGATCATCCATCTCTATGTAATTGCCCCATGACATTTAGGGCTCTGTGCTGAGCTGAGGGTAATCAACTGCCTAATTTTTCCTAGAATCCTAGCTGCTTGCTTGGAAAGGGAATTCTCTCCGGTATAAGTATTAGTTAGGGATGCCTGTGACTAAATCAAGGGTAATTAATATAGTATTTTATCCAGAAATGTATCTGTTGCTTTATTGCTTTCATTATTATTATTTTTTAACATCTTTATTGGAGTGTAATTGCTTTACAATGGTGTGTTAGTTTCTGCTGTATAACAAATTGGATCAGCTATACATATACATATATCTCCATATCTCCTCCCTCTTGCGTCTCCCTCCCACCCTCCCTATCCTACCCCTCTAGGTGGTCACAAAGCACCACGCTGATCTCCCTGTGCTATGCAGCTGCTTCCCACTAGCTATCTATTTTACATTTGGTAGTGTATATATGTCCATGCCACTCTCTCACTTCATCCCAGCTTACCCTTCCCCCTCCCCGTATATTATTTTAATGGTAATCTTTTGGCAAAATATTGTTTAATCAGCAACTTAATATTTTAGAGACAAAGATGGTTCACTGGTACATAGTGGATGCAAGCCGTGGTGTTTGTCAAGTAACTGAAGAGTTAGGCTCAAGTTTCCTTGTAAATGGTCACTCTCTCTCTCTCTATATATATATTTACCTTTACATTGCTAGAGGTAGCACAGATGCTAAGAAAAATGACTGGGTTTGAATCCTGACTGGCTGCTTGCAGGTTGTGTGACATTTGACCTCGGATCTCTGAGCCTGTCTCCTCAGCTATAAAAGCAGAACCACAGTGCCTCCTTTGGCTGTAAAGCTTATATGAAAATATATATTACTTTAAATGGTTTCTAGTTGTACTTGTTTTTCAACCACCCTAGTAACAAGGAAAACATGTCAGTGTCACAAAGTGCAACACTTTATATAGTCAAAGGTAAGATATCTATTCCTGGATTAAGAAACATACATTTCAAGAGCCCTACACATGAAAAAATTCAACATGCTGAAGCTTTAGATCAGAAATAAGCACATGTACACTAGATTATTATTTTTTAATTAATAAACTTTCTTTTTAGAGCATTTCTATGTTTACAGAAAATTGAGCAGAAAATTCAGTACCTCCCTACATTTTTTCTTATTAAAATCGCACATAGGTGTAATACATTTGTTACCAGTGATAAACCAATATTATTACATTATTATTAACTAAAGTCATTAGTTCATACTTGGGTTCTGTCTTTGTGATGCATAAAGATAGACCCTGTCTGCCTGTTGTGGGTCACCGGAAGTCAAGCAGAGCCTGAGTTTGCATGGAACTCTCTGCCTCACTTATAGCTGCATCAAATGGTACCAAGGGATATGATTCAAGTTCAAAGGGTGTCTGCTATAATGTGCATGATGATATGATTTTCTCTTTCCAACAAAATCTATGTCTTTTAAAAATCTATAAGGGAAATGTTCATCTGTTAAGTGACATCCCTTTTTCTTCTGTTGAAACGGAGGTTTAGAAAGGTTAAGTCACTTGCCTAGAAGCCCAAGGATAACAAGTGGCAGAAATGGAATTTGTACTTGAGTTTGCTGACTGTATGTCCAATATATTTCCCAGAGCTCCAGGGTGCTTCTGTGACAGCTCATGAGGGTTGGAATGCCTAAATGTATTATATTCAAAGGAATAAAAATAGCGAGGAGGAATATTCCCCTCTTCTCAAATGTTTCATACCTTAATAATTCATTTAATTAACACTGACCCAGTACTTATGCCTGGCACCCTGCTTGGCATGGAAGAGGCAAGAATTGAAGAGCATTGGTCAATTACCTATAGGAGATCAGAAAACATTTGGTTACACACACAGATAAACAGAGTATTACAAAGTGTTGAAACAATTGCAAAGCTAGGGATGTGCCCATGGTACTAGGAGAACACAAAGGAGGGGCAGCTGAGTGTAGCTGGGGAGAAAAGGTCTCATTTTTTATAAGCTAAGCTCATACTCTGATTCTTCTGGAGTTCTAGTGATGTAATTCTGAGGCCTGGACAGCCTTTGATGCTTCCCAAGTCTATAGTACACAGAGCTCTTTTTATGATTTGGCCTCTGCTTAAATCTCATTTCTCTTCCTAAACCCTGCCTTACAGGTTTAGTTGCCAGTTTCTGAATCTTCTTCGTCTCTTCAAGGACCACAGTTGTGTGTCCCACACACTGTATCTTCATTCCCCAGCAGAGGGCTCTGTCTGTAACTCAATAAATAAATAGAGGATGAATCTAGCAAGTTATGTTAAAATATATTACTGAATCGACAGCTATGTCTACACATGTTAACTCAGTTGCAGCAGTGAGGTAATTTTCTGTTTAATTCCAAATAGGATAATATTTGAAATAAAGTAGAACCATATTATCATCATAAAGACATTTGCAAAACTCATTCATTTAAGCTCCTGGGAAGCAGTGGAAAGTAGGAGATGATAATTTTATTTTACAGAAGGGAAAGCAATCTATACATGCACATACACTGCATTCTAGTCCTATCCCCTGAAACCTAGTGCCTACATCAGGTAAAAGTTTACTGCCCAGTAGTCCCATGGAATGATAGAAACAAAACCATTCTGAATGATTAGAGAATCTGGCTCTAGCCCCAGGATCACCAACAGACAGCTATGTAATCATAGACAGTTTCCCTAACCTCTGATGTGAGTTCTCTCTTCAGTACTACTAAGGATTCATTCAAAGCTCTCGACAGTATTTTGCACTTAAAAAGCAAAATCATGATTAGAGTGTTAGCTTCCTAAAGGCTTTCCAGTGTATTTAAATAAGTAAGACAAAGGTTAATCAGTTTAGATTCTTGGAGACCGGATCAATCACTCCATTAGTTGTTTTGCTGAACAGTTGTAAAAAGTTTAAGATTCTGAGAACTTTAAAGCATTTACTGTCCTAACCTAATGCTAGGGAGTATTTAGTCCCCCTCCTATACCTGGGGTTGAGCTTGTAACTTGAATGCAGCATGAGAATAGGATATGCAAAGAGATACCTCCCTATCTCCCATGGCCACACTGCTATCAGAGAGGTATTGGATCAGGCTTTTCCCTGTTCAGAATCCGTTGATGGCTACCCTTCTTTATAATAGTGTTTTAGAAACTGTTCTGTCCACTAGCCTGGTGAAGTTTTCCTCCATATGAAGAAAAAAACCCAAAAAACCAAAACCAAAACCAAACCCCCCAAAAAAACCCCCTATTTGTCCTTATTCACATAAGTTTGGGGAAAACTGTATATCCCTCTTGGAGAGTCACAACATACACTAACTTATTAGAAGCTTTGAGAAGCCCCACAATTAAGAAACTTGCATTACCTAACCAAAATCCCTCTCCTATTTCTTCCTTACTATCAGAACTCTGGCAACGTGTCCACATAAAACACTAATCTCTGTGACTTCCTTTTACCCAGAAGTTGGCTAAGTAACCCAGTCCTGGCCAATGAAATTTAAGCATTGTTGTTGGGTGGAGCTCCTGGAAAGAATATTTCAAAAGGAGAACCCCCCCTCTGCTAGCATCGTCCCTATATTTTCATCCCCTTTCTTCTTCGTATCTTGGACACAGACATGAAACATACAACAGGCATCTTGTGACCATGAGCAGGCAAATTGATTTGTTGGGATGGGAGAGCAGAAAGTTAGAAGGATTCTGGGTCCTATCACAGCTTCTCTAGCCCAGAGTTCCTACCTCTGAACTTCTGTAAAGCAGAAAAATACACCACCTATGTAAGCCGCTGTTTGTCAGCTTATCTTATTATTTGTGGCAAAATAATTCCTAAAGGTTACAACAGGAATTTATTACTGTTTAACTCCTAATAAAATTTTCTGGAAACACTTTCAGTGATGCTGCCTGTATTACTTTTCAATTGCTGCTGTAACAAATTAGGAAATAGAGGCTTAAAATAACACACATTTATTATCTGAAAGTAAGAAGTCTGATGTGAGTCTCACTGGGCTAAAATCAAGGCATCAGCAGAGCTGCATTACTTTCTAGAGACTCTGGAGGAGAATTTGTTTTCTTGCCCTTTCCAGCTCCTAGAGGCCCCTTGCCTTCCTTGACTCATGGTTCCTTCCTCCAACTTCAAATCCAGCAATGTTGAATCTCTCTATTCTTCTTCTGTACCCATATCTCTATCTTTCTCAACATAACTGGGAAAGGGTTTTAGCTTTTAAGGACTCATATAATTAGATTAGGACACTTTGGATAATCCAGGATCTCAAAATCTGTAAATATGATCACATCTTCAAAACCCCTTTTGCCATTTAAGGTAACGTGTTTACAGGATCTAGAAATTTGGAAGTAGACATCCTTGAAAGAAGGTAGACATCCTTCTGTCTACCAAACTACCCTGTAGGATAAATCTCATACTCCTTAGCACCAGTGTTTTATGATCTGAATTTAATGTCACTTTCCTAGTCATCCTTTCCTCCCCACTCTTTATTTTTCTTCTCCATTTTTCTCTCACATAAATACATATACCATGACCTGGCCAACTTTACTTTTCTGGTTAGGTCACAAGCCCATCCTTTACATTTTCAGAGCCTGGGGCAAGCATCCAAATGGAGGCCTACCTATCATATGTATAAATAGTGAAAAACTAAAAATCAACTATCGAATTGATAAATGGGTCATATCTTACTACTTTGACAAGTATACCTTGATAATGATCTTGAAGGCTCTGTTCAAATTTAGAATTTTCTTCTTCCCTCAGAATTCTACCCCAGAATGTGGCAGCACAAAAGGAAATTACCCTAAACCTTCACCCTGGTCCATGTTCAGAAGCCCACACATCTGAACAACCCAGCCCATTATTCCAAGCTCCAGCCACACTCCTAACAAACAACCAAGCCTTGGCCACCCTTCAGTAATATTGTTATGATAATATGGTGCAGTCTGCACCCAGAAGAATAAAGGTGGAAAGAAGTACTGTACAAGCCTGGGAACTCCAGTGACCTGGATATCCAGAGCGTGGTCTAGAAGGTGTAGTATGGGCTTTGGGAGGGGAGTAGTATGACCTGAGAAAGGATGGAGGTTGGCCCTTAAAGTTCAGGATTTAGGACACGAGCTCCTATTTCCCAGGTGTAAGCAAACTACTGCTTATATGCCTGGTTCAAAATTCTGCTCCGTATTTTCATACTAATATGATCTAATTTATTTCTCAAGATCCACCTAGTTTCTCAACCATTTTGTGGAAGCTTTTGTGACTCTCCTTCCTTATCCTAACTATAACATTTTACTTCCTTTTCAGAACCTAAAAAAAGGAAAAAAAAAAACCTTTGCTTTTAACAATAATAGCACATATATAGCATATAGCATATAAATGACATATAGTACGCATGGTATATATGAATTCATGCTGTAGCTATGATTTTAATATTACTTTACATATAGTAATGCCCTAATATTTATTGAGGGCATTGCACATACCATGCATTGTGCTATCCAAGCTATAGCTATTATGTAACATACTGCTACAACCACATGATTGCATTTTGTAGTTGTAGTTACTTACTTAAGTGTCTATGAGCACAAGGTCTGCATCCTCCTCCTTTCTGTGCTGTATTTACAGTAGATATGATGTGCTTATCACAGAATAAGTTTTAGATAAATGCTTGCAAAGTGAATGCAGGGCTGATAGGAACTTTGTATTTGTCTGATGCTATCAGTCTCCATTTGCCTTATTTTTTTCCTCTCCCTGGACCTGATCAATTTGATCTGCCAAACTGGCCACAGTAGTTTGTGTAAATGATGCAGTGAACAGCATTCTGAATGACTGAAGATACTTTTCTCACTATTTTCCTAACATGACTATTTTCAAGATACTATGGAAGGGCCTGGAGTTTGGACGTTTGATGAGAAAAGTAAAAGGCTTTGACAGGACAGATATCACTGAGAATGTTAGGAACATGGTTACTTTTCCAGTCATCATTCAACATGTTTATTTTGCAAACTAACTTAAGTGTTCCATGCTTGAGGGGCAAGTTTACAGAGAGTTAAAATACAAAGGAACAACTTGCCTATAAGAGATTTCAAGAGTTGTTTTTTAAAAGTGTTGAGCACATAACAATTTGTCACTGTTCTGATGTGTCTGTGGTATATTTAGCATTCACCTTACCTGTGAGTAAATGTCACACCCTTTGTCCCTTGAGCTGAACAAAAATTCTTATAAATTTCCTGTTTTAATGAGTTGATAATGCATTGGCAATGAATTATAGCCTACTTCCTAGTGAATTTGTAAAAAGAGCTTTTGGATATAAAAATCAACATTATTTATGTCCTTCAGTAAATATGAATAATGTATCAGTTTAGCTTAAGCTGAATAAATCAACTCAAACTTTAATACATGAAAACAAGTTACAAAATATTTGGAAAGAATCATCTTTCCCCAGAGATTTTTATAAAATTTATCTCAAATTTCTTATATATATTCATACATAGACATATAAATAAGTGAAAAGATAATAGTGAACACTGCTTATTGATATAAGCTGTTATTTTCTTTTATTTAGAAAGTAACATTTTTGTTCTATACAGTAAATTGCCAACTAAAACATCTTGGGATAGATGGAATCTGAGAAACTGAAACAAATTATATGGATCAATCAGATATTTATGCCCAAGGAGACTAGAAATGGAATGAACTTAAGTAAGTATATTTTTAACATACCTGGTTGTGACAACAGAAATAATAGATGAGGAACATAATTATCTAAAAAATCAGAAATTTTTTACCCTGCCCCTAAGGGAAACATGGCCCCTAATTTGTACATAAATTTTACTTATAGTTTGAGAGATGAGGTCGCCATCTCACAGTCACCTTAGTGTTCCAGTGAAATATGAATAGTTTCTAAAATCAGACAGACCTGGTTCAACCTCCAGTTTCACTACTAACTAACTGCATAACATCTGACAAGTCACTTGTCCTCTCTTAGCTTCCATTTACCTACCAAGTAAATATAATACTTAACTCTCTGGGTTGTTGTAAGGGTTACCTGAGACAATCCATATACAATGGCTGGAACGTTTCTAGGCATAAATGACTAAGAAATAATTACTATTTTTTCTTCCTACCCAACTTTGCATGAGTATCCTGCAATGAATCAAATAGCAAAATCCATATAAATTATGCCAAATACTAAGTTTGGGAACCAAAATGTAAACTAGGTTCTACATTAGACGTGAGGAAGAGACCTGAAATCTATGTTTATGGTACACACAACAAGGTTGAATAGAAACAGAAAAAAAAGTCACATTTGAAGGACGTCATTCAAATACCATCTCCTTGATGATTCACCTATGTACACAAACTCATCAGCTAAAACATCTTCTCTCTCCTTTAGCTTTCATTCAGTCAACATATTGGACTCTTACTATGAGCTGGCAAGTGTGTTAGGTGTTGGGGATTTAACAGTGCTCAAGAGATTAATGATTTGTAATTACCCAGTCAGTAGGGGGACAGGGGTTTTCAGTTTACAGGACATTTCAATGAAATATGATAATAGTGGTGGTAAATAGGATTCAGAGGAAAGGTCTGAGAAGAACTGTTTCCTGGGATGAGAAATAATGGCTGATTCAGCCAGGTGAAAGGATGCAAGGATCTGGGGGTCAAAATGGAGCAGTCCAGCCCTATGTTACAGTCCAAGAAAATGAGCAAAGTCTAGAAGTGAGCAGTCAGAATGGCCATCATCAAAAAATCTACAAACAATAAATGCTGGAGAGGGTGTGGAGAAAAGGGAACCCTCTTGCACTGTTGGTGGGAATGTAAATTGGTACAGCCACTATGGAAAACAGTACGGAGGTTCCTTAAAAAACTAAAATAGAACTACTGTATGACCCAGCAATCCCAGTACTGGGCATATACCCTGAGAAAACCATAAATCAAAAGGTGTCATGTACCACAATGTTCATTGCAGCACTATTTACAATAGCCAGGACATGGAAGCAACCTAAGTGTCCATCAACAGATGAATGGATAAAGAAGATGCGGCACGTATATACAATGGAATATTACTCAGCCATAAAAAGACACAAAATTGAGTTATTTGTAGTGAGGTGGATGGACCTAGAGTCTGTCATACAGAGCAAAGTAAGTCAGAAAGAGAAAAACAAATACCGTATGTGAACACATATATATGGAATCTAAGAAAAAAAGGTTCTGAAGAGCCTAGGGGCAGGAGAGGAATAAAGACGCAGACGTAGAGAATGGACTTGAGGACACGGGGTGGGGGAAGGGTAAGCTGGGACAAAGTGAGAGAGTGGCATGGACATATATACACTACCAAATGTAAAACAGTTGGCTAGTCGGAAGCAGCCGCATAGCACAGGGAGATCAGCTTGGTGCTTTGTGACCACCTAGAGGGGTGGGATATGGAGGGTGGGAGGGAGATGCAAGAGGGAGGAGATATGGGGATATATGTATATGTATAGCTGATTCACTTTGTTATAAGGCAGAAACTAACACACCATTGTAAAGCAATTATACCCCAATAAAGAAGTTAAAAAAAAAATGTCTAGAAGTGAGGTTTGGCCTTTCTGAAGAATTGAATTAGAAAAAAATCTCTAAGTCTACATAGAATGTAGAATAAAGAAAGGTGATGCCTGGCAAGAGACAAAATACACAAATAATCAAGAGATCAGAAGACCAGATCATGGAGGACTTGTTAACACTTTGGACTTGATACCAAGTAATGGGGAAAATCTTCCAATATCTCTGTAGACCCCTATTAAGTACGTATCTCTCTCATTCTATTTTGTATGATAGTTATTTGTTGACAAGTCTTGTCTCCCTTATGCAATATACTCTCCTTCAAAGCAGGATTCATATCTGATTCATCACTGCTTTCACCAGCACAGCACAAAACTTATATGTGCATTTCTCAATTTACAATTGACCTTCACAGGTGTTAACCTCATTAAATCCTCATCATAACCTTTTGAGAATGGCTTACTCATTGTTCCCTACCTGAAAATAAACTAATTGAGTTACAGAAAGATTAAATGACTGGTAAATGGAAAATCTAGGACATGAACACAGGAATTCTTCTTAACAGAATTGTTGGCGACTTAGAAATGTTCTACATCTGTACTATCTAATAATTTAGCTACTAGCCACATGTGGTTATTAAGCACTTGAAATGTGGCTAGTGCAACTGAAAAATAGAATTTTAAATTTTATGTAATTTAAATCAATTAAAATTTAAATAGCCATGTGTAGCTAAGGGCTGCCATTTGGACAGCACAGCTCTATGTTATGATATCTCATCACTATTGCTTATTAAATGGGTGCCAAATAAGCACATGAGTAAGTTGGGGGATTATTCCATCATTATGCTATTCATACATGATTTTGGGTTCTATGTCAGTTACATCCTTGAAATATTTTGTTTATAGACCTCAATGAAACTCATACATTTTTTTTACCATATTGGGCCCCCCAAAACGTTCTATCATAATTGACTTTCCTCATGAAGACATACATTCTTTAAGCTTTTAGAGCATTGTTGTAACAGCAATTTAATATGTTTGAAATGATTTTTTTATTATATTACCTATAAATTTTTAAAAGTTAATAATCTTCTTATGAATGGTATTGCTTTTCCTTTAAGTTAGCCAGAATATCACATTCTTCATGCATTCTATGACAGGTCATTAAATAAATACATGCTGAGTGGATTAGTTTCCTAGGGCTGCCATAACAACATATCATATACCAAGTGGCTCAAATAACAGAAGTTTATTTTCTCACAGTTCTGGAGGCTGGGAGTCCAAGATCAAGTCGTCTGCAGGGTTGGTTTCCTCTGAGGCATCTCTCCTTGGCTGGCAGATGGTTATCCCTCTGGATACAAGCACCTCTGGTGTCTCTCTGTATGTCTTTATATCTCCTCTCCTTATGAAGCTGGATTAGTGCCCACCCTAAGAGCCTCATTTTAAGTGAACCGCCTCTTTAAAGGCCCTAACTCAAATACAATCACATTCTGAGTTCCTGGGGTTGGTTAAGGCTTCAACATATGAATCTGGGGAGTGGGGCACAATTCAGCCCATAACATCACCCTTCCAGACCCTCTATTTCTTTGTCTGTTTTTTACAGGCACTCCTGAAGAGTGGTCTGAGAACAAAATTGGAGAGCATTAAATCATTTTTATAACTATCATGCACTTTTTAAGTGTGTAGTCTGATACAAGAGATGTTTGATTTAGACAAAACACTTTTCTTCTTCAAATCTTTATAAGACAGAAAATTAAGTGGAAAATGCCAGAGGCCAATCATTAATTTCCAACAAGCATTTTAAAGTACAATGGCCTATAATTTTTTATCAGGGCTCTTAAAATGTTAATCATTTTATTTTCTATACTAAAAATGTAATTATCATTAAATTTAATCCTGCAAGCTAAACATTTTTAAAGTATATTTCTTCCTGCACATGTACTTCTGATTTTAACATTTGTTTTCTTAGGATAAGTTTCAACCAATGAAATAATTGAAAGTTGCTTTATATGCCAGCAGTATTTTTTTTTAACTTTTGCAACTTAAAATAAAAGGCACATGTTGGTAAGTAACAGTGGAATGCCATAAAAGATAGGCCTTATCCAACATTAACCTGTGTTAATTTTGTCTATACCAGACACTAAATGATTAAATGCATGATATGCTAATAAAGGGGAAAGTAATAATGACATAACATTCAGATCTTTAGTGGCTCATATCTTCAAATGGAGAGGCAGTGTGGAAATAGTCCCAGTTGGAGCGAGAGTCATGCTCTTACCACTTCTTAGCTGAGTGATTCTGAGTAAGTTACTCAATCTCTCTGAGCCCTGGGTTTCATCCATTCATGAAACCCAGGTACTAGGATCCTTATCTCCTATTTTCTTTAATCCCATTATGGTGTCTATAGCTTCTTTCTGGTAGAATTAAAAGTCCTAGAGAAAAATCAGCCTTGCTGATCATTGATATGGCTTTTTTTTTTTTTTAACCATATCAATGACCATATCAGTGGTGTTTTTGCTGTGAATAGAAAGTGAGGTGGTTAGTCCCTTCCCTTTACCAAGTGAGCACAAATATTGGAAACCTAGAAAATGACTTTTATTCAACAAGTAACTCTAAGCTCTCAATATTATTGTCTTACAATATTATTATCTAAATCTTAAGAGAGTTGGAATTTTGAGGAGTCTTGGTATGATTGGTCTAGCCAGTCTCTTTTCCTAATTGCCTAGTTCTATTGCACTAAACACATGGATAAGGCCTCAATAACCCTTCTACTGTGGGACATCATATTTTGTCCCTCAAATTTCCTGAGAGGTGCCACTATGTCTTTATCAAATTTTTACTTCCCCTTCTTCCTAGAGCCTGGGTTCTTTTAAACTTAAATCTCCTACCTCTTCCTTTACCCACTCCTCTTTCAGGCTATAGCCTTTCCTGCAACTAATATTGTTGGAAACTTTCAGGCCTCCAAGCTCAAGTACGAGTGACAGTTTCTCGTTATTCACAGAGGAGGGCAGGGGAGATGGATATAGGGAAGGCAGTTACTTAGGATACCCTGCTTTTATTTTTCTTTTCTTCTTTCTAAATTTCTTTGATCATCCTCAGAGAACTGGAAAAAATATAAACATTACATTTAAGGGGCGTGTGAATTTATCTCCTACCAATAGTTCTCTCCTGTTTAATACTGAAGATTTGTACCCCCTTTGTTAACATAATTTGGAAGCAGTTTTACAAAAAGCCTAAGTGCAAGCTTATGACCTACACTTGGGAACTTCTCATTCATGAGGAGTAATTTCAATCCCCTATTCCTGTGATGAATGGGGACTGAGCGGGTTGCTGAACACAACTTGTCCCACTTAGAAGTTGGGGGGGGGTGCTGACCCCTCAGGGATTACACAACTAGTTAGCATGCCAGAGTCTCATTCGGTATAGGAATTAACCAGACAAACGTTTCCACTAATTAAGAATGCACACCACCCACAGAATCAAGAAAGGGCTATCAACCTGTTGATCCTGTTCACCACCAGGCAAACGCCAGGATCTGAGTGACATAGAAGCAAAGAACAACAATAACAAAAACCTGTATATTCACTTAGTATTGGATGGGGCCATGCCCAAGCTCCTGGCTCAGGTTTTGTTTTAGATTTCATTTCTTTGTTTTACATTTCTTCTACTAATTTTACTTTTCATAATTAAAAATATCACTCAAAAAATAGAATTTTTGCTTTATTATTTGAAAGGGAAACAGCACAAATTGAAAAAATATTCAGTTAGCATTATTATTAATCATAAATGATGAAAATATTATAGTACTTGTGGGAAAGATTAAAACAGGCAACTCTGGGTAATTTTCTTAAAAGCAGACTGCTATTTCACATATATTCATAACAAATATTTCTAGTACATTTACTTATTGATACCATCTATATGTGAGTTAATGGGAAGGTCAGAGGGGTATAGTTCAAGACTAATACTGTTGAATGTATATCTGCAGTAGTAATTCATGTCTGCCTGCACTTGGCTACATGATTATTAGGAATGGTCTAATCTGTGATAACAGTACCTGCCATTTATTGGGTGTGCCTACCATGAACCAGGAAATATAAGTACCGCAATTGTGTCATAGGAAATAGAATTCTCCCCCAGAGGTTCAGATGAAGCAGCTTTAGTGAATGGACTTTAATGGATTTACAGATGTGTTGGCAAAGTTAAGGGAACAAACAAGCATGGTGAGTCACCCAGAGACTAGAAATGATGGCAAGGGCTTACCACTTGTAGGATTGAAGAGAAGGAGAATAAATAGAGTATCAAACCTCATTGAGAGCTTGAAACTGCCCAGCTCTGGCTTCAAATCTCTCTTTTTTTCCCCTAACAATTAGATGCCTATCTTATTGATTTATCACTTCTTAACTAAAATTATATTGATTTATGCACCTTTTTTATTTCTTCCCGGGGGTTGGAACACAGGAACTCTTTGATATTTATCTTTAAAGCCCTCAGAGTGCTCAGTCTGGGTTTTGCCCCATAGCAGGGGCACAGCATTTAATTAAGAATGAATGAGTAAGTTAATTCAGAATGTGTCTGATGCCATTTAAAAGCTCCTATTATAAGAAAAGCTCTTTAGTAATCTCTGCCGACATTCTTCTATAGAGAAAATTTGTTTTATGAAAATGAAGCAGAGTTTCTATTTTGAACTTGCAAAGAAAAGGTCTTGAGAAATAAATAATAGATAATATACCTTTGGTGTATATAAAACAGTCTGAATAACTAGTGCCTTAAAAGCTGGAATCTTTTAAGAAGACACCTTAGAAACAACAATAGCATTCTTGGCATTCAGGTCAGCTAGACTCAGATGGTGTTTTCTTTCAGATATACAGTTTCTATCATTGGGTGAATGAAATTTTTCCTTTCTAATTTTAAATTAGTACCAAGAACAAGTTACTCATCTGTAAAATGATGGCTGTTTTGTTCAATCATCTGAAGCTTATTTTGATGCCAACAATGTAAGTCACTGTTACAGGTATTGGAAATGCAGAGATGGGCAAAAGACAAAATTCCTTTCCCTGTGGAGTCTATACTCAAATCTGGGGAAACAGAAAATACACACAAAATAAAATTTTAAATATAATGTCAGGGATTTTTTTTTCCTAGAGAAATAGAAATATTTTTTATTCATAAACTACTGGAAACATTCTGTTATATATTTTACTACATTTTTTCCTGATATTTGCCTACCTATTCTTTTTTCTTTTAACACCATTATTAGAGTATAATTGCTTTACAATGGTGTATTAGTTTCTGCTTTATAACAAAGTGAATCAGCTATACATATACATATATCCCCATATCTCCTTCCTCTTGCATCTCCCTCCCACCCTCCGTATCCCATCCCTCTAGGTGGTCACAAAGCACCGAGCTGATCTCCTTGTACTATGTGGGTGATTCCGCCTAGCTATTTTACATTTGGTAGCGTATATATGTCCATGCCACTCTCTTACTTCGTTCTAGCTTACACTTCCCCCCACCCCCCCGTGTCCTCAAGCCCATTCTCTACATCTGCATCTTTATTCCTGTCCTGACCCTAGGTTCTTAAGAACCTTTTTTTTTTTTTTTAGATTCCATATATATGTGTTAGCATACGGTATTTGTTCTTCTCTTTCTGACTTACTTCACTCTGTATGACAGTCTATAGGTCCATCCACCTCACTACAAATAACTCACTTTCCTTTCTTTTTATGGCTGAGTAATATTCCATTGTATATACGTGCTACATCTTCTTCACCCATTCATCTATTGATGGATGCTTAGGTTGCTTCCATGTCCTGGATATTGTAAATAGAGCTGCAATGAACATTGTGGTACATGACTCTTTTTGAATTATGGTTTGCTCAGGGTATATGTCCAATAGTGAGATTGTTGAGTCATATAGTAGTTCTATTTTTAGTTTTTTAAGGAACCTTCATACTGTTCTCCGTACTGGCTGTGTCAATTTACATTCCCACCAACAGTGCAAGAGGGTTCCCTTTTCTCCACACCCTCTCCAGCATTTATTGTTTGTAGATTTGTTGATGATGGCCATTCTGACTCGTCTGAGGTGATACCTAATTTCTCTAATGATTAGTGATGTTGAGCATCCTTTTATGTGTTTGTTGGCAATCTGTACATCTTCTTTGCAGAAATGTCTATTTAGGTCTTCTGCCCATTTTTGGATTGGGTTTTACGTTTTTTTGACATAGAGCTGCATGAGCTGCTTGTAAATTTTGGAGATTAATCCTTTGACAGTTGCTTCATTTGCAAATATTTTCTCCCATTCTGAGGGTTGTCTGTTCATCTTGTTTATGGTTTCCTTTGCTGTGCAAAAGCTTTTAAGTTTCATTAGGTCCCATTGGTTTATTTTTGTTTTTATTTCCATTTCTCTAGGAGGTGGGTCAAAGAGGATCTTGCTGTGATTTATGGCATAGAGTGTTCTGCCTATGTTTTCCTCTAAGAGTTTGATAGTGTCTGGCCTTACATTTAGGTCTTCAATCCATTTTGAGTTTATTTTTGTGTATGGTGTTAGGGAGTGTTCTAATTTCATTCTTTTACACATAACTGTCCAGTTTTCCCAGCACCACTCATTGAAGAGGCTGTCTTTTCTCCACTGTATATTCTTGCCTCCTTTATCAAAGATAAGGTGACCATATGTTTGTGGGTTTATCTCTGGGCTTTCTCTCCTGTTCCATTGATCTATATTTGTGTTTTTGTGCCAGTACCATACTGTCTTGATTACTGTAGCTTTGTAGTATAGTCTGAAGTCAGGGAGCCTGATTCCTCCAGCTCCGTTTTTCTTTCTCAAGATTGCTTTGGCTATTCGGGGTCTTTTGTGTTTGCATACAAATTGTGAAATTTTTTGTTCTAGTTCTGTGAAAAATGCCACTGGTAGGTTGATGGGGATGGCACTGAATCTGTAGATTGCTTTGGATAGTATAGTCATTTTCACAATGTTGATACTTCCAATCCAAGAACATGGTATATCTCTCCATCTGTTTATAGCATCCTTAATTTCTTTCATCAGTGTCTTATAGTTTTCTGCATACAGGTCTTTTGTCTCCTTAGGTAGGTTTATTCCTAGATATTTTATTCTTTTTGTTGCAATGGTAAATGGGAGTGTTTCCTTAATTTCTCTTTCAGATTTCTCATCATTAGTATATAAGAATGCAAGAGATTTCTGTGCATTAATTTTGTATCCTGCTACTTTACCAAATTCATTGATTAGCCCTACTAGTTTTCTGGTAGCACCTCTAGGATTCTCTATGTATAGTATCATGTCATCTGCAAACAGTGACAGCTTTACTTCTTCTTTTCTGATTTGGATTCCTTTTATTTCTTTTTCTTCTCTGATTGCTGTGGCTAAAACTTCCAAAACTATGTTGAATAATAGTGGTGAGAATGGACAACCTTGTCTTGTTCCTGATCTTAGCGGAAATGGTTTCAGTTTTTCACCATTGAGAATGATGTTTGCTGTGGGTTTGTCGTATATGGCCTTTATTATGTTGAGGTAAGTTCCCTCTGTGCCCACATTCTGGAGTGTTTTATAACGGGTGTTGAATTTTGTCAAAAGCTTTTTCTGCATCTATTGAGGTGATCATATGGTTTTACTCCTTCAATTTGTTAATATGGTGTATCACATGGATTGATTTGCATATATTGAAGAATCCTTGCATTCCTGGCAAAACCCCTCTTGATCATGGTGTATGATCCTTTTCATGTGCTGTTGGATTCTGTTGGTTAGTATTTTGTTGAGGATTTTTGCATTTATGTTCATCAGTGTTACTGGTCTGTAGTTTTCTTTTTTTGTGAAATCTTTGTATGGTTTTGGTGTCAGGGTGATGGCCTCCTAGAATGAGTTTGGGAATGTTCGTCCCTCTGCTATATTTTGGAAGAGTTTGAGAAGGATAGGTGTTAGCTCTTCTCTAAATGTTTGATAGAATTCGCCTGTGAAGCCATCTGTTCCTGGGCTTTTGTTTGTTGGAAGATTTTTAATCACAGTCTCATTTTCAGTGCTTGTGATTGGTCTCTTTATATTTTCGATTTCTTCCTGGTTCAGTCTTAGAAGGTTGTGCTTTTCTAAGAATTTGTCCATTTCTTCCAGGTTGTCAATTTTATTGGCATATAGTTGCTTTTAGTCATCTCTCATGATCCTTTGTATTTCTGCAGTGTCAGTTGTTACTTCTCCTTTTTCATTTCTAATTCTATTGATTTGAGTCTTCTCCCTTTTTTTCTTGATGAGTCTGGCTGATGGTTTATCAATTTTGTTTATCTTCTTAAAGAACCAGCTTTTAGTTGTATTGATCTTTGCTACTGTTTCCTTCATTTCTTTTTCATTTATTTCTGATCTGATCTTTATGATTTCTTTCCTTCTGCTAACTTTGGGGGGTTTTTTGTTTTCTGATTGCTTCAGGTGTAAGGTTAGGTTGTTTATTTGAGATTTTTCTTGTTTCTTGAGGTAAGATTGTATTGCTATAAACTTGCCTCTTACAACTGCTTTTGCTGCATGCCATAGGTTTTGGGTCGCCATGTTTTCATTGTCATTTGTTTCTAGGTATTTTTTGATTTCTTCAGTGATCTCTTTGTTATTTAGTAGTGTATTATTTAGCCTCCATGTGTTTGTATATTTTACAGATTTTTTCCTGTAATTGATATCTAGTCGTATAGTGTTGTAGTCAGAAAAGATACTTGATAAGATTTCAAATTTTCATAAATTTACCAAGGCTTGATTTGTGACCCAAGATATGATCTCTCCTGGAGAAAGTTCCTTGAGCACTTGAGAAGAAAGTGTATTCTGTTGTTTTTGCATGGCGTGTCCTATAAGTATCAATTAAGTCCTTCGTGTTTAATGTATCATTTAAAGCTTGTGTTTCCTTATTCATTTTCATTTTGGATGATCTGTCCATTGGTGAAAGTGGGGTGTTAAAGTCCCCTACTATGTTTGTGTTACTGTCAATTTCCCCTTTTATGGATGTTAGCATTTGCCTTATGTATTGAAGTGCTCCTATGTTAGGTACTTAAGTATTTACAATTGTTATATCTTCTTCTGGGACTGATCCCTTGATCATTATGTAGTGTTCTTCTTTGTCTCTTGTAATAGTCTTTCTTTTAAAGTCTATTTTGTCTGATATGAGAATTGCTACTCCAGCTTTCTTTTGATTTCCATTTGCATGGAATATATTTTTCCAACCCCTCACTTTCAGTCTGTATGTGTCCCTAGGTGTGAAATGAGGCCCCTGTAGACAGTATATATATTTGTCTTATTTTTGTATCCATTCAGCCAGTCTATGTCTTTTGGTTCGAGCATTTAATCCATTTACATATAAGGTAGTCATTGATATGTACGTTCCTATTACCATTTTCTTAATTGTTTTGGGTTTGTTATTGTAGGTCTTTTCCTTCTCTTGTGGTTCCTGCCTAGAGGAGTTCCTTTAGCATTTGTTGTAAAGCTGGTTTGGTGGTGCTGAATTCTCTTAGCTTTTGCTTGTCTTTGAAGGCTTTAATTTCTCTATCGAATCTGAATGAAGTCCTTGCTGCATAGAGTAATCTTGGTTGTAGGTTTTTCCCTCTCAACTCTTTAAATATATCCTGCCACTCCCTTCTGGCCTGCAGAGTTTCTGCTGAAAGATCAGCTGTTAACCTTATGGGGATTCCCTTGTATGTTATTTGTTGTTTTTCCCTTGCTGCTTTCAATATTTTTTCTTTGTATTTAATTTTTGATAGTTTGATTAATATGTGTCTTGGCATGTTTCTCCTTACATTTATCCTGTATGGGACTCTCTGTGCTTCCTGGACTTGATTAACTTTCTCATATTAGGGAAGTTTTCAACTATAATCTCTTCAAATATTTTCTCAGTCCCTTTCTTTCTCTCTTCTTCTTCTGGGACCCCTATAATTCAAATGTTGGTGCGTTTAATGTTGTCCCAGAGGTCTCTAAGACTGTCCTTGATTCTTTTCATTCTTTTTTCTTTATTCTGCTCTGTGGTAGTTATTTCCACTACTTTATCTTCCAGGTCGCTTATCCGTCTTTCTGTCTCAGTTATTCTGCTATTGATTCCTTCTAGAGAATTTTTAGTTTCGTTTATTGTGTTGTTCATCATTGTTTGTTTGCTCTTTAGTTCTTCTTGGTCCTTGTTAAACGTTTCTTGTATTTTCTCCATTCTATTTCCGAGATTTTGGATCATCTCTACTATCATTATTCTGAATTCTTTTTCAGGTAGACTGCCTGTTTCCTCTTCCTTTGTTTAGTCTGGTGGGTTTTTACTTTGCTCCTTCATCTGCTCCGTATTCCTCTGTCTTCTCATTTTGCTTAACTTACTGCATTTGGGGTCTCCTTTTGTCAGGTTGTAGGTTTGTAGTTCCCATTGTTTTCAGTGTCTGCCCCCCAGTGGCTAAGGTTAGTTCAGTGGGTTGTGTAGGCTTCCTGGTGGAGGGGACTGCTGCCTCTTTTCTGGTGGATGAGGCTGGATCTTGTCTTTCTGGTGGACAGGATCTCATCTGGTGGTGTGTTTTGGGGTGTCTGAGACCTTATTATGATTTTAGGCAGCCTCTCTGCTAATGGGTGGGGTTGTGTTCCTGTCTTGCTAGTTGTTTGGCATAGGGTGTCCAGCAATGTAGCTTGCTGATCGTTGAGTGGAGCTGGGTCTTAGCGTTGAGATGGAGATCTCTGGGAGAGCTTTTTCCGTTTGATATTACGTGGAGCCAGGAGGTCTCTGGTGGACGAATGTCCTGAACTCGGCTCTCCCACCTCAGAGGCACAGGTCTGACACCTGGCTGGAACACCAAGACCCCGTCAGCCACATGGCTAGGTGTGTGGTGAGTTTCGTGGCTTTTGGGAAGTCTGAGGTCTTCTGCCAGCATTCAGTAGGTGTTCTGTAGGAGTTTTTCCACATGTTTGTGTATTTCTGATGTATTTGTGGGGAGGAAGGTGATCTCCATGTCTTACTCCTACACCATCTTGAAGGTCTCTGGCTCTGTCAGGGATTTTTATGTGGTTTAAAAATAACAAAGTAGAGTGAGGGTATAAGATATGATGTGAGGTGTTATTTTAAATTGGGTGGAGAGAGAAGGCCTCTTTTGGGAGGAGACATTCCAACCGAGACTTTAATAAAGTGAGGAAAGTGCTGAGCAGATATTGAAAAATAAATACCAGGTTAAGGGATTGGCAATGTATTTAAAATAGATAAAATAAATATAAGAAAGGATTACATTGAGAAATTGAGTTAAATACAATGCATAAAAAATGTTGTAATCTATAATAGATATATAAATTTATATTATGTATTGGTTTCTTAGGGCTGAGGAACAAATTACCACAAACTATGTGGCTTAAAATAACAAAAATTATTTTCTCACAGTTTTGGAGCCTAGAAGTCTGAAATCAAGGTGTCAGCATAGCCATACTCCCTCTGAAATCCTTGTTGTTTTCTTCACTAGCTTCTGGTGATTCACTGGCAATCTTTGGTGATTCTTGGTTTGAAGCTGCATTAAAATTCAATCTCTGCGTTCTCCCCGTGTGTCTCTGTCTTCATATGGCATCTCATAATGATGTCAAATTGCTTTAGGGATCCACCCTACTTCAGTAGGACCTCATCTTAATTAGTTACATCTGCAATGACTTTTTTACCAAATTAGGGGCACATTTAGAGGTACTTCAACGTATCTTTGTGTGTGTGTGTGTGCACGCACGCGTGTGTGTGTGTGATGGGGGGACACAACTGAATGGATAGTGTGGTGCTATTATGGAAAGGGATTTCTTTTTTTAATATATGTATTTTAATTAATTTTTATTGGAGTATAGTTGATTTACCATGTTGTGTTAGTTTCAGATGTACAGCAAAGTGAATCAGTTATACATATAGATATATCCACTCTTTTTTAGATTCTATTCCCATAATGGTCATTACAGAGTATTGAGTAGAGTTTCCTATGCTATACAGTAGGTACATATTAGCTATCCATCCTATATATAGTAGTGTGTAAGATTTCTTACTTTGATAGTCTTTTTGAAGGGAAGTAAGAAGAGTTAGGAATGGATGACAGAGGAGACTAATGACTATTTTTTCCTTTTGGGGGAAATATTTTCTCAGTGTGTCTTAGGTTAAAAGTAGAATTCTAGAAGGCAAAATAAACCCGGATCTTTGATAAACTTTATGTAAAGTTCTAGAATCATTTTTTCCTCACAGGATTAAAAGAAAGAAGAGCTGTTTTAATTCTGGCGTCTATATCATTAGAAGCATGTCAAAGGAAATATTTTTAATTTGAAGTATAAATCTAGCTATGGTGAACTGAAAGAAATATTCTACTTATGCCTGAGGTCAAAGATGAGGTTAAACTAAACAATGATTGAGAATAATTAAAAATTGAGAACAATATTAAATTATATCTAAAGCACCGGGTTCTTTAAAAAAACATTCATGGACTATCTACAACTCTTTTTAAGGCTATACTTTTTAATCAAATGTTTGATTTTTTTCTATGTTTTTTCATGTGAGTGTATGCATGTGTATGTGTGTGAATGCCTCTGTGTGTGTGTGTTTTCCAAATATGGCAAAGTGAACAATTATATAGATTACTTTATGAAGCCACGACTGTTGCAATATTGAATCTAGTATGGAAGAAAAGTCAGGATATTTGGAACCAGAAAGTATGAATTTCTGCTCAACCACCACATATCTGCCTGTTCTTGGAAAAATTAGCTCAGCCTCTGTAACAAAATCGTCTCATTTGTCAGGATTGGTAAGAGGATTAAATAACTGAGATATAGCACTTGTCCCTGATATAACTTAGGTTATCTATGAATTTTAATTCTCTCTCTCTCTAGTAATAGTTTACTCTAATTATAGCTGAATTGCCAAGGAGGAAGTAACTTTTTAAAAACTAAGCCAATGCAATTATATAAAAAAAATTGATTGTAAGCCATCTCTGTATCTTTCAGAGTGCCTAGAAAAATTCTCCATTTCAACTATGCGTTGAAAGAGTGAATGATCATAACAGAAACTTAGCCCAGCAAAACTAGATCCCTTATTCCTCAGGGGCTCTTAAAAAGTCTTCCCAACAACATAACAGTATCTCTCCATGATTTTCCTGCTCTTAAATGTTATCACTTTTTCTCACCTTGTCATCTGCTGTGGTTCCATTCTTGCCTTCATCTAATTAACTCTCTACATCATAACCAGGGTGAGCTTTTAAAATACAAGTTAGTTGTCATCACTTTCCTCCTTACAAACTACGAAAGAATTCCTATTGCCCTAGAGTGCAATATAAAGTTCTTTTCACAGTCCTGAGGGCTCTATAAGCCCTGGCATTTGCTTACCACCCTGCCCTCATTTCACATCACTCATCCTCATGTTCACTGGCCCCTGTTTCTAGATTTCAAACACAAGACCAGTTTTGCTTTGGTCCTCTGATCTTGTGTTAACTTGGCGTTCTCTCTACTAGATCAGCCCATAATTTCAATTATCCGTTCATTCCTTTACCCACTTATTAAAAAAAAGTATTTATTGAGTATCTCCTATATGTTAGGCATGGTTTCAGGAGTTGTTGACACAGCTGTAAGCAAAAGAGACAGCAAACCCTGCTCATGTGTGGCTTTAGTCTGTAGGGAAATATTGACAATACAAATAAACAAATAAATACACAGTACATAGGAGGTGATGAGTGCTACGGGGAAAAATAAAGCAGGAAAGGAGTTTAAGGAGAACTGCAGATGAGGTACTCATCATTTTACCATCTGAAATGAATATTTTAAATAGTGTGGCAGGAAAGGGCTCCTTGGTAAAGTGAGTAAAGATCTGAAAGAAGTGACAGAGTGAGGCATGCTGATATTGGCAAGAAAAGCAGTCCTGGCAGAGAGAACTGCTAATGCAAAGACTGAGGTAGGAGATCGATCAAGGTACATAAGCTGGAGCTTCATAATAGATGTATAAGAGAAGGAAATTCGATCAAAGGTATAATGGTGTGGAGATACTGCTGGATTTTGTAGGACCTTCTGACAACTTTGCACTTCATTCCAAGTGAGATGGAGAGCCATTGGTAGGCTTTGAAACTCTGAGTGACTGATAAAACCAATGTTTTCAGACTGTAGGATGGTTCTTCCTTATCATGACAAATATTTGTTGAATGACTGAGTACAGTTAATGGACTTTATTTTTTTAAAAAAGTGTATCCACTTTCAAGCTACTACTTACTCTTGTGTTATGTAATGTTGGAGCGGTAAAATAAACCCAATCCATAGATTTGCTATTGAACCTGAGTAAACTAACTTATCTTTAGCAAATGCATATAAAGTATCTAAGAGTTAGCGTGCTGCCTGTCGCCCCTTTGCCTTTCCTGAGATTAACATGCCAAGTACTAAGAAGCTAGACTTCATAAGCTTTTGTTTCCAATTTCTGTGCTCACTGTGAAAATGATACCAAAGCTCTGAAGTAAAAATTGCTTGACATTCCACTTCATGTCACTGTTTGCTGAAAGACTGAGAAGACCCAGGCAGTGTAGAAAATCTTTACTGTCTTATTTTTTTCTGTTTCTTCCACTGAGCATAGGGGCTTTCAAATGAAGAATAGCTTTATTTCTTCCTGAGAAGAAGCTGAGCGATATCTCTTCACACCTCTGATGTTAGCATTTCACATTTAAACAACTCTGCTTTTCTCTATGATATTTAAAACAGTCTGAATCCATGCCATTATTCAGTTAAAGCAAACAACAATAAATGGGGACATGGATAATTTGGTATTTAGTGCAGTGGGGAGAAATAAATGGGCTTTGGAAACAGATTTTAGTTTGAATTCTTGCTTTGTCATTTACTCATGCTGTCATAATTGTCAAGTTATTCCCACTTAAGAGCATTTTTATCTAGAGAAAAAGTAAATAGTGTTTGTTAATTTAATGATATAATGTGAGTAAAGCACTTACTGTAGTCCCCATCACATAGGTTTTCAGTAATTGTTACACTTTTTGTAGTTAATGATGGTGTTAGCCCAACTTTTCCTGGTTATCCTCTCTCAAAGACTTCACCTTGTTCCTTTTAGTTGCATTGAGGTACAGGTATCCCCACTTTTCAAAGCTGGCTTTATGTCACTTTGTTTTTATGAAAGACCTACATTAGTACCGGTTTTCACTAACTAAAAGAAATCCAAAGAATATTTTTGCTTTTATGACAAAACAAAGGTAATTGTTTCTTTACTTTACACCATTTCAGCTTGTGAAAGTTTTCTTAGGAATATTCTATTTTTAGAGGTCTAGGGAAACCTGTATCTTGAAACCTAACCAGAGCAAGATATTCTTCGACAATTATTTCTTCTATCAAATATAAGGCAGGACATGGTAGTAACACAATAGAAAATACACAAAGTAATGTGTAACCACAGAAGGAGTGATAGATTCATCCAGGAAAGAGCTAATAGTATTAGACAAGTTACTTCACCCATCTGTGCCTCGATTAATAAAATAAAGATAGTAATAATGATACTTGCTTTTCAGTGTTTTTTTTTTTTTAATGTCTGAAATGAGGTGATACACATAAAATCACTTTAAGAAGTGCCTGATAGATCATAAGTGCTGCATAATTATGAGCCTTTTTCTCTGAGAAGTTTCTCACAGACTGGCTGGGCTCCAGAATCACTAACGTGCAACAAATGCTGCTTACAATTGTCTCAAGGAAAATGCTGCTTTTTTTTTTTTTTTTTCTTCAAAATATGGGACTAAAAAAGTGAGCCTTTGTTTTGTTTTTCTAATATCTTAATCCTTTCTCTTCATCCCATGTGGCATATACTTATCCTTTCGGTTCAATACCAGGTTAATATTTTCAACCCAAAGGCAATTATCTAGTAAACCTTCATACAATAAGTCACTTTGTTAACAATAGATTTAGAGATTCCAAAAGGGAAACTTGTGTTGAGTAAAATACAGAGAGTTCTATTTATCTGAATATCAGAAATGCCATTTTAAGAATTGCTGAAGCTGAATATTTGAAAGATTAAGAGGACATGACAAGAAACATTTCGGTAATGGCGTAGAATTTTTCACCTTGTCACATTACATAGCAGTGCCCTGTAGTGCTGCTATTTACAAGATATTAAAAAAATAATAACTCTGCTGTATTTGAGTTGCTTTACCATTCCGTCCACACCAAAAGCATTTAATCTGTGTTATAAAATAATTGTAGGGACTGTGCAGTTAATACTTATCTACAAGATAGTGGAAAGTACAGAGTGATAATCGGCTCTAAGTCAGAAGGTATGAATTTGAACCCTGGAGCTAACTTTTAATCATTTTCTGAAGTTGGGTGAGATAACATTTCTGGGGATTGATTTCTTTATGTAAAAGCTAAAGATAAAAACAGCTACCATATTGTGCAATTATGAAGATACAATGAGATATCTTTGTTATACATAAAGTTCACCATAATTTATTTGAATCTTAACCTGATTGTGCCAGTGGTTATTATATATCCTTGGACCAACTCGGACTCAAGTTTTAACTGTAAACTTAAGAGGTGGATTTAGTTTGTAATTCTCAACCTTTAGCAGACATAAAAATTTTCTAGGCGGTATGTTTAAAATACAGATTTCCAAATCCTATCCTCAAAGAATTGCGTCAATATGCCTTGCACGTGTCCTAGTAACCCATGTTGAACAAGTTCTCCAGAGGATACTCCCAAAGGTGGGTCATACATCATGCTTTGGTAAATACTGGATAAAATGATTTCTAAGTTCCGTTTTGGTTCTTAAAAGGCATGCATGTATACTTTAAAAATGTTAGTCCATGTTATTATATTTTCAATGGTAAACAATCTAATTATAAAATATGAGCAACTTTTTAAATCGTATACTTTTTGGGGGGATACAACACACGTACAATAACGTTCACTAGTTTTAAGTGTGCAGCTCAATGAATATTCACAGATATATAATCAATGTAATCACCACTTAAGCCAAACTACAGGGCACTTTCAGAACCTCAGAAAATTCCTTGATGCCTCTTCCCTGTCAATACCATTATCCTCTCATCCCAAGGTAACCACTCTTCTGACATCTATTATTACTTTTTCCCATAAGCAATGTAAATGGATTCATACAGTGTGTACTTTGTTTTATGGTTTCTTTCACTCAACATAATGTCTATAAAACTCATAAGTGTTTTTATGTATAGTGTCTTTTTTTTTTACTTTTTAAAAATTTTTATGAAATACAGTTGATTTACAGTGTTGCATTAGTTTCAGGTGTTCAGCAAAGTGATTCAGTTTATATATATATATATATATATATATATATATATATAACTTTTAAGACTTTTTTCCATTATAGGTTATTATAAGATATTGGGTATGGTTCCCTGTGCTATACAGTAGGTCCTTGTTGGTTATCTATTTTACATGTAATAGTGTGTATATTTTAATCCCAAACTCCTAATTTATCCCGCACCACCCCCTTTACCCTTTGGTAACCATACATTTGTTTCTGAAGTTTGTGTTTCTGTTTTGTAAATAAGTTCATTTGTACATTTTTTTAGGTTCCACATATAAGCGATATCATATGATATTTGTCTTTCTCTGTCTGACTTACTTCACTTAGTATGATAATCTCTAGGTCCATGCATGTTGCTGCAAATGGCATTATTTTATTTGTTTTTATTCCTGAGTAATATTCCATTGTGTATATGTACCACATCTTCCTTACCTATTCATTTGTCGATGGGCACTTAGGTTGCTTGCATGTCTTGGCTATTGTAAATAGTGCTGCTATTAACATTGTGATGTATGTATCTTTTTGAATTATAGTTTTCTCCAGATAAGTGTCCAGGAGTGGGATTGCTGGATCATATGGTAACTCTATTTTTAGTTTTTAAGGAACCTCCATACTGTTCTCCATGGTGGCTGTACCAATTGATTGTGGCAGTTTAAAATCCTATGATAGATGACAGATAGGTACATAGATGATAACAGATATATAATATGTCATATGTAATATCCCATTGTAAGACTTTTAGTTACTACATGTTTACCAATACAACATTTTCCATCTTTTTACTTTTTATCATTCTGTTGGATGTATACAACTGCTTGACATGGTTTTAATTTCCACTTCCTTGACAACTAGTGATGTTTAACATCTTTGTCACATATGTAGAAAGCATTTGAAAGTGCCCTATAAATTAGGCATTTTAAAGTGCCTACTTAGACTTTTGCCCATATTTTCCATGTTTTTAATTGATTTATAGTGTTTTTTAAAATATATCCTAGAGTTTTCTTTTCTATATATATGGATATATATATTGAAAATATATTCTCCTAGCTAGTGGCTTGCATTTTCATTTTATTAATGTATTTATAAAAAGTGTTTTTGTTTTAATTTTAATAAGTTCTATTCATTAATCTCCTATGTTATGGTTAGTGAATTTTATTTATTGTTTCAAAAATTACTGAGTCCAAGGTCACTACAATATTTGTCTTTGTTTTATTCTAGGAGCTTAATTTTTTCAGGTTTTACCTTTAGGTCCATAGTCCATCTTGAATTAAATGTTTTGAATGGTCTGAGGTAGGAGTAAAAATTTACTTTCTGTCCATATAAAATACCCAACTTCTCCAGCACCTTTTATTGAAAGTGCTGTCCCCTCCTCATTGAATTGCAGTGACACTTTGTTGTAAATGACTTTAAAAGTATGGATCTTAAATAAAACAAAACAAAACTGTTTATTCTTTTCTTTTATCTAAATTTCTATCCTTGTGCCAGTACTATACTCTCTTAATTACAGTAAAAGTGAAATATGGTAGTATTAGTTCTTCGGTCTTGTTTTTCAAGATTGTTTTAACTATTTTGATGCTTTTTCTTTCCATATAATAGCATTAAAAATAGCCTGTCAGTTTTCACACACATACCTCTGCTTGCATTCTGATTGAGATCAATTTGAGAAGAATTGACATCTTTACAGTTATAGAGTTTCTCAATTCATGAATATTGTACATTTCTTTGTCTATTTGGATCATTTAAGTTTCTCAGCAATGGTTTTTGGTTTTCAGTATACTGAGCTTACACAACTTTCATTAGATTTTCCTAAATATTTGACAGTTTGAGATGTTAAAGTAAACTTCATTTAAAATGTCAACTTTAAATGTTCATTTTCTATTTTTTTTTGTTAAAATTAGCAACTGTGTTTATCATTTGCACATAGTCATTATTAAGGGCATGAATAGCTGTCTTTAATCAAATCACCATGATAATTTATTGCCTTTTATTGCTTTTATAAGACTGAATTCTTACAGCATGTCTAGCACATATTGCAGAAGTAATCCTTTCATTACATGCAACCATATATAAGCAACTACATGTTCTTGTTCATTCTTACATATAAGACTTTTCTATAACATACAAGGTCCATGAGAATGGTAGTCATGTTTTGTGTTTCTCAAGATATTTTGTGCCTGACCCAACATAACTGTGAGCATGATATTCTCTAAGTCCTTAGATTGTTATTACATCAGCCACATGGCCTGATGTCCTCTTTCATCGACCATAGCCGGCATATTTTTTTCAAATACAACATCTTTTCCTGCTGAGAGCAAATGGAGTCTCAGACTCTGTCCCAAAATTGCTTCTAACAATTAATTGAGTTGGCATATAAGAGAGAACACATTTGTAATCTCTGATTTAAACTTTCAGTAAAACTTCTACAGAAAACTAGAGTGAACTTTAGATATTGTGTTTCTATTTTCTCTAGCTGAGGTTCCCTATTTTTTTCTAGCTGGCACTAAGCTCTAGAAGTGAATGGACACACTCTATCATAATTAGTGTTTTCTGTAACATATAGAGTTCTCAGTTATTATACATATATGTAATATATGTATATATTTTTCATTTTATATATATATATGTATATATTCATATATAATTTTAATTTTAATGTAATCTAATCTACTTTAGTGATTATTTGGATTATTTTTGATAATAAAGATGAGAAAATATGGAAATGTATCTGTTACATAAATTAGATAAATGATGTTTTGCACTAAATGATATCAAGTTGTATCACACAAATAAAAGTTTCAGGAGTTTGAATAGAGAAAATCAGTTAGTGAACATAAGAGTAACATGGCACATGGTAATGTTTATAAGAAAACTAAACAAATAAATACAATCAAATAGAATAAAATAAAATAAAATGAAACCTGTAAGTATCAAAACCCAACATACATTCAAGATCAATTACATAGAATACACAGTAAGGGAAAACAAAACTAGATTTCTTCAATTGTCAAGGAGAGGCTGAGCAGCAATGTACTGTTAGGTTTAAGAGTTGTGGGATTGGACCTCTGCCTCCTGGTCTTTGATTTCATAATTCTACAGCAATATAGAGTAATCCCACATGGAATTCAGGGAAGGGACATGTGTGTTTGTCTGTGCTTATGAAGTCTAGTAGGGAGCTGTGCTACCTTAACTGTTTTCATTACATCCCTGTATGAAAATCTTGAATCTCAAACAGATAGGATTTACCGAGTATTGACAACTATATATCTTTAACAATATCAAGAGGGTAAAGTAGATATTTTTCAGTCAGGTATTTACAAAGATAACAAATCATTTTTAAATGACTAAAACTAAAATTTGAAGTTGACTCCCACAAAAATTAAACATATTTATGCATATCTGTACGATATTAATCATATTTGATGGTGCTAATGCTCTAAGGAATGATATCAATATCATTCACTGACTCCTCATATGAAAGGAGCTGAGAATAATTTGTAGCCAACTTGGCCAGGGGAATAATATTTGTGTTGGGTCAATCTGACTTTTCCTGATGATGTCATATTCCTGCCACCTCACACCATCAGAGTTTTAGTGGGATTTTAAATTCTCATGATGAAGCCTTTATGACTCAGTGTATCTTTTCCTATTCACTTGTTCCAAATACAGTATTTGTATTTTTAGTCTGTAACACGTGATTTTTACACAGGCTTTGCCTTGTTTTCTTTTAACATGATCTTTGAAATTTGGTTGTGATGGAGGATGCCATAGCTCTCTGTCCCTGACTCAAGAGCTCTTTGTGTTTCCCATATGGAATCACTTCTCTCTTTCTGGTGGTTGCTTCTTATTTTTATTATTTTTAGTTTTTAATTTATTAATTTATTTTTGGCTGTGTTGGGTCTTCGTTTCTGTGCGAGGGCTTTCTCTAGTTGTGGCAAGCGGGGGCCGTTCTTCATCGCGGTGCGCGGGCCTCTCACTGTCGCGGCCTCTCTTGTTGGGAGCACAGGCTCCAGACGCGCAGGCTCAGTAGTTGTGGCTCACGGGCCCAGTTGCTCCGCGGCACGTGGGATCCTCCCAGACCAGGGCTGGAACCCGCGTCCCCTGCATTGGCAGGCGGATTCTCAGCCACTGCGCCACCAGGGAAGCCCCTGGTGGTTGCTTCTTTACTACCTTCACTGGGAAGGGGGATGCCCAAATTCTTAGGCAGAAAAAAAAATCCTTTTTTGCTTATATTTAGGTTTGAAAATGAATTCATCCTTTTCTGCAATAACATAACACTTTCATTACGGCATCCCTGGCAGTTTCTTTCACTTCAGGTTTAGCTTGAACATAAGTTTTTAACAACTTCATGTGCAGCAAGGTGTTCATTGAAAATGCTCCATTTTAGTTCATTAAAAACAAAAGCAAAACAATGTGTCTATGATTAATAGAATGACAGACTCTGGTAGGCTGGCATGATGTCAGTCTTACACGTTAAATGGCACATTGAAAAACACATTTTAAGTTACATTGCAATAAAAGTCCTAGCTCTTGAATTCCAGTCCCTGCTTTTTACTGAACTTACTGAGAGACGTTACCTTACTAACCTCTCTGAACTTCAATTTCCTTGATTAAAAAGGGAACATTTGGCTTACATAGCTCTACAGTTGTACCTAGTTCTGTTCGTCTCCTTGGACTGTGATGATATTTCTACATTAAATAATTTTTATCTTTAATTCATAACTGGGGACTTTTTAACATAAGCTTTCTCACTGAGCTTCTAGTCAGGACCATCTGGCTTATTTCTAGTCTATTTTGGGCACTAATTTGAGAGAGAAGATATCTACCCTCCAATTACAGGAGCCTGGAACCTGACTCTGGAATCTTTGAAGCTTTGTTATATGCCCAGTAAAGAGACACGCAGTGTGAACTTTGGCACTGAACATATTATACTATTCAATTGTACTTCCTGAAGTTGATACTTAACGTAGTCTTCATGCTGCTATTGTAAAACATACTTTTGAATCAAAGAAGGAAGAGGAAATGTCTCGATAAAGGTAATTTTGACATAAAGATGTCTATTGTTCCTAGTAGAGCTTCTGAATACACTGCAACAGTTCTTGACAGTAAAGAGGTTTTCATTATTTATTTTCCATCACAGTCAAACAAGCAGGAAGAAAAAAAAGAACAGTCCTTAAATGTCTATGATTTTTGGCACTGTGTCAAGAAATAGAAAAAGAAAAATGAATTTCACAGTAAAGAATGAGATAGTATTTTCTGTTTGTAATCAGCACACATGGTTTTATTTGTTTTGTAAGAATGTCTATTAAAAAGTGTTAAACAATGTCTCAGTTAATACATTTTAACTGAGTAGGACGACTATATTTATTCACTTGTTGTAGTTGCTATTTTAGAGTATCATGTAATTGATGCTCGTCAAAGAATTTTCAGGATCACTTGATTCAATGCATGTATTTTACAGAAGCTGCAGTGTTGTAGGGAGTTCCTTTTGAGTCCTTGGTTTCATTTCCCATTTGTGAAACATTGGCCAAGAGACTCTCTAAAACTTAGTTTCCTCATCTGTGAAACCTATAGGATATAATAATTGTCGTAAATAGCTAGGTAGGGAGATTTGCCCAAAGTTGCATAGTAACTAGTAGTGTTAGAGCTAGATTAGATACAAAGTCTTCTGAAGTCCAGTCTTTGATTTTTCTATTATACTAAATTACCTACCTCCCATAAAATATAACATAATCTGGGTGTATGTTTTCCTCATGCTTTCCAGATGTAATAATATGAGAGAGAGAGATATATATACACATACACACACACATATGCATGTGTTACTATGTGCCAGACACTGTTTTAAACACTTATATTACTTATATTAATATATAATTTATTTGATACTCACAACAATCATACGATATAAATATTATTGTATCTTCTCTAATACAGATATTGTGTCATAACAATATCAAATGACTTATTCAAAGTCACAAACTATTTAGTTTGAGGCAAGATTTGAATCCTGGTGGTTTGGTTACTACTATTTGTTATCTGTACATTGTGATTATTGAGTTCCTAAAATAAGGGCTTCTGACAGCATTGGAGCAATACTCATTCAGTTTAAGTTCTGTGAAAAATCTTTTTGACTATATTCCCAGGAGGCATATGGAAATGCTTATGCTATGGCAAAGTGATGCTGGTAGGACAGAAACTAATCTATATCATATAAATACAATTATGTCAAGCTAAACATTACAAAATTATAACCACAGTTGGGTTAAAGTGGTGAAACTTTGGCCATTTTATTTTATGATATAGCATTTCCACATATGAAAGGTCATCCTCATGACTATGGAGGTTGGATTAGTGAGGGAATTGTCTGGAGGCTGGGATGAAGTTACTATAATTGTTAATGTAGCAGGCTAAAGGGTCCTGAACTAGGGGAGAGACCTGGAGTCTGAGCAAGAATAATGAAGCTGTAGTTTATTAGCATTATTGGTCCTGAGCTTTCGAGTCCAAAAAGACAAAAAAATGAAGAAGGGACCAACTTTATTCTATCATATCTGCTTGGCCATTTATCTGTTGCTACCCCTTTAACTCTCCAGTCTGGGAAAGAATCTCAGTGCAAAAATGCAGATACTTTAGCAACATTTAAACTCTGTCATCTCAAGATTTCTAATAGATTCCTTTATACCCCACCCTGCCCCCAATTCTGATAACATTTTGCCTACCCACCCCGATCTCCCATTTCATTCCTAAAACAAATTAAGATAAGGATAAGAGTTGACTCTCCATTTCATTTATGAAAGTAGGAAGTCATTTTTTGGCCTAGATAGAGGAGTATTTCAGTAGAGGAGTGAGGCCAAAGCCAAATAGTGGTAGACTAAGGAGGAGTGGATGCAGGAAGAAAGTAGAGATTAACAAGGAAAAGACTACAGACACAGGAGGGAGAGAGAAACAGAGAGAGGAAGAGAAGGGGAGAGAGAGACAGAGAGAGAGAGAGAGAGAAAGAAAAGAGACAGAGAGAGAGAGAGTGAAAAGAAGACAAAAATTCTACAGGAGTCATGGCAAAATGCTTATGTTACAAAGTGATAATGATGGGACAAAAATAACTGAAAAAATATTAAAACTATACAAAAATAATCATCAAGAAAGTATAACTATGGTTGGGTTAGAGTGGTGAGAGTACTTGTTTTTCATATTTCACTTTCCAAGTTTTCTATTATGCTGTTATATTATTTTATAATATGAATTATATCACATAATTTGAATTTAGTGCTAATTTAAAATTAAAAAGGACTCCTTAACCAATTCTTCCACCATCCTACATACACACATGCACAAACCTACTCATTTGTACACATAAACGCACACTAATACATGGTTAAAAAATAAGAATTATCAACACCAGTATATAGGAGAGCACCAACAAATGATTGAATATCGGCGGACTTGGCATATGTGTCATGTGTTACAGAGAAATTGCTTTTCCTTGGAACATCTTCTATGCAAAAGGTCACTAAAGATAATTCCATATATATTTCTAGTACTTATTGGGAAAGAGAAGTTCCCTCTGTGGGAAAACATGTTCATATTTTCAACAGTTAGAGTTCAAATAACTTCTAATTCCACTACCAAAGTTGAGAGTTTGAGGATAGGAAGTTTTGGAAGAAGAAATAACAGTCAAAAAATTGAAATCACCCTTTTACTTGTATATAATTGTCCTTCAGTTTTTCCCTTTATAATGGGTACTCAAGATAGAATCTGTAGAACTCATTTCCTGCATATGTAGAACAATGCTTATTATCCATACAAAAATGAGTTCAGAAAACTTTATTAAATACCTAAGTATGGTGAGCTAACTTGATGGAATTTATAAGTATGAGGGAGAGAGATTAATATAAGAATGAGCTAATTAAATAATTGTTGTGTTATAAGTTATGAACTTTCAATTAAATAAAATCTTAAATTATTCTTTTTGCCTTTGCTAATTAGTGGGCCTTGCATCTGCTTCAGTTAAATATGAAGACTGATACTGGTATAGTCTTTTCACTTTAGGAACTGAATTTGCAGTTTTCCTAGTCTTCTGGGATTTAATGCAATTAAAATGAAATTGAATCCTTAGTTTAATCCTGCTGAGGGAATTCACTGGACAGAAAACCCCACATCTTCACAGGGTAGGGACTTGAAAAAAGTGGAGTTTCCACTTTATACCATCCTGGTGTGTTTATGTACTATCTTCTTCATGGAGTTTTCCTGATCTATCCTGTTGGCATCAATCTCAGGACTCTCTAAAGGTCCTTGTGGGATCTGCATTTTTGCAGTCATGATGATCTATCTTGTTTACTCATCTCTTTTCCTTAATAGGCTATAAACTTTAAAGACAAGTACAATGTCTCATTACATTTGTTTGCCTACAATGATGAGATCATTGTTGGTAAGATCAAGGTTTGATACATGGTAGGTGCCAAGTGGTTACTTCATGTGTCACTGGACACTTACAGTGCTTTTGCCTTGATTGGTTACAGGACACATGTGTAGAGTCTGGCTTTGTTCAAAGGGTCCTCCTCAGATTCATCATCAGTTGATTCATTTTGGTCTATTTCTGACTATTACAAATAACAAGGATTCCAGGGGTATTGTCATTAGACACAGCTCTATTATAGATATCATCTTCTGTTTCCTAGGGATCTAATGGAAGAATAGACACAAACTCAGGCATTAGACTACCCTAGGTCAAGTTTTACTACTTACTTCTTTGAATTTAAGTTACTCTGATTTCTTATTTAAAGAATTAAAATATCAGTGCTTTTCTTCTTAGGTTTAAAAGGGGATTTAAACCTAAGGATTTATTGTTGTGAGGATTAAAATTAGATGACATATATATTTCTTAAAAGAGGGAAGAATATTTTGTTTGGTGTTAGTCCTTAGGAAAATTCTAGAACCATTTTTTAAAGGCTGCTTTATACATACCTCAAAGAAAGAGCCACAGCTTAAACTTGTATGATTTCATGGAGGCTAGGACATGTCCCATCAAGCACATTTCTTCTCTTTGCTATGAAGTTATAAATTGATTAGAGAAAATAAGTCAATATAGAGTTTATGGGGCTGAGGCTCACATTTGACATGGTCTCTCAACATATACTTGTGAATAAATTGGTGAACTAAGGGATAGACTTAAAGACAAGCTTTTGAGTAGCTTCTGCTTTATCCTTGTTGATGACTCAATGTAATTTTCTTAGAGGGAATCACCTTGTTCTGGCTCCATCGTTCTTTCCTGAGATTCTTGGGTAGAATCAGTGACTTGTATAAGAGAATGCAGGGTGCACTCGTAAGACTATTTAGGGTGGAAGAAATTTAGACATGACAGTAAATGCAAAACACAAGTGAATTAAGATGATTTGGTCGAAGAATCTTTATTAAAATAGGGTTTCTGGTTCACCTACATGAGATTTACTTGAAGTATTTTTTAAGAAGTCAGAATTCTTAACCATACCCCAGACCAAGTGAGTTAAAATCTATAATGATAGGACCACAAATGTGAAGTTTCAGCATTTTTACTCAAGTGATTCCTATGCAGATTAAAGTTTAATTATCACCAATCTGGGATAAAGAGTTAAATCCAACAAGGTGCAATTTAACTGAAATATAGACCAGGGCCTGTTACATTTCCACTTGGGTAGACTGGTAATAAAGACCATTAGGGATTCTTGTCAGTAGTTAGCACAACTTAAATGTGAGATGAGGTTGCCAATAAATATAATGTGATTTTTTTCTAAGTTAATATTCACCTGTTTATTCATTCACTCCTGTCAGTTGCTTATTTATACATTTATTCAGTCAACTGACTCTTAACTGTGAAGTAAAATTCGAGATGAAGTAATATTAAGTCTTTCTCTACCTTTAGGGATCTTTTAATCTGAAAGTGGAGACAAACAAGGTAATCTGAATTACAGTACTGAATAATTATCGTATTAGATATAAAATGGAGTGTTAAAAATGAAAGGAGGTGTGCCTCATCCAGTTGGTTGCTGATGAAAACTCTGAGTAGGAGTTAGCTAATTAAAAGGGAAGGACAGAAGCAAGGATTATGTCAGGAAAGTGGAACAGCCAGTGCAAAGGTAGGAAGCCAAATATGAGTGTGTTTGGGACTTGTAAATGGTTTGTAATGGCTGGAGCGTAAGATAATAGGAGAATAGTGAAAGGTGCATCTGGGGCAGTATAATTCTCAGAATAAGCAGAACTTTAGTGCCAGAGTCACTATTTCTATCCTATGTGCCCTGATTTCAACATAATAAGATTTTCATGTGCCATATGGAGGTAGTGACTCATAACAAGTAAAGAATGTCTTATTTTCCACAGATAAATTATGTTGTTAAATGGTAAACTGTAGTATGGCAAATTGTGGTTTGGTTATAGAATTGAATTTCTGAGTGAGACTTTACCTAAGATGGAAAACTGACTATATAAGGGAAATGATTGCCATGAGAAAAGTATTATATTGTTATAAAGGGTTATTCACTGTTTTACTGTGTTTTAATTAAACACTGACAGCCCATCTATAAGCTTAATTTTTTAAGAAATGTCATGGCTAGTTTGACTATTGAATTAAGTTTCTTTTTACCTTCCTTGGTAGACCTTTATCCTCCCGTGACATTATTCAAGAAACTGATTTTACCTATTATGTTCCAATTTCATGGTGCAGATCTTAATTTTTTCTATAAGCAGGTATGCTGATTATGTGGCCAAGAAAACGTATACATTGGTTGAGATTCTTTGAGAAGATAAGGAGATTGAATCTCCAGAATATGGATTTGGCTTCTATAATTAAAGATTTCCTACCAACTAACTCTTGTTAACAAGGTATGATTAATCCAAACAGATAAAGACTCTCCATTTATCAGTTCAGTATCCTGGGTAGTTCATGACATAAATAAATATTGAAACATCCTACGTTTAATGCTGATTTTTTGGCTGCATTCAGGAAAGGAAAGAAAGATGGTAGGATATAAAAAGACTCCCAGGAGGTAAAAAGGAAAATAAATTTCTAGCAAAGTTTGTTAATGGCATGCTTTTCTGACAGACAAAAAAATACATTAGTTATTTTTTAAAACTGGTAAACTGTAAAGTCCTAGTTGGAAGTATAAATTATACTAATCTGTAAAATACCCAAACCCTGTTTTTATTTCCATCTACCTAATCACTGCAACAAATAGTTCACCTCTCCAATTCACCCCCTACTCTAAAATTCTCTCCAAAGCAAATGTGGCCATACTACTCTTAAAAACCTGTGATTCTCACCTATGAATACACACATAAACACACATTAATCATAGATTTAAGCCAACCCCCTTTTAGACAGGTAGAAAAGACCTTTCAAAATGGACCCTACTTCCTTTTCAGCCAGATCTCTATCAGTCCCTCATGTTTCAACACAGAAAACAAGCTCTTTCATCAGCCTTTCATGCATCCAGGCTTTTTACATGCTGTTCTCTCTGAGTGGAATGCCTTTCTGCCATCCCACATGTGGAGAAATGACAGAAACCTTTCCTACACAATAGTGGGCAATGTGGGTAAAGCTCTCTGTAAAGAGAATATTTTCCAGAACACCTGAGAAAGTCTCAGTTTTCACTTTGTGTCCTAACATGGAATACATAGCAGCTACAAAGCTGCCTCACAAAGCCAATACCATGAACTGCTTCCATTCAGTGTAAAGGGGATGAAATCCAAAGGGTTTACATTTCACACTAGGCCAGGTGGTTGAATTGTAAATCCAAGGCCCTTTGATTGTCTTATGCCACAGGGACTGGTTAAGTGGACTTTTCGCAGTAACCCACTCAGGAAGGGAAAGATCACAAGTAAAAGATGTGTGCCCTGGGGGTTCACTAGGAGACTCCAATGGACGGACTACCTCAGTGTGAAAACCTTAGCTTAGTGCTGAATCCCCTCCTCTAGTCTCTGCCAGCTGCTAAATTAGGTTAGTCATCCAAAGCCTCTGAATCTGTTTCCGCATCTATAAAATGTAGATTAGTGATACTTAAGAGCTGCCCATGACAGTGCCCATCACGTCATTGGCCATTAATAAATTATAGCAATACAGATACTATTGGCAGCAGGAAGAGACTCCTAGAGGGTTGACCAGTTGTCAAAATATGCAAGGCTACCCATTTTACTAAGAATATCAAACGGCCATCAGATTGGCTTTCTCCTGAAGAAAGATTTTTTTTACAGGATGGTCCTCAGTTCCCTCTCTAGCATGCCATTTGCCAAAGAAAGAAGAGTAATATGCTTTTCTAAGAATTTCACCAGGCACATGCTAACCTACTTTTCTGTGGCATGGAAATTGACATTTAGAATTCTGGAGCTTCCTGGGAGAGGCTTGAGCCATCGATGGGGACCCAACTATAACTAAATCATTGGATTTTAAATGGAGTTTTGGTCTGAAGAAAGAGGGTTACACTTACTTTTCTTATAGCAACAGTCGGTGTACATGATGGCTAGAAGGAGAAGAATCATTTAGAGCTGTTTTCATTTAGCCTCAATGAGTCCAAATATCTGTTCTGATTTTTGTCAAGTTAATTCAGTTGATCCCTTTAGGAAAGTTAACTGTGTGGGTACTCTGGCTGTAAGGCATATGAAATTTAAGGTGGAATAAGAAAAGTATAAGGGGGGAATAACTTAAGAACATTTAAAAAAAATCAAAATAATAAAAATAAAGAATATGCATGCTTGATAGGCATCAGTAGATGTCTTTTTGAAGCCTAAATTAATATACAATAATTATGATGGCAACAACTAGTGTCTGTAGAACTTCTCATTCATGACTTCATTTTAATCTCCTGGCAGAAGAAACTGCTTCTTAAATTGAACTCTCTTAGGCACTCAGGATAGCACTCATATAAAAGTTAGTTCTTCATCTATATTTTTCCATGCTTTTCTCTCTCCCAGATGTTTTGCAAACTATTTTAAAAGGAGAGGCATTGTATTCAGTTGTGTGTGTGTGTGTTTAATAATCCCCACTTTTACCACTGTGCAGTGCATATTGTAGAAGCTTAAGAAAAATTTGTGGGACCAATCTATAAATGAGCACAAAGAGTTATACAGGGCAGAAATAAACTTGCCATAACGAGTTATGATGTTTTTATAAAGGGAAGAAAGCTGGTATGTTTCCTCCAAACCTGTTTCAAAAGGAGGTTCTACAGTGCTTTAGTGTTGCAGAGATATTTTTGCATGCACTTAGGAGTTAATTGCCTGAGTTGCTTTTGCTGAACTATGAATGATTTACTATAAATTATATATATATAAATAAAACATACATAATATATATTATAAAACATGCATAATATATATTATATATGCATAAGTATATATACATATTGTATATGTAATATGTGTGCATATATCACATATACATGTGTATATTCATCTACATGAAAATATGTATCTATGAATATATATTTTTATATTATATTTATATATTCATTATTTCTCTCAATATCTGGACATCTTTCATGAAGAGTTTTGTAAACAGTAGTTCCCATTCTGTTCACAAAAACAGGAAACGTTGATTGTAGTTTGGATTCACACTGGTAAGCTTTTTCTAGGATAACATCATTTTGGGCCTAACAGTATCCAACTATACTACAGAAATTTTCTCTGTTTGTGATTTCCTTCCCCTATGTCTATTCACAATTTATGTTCCCTCTGCCTGAAAGGCTCTCTTTCCTCATATGTGACTTGACTAAACCATCTACTTGTAAGACATTACATCTCAAAAGTTGCAAATTCTAGAAATCTTACCTAATCTTCTCAAGTGGAAACAATAATTAGGTCTCATGGCTTCCCATTGACTACATATGTACCGCTTAAGATATATCATATTTTCTTTTTTGAGAATTATTATACTTACCTTTATATTTTAGACTATGAACTTACAGAGATTAGGTGGTGTGTTTAGTTTACTTTTATATTTCATGAAGGGCTGATATAGAGTAATTATTAAGTATTTTATAGATTATCAAAAAAAGAAAAAATAAACATACATTTTAAAGTAAGGTAGAAGTGACTCACTAAACTTCAGTGGAGATATTGTTAAGGTATTAATACAAGTAGATTATTTGAAAATAATCAACTACAGTTTTTTTTTTTTTTTCTTCTTCCATCAACCCATTTCTTTTTTTTTTTTTAAACATCTTTATTGAAGTATAATTGCTTTACAATGGTGTGTTAGTTTCTGCTTTATAACAAAGTGAATCAGTTATACATATACATATGTTCCCATATCTCTTCCCTCTTGCGTCTCCCTCCCTCCCACCCTCCCTATCCCACCCCTCTAGGTGGTCACAAAGCACGGAGCTGATCTCCCTGTGCTATGCGGCTGCTTCCCACTAGCTAGCTATTTTACATTTGGTAGTGTATATATGTCCATGACACTCTCTCACCCTGTCACATCTCACCCCTCCCCCTCCCCATATCCTCAAGTCCATTCTCTAGTAGGTCTGTGTCTTTATTCCCGTCTCAACTACAGTTTTATAAGGTTCCCTGTAAAGGGATATTTAATGGCATATCACTTCTGAAGTTCTAGAGTCAGAGCAAGAATTCTCATTTGGGAAAAAAAGAGTTGATATAAATAAATCAATTAATATAGATAATGAACAAAAGCGACTCTGCTTACGTTGTGGTAAGTGTTCTAAAAGTGTTAAAAACTAATCATAAGATGTCCAGATCCAGTAATAATGGATAACTGGAAAAAATATTAATTATAAATGAAATTAAAAATAAAGAAAAACAAAAATCTACAAACTGGTTGAGGCACTCAGTTGTATTCTCAAGGACTATCGAGGGGCCATGGTTTATCACACACTTATTTCTCACATTTTAACATAAAAATTATCTTAAGTGGATATATACCTGTCTTTTCCCATGATCCCACTCCACATGGAGTTCTTCAGAAAATTTCTTCGCAATATCTACTGGCAGATATAAATACTAGAAGATGATATATCTAAAGAAATTACAATGACTGAAATTATTATGGCTTGATATAGTTGTTGGGAATATAGTGTTTACAAAAGAAGAAATTAATAAGAGTTAAAAGTCTGATACTGTTTGAAAATGTAACTGTTTGTCTAATCTTAGGAGGATTCAAAGCCCCAGATGAATGTTTGATGTGATGCTGAAGTTACTTGCAGTAATCAAAGAACACTGCATCTTCTTTGTGTAAATGTTAAGTGATAGGGAGTCATTGGGGATGTCTCCTGATATCATTAGTCTACTCAGCAGGCAAAAAATTCAGGAGAAAACCTTTAAGAAATTCTATTATTGTTTCCTGTTTCACTTTTTCTTCTCTCAAGATATGAAAGTGTTTGCATTTGCATTTTAAAATATTTAAATCATTCCTTATATAGTTCATTTGTAACATTTATTCAGCAAATTCAGTGTGGACAGTTTAGAAAATCAGCTGTGTATTGGATAATTAAATCTGTTTAAATATGGAATTAGTTATCCAAGCTTGACAAATTCCCAGTAACACACAGAAATATGGAACACTATATACTGTAAAAACAGAAACAAAGAAACCACAGCACTTTCAGACCTGATTATTTCTCCAAAGACTCTTGCTTTCTTATCTTTCTAAATATCTTACATAACCTCAGTGATTGTCATAATGTTATGTGTACTTAGAAACTAAGTATAAGAATTTCTAAATGATGAACTAGAATCTTCTGGTGGAGGGCCTGGGAGAAAGCAATGTTTAATTGCCCTCAGACCATTGTAATCCCTGGAGCCAGTAAATGATAACACCCAGGTGACTTGAAATATCCTATGATGACTTACCACTATTAGTATTTATCCATGGGATTTTAGTGAAATAGGATAAACGCATTTATAAACTTGGGAATTCACAGCTTTTAGAGGATAAGGGTTTTTTATTCAGGATTTTAGAGTAGAGAACATGGAAGACTTTCAGAACTGAAGTGGAATAAAAATGAAGTCTATGGGGCATGCTTAACAAATTCAGCTCTAAACAAGATTTAATTAGTCAATTATCTATTAAACATCAGAATTCATAAACAGTGCACATCTGAGTATGTTGAATAAAAGTTGCAAATTGCCTATATTCATAATGGATGATTGAAACATCATTAAAGATATGTAAATGCAAAATCATTTCATTAGAATTTTGAGGAGGAAAAGGTAATTAAAACAAGATGTGAAGTGATATTAGGTATCTTCCCATTTGAAATGTGCTAATGATATTTTTACTGGAAGATGATTGCAGTTCAAGTCCATTTAGCAGCTATGCTGCAATCCGAGAGGCTCTACCCTCTCTCCCCCTTCTGAATTTGGAAATACCGTGGAAGCCTGGTGTCGGAGAATTTGGAGAAGTCTTTGTCTCCTTTACTTGATTTTGAAAGACATATTTGGCAGGAAGTCCAATCTTTATTGTAAATGAAACTTAGGCTACTTAAGTTTTCTGAAGCTTTTTATTTCACTAACACAGTATCATTGAATGCACTTGAGAATTGGCATGATTGTCAAAAGAATCTCAGCTCCTACAGTTTTCATAATGTATGCTTATACTTCATTGTTTCAGTGTGGGTTTTGAAGGAAGGAACACACAGCTATTCTCAATATCTTTTTATATGTATATTATATAATTAAATAAAAATTAAATAAGGATACCATTCGACTGAGTTGGCTTTAATACCTTGGTGGTCTACATAAGCAAATCAAAACCCAAACCAGTGTCAAGGCACTTGAATCAGAAAATGAAACTTAAGAACAACCAATCACAAACAGCCAACTAGGCTTTCCCAAATAAAGCAACCACTTAAGCTATAGCCAGTCAAATCATCTTAAAATTATCATTATTGAACAGAAATCCATCTCCATGTGACTTGTACTTCATTTTCTCTTCCATATAATAAGCCTTCAAAAATATAAGTGATCTTTCCTTCACTTCCAGTATATGGCATCCCTATGAATTTAGTCGTGGTTCTTACTCTCCCTAAGTTAGTGATGAACACATTAGTTGTTCTCTGACTTTCTAGCCCAAGCCCCAGAAAGTATCTCTGACTTGGTGGGATCACCATCATTCCAAGGAGTGGTTCTTTCCTATGACCAGGGACTAACTTTATATATTAACTGTATATTGATACATTAACATAGAGTCACTCAAAATCTGAGGGACTAACTTAAACTGACCAAAGTCATGAGAGAACAAGACATCTCCTCCTTTTACTGGCACTGTCAATTATTTTGCGTCACCAACTCTCCTGGATTATTATAAAAGCATCCAACTTCTCTACACCCCTGCATCTTATGTTTTGTTTTCTTCAATTCATGTCACCAAACATGTAACATTTTACTTGACACATAGGTTCTCAATAAATGTTTGTTTCAGAAATGAGTATATTGTCTTACAGTGTAAATAGACCAGATGGGCGGACCACATGTCTAAATCAGCCCTCCGGACAAATGATGATAATCTATTCCTGTGATAGCCATCCTAGAAAATAGCCTCCAAGGACCCTTGCTTCCTGTTATTTATGGTCTTATGTAGCCCTCTCACCCATTATATCAGAGTTGACCCATATGGGTAATAGAATATGACAGAAGTGATAATGTGTCTTCTGAGATTGACCTTAAAAGGCATTGCATATTTCTTTGGGGGCTCTTAACTTGCTGTGTCTAGGAGAAGCTAGCTTTTGGCCTAAGGATCCTTAAGTAGCCCTGTGGAGAAGCCCGCATGGAGGGGAATTAAGACCCACCAACACCTGTACCAATTTGCCAGCCTTGGGTGAACCACCTGTTGGGCTCCCAGCTTGTTTTTCCCAGCTTTCAGATCACTGCAGCCTGAGCAGACATCTTACTGTGGTCTTGTGAGTGATCCTGAGTCAGAACCACCCAACCAAGTTGATTTTGAATTTCTAACCCACAGAAACCATGAGAGGTAAGAAATGATAACGGTTGTTTTAAGTCACAGTTTTTAGCTAATTTTTATGCATAATTAATACCTAATAAAATTACTAATGCCCTTGTTTGAAAAGTTCTCATAAATCTCATTTAAAGCTTATGGCCTCCTATAACCCTTAGGTCAGTATACCAAGCTCTAAAAATAATAAGGCAAATATTATGAATTCTTACTTCTCTACTAATTCCAAAACAAAATTATTGATTTGATCAAATCCAACTTTCATTTTAAATGATTACTGCAAATTACATGACTATCCATATGTGTACATATATATGATGATTAACTTTTTATATATACATATATAATTTATATGGCATTGGCTATATAAATATATATATAATTTATATGGCATTGGCTATGTATGTATATGTATGTATACATACGTATATATACATATATTAAATTTATATGGCATTGGCGATGTTCTGGCAGTTATGGGCTTTTTATAGATATTAAATTTTTTAATCCTCATAAAATGCCTGGAATAGGTATACTTATTAGCCCCTTTTTACAGTTGAGGAAATAGGTTTAAATAAGTTAAGTCATAGACAGGCTCCAAAGTCCATGCCTTGCCACTATGCTATGCAGGCTTACTGCCTATCTGCCTATGTAGTTATCAAATTTTCACCCTGCTTCCCCACCCCTGAGACATTCTATACACTAGCCACCTTAATAATGGCTCATTCCTGGCATAATTCTCAGTGAGTTCATATACCCTTTAGGTTATGAAACAGGATTTTGGAGCTTAAGGGAAAGAGAATGATAATACAAAGATAGAAGAAGGACCAAATATGATAAAGTAAACAAGGATACTCTACAAATAGAAATCATTACTTAGAATATCTCATTCAAATTCCTTTTTACACTGCACCCCCCTCTTCCCAACCAAGTGAAATTTCTTATTGTTTTGCCTAATGAGAGAAAACCATTGGAGAGTCCATGAAGAAACCTCATCTTCTTTACTGATAGACTTGGGTCATCAATCGCTTTTTTTTTTTTTAACATCTTTTTTGGAGTATAATTGCTTTACAATGGTGTAATAGTTTCTGCTTTATAACAAAGTGAATCAGTTATACATATATATATATCCCCATATCTCATCCCTCTTGCATCTCCCTCCCTCCCACACTCCCTATCCGACCCCGCTAGGTGGTCACAAAGCACCCAGCTGATCTCCCTGTGCTATGCGGCTGCTTCCCACTAGCTATCGGTTTTACATTTGGTACTGTATATATGTCCATGCCACTCTCGTACTTTGTCCCAGCTTACCCTTCCCCCTCCTCGTATCCTCAAGTCCATTCTCTAGTAGGTCTGCGTCTTTATTCCCGTCTTGCCCCTAGGTTCTTCATGACCATGTTTTTTTTTTTTTTTTTTTTTTTTTTTTTAGATTCCATATATATGTGTTAGCATATGGTATTTGTTTTTCTCTTTCTGACTTACTTCACTCTGTATGACAGACTCTAGGTCCATCCACCTCACTACAGATAACTCAGTTTCATGTCTTTTTATGGCTGAGTAATATTCCATTGTATATATGTGCCACATCTTCTTTATCCATTCATCTGTTGATGGACACTTAGGTTGCTTCCATGTCCTGGCTATTGTAAATAGAGCTGCAATGAACATTGTGGTACATGACTCTTTTTGAATTATGGTTTTCTTCAGGTATATGCCCAGTAGTGGGATTGCTGGGTCGTATGGTAGTTCCATTTTTAGTTTTTTAAGGAACCTCCATACTGTTCTTCATAGTGGCTGTATCAATTTACATTCCCACCAACAGTGCAAGAGGGTTCCCTTTTCTCCACACCCTCTCCAGCATTTATTGTTTGTAGATTTTTTGATGATGGCCATTCTGACTGGTGTGAGGTGATACCTCATTGTAGTTTTGATTTGCATTTCTCTAATGATTAATGATGTTGAGCATTCTTTCATGTGTTTGTGGGCAATCTATATCTTCTTTGGAGAAATGTCTATTTAGGTCTTCTGCCCATTTTTGGATTTAGTTGTTTGTTTTTTTGACATTGAGCTGCATGAGCTGCTTGAAAATTTTGGAGATTAATCCTTTGTCAGTTGCTTCATTTGCAAATATTTTCTCTGAATCTGAGGGTTGTCTTTTTGTCTTGTTTATGGTTTCCTTTGCTGTGCAAAAGCTTTTAAGTATCATTAGGTCCCATTTGTTTATTTTTGTTTTTATTTCCAAATCTCTAGGAGGTGGGTCAAAAAGGATCTTCCTATGATTTATGTCATAGAGTGTTGTGCCTATGTTTTCCTCTAAGAGTTTGATAGTCTCTGGCCTTACATTTAGGTCTTTAATCCATTTTGAGTTTATTTTTGTGTATGGTGTTAGAGAGTGTTCTAATTTCATTCTTTTACAGGTAGCTGTCCAGTTTTCCCAGCACCACTTATTGAAGAGGCTGTCTTTTCTCCATTGCATATTCTTGCCTCCTTTATCAACGATATGGTGACCATATGTGCGTGGGTTTATCTCTGGGCTTTCTATTCTGTTCCATTGATCTATATTTGTGTTTTTGTGCCAGTACCATACTGTCTTGATTACTGTAGCTTTGTAATATAGTCTGAAGTCAGGGAGCCTGATTCCTCCAGCTCCATTTTTCTTACTCAAGATTGCTTTAGCTATTCGGGGTCTTTTGTATTTCCATACAAATCGTGAAATTTTTGGTTCTATTTCTGTGAAAAATGCCAGTGGTAGTTTGATAGGGATTGCATTGAATCTGTAGATTGCATTGGATAGTATAGTCATTTTCACAATGTTGATTCTAGCAATCCAAGAACATGGAATATCTCTCCATCTATTTGTATCATCTTTAATTTCTTTCATCAGTGTCTTATAATTTTCTGTATACAGGTCTTTTGTCTCTTTAGGTAGGTTTATTCCTAGATATTTTATTCTTTTTGTTGCAGTGGTAAATTGGAGTGTTTCCTTAATTTCACTTTCAGATTTTTCATTGTTAGTGTATAGGAATGCAAGAGATTTCTGTGCATTAATTTTGTATCCTGCTACTTTACCAAATTCATTGATTAGCTCTAGTAGTTTTCTGGTAACATCTTTAGGATTCTCTATGTATACTATCATGTCATCTGCAAACAGTGACAGCTTTACTTCTTCTTTTCCAATTTGGATTCCTTTTATTTCTTTTTCTTCTCTGATTGCTGTGGCTAAAACTTCCAAAACTATGTTGAATAATAGTGGTGAGAGTGGGCAACCTTTTCTTGTTCCTGATCTTAGTGGAAATGATTTGAGTTTTTCACCATTGAGGACTATGCTGGCTGTGGTTTTGTCATATATGGCCTTTATTATGTTGAGGAAAGATCCCTCTATGCCTACTTTCTGGAGGGTTTTTATCATAAACGGGTGTTGAATTTTGTCGAAAGCTTTCTCTGCATCTATTGAGATGATCATATGGTTTTTCTCCTTCAGTTTGTTAATATGGTGTATCACATTGATTTATTTGCGTATATTGAAGAATCCTTGCATTCCTGGGATAAACCCCAGTTGATCATGGTGTATGATCCTTTTAATGTGCTGTTGGATTCTGTTAGCTAGTATTTTGTTGAGAATTTTTGCATCTATGTTCATCAGTGATATTGGCCTGTAGTTTTCTTTCTTTGTGACATCTTTGTCTGGTTTTGGTATCAGGGTGATGGTGGCCTCGTAGAATGAGTTGGGGAGTGTTCGTCCCTCTGCTATATTTTGGAAGAGTTTGAGAAGGTTAGATGTTAGCTCTTGTCTAAGTATTTGATAGAATTCGCCTGGGAAGCCATCTGGTCCTGGGCTTTTGTTTGTTGGAAGATTTTTCATCACAGTTTCAATTTTAGTGCTTGTGATTGGTCTGTTCATATTTTCTATTTCTTCCTGGTTCAGTCTCGGCAGGTTGTGCATTTCTAAGAATTTGTCCATTTCTTCCAAGTTGTCCATTTTATTGGCATAGAGTTGCTTGTTGTAATCTCTCATGATCCTTTGTATTTCTGCAGTGTCAGTTGTTACTTCTCCTTTTTCATTTCTAATTCTATTGATTTGAGTCTTCTCCCTTTTTTTCTTGATGAGTCTGGCTGATGGTTTATCAATTTTGTTTATCTTCTCAAAGAACCAGCTTTTAGTTTTATTGATCTTTGCTATCATTTCCTTCATTTCTTTTTCATTTATTTCTGATCTGATCTTTATGATTTCTTTCCTTCTGCTAACTTTGGGGTTTTTTTGTTCTTCTTTCTCTAATTGCTTTAGGTGTAAGGTTAGGTTGTTTATTTGAGATGTTTCTTGTTTCTTAAGGTAGGATTGTATTGCTGTAAACTTCCCTCTTAGGCCTGCTTTTGCTGCGTCCCATAGGTTTTGTGTCGCCATGTTTTCATTGTCATTTGTTTCTAGGTATCTTTTGATTTCCTCTTTGATTTCTTCAGTGATCTCTTGGTTCTTAAGTAGTGTAGTGTTTAGCCTCCATGTGTTTGTATTTTTTACAGATTTTTTCCTGTAATTGATATCTACTCTCATAGCACTGTGGTCGGAAAAAATACTTGATACGATTTCAATTTTCTTAAACTTCCCAAGGCTTGATTTGTGACCCAAGATATGATCTATCCTGGAGAATGTTCCACGAGCACTTGAGAGGAAAGTGTATTCTGTTGTTGTTGGATGGAATGTCCTATAAATGTCAATTAAGTCCATCTTGTTTAATATATCATTTAAAGCTTGTGTTTCCTTATTTATTTTCATTTTGGATGATCTGTCCATTGGTGAAAGTGGGGTGTTAAAGTCCCCTAGTATGATTGTGTTACTGTTGATTTCCCCTTTTATGGTTGTTAGCATTTGCCTTATGTATTGAGGTGCTCTTATGTTGGGTACATAAATATGTACAATTTTTATATCTTCCTCTTGGATTGATCCCTTGATCATTATGTAGTGTCCTTCTTTGTCTCTTGTAATAGTCTTTGTTTTAAAGTCTATTTTGTCTGATATGAGAACTGCCACTCCAGCTTTCTTTTGATTTCCATTTGCATGGAATATCTTTTTCCATCCCTTCACTTTCAGTCTGTATGTGTCCCTAGGTCTGAAGTGGGTCTCTTGTAGACAGCATATATATAGGTCTTGTTTTTGTATCCATTCAGCCAGTCTATGTCTTTTGTTTGGAGCATTTAATCCATTTACATTTAAGGTAATTATCAATATGTATGTTCCTATTACCATTTTCTTAATTGTTTTGGGTATGTTTTTGTAGGTCTTTTCCTTCTCTTTCGTTTCCTGCCTAGAGAAGTTCCTTTAGCATTTGTTTTAAAGCTGGTTAGGTGGTGCTGAATTCTCTTAGCTTTTGATTGTCTGTAAAGCTTTTGATTTGTCCATCGAATCTGAATGAGATCCTTGCTGGGTAGAGTAATCTTGGTTGTACGTTTTCCCCTTTCATCACTTTAAATATGTGCTGCCACTCCCTTCTGGCTTGCAGAGTTTCTGCTGAAAGATCAGCTGTTAACCTTATGGGGATTCCCTTGTATGTTATTTGTTGTTTTTCCCTTGCTGCTTTTAATATGTTTTCCTTGTATTTAATTTTTGATAGTTTGATTAATGTGTGTATTGGCGTGTTTCTCCTTGGATTTATCCTGTATGGGACTCTCTGTGCTTCCTGGACCTGATTAAGTATTTCCTTTCCCATATTAGGGAAATTTTCAACTATGATCTCTTCAAATATTTTCTCAGTCCCTTTCTTTCTCTCTTCTTCTTCTGGGACCCCTATAATTCGAATGTTGTTGCATTTAATGTTGTCCCAGAGGTCTCTGAATCTGTCCTCAATTCTTTTAATACTTTTTTCTTTATTCTGCTCTGCAGCAATTATTTCCACTATTTTATCTTCCAGGTCACTTATCCGTTCTTCTGCCTCAGTTATTCTGCTATTGATCCCTTCCAGAGAATTTTTAATTTCATTTGTTGTGTTGTTCATCACTGTTTGTTTGCTCTTTAGTTCTTCTAGGTCCTTATTAAACGTTTCTTGTATTTTCTCCATTCTATTTCCAAGATTTTGGATCATGTTTACTATCATTATTCTGAATTCTTTTTCAGGTAGACTGCCTATTTCCTCTTCATTTGTTAGGTCTGGTGGGTTTTTACCTTGCTGCTTCATCTCCTGTGTGTTTCTCTGTCTTCTCATTTTGCTTAACTTACTGTGTTTGGGGTCTCCTTTTCGCAGGCTGCAGGTTCGTAGTTTGCATTGTTTTTTGTGTCTGCCCCCAGTGGCTAAGCTTGGTTCAGTGGGTTGTGTAGGCTTCCTGGGGAGGGGACTAGTGCGTGTGTTTTGGTGGATGAGGCTGGATCTTGTTTTTCTGGTGGGCAGGTCCATGTCTGCTGGTGTGTTTTGGGGTGTCTGTGGCCTTATTATGATTTTATGCATCCTCTCTGCTAATGGGTGAGGTTATGTTCCTGTCTTGCTAGTTGTTTGGCATAGGGTATCCAGCACTGTTGCTTGCTGGTTGTTATGTGGAGCTGGGTCTTGGTGTTGAGATGGAGATCTCTGGGAGATTTTCGCCATTTGATATTACGTGGACCAATGTCTCTTGTGGACCAGTGTCCTGAACTTGGCTCTCCCACCTCAGAGGCACAGCCCTGATACCTGGCTAGATCACCGAGAGCCTGTCATCCACACAGCTCAGAATAAAAGGGGGAAAAAAAAGAAAGAAGCTAAAAATAAAGTAAAACAATTAAAATAAAAAATAATTATTAAAAAAATTTTTTTTTAATAATAAAAAGAAAGAAAGAAAGAAGAGAGCAACCAAACCAGGAAACAGTTCTACCAGTGGTAACAAGTGCTAAAAACTATACCGAAAAATAAACAAAAAAACGGACAGACAGAACCCTAGGACAAATGGTGAAAGCAAAGTTATACAGACAAAATCACACACAGAAGCATACACATACACACTCACAAAAAGAGAAAAAGGGAAAAAAAGAAAATATATCGTTGCTACCAAAGTCCATCTCCTCAATTTGGGATGATTCATTGTCTATTCAGGTATTCCACAGATGCAGGGTACATGAAGTTGATTGTGGTGATTTAATCCGCTGCTCCTGAGGCTGCTAGGAGAGATTTCCCTTTCTCTTCTTTGTTCGCACAGCTCCCGGGGTTCAGCTTTGGATTTGGAACTGTCTCTGCATGTAGGGTGCCTGAGGGCATCTGTTCTTCGCTCAGACAGGAGGGGGTTAAAGGAGCAGCTGATTCGGGGGCTCTGGCTCACTCAGGCCAGGGGGATGGAGGGGTACGAAGTGCTAGGCGAGCCTGCGAAGGCAGAGACCGGCGTGACGTTGCACCAGCCTGAGGCGTGCGGTATGTTCTCCCAGGGAAGTTGTCCCTGGATCACGGGACCTTGGCAGTGGCGGGCTGCACAGGGTCCCAGGAGGGGAGGTATGGAGAGTGACCTGTGCTTGTACACAGGCTAATTGGTGGCCGCAGCAGCAGTCTTAGTGTTTCATGCCCGTCTGTAATGTCCGCGCTGATAGCCGCGGCTTGCGCCCGTCTCTGGAGCTCCTTTAAGCGGCGCTCTTAATCCCCTCTCCTCACGCACCAGGAAACAGAGAGGCAAGAAAAAGTCTCTTGCCTCTTAGGCAGTTCCAGACTTTTTCCCGGACTCCCTCCCGGCTAGCTGTGGCGCACTAGCGCGTTTCAGGCTGTGTTCACGCAGCCAAGCCCAGTCCTCTCCCTGGGATCTGACCCCCAAAGCCCGAGCCTCAGGTCCCAGCCCCTGCCCACCCTGGCTGCTGAGCAGACAAGCCTCTCGGGCTGGTGAGTGCTGGTCGGCACCGATCCTCTCTGTGCTGGAATCTCTCCGCTTTGCCCTCCGCACCCCTCTTGCTGCACTCTCCTCCGTGGCTCCGAAGCTCCCCCCTCCGCCACCCGCCGTCTCCGCCCACAAAGGGGCTTCCTAGTGTGTGGAAACCTTTCCTCCGTCACAGCTCCCTCCCACTGGTGCAGGTCCCGTCCCTATTCTTTTGTCTCCGTTTTTTCTTTTTTCTTTTGCCCTACCCAGGTATGTGGGGAGTTTCTTGCCTTTTGGGAAGTCTGAGGTCTTCTGCCAGCACGCAGTAGGTGTTCTGTAGGAGTTGTTCCACATATAGATGTATTTCTGATGTATTTTTGGGGAGGAAGGTGATCTCCACGTCTTACTCTTCCGCCATCTTGAAGCTCCTCTCTCAATCGCTTTTTAAGCTTGGAAAATGCTTTGATATCATGACATGACATATTTGCTACATGGGTCCAATAATCTCCGGGGCACTGAGTCAACTAGAATCTACAGATATATTTTATAGTGAATGTTTTAAATAATGATCACATAAAGAGATAAAGATTAAAATTTTATGGTTCCCAGAGGGGAAAGGAGAGAAGGAATAAATTTTTTAAAAAATGACAAGAATAAGAGTGACTCTGTTTTTCCTTTATATGAATTTTCTATTTGTTGCATTTATACTTCAGTGGAATTAATCAATTCATACCAAATTATCTGGAATATATTTGGATAGATTTGGTCTGAGACTAACTTTGCAACCATGTCTCTTTGAACCTTTGTATACCTTTTCCCACAGAAATCTACTGAACATTCTTTAAAAACAAAAACATAGATTGATTCAATTTTTTGCAAGTGACTTATTCTCCCTTTCCCATTTCAAATCATCAATCTGACTGAGCTTTTGGCTTTTCATGCATTATGTTTTTCTTGCAATTCTCTTCATGCTGTTACAGCCTGTCTCATCCTTCACTCCCATTAAGATGCAGCTTGTCTCTTTTAGCAGTCTTGTCTTTTGAAAGAATGCTTTTCATTTCATAGCTTTTTGTTCTGAAATGGAAACTATATGTGTCCATCAATGTCCCAGGCACCTGAAGCACAGACAGATTTAGGGGTAGCAGCATGTGTGTCTTCTGTCAATCCACCTGTCCTGGCTTCCATCTCAAGTGTACTATTATATTGTTTTATGGATTGGGTGAGAATCCAGAGTTAGAGAATCATTGTATGATTATACTTTATAAGATACAGTAAGTCCCCTACATACGAATCTTTGAGTTGTGAACTTTTAAAGATGTGAACGTGCGTTCGCATGTCCAATCACGTAAGGCGAGAGTGAAATTGCAGCTTCCCTTCCGTCTCTTATTGCTGAGGATCCTTCAGCTCTACCATCTCCCACCTCCTCTCCCTCCTCTGGTCAGTAACTCTTCTTGCCTGTTCACTGGATGCCAGCCCCTGGATGCCAGCTGTTATACTGCACTACTGTACTTTTCAAGGTACTGTACTGTAAGATTAAAAATGTTTTCTTTATTTTTTGTGTTTGTTTTTCATGTATTATTTGTATGAAAATATTATAAACCAATTACAGTACAATACTATATAGCCGATTGTATTAGTTGGGTACCTAGACTAACTTACGTTGGACTTACAAACAAATTGGACTTATGAATGTGCTCTCGGAACGGAACTCGTTTGTATGTAGGGGACTTACTGTAGACCAATAATTTTGAGGACTTTAAGGTTTTCCTGGAAAAACTCAGTTTATCTAGGTATAGTTTTACTGAGTCTAGTAGATGGAATATGGAAATCCTCCTTAAATTTTTTTTTTACAGTAGAGGAGAACAAAAATGGCACAGGTCACATAGTTAAAGCAGTTGGATATTGGATTTTGTTTTTATCTCTGCACCGTTCTTGATCTCTGACATTGGGCATGCCTTGACTGTCTCATTGGTCGAGATGTAACCAATACTAATTTGCTTCCTGGGGTTTGTGAGAATCAAGTGAAGGAGACTCTTTATGAAGACACTTTAAACATTAAGCAATCTTATATAAATATGCATTAGTTTCAATATCAAAGTAGCACATATTTGAATATCTAACTGTTCCCCTTCCCCTCATCGTAAAGGCAGGGACTATATTTTATTTATCCTTATATCCTCTACAACATCAATGTCACTGGATGGTACCAAGCATATTATCAAGCAATCAGTAAATATAGAATAGATAGTTTGTGATTGATTTTTCTTTTATTTTTCCATGATGCATGGTGCAGAAAAATGGATGATATCCAAATATAGAATATTATATTTGGACATGTCTGGGGGGAAAAAAGAGGAAGTTATGAAGGAATAATATGTTCAGTGGTTGCTGGTAAATATTTAACTACTGGATTTCCAGGGAAGGTGGGTCGGAATGGAAGTCTTGTTTTAGAATTTGCTGATTTATTTCTACGGTATGAACACTTCCACCATTACTGATTTCTAGTTACAATATGGCATCACTGAAGTTGGAGTTGGAAAGAGATTTGCAGTAGCACACCACTGCATAATATTTCCAGATCATAGATACAACAGATATAAATAATTTCAAGAGCATAGGTAAGAGTAAAATGTAGTAAAATAGTTAAGAAGTCGTGACTTTTGAGTACTTATTACTTTTGTTTGTAACATAACTTATTTAACTGTAAGGGCATAAAATTTAATTTTTAATGATTGCTGTGGTTATCAATCATACCACAAAATTCCTGAAAATGTGAAAACTGGCTCTTATGAGCTGACGTGAGTTGGCTCCAGCACACGGATGAATATATTCCTTTCTTTGAGAAGCTATGACACCTCACTAAAACAATATCCACAATATATCATAGTTTGTATAAAGCATAAAGTAGGTTTTTCTATACTTCATGCCAGAAACTTTATTTACTAAAGTATTAAGATTTGTTTACCAATGAGATTTTAGATCCCCTCCCTTTTTTCCCCCCCAAGGCTCCTGTCAATTAAAATACCTTTAGAAATTGTACACTAATAAGATGTTCACCACTTTACATATGCATATAAAATAAATACATCATATTTTAGATCACTGTTGCAACTATAAAGAATAAAAATAAGGTTTAGGGGGAGGAGTCAAAAAGGTGGAGTAGGAGGATGTGGAGCTCACCGCCCCCCACAAACGCAACAAGAATACATTTACATGTGGAGCAGGTCTCACCGGAAACAAACTGGAGACTGGCAGAAAAACCCTAATACAACCTAGGCTGTAAGAAAAATCCACACAGAGTCAGTTAAGAAGGAAAGAGAAGGGATCAGGTTGGGACTCACACCCCTAGAAGGTAACACAGAACAGGAGGGAGATTACAAGGGCTCAGAGATCCTCCCTTGGGAGTTAGCAGTTCAAACCACATATTGGCCACCCCGGCCCTGGGGTCTGACACCAGGATGACAAGACCCCTTAGCTAGTTTGAAAACCAATGGGACTGATGGCGAGGCTGTAAGAAACCTAGACTCTGCTCATGAAGAGCGCACACATACTTGCTTACTCTGTAAACAAAGCAGAAGAAGCGGACTGAAACCGACTGGGGCTCTTACTGCTTTCCTGAGACCTCCCCAGGGCAGGCTCCAACCTGAGCCAAGCACTTACTCCTGCCACTTTTGCTCTGTGGAACAGCTCCCCATCATGGCAAAGGCCACTGATGCCAAGGAGAGTATGCAGTTTTGAGGGACAGAGCTGGTTAAGACCCAGCATGACATCTGAATGGGGCGAGGACTGCCATTACTGGTGCTCGTGGAGGTGGCAGACTGGGAGTAGTCTGGAACTCTGACTGGTGTGCCAGGTGTACCCAAGCAAGGGCCCTGGCCTGTACCAGGCACTGGTTCCTGACCCTCTTGCTTGAGCACTGCTACCCTCTGGGGTAAATGTGCCAATGCTGTAAAGGAGCAGAGCACACACTTAGAGGGAATGGAGCCAGCTTGGACCCAACCTTCAGGGATTTTGCTCCAGTAACTTGGGACCCAACCCCACCTCCCTATAGTATGGTATTGGCCACTGAACAGCTGAGAAGCCCTGGCTCACAGATGGCTCAGCCTCTAGCCTCCATCTCAAGCCACAACTTATACTAAGGTGATAGCTTCTAGCACACCCTGGGGGAAAATGTGCCTTGTGGTCTTGTCAGATCTAGCTCTCCCACAAAAGCCAACTGAGCACAGGAAGACTCTATAGGGATGCTCCCACACAAGGACACCCCTTTAAGACCTGGATAGGTAACTATTTTATATAATTTCATAAAGACAGAAAGTGAAACAAAATGAGAAGACAGAGAAATTGTTTTAAATGTATGAACAAGGGAAAAACCCTGAAAAAACTAATGAAACAGAGAAATAATTTACCAGATAAAGAGTTGAAAACATTAGTAATAACAATGCTAACTGAACTTGAGAAAAGGGTAAACACAGTGAGAATTTTAATAAGGAACTAGAAAACATAAAAAAAAAAAGTCAGAAATGAAGAATACAAAAACAAATGAAAAACACACTAGAAGGAATTAACTATAGATGATACAGACACATAAGTGACCTGAAAGACAGAATAATGGAAATCACCCAATCAATACAGCAAAAATATAAAGTCTAAAAAATGAGAACAGTTTAAGGGACCACTGAGACAACATCAGGTGTAACAACATTTGCATTATAGGGGTCTCAGAAGGAGACGAGAGAGAGAAAAAGGTCAAAAATGTATTTCATGAAAATATGGCAGAATACTTTCCAAACCTGAAGAAGGAAACAGATGTATAGATATAGGAAGTGCAAAACTCCCTTTGTGGAGGGCCCAAATCAATAAATTAGAAATGAAAAAGGAGAAGTTACAACCAACACCAGAGAAATACAAAGGACCATAAGAGACTACTACAAGCAACTATATGCCAGTAAAATGAACAACCTAGAAGAAATGGACAAATTCTTATAAAGGTACAATCTTCCAAGACTGAACCAGGAAGAAATAGAAAATATGAACAGACAAATTACAAGTACTGAAATTGAATCTGTGATGAAAAAACTCCTAACAAACAAAAGTTCAGGACCAGATGGCTTCATGCGGAATTCTACCAAACATATAAAGAAGAGCTAATACCTATCCTTCTCAAACTATTTCAAAAAATTGAAGAGGAGGGAACACTCCCAAAATCATCTATGAGGCCACGCTAACCCTGATACCAAAACCAGACAGAGACATTACAAAAAAAGAAAATTACAGGCCAATATCTCTGATGAATATATATGCAAAACTCCTCAACAAAATATTAGCAAAATGAATTCAACAATATAGAAAAATGATCATACACCACGATCAAGTGGAATTTGTTTTGGGGATGCGAGGATGGTTCAGTATCCACAAATCAATCAGTGTGATATACCACATTAACAAAAGGAAGTCTAAAAATCACATAATCATTACAATAGACACAGAAAAACATTTGACAAAAATCAGCATCTCTTTATGATAAAAACTCTCATAAAAGTTGGTATAGAGGGAACATATCTCAACATAATAAAGGACATTTATGACAAACCCACAGCTAGCATCATACTCAATGGTGAAAAGCTGAAGGCCTTTCCTGTCAGGAATAAGACAAGGATGCCCACTTTTGCAACTTCTATTTAACATATCACTGGATGTCCTAGCCATAGCAGTCAGGGAAGAAAAAGAAATAAAAAGGCATACAGTTTGGAAAGGAAGAAGTAAAACTGTCACTATATGCAGGCAACATGATATGATATATAGAAAACCATAAAGTCTCCATCAAAAAACTCTTAGAACTAATAAATAAATTCAGTGAAGTTGCAGGATACAAGATTAATATACAGAAATAGGTTGCTTTTCTATACACTAATAATTAACTATCAGAAAGAGAAAGCAAGAAAACAATACTGTTTAAAATCACATCAAAAATAATCAAATAATTAGGAATAAATTTAAGTAGGTGAAAGACCTATTCTCTGAAAACTATAAAACACTGATGAAGGAAATTGAAGATGGTAAAAGAAGTGAAAAGATATCCCATGTTCATGGGTTGAAGGAATTAATATTGCTAAAATGTCCATACTACCCAAAACAATCTACAGATTTAGTACAATCCCTATCAAAATACCCATAACATTTTATGCAGAAGTAGAACAAATAATTCTAAAATTTATGTGGAACCACATTAAACTCCAAATAGCCAAAACAATATTATGAAAAAGAACAAGCCTGGAGGTATCACATTTCCTGACTTCAAACTATATTATACAAAGCTATAGTCATCAAATTAGGATGATAATAGCATAAAAATAGTCAAATCAAAACCACAATGAGATATTACCTCATATCTGTCAGAATGGCTATCAGCAAAATGTCTACAAATAACAAATGTTGACAAGGATGTGGAGAAATAAGAACGCTAGTACACTGTTGGTGGGAATGTGAATTGTTGCAGCTACTATGGAAAACAGTATGGCGGTTCCTCAACAAAACTAAAATAGAACTACAATATGACCCAGCAATTCTATTCCTGGGTATATATCTGAAGGAAACAAAAACACTAATTCAAAAAGATATATGCACCCCAATGTACATAGCAGCATTCTTTACAGTAGCCAAGATAAGGAAGCAGCCTAAGTGTCCATCAACAGATAAATGGATATAGAAATAGTGGCATGCATGCATATGTGTATATATATATATATAAAATGGAATATTACTCAACCAACTGATATTTTGCCATTTGCAACAACATGGATGGACCTGCAGGATATTATGCTTAGTGAAATAAGACAGAGAAAGGCAAATACTGTATATTATCACTTATATGTGAAATATAAAAATTAAAGGAGATGAATGAATATAGCCAAAAAACAAACAGACTTACAGATATTGAGAACGAACTAGTGGTTACCAGTGGGGAGAGGAAGGGGTAGGGGCAAGATAGGGTTAGGAGATTAAAAGGTACAAACTACTATGTATAAAATAAATGAGCTACAAGGATATCTTGTACAGTACAGGGAATATAGCCAATATTTTATAATAACTTTAAATGGAGTAAAATCTATAAAAATATTTAATCACTGTGTTGCACACCTGAAACTAATATTTTAAATCAACTATATTTCAATTAAAAAATAAGGTTTATAAAAATTTTTTAAAGGAAATACTATTTACCTGATGACAGCGATTCTCAGTACAAAGTATATAGGGTTCATTTATTATTTTTTATAGGGCTAACACAATACACTTAATCCTACTTTAGTAATAGTATATGTATTTCAAAATTATAATTCCCCACTCCCTGTTCCTCTAAGAAGAACTATCTATTCAACCATAGAAGATTACTACCACCTGCTGTCATTTTTTCCTTTCAAATTTCCTTCAGTTCCATATCCCCACCGCCACTCTTCTTACCTTTTTGCCTGCATCAGGATAAGATTTTTTTCTACTTTATCCAAGTATGACCTAGGTCCTGGCTCTAAAACCCTAAAACTATGAAAAGAAAGGCTTTTTAGTGCCCTACAGGCAAACATTATTATTTTTAATGGTACTATGTACCTTATTTTAAAACAAAAAGCAATTTTTAAAGCAGGAAAGTAAAATTATAAACAAGAATTTAATAAAACAAGAAAAATTATTTCATTATCTTTGACAAACATCATTAATATTTGCAATAGTTAGACAGGTAGATGGATGGATGGAGACATGGAAAGAAAGAAAGGAAGAAAAAAGGAAGGAAGGAAGGGGAATAAAAGACATAGGTAAAAAATATGAACAGATATATAAAATATTCACCAGCTTATGTATACAGTTTTACCTTCTGTTTCTTTTTGCATAAGATTATTCTACAACTACTTCTTTGTATATTATTTGTAAATAATCTTTAATATTTAGAATACCATGTCATACAGATGTGTGATAGAACAATTCTAACTAATTTTCAGTTGCATAGGTTTTTTAATTGTTGGAGTTTATATATAACAGTATGTGAAAAAAAATCTTGTATGCTAATCTTTGTGTTCATCTCTTTTTTTAATTGAGATACGATTGACATGTAACATATTAGTTTTAGGTATACAACATAATGACTCTACATGTGTATATATTGCACAGTGACCATCACAACCTCTAGTTAACACCCATAACCACACATAGTTACCGTTCTTTTTCTTGTGATGAGATCTTTTAAGATGTATTCTTTTTTTTTTTTTTTTTTGCAATTGACAAAGAAATTTAGTTATTTCTGAGATACACATTTTAAAGTATTAAGATGTATTCTTTTAGCAACTTTCAGATATACAATACAGTATTATTAACTGTATTTATCTTTGATGATTTTCTTAAATTGTTTCCAATATGTGGAGTTTCTGGGGTTGTGGATATTTTAAAATTGTATTGATGCATATTGTAAAATTTTTTAAAGAAAACTTTTGTACGTCCAGTGAAAATGGCTGATGTCAGTGTCTATCTACTTACTGCTCATGCTTCCTTGCATCCATGTCTATACAGGTAAACTATGACATTGGTATCATAGACCTCAAATAATGTTTGTGAGTTATGAAGCAGAACTTTTCATGTTGTATAGCAAAACTCATGGCTTGTGAGGAAAAGACGTTAAGTTTTAAACCATGCATTTAACGCATACTAACTATGAATATGGTCAAGTTGACTAATGTTCATATGTTTATTTCCCTGTCTGTAAGGAATAGGTTATAACTATCTTGAGCAGAGTTACAAAGATTATAAATAATGTATGCAAAGTGAGCTAAACAAAGTTGATTCTAGGTAAATGGTAGTTATTTTATAAAGTCCAGGTTTAATTTCAGGAATTAGCACAACGAACTGAATTGAATTTTAGCCAAAGAAATACAGCCCCTCTCAGCATGTAAAATGAACTCTTTAATGACCTTAAGTAGCCAGGCCCTGGATTTCATCCCTCAGGTCAACTCTAAAACTGCTTTATGGGTCAACAGCAATCTCTTCATAATTATGGCATCATCCAACCTACCATGAAAGTCCATTAATGAATCTGCCTTGTTCTTTTAAGGGGTTAGTAGGGCAATGCTGTGATGCTACTGGAAAAGCTGAGAACAATCTTTACAGTAAAAAAAAAAACAAAAAACACACACACACGATGAAATGAACAGTAGTTGATTTGTCTATAATTCATAACATATATAATTATGTTCACTTAAATATATACATATACATTTAAATATATTTTTGAAATTCTGTATGCATATGTACAGTCACCTAATTGCCTCCAATACTTGTGAATCAGTATTTAAACAAAAGATGTATTTTGGGTGAATTATTTTGTGTAAAGAGATATCTTTAATAGTTAACTCCTTGCAAGTATTTGCAATGAAATTCTTTTTATGTTATTTAAATTTTAAAGCAACTAATTTATTCAGATATGTGTCCTTTTGCCACTAGAGGGATGTCTCTTTATCCCTATGACAGCAGCTGTTCTGTTCTGGGTCTTGGTAATTTCTTCCTTAAAGTGCTGTGATAAGAGTCTAACTTTACTCCCTGCCTTGAATTTATCTGGTCTCCAATATATTCTCTACTCTGGGGGGTAAAGAACTTCCTCTACCACTAGGGCAAATCTAATCCTCCAAGTTTTGTTTGGTCAGGAGAGAATTCTAATAATGATCACTGGAATTTCAACACATACAAGTAGGGCATGCATTCTCCAGAGCATCATTGCTCTAACACTCCCTATTTCTTTACTCATTAATGGTAGCTTCCTAGTCTATAAAGTTTTTTGTTTTTTTTTTTTTTTTTTTTTTACTATCTCTATCCATCACTGGAGTATTCTCTCTGTTCTCAGATTTGATCAAACTAATATGTTTCCCAAGAATCCTAATTGGTTCCCTATTAGCCTCTTATACATTTTGATATGTCATTCAGGATCCTTTGTCTACTTTTAAACTTTGTTTTCCAGGAAGGAAAAAGGAACTAACATTTATTGAGGACCTAGTGTTTTATAGACATTGTGCTAAAGCATGTCGCATTAATACCCTGGTTTTTTTTTTTTTTTTTTTTTTGGTCCTTATAATTAATACTAAACAAATAAAGAAACAGAGGTTAAGAGAGTTTAAGTAACTTTATCCAAGGATATAAGCTAGTAAGCGACAAAGCTAGAATTTAAATCAGTGCCTATCGCACTTCAATCTTTTGCTTTTTCCATCATCCTGATAGAAGAGCAATTGGGGTAGGGATTTTTAAGACACCAAGAATGTGTGAGTGCAGAATCCAGTGAGTCTAAGTGGTAAATTGAATTTGTTTTGTTGCATAGCTATCACGTGGACTTTAACAAGTTAATGAAATAAGACAATAGACAATAACATATCCAAAAAACACTGTTATCAGTGTATTTTTAAAATGATAGAAAACCGTGTGGTTATGGGACCAGTAATTTAGGGAGAAAAAAACAGTAAATGTACCAGATAACAGGGAAACACACCTTATCATGAGCTTGGCAAAGAACCAATGAGAAAGAATGCATAGGAAGGCACTTTCAGCCAATACTAATGGTTCTCTGATGGCAGTCTGAGTCTGTAAAGGGACTGAGGATTAAAGATGCTGACAACATAAAAAGCAGTTCAAGATAACAGCCTCCATTAACTTGATATGCTTTTTAATTTAAGTACAAGTAACTAAGAATGAAACTTCTGAGAGTAGAAACCTATAAAATGTTAGCACTCCTATTCTCATGGTTACCTAAAAACACCTTTTTCTTTAAGATTTAAGTTTTCTCAGATCATTTTTTTATGCCAGAAAACTGTTATTTGAAGTAAGTTTTTTCATGACTTTTTTGAGTCATATGGCAATTATTGTTGCCATGCAAACTTATAGACATAAAGCAGAGAAATGAATGGTTATTCTTCTTTCTTTTAGCAACCATGTAATGAGCACCACCAGTTTTATGCTGGGCTAACTCTGTAAGACCCATAAAAATGAAGCAGACATTGGTCACAGGAGCTAACAATCCAGCAGGGAAGGCAACAAGCACAAATGCATACAATATCTCTAATTGTTACAAAGTGCATTTCATGAGTGGTGTTGAGCAATGCTGGGGCTAAGAAAGGGAAAGTTCAGTTTGACTTTGGAATATCAGGGACGACTTCACAACGTCAGTAGATAAAGCAGCGTTTGTAGAAAAGAGCAGCAGAAGACCAAAATCTAATATCTTCTCTCATTTTCTATTTGATGTTTAAATCTGCATACCTCACTTGACCTTTCTCATTCTAACAGGAGATTTAAAACTTTTTTCTTAAGGACAGATTGCATATCTAAACATAAAAGGCAAAAAAATAAAGGATTTAGAAAAAAAATCTTAAGAGAAATTCTTTATGGTCTTGGAATAGGAAAAGCTTCCTTAAACAGCACACAAAGAGGTTAAGAACATATTAATCTTTTGTTTTGTCTTCATCAACCAATAAGACAGTGGAAGACAAATGGACAGACTAGAAGAAGATGTGAAGATATTGGTGATACTATGTTTGAAAAATGACTCATCTCTGGAATATTTTTAAAAATCTCTCAGAACTGAGTAAGGAGAAGACATTAAAAAATAGGTGAGAGATTTTCCAGTCACATCACAAGATAGGATGCCCACTTGCCCCATAAACATGAAAGGTGTTTGACTTCATTTATTATTGGAGAAATGCAAAATAGTATGTATCATTTTACTAGAAGAGTAGAAATGACAATAGAAATTTCCAAATGTTGAGGAGGATGTGGAGGAACTAGAATTCTCATGTACTCTTAGTGGAAGTATAAACTGGTAAAACCATGTTGGAAGCTGTTCGACAGTTTCCAATAAAGTGTAAGCTTAGCCTTTGACTCAGCAATTCCAGCCCGAGGGATATACCTGTATTAATTTCCTAGTGCTGCTTTAACAAATCACCACAAACTTAGTGGCTTAGAACGACATAAATTTGTTACCTTACAGTTCTTTAAATCGAAAGTCTCATCAGGTCTCATTGGGCTAAAATAAAGGTGTCTTATGTTCCTTTCTGCACACTCTAGGTTAGAGTCCCTTCTGAAGCCATTCCCAGCTTCTAGAAGCTTCCTGCATTCCTCAGGTCATGGCCTCTTTCTCCATTATTAACATGTCGACTGAAAAAAAAAAGAAATGGAGGAAGAAGTCATGACCTGAGGAATGCAGGAAGCTTCTAGAAGCTGGGAATGGCTTCAGAAGGGACTCTAACCTAGAGTGTGCAGTGTCAGCTGAAAAAAAATGCACAATGTGAGAATTGTGACTTAAGTTTTATTTGGGGCAAAATGAGGACTATAGTCTGGGAGACAGCATTTCAGATAGCTCTGAGAAACTGCTCCAAAAAGGTAGGGGGGTGGAGAGGTCAGTATGTATGTGATTTTGGTGAAGGGGGATACATGCAACCAAGCACACGTTTTTGCAGAAAATGCTGCTAGTCTCGTGAAGGTTATTGCTAGTCACGAGGAGTAGATGTCACCATGAAGGATTTTAGTGCTTTTCTAGATACGAGGTGATGCAAGAATTGGGCTCATAAACTCTCCTCCCGAAAATATCTAAGTATCTGAAGACTTGTTCTGCCAGTTTTTCCCAGAGCACAGAGTGCCTCATTCCTGATCTCTGCCCTGAACTCCTTTCAAGGGGTGTTGAAGGTCAGCAGCTGCAGCGGCTCATAATTTGATCCTTGTAGAGGCAGATGGCAAGTGCCAATTTGTAGGTGACAACGCCAGGCATGTTGAATTCTCTCACCCTTCTTCCCTCAATATCTCTCTCTCTTTCTCTCTCTGCCTGTCTCTCTCTCTCTCTTTGTGTCTTTCTGTCATCTCTCTGTCTGTTTCTCTGCCTGTATCTCTGTCTCTCTTTCTGTCTCTGCTTTTCTCTATCTCTCTGTTTTTTTTCTCTCCTTCTCTCTCTCCCTTTCTCTCTCCTTCTCTCTCTCCCTCACCCATCATAGCCAGGAAAGTTTCTCTGCTTTTAAAGACTCATGTGACCAGTTGGGCCCATCTGAATAACCTAGGTCACTTACCACATCTCAAAGTTCCTAACTTTATCATGTCTGCAAAGTCCTATTGGTCATGTAACATACTGACAGATCTGAGGATATAGAAAGTAGATATCAAGTTCAAAAACTCATCAATATATTAGAAATCATGATGGGGGTACCCTTGTGGAGGATGTGAATTATGATGGGGAGAGGACATGGGTGGGGGAACTCTCTGGGCTGATAGTATTGTTCTGTTTCTTATCCTGGACACTGGGTAAATTATTTAGTTTGTGAAAATTATGTATGTTATGCTTAAATATTACATTTGAAAAATCTGTTGTGCTAACTTCACAGAGAGTAGATATAATAACCAAATGATATAACAATATTGGAAATTACCTTTACTGGAATCTACTTTTTCACAGATGTTGTACTGATTTTTTTTTTTTTCTGTTCTCTCATAGCCCATAAGATAAGCATTATTGTCCCCATTCAACAAATGAAGGCAATGCTTGGTGTCAGTCTATTTATCTCTTGTAAAAATAAAATACAGTGTGTGTGTGTGGGAAAAAAAACAACAACAACAACAAATGAAGGGGCTAAGAACCAGTGTTAAGTAGAATAGCTAATAAAGATCACCTTGACTTAAACCAGTGCTCATACTTCAAAGCCCTTGAGTTTCTTTCCATGACATTGGGATCAGGAGAATCTGTTAGATCTGTAGAATTCTCGGGAAGAAGACAGGAATATGGATATTCACAAATAAGCACTACAGGATCTGGATATATTATATAAAAATGAAAATGTTAAGAAAGCCTAAATGATAAAGCAGATGCAGTTAAATTATTATTAAGAAATTTGAAGACAATACAATGTATTCAGTAGAGATATGAAAAGATTCAGAGTCTAGGGAAAGAACCCATCCAGTTTATCTGCCTCTTTTAAGAACCTTGACTCCACTCTCCAGATTTGACTTGTCTAACCTCCAATCAGAGCACTCAGCACCATGCAGACCACAGTTTCCTAATCCAGGTAGTAATTACTATCTGTCAGGGATTCCACTACCAGAAAATGGAAGGCTTTCATGGCTCACATATTTCCTGACCTGATGAGAACTGGATTAGGAACCTATGGTCTGCATGGTACCACATGGGCCTTTTTCTAGGGTTGTCCACACCACGACTTTCCCCCAGAGCTAGTAGTGATGAGAGAGAATGAGAATGAGAGCAAGAGAGCAAGACAGCAAGAGAGAAAGAGCAGTCAAATGCCCTTTATAGCCAATCTTGAAAGTGACATATCACCCCTTCTGCCATATTCTCTTGGCCACAGAGACAAACTCCAGTACATTGTAGGAGGGGCTTATACAAAGGTGCGTATACCAAGAGGAGAGAATCATTGGGGTCCCACTTGGAGGCTTGCTAGTCATTATTATGGATATAATATTCACACAGAACTGTAACCTATAGCAAACAAACACTAGAAAGCACTAGCAGGCACTATTGGGTAGTATTAAAAAATATAACATTTGGATCTCCTAGATTATTAAATAGCACTACACAAAATCATGTGATGAAGAAGTCAATATAATAGCATATTCTGCTTCCAAAAATCTGACTGTTTTCTTGGAACTCATAGGGTTTGTACAAAGTTTGTCATGCCTATAAAGCTATTACTATTTGAGTTATTTGCAAGAACGATCCATTTTTAACAGCAGACAGGACTACACTCACTTATAACACATCAGCAGCTTCTTTCCTATGTACTCCTGTACCGTTCCTAGAACTGTTCACTGTGGCTTTAAATGCTGAGTGTTAGCATTTCCGGTTCTTGCTTTTTACCGGAATTAAGAGATTCTTTCAAATCTATAATGTTGTCATGTTGCTTATTACACTTTAATCCTCGTAGAAGAATTTTAATGATTTTTGCCATTTTTCCAATATCTTAACATAATTTTTCTAGGGATTCAGAAAAAATGTATTAATTTACTGAGAAATGCTCCAAAGGAAATTCTACATGGAAATACTACCTTCCATTGGGTTTTTGAGTAAAGTCCAAGCACAGGGCAGCCAGTTAAATGTGAATTACAAATGGAAAGCAATTTTTTTCAGTATAAGTATGAATCATGCAATGTTTGGGATATAGTTATACTGAAAAAGGATTTGTTGTTTATACAAAAGACAAATTTAACTGGCATCCTGCCTTTTTATTTGCTAAATCTGGCAACCGTAGAAGACCAGCATTCTGTGACAGTGGGGTTCACCTGGGCAGCATGTTCTGTCCAAGGCTCAAAATCCACCACCTTCTGGTGTTGCACTGTCTTTAGCACTCAGATTCATCTTTACTTAATTGCCCAAGGGCATTTCCCTTGGCCTTCCCTCCATTTGGAACAGGTATTTCTCTGAATCCTAATTTGTCTGGGCTCCTGAGTTCCAGCTTTTTTCAGTGAATTTCATCCCAAGCCGGATCCTCCTGTGCCCTCAGTCGCTCCCTGGAGAATATAGTGGACAGGAGAGGTTATCCGGAGCTATAGACAAACTGCCTGACTCAGTAAAAGGGGCTGCTATTTCAAGTTTTGAATTAATTGTAACTGTCCACTAGGTGGCATTATACCTGACTTGCACAAACTGATCACTTAGTCTCTTTGACTTAGAATGATGTATCTAAACTCCTTCCTGGGTTAGTTTTCTCCCCGTTTAGAAAGAAAGTTTAGGAAGGTGCACCGTAGCCAGCAGCGATCACCAGGTTTTAGCAGGCTTAACTTCCTCCCACCTTGCTCAGCCATGTACCTGTGTCTGCTTTTGTTAAACCAAAAGGGGACAAATGAAATGTCTGTATGGGATACAATGGGGTGGCCCAGGAGGAAGTCAAAATAAAGAGCGTGGATTTTTTCACCTTATAATTCTAGACACTTTCCCGATCAAAGGTCAAACTTTGATGACATAGTAATTCTCTGATGACGCTGAAACTAAAAGACCAGGCTGAGTACTTTGACACTAGCAAAGAAAGCCAGGATGCTTCTCACCAAAGCTATCAATTTCAAAATATATGCAGGCAAGAGGAGAAAGCAGCATCCCATCTCAAAGACAAGGCCAGAGTTCAAACTGGAAATGTGACCACAAACAATTCTGCAAAGGAAAAATGCTTAGGCAAGAATGGCTTGCAGAAGGGCATGTTCAAATTTGGAAAGGAGAAGCAGAGAAATTGAGAGCAAGACCTGCTAGGAATAGAAAAGGAAACTGAAGGCCATTTAGATCGTTTCATACTTCAGTGGGCAAAAGACCTCAGCAGGGCTTTTCCATGTTGATAACAGGACATGTGCAGGGGAAGAGAAGGCTCATTTAAGGAGACTGTGTAGCTGGTCGGTATACAAAGCTCACATTCATTACCTTTCCATTGCAGTGTTTCTCACTCCTTACAGGCCCCAGACACGAGGCATATGTCTGAAGCTACATTTCCATAGTAACATATAAAAGTGTAGTATCTGTAGCCAGATTGCACAGGTCTAACCTGTCCTTTGCTGTCTGTGTGGTTTGGGCAAATTTACTTAATCCTCTGCCAAAATTACCTTATCTGATGTGAGGGTTGAATGGATTGCATAGAAAAGTGTCTGGCACATGAGGACTATATAAGTATTAGCAGCTACTGTTACTGCTATTATTGTTGTCGTTATTATTATTATTACTACTACTATTTGGTCACGAGGAGCTTCTCACAATGTGTCCCTGGAAAGTGGGAAGATGGGCAAAGTAGAAGGGAACTAAGTCCCCCTGAGTGTCCAATATGTATGAAGCAACATTCTAAGAGCTTCGCTTCCAATGTATTTAATCTACATAGCCGCTGAGAAAGATAGATAGCCTCATGCTTGTTTGGCAGATAAAAGAACACTGAGGCTTAGGAAGGGAAACTAACCAGATGAAGGTTACATGGCTGCGAAGTGATGGGGTCAGAATTTAAATACCACTCTGTCATTTTTGAACAGTTAGAAGAATTCATTTCACACAGTTGGAAGAATTCTACGAAAGTAAGCATTTTAACTTTTTCTTGACCTTAAAAAAGCACATGAGTGTCTTTTTAGGAGGAAACTGACCTTGGACATACCTCCTTTCTGTCTTTCAGTGGTATCATGGCATCTCCTGCTGCTGATTCCAAAGAAACAGGTTGGACGAATAAACTATTCAAAAAACATTGGCAGGAGTAGAGGGTGGGCGACGAGCATTGAGAATGAATTCAATAGCCATGTGCTTCCTTCCTAGCTCTTGGGGATATAAAGGTATAAAACTGACCTGGACGGTACCACGAAAGAGCTCACAGCTGCCTTTGTTACTGAAAGCTTTATTCCTCAAAAACATTTGAAACTTCCTGTTTTCCATTGGACCCATGCTTTGCTCTGAACACATATTACATAGATTTTCAAGATATTATTAAATCAAAAGATTACATAAAACATTGAACTTGGTACTAGAGAGAGCTTTAAGATAGGGATATAATCCCTAGAAAGATTTTTTTTTTGTCTCCCATTAATAGAATCACACTAAACGCCTAAGGCAGAAAGAGATGTGAAGAATTGTTTAAATTGTCTTCCTTTTATGCAGGCAATTCCAGTGCTTTGTTTTAAATAGGTAATTACATATCTTTAGTCAGAATTACTTACATCTTTGTTCTTCATTTGATAACTTACAAATGAGACATGTTTAGGACAGAAGACACTCCGTGAGAATCTAATAAAGCATTTATGAGCTTCCACTCACTACTAGTACTACGTTACTACTTCTGCTGCTGCTACTGCTATTACTGCTACTACTATTACCACTATGCTGCTAGTACTATGGCTATTACTACTACTACTATTTAACATTATAGAGTCCCTCGACATTATAGAATTCCTACTACATGCTGACATTTTGCTGAGTGCTTTACTTAGCCGAATTATCCATTAACCCTGACAAAAACACTACAGGTGAAGAAATTGAAGCTTATATTGTTACAAGCATCAAGAATGTTCTCCTAGTAGAACAGTGAACCTCTTGGCTCTCTGGGAGTTGAATTTTGGCTTTACCAAATTATCTAAAAATTACTTTGGGTAATTTGACCCACTCTGAGCCTCAATCCCCTCATCTATTAAATGGAAATAATAGTGCCTGCCCCACTAGAAGGGTTCTTAGGATATTGAATGAAATCGTAAAGAGAAGGCCCTCTGAACAAAGAATGAATGCTACCTATTATTACTTAATATGATCCGCCTTGGGCTACAGAGTTTTGTGTGACATAATTAAGCAGAAGCAATTATCTTGCAAAAGCTGGATAAATGAAGCCTGGTTATAGTATGTTAGGTCTGAAAAGAGTAGAGCCAGTGTGTCAAAAGATAAATAAAATGCTTAATCAGAGCAGAAATCTTGTATCTTGAATGAGAATGAGGAAGTAGGTCAATACCAGAGACCGGCAGGAGTTGAGGTGGAAGACTCTGGAAAGGCACATCCTCATTGGAAGGCAGCTTGAGTACCTGCCTGACTGAGGTGTGTATGACACCAATGCCATCACTAATGAAAAGGTTTAATTTAATACATTTTGTATCTTTTTCTAAGAAGAGTCACTTGTTGTGTGCATGTCTGATCAAAGCAGAAAACCTTACTGAATGGTATTTGACCTTATTAAATAAAGAATTAGATGGAAGATAAATTAGTTTTCTAAGAGTTCCTTCTTTGGGAGGAGTTTCTCTTAGGAATAGTTGCACCCATGAACATAAATATTTGATTTGTGTTTATGGTGGTATCTACAGTGTATGCATTTGCGTGCTATGTGGGTATGTGTGTATCCATCTATGGGCATGTGTTTGCATGTGTGCTTATACAAATTTGTTAATTAGTAGTCCCTTACAGATATACATTAGATTTCTGTTAACTGACTTGCATAACTACATGTTCACCACACACATTTGCATTTTCAGACATAATCTACACTAATAAATATATTTTTCTTAACCATTTTTACACTTTGATCTTCATAGTAATCTTTACAATTTAGATTATACATGAGGGAATTGAGGCTTAGGGATTTTAAGTGACTTACCTCAGGCCACACCCCTATATGCCCATGCAAATAGGGTGGAGACTCAATTCTGTGGCTTTACAGTTTACACTACACCAGACTCCCCTCACTCACACCTTACTGTTTCAATTCAAGTTAAATTAAACCTCTCTTTCTCATTCTCTTTCAGTTAGGAAGTAATCAGGTTTTCTTACAGGATGATAGACATTACATTCTGCTGACAGAATACATATACATGTATCTGCAAATGTGTTGTGTATAAAGCCACATGCAGTTTTTCATACTTTGATTTCAAACAAAGCCAAAATAAGTATATAATTTAGATTTATATAAATTTGGTAAACATTTATCAAGCACCTATAATAGATTATGTAGTCTGATAGGATATGTATAGGTAAGAATCTTACTGTCTTGTAGTTAAGATAATTGTGTTAGTAGATGTGGTATAGAAACATAGAGCAAGGAGGGGCTCTTTGTTGACTTTTGTCATGATGGTTTTATGGGACTGGGTACATTTTATCACAGAAGAATGGACTGCTCCTTTTAATATAAGAAAACATACTGTGTATAAGAGAACATACTGTGTATAACTCCAAAGATGCTTATAAAATGGTTCTGTTTATTATCTAATATTTTAAAATACCAAAACTCTGCATTCTCATATATTAACATTGAGCTAAAAAGCTTATTTTAGAATGTATAATTTAAGTTCTTTATTCTACAGATGAGGAAACTGATAACAAGTGATGTGAAATGTATTCACCAAGGTCACAAATTCAAAGAGACATCAAAGTATCATAAGAAAATGCCATCCCATTTGTCAGAGAGGAACTGATGATTCCATTTCAAAACTATAATGAAACTTGATTCAACAAAGTTTAAATAAATATAATTAGCCTCTTAATTATAATTTTAATCAATGAATTATATGTATATATGATAATCATCTGTTCCCAACACTACTTGTCTGCTTCTCTGTCTCCTGTGACTATTTGCATTTGTTTTGGGTGAAATTTAAATCTGTGAATGTCAGCCACAAAGACTGAAATCATTAACTCGATATGTAATGTGTGTTAACTATCCCAGAAGTACTCATTGTACTGACCGGAGCCACTATTTTAGGTAAAGAATGCTGAAGTAAAGATACCGATGGCAAAAAAGTAATGTTGTGATACTGAAGAATAGCAACGTTTTTTTTTTACTAGTTAGAGCCATAGCTTTAGAAGTTTTCTTTAGTGGCTAGTTAAAATCAAACTCTGTAATACTCCTATGTTTAATGGTCTGCAAATGTTTCCATATATAGTATCTAATATATGCCTTAGATACTGACAAATCTCTATTCCTGATTTGAAGTAGCATTTGAAGTATAAAGAATTGTGACACTCAAAAATATACCAGTGATAAAAAATAACAATACTCTAGTTAAGTGGAGGTGTCTGTAGGAGGGATAAGTAGCTTTAATACAAAAGACTTATAAGGAATCCTATGGAATGTTTGCAATGTAATTAATCGATCATCTGCCTGTAGAAGCACTTCTAAGCTGTTTAACAACATGGAAAGTAACAACGTTGAATAATTACCTGCAATCAATGTAAAAAGTCTTTACTGCTTTAAATTTGCATGCCACAAAATAATTCTGTAGTGGCCCACTTTTGTTTCATTGTTAGTAGCCATCACTCAGCGGTTGCAAGTTTGTTTCCATATCTTTGCCACTGAATATTGCAAAACAACTGAAAGTAATTTAAATGAAGTGCTGACTTGCCATCTAAAGTCTTTAAGAAATTACATATTTTTCAAAAGACTAGTGGGAGAATAGCCCAGAAAAGAATTTGGATTTGGAAATGTGGAGGGAAATAGGAGAGTTTAGATTGTTTGAAAATATAGAAGAGAAGTTGACTTCATAGAAAGAAATGGAAAGGGGTGTTAGTTGAAAGAAAGATATATCAGGCAGTTGTTCAGAAGTGGATTCATTTCCAGTACAGTTCCTTACACATAGATCTTCATTCACTGGTAATTCCTTCTTTCCTGGGAATTTGAACATAGTAGGAACTCATTAATATCTATTAAGTAAATGCACAAAGCACATGGGGTGTATGCCATTAAATGTATTTGTATAGAAATGAAGGCATTGACATAAATTATATCAGGGTCATCTTGGCAGTGACATCTCTGCTAATTGGATTCTGGGAAACCATGACCTTGTACTTCATGTATCTTAAACAGAAGCTGACTGATGCTGTCTTAGACATCTTTCCCATCAAGTTAAAGTATCCATATCAAAGACTAGGATCTTTTGGTAGTGCACAGACTTATTGTGCAGGTTTGGATGAGGGCTTTTGTCTTCTAGAAACATATAAACACACACACACACACACTGCATAATATGCAATGGTAGGCACAAGACAGGGCACCCACAGTAAAAACTCTTCTTTAGAAAAAGAAGAATGTGGAAACCATAGCAGTCACTGGTCCATACATCAGTGGACTCTTACTTGACTGGTATTATGAAAAACTCTATAGTTGAAAAAGTCCCTTAAATAAAAACTGGATGTGCTGAGATAATTTCATTGTCATTATTCTGCATGGCTCCAGCTCCTCAATTCTGGCAAGTTCTTTCTTGTCCAGTATACTCAATGGAGATCTGAAGTGAGTTTTGCAAAGTATACCCATTAGGCTGCTGCTTGTCAGTGAATATTTAGAGGCCTGAGGACTGTTTTCCAATCCTGGGCTTTGGGGATAATATAAACTTCCCTGAAAACTTTTGAGGGAATTTTAATCCATTGGTCTCCATAAGTATCATGTTAACATACAGTCACTCAAAAAGACCAACTTTCTTCTGTAAACGTAGATCTCATATCCACTTACTTCTTTGCTGCTTCCTCAACTCCATATATTCCCCTTCTCTGTTTCTCTCGCTCTCCCTCTCCCCCCTCATCCCTTTCTTTCTCATTCTTAATTTGATTTTTTACCCAAAAATTTAATCCCTTTGCTCAGTTTAGAATTGTTGATAGGCTTCTATTCCTCAAAGTATTTGCCAGTCTAATTTCCTACTATTTTAAATCCAGAAACAATGAACTTTTCCAACTCTGCAAAAATCAGATTTTCAGGATTCTCTATTTCCTTCCATTTATGCTCTCAACTCAACTAATTCTTGATGGAGCTCATCTATTTTGTTTAATATCTTGCTTAACATGGCATGTGATAGCTAACACATGCCAGTGTTTTGGCTTTTTCTACCTTTCTCCACTTGAGCTAGAGACTTATAGGCATCTGGTCTACCTTTCAAGTTATTGCAGGCAAGAGATTTACCAAGCATTTTACCACTGAATTAAATGGATCTTCATTTTTCCAGGCTCCAGTTCACACCTCCTTGTCACTTTCCAATGCCACGTAGTTTATATTTTTGTTAACAACAGCACCTAACTTCAAGATACTGATTCTTTTATCATATGGCATAGGATACTCTGCAATAAAAAGTAGACCCAAAATGTGTAATGGCTCAAACAACAGCCTCAGGTGGAGGTTTCTGGTCTGTAAGATGTTCTCTTTTTACAAAGACTTGTCTTGTTCTGGGTTCACCATCCTCTATGGCCCTGTCATCATTGTGTCTTGCTGACAGGGGAACTAGTGTGGAGGCATGGAGGGAACACAAACACACCTCTTCAAAATCTTGGCCTCAAAATGATATACATTACTTCTGTTCATAACCCATTGATTGGAACTCAAGCACACGGCTACACCATACTGCAAAAGACGCTGAGAAATGTAGTCTATGTGGTGTGTTAGGTACAAAAAAAAAGAACAAAGAAATGTCTGTGACCATCTATGCCCACCATAGTTTCCTTTGACCGTTTCTCCATTGTTAAGGTGACCTGGTCCCTAAAAATAAATTTATGTATTAAGCATTTTTTTTTTTTCTGTAGGAAGATGAAGAGGGTGAATAATTGATACAAGATGGTTATGTGGTCATCTTACAATGTTTTTTTATTTTTTACCAGTTGGATAAATTGTAATATCCTTCAAGAAAGGACTCAGGATCTTATATTTCGAGTATTGATAGTGACCTAAAAATAACATGGCAGCATAGCAGTGCTGAATAGATGTTTTTCTGTTCATTGTTTAATGCTCTAGAGCAGAGTTCAACAGTTTTTTCGGTATGGCCAGAGAGTAAACAACTTAAGCCTGTCTGGCCACGTAGTCTCTGTCACAGCTATGCAAATTTGTTTTAGTGCAAAAGGAGTCATAGACAATAAATAAATGAATAAGTATGAATGTGTTCCAAAAAAATTATTTAGAAAAACTGGCAGCAGGCAGGAGTTTGGGCACTGGATGTAATGATCACTTTGCCTTTATCAGTTACTTGATATAAAGCAACTGTCTTAGACTCCCTGAGTTTCTGAATTCCTCCATAAAGCGGGAAAATTACAGCCCATAATTAGTTTTAAATATTATATGTGATAATGTATGAGAGGCACCATCACTGAGACTTGAGCGAAGAAGATGCCCACCCAGTAGACACCTATAATCATCACATCTATTCCTTGTTGAATGTTTATAGATATGAAAGCTAATTTTGAATGTTGTTTTAGCCTTTTAATAGAGTAAGGAACATTGGTGAATTGAAAGTGCATTATTTTTCCTTTTAGTTCTCACTATGAGTTTGATAGTGGGTGCTCAATAAATATTTAACTAAGGATTTGAAGAGTGGTGTGTCTGCGTTGTCACATACTAATCACAAGAGGCTCCATAACATTGCTGTGGAACAGTGATTCTTTACCTTTCGATGTTATATTCTTCCCACTATTATATCAAAGAACGAGGATCTCAGCATGATGGAAATAAAACAGCACTTTATTCTGAGAAAGATATGGAGATGTTTATAGACATTGTGTTGCTGCATTTATCCTTGATTATAAATTTTAAGGAGAGGATTACTGGATTACTGCTTTTGTATTGATGGAAACCATTTTTACAGCTCTGGCTTTAAAACAAATAATTCTATTGAGTTTTGAGATGTGTAATGATACAGATGAGAAAAAAAGATATTGCCATGGTAACTGTAAAACCTAAAGATAATAATGATTTTTAAATTAAAATGGTATTATTGTTAGGTGGGGCTGGCAGGAGAAATCTGCAATACTGGTTAAAGGACATAACAAATGAGGGATGGTGGATTATTAAGAATTGTTTTGAAAAACTTACAGGCCATTGAGATATGTTCTTGTCCCTCCCGGGTTATTCTTGTAGTTGGTTAAAAACGACTCTGTAGAGAACCTGGGAGGAAAAATTCTATACTCCCTCCTAGATTTGAAATTGATGTGAATGGAGTTTTTAACTTGAAGTTAAAAAATCCTTCCCTCTAATGTATGAAAAAAAATTATCGTTACGGTTAATTTTTTCACATGTGATTTAAGTACCAGCATGTTCCAAGAGCAGTGGTGGGTAATTGGGACATCAAATAAATGAGATAATCCCTATATATGAGATGCTAAGATACTAATGGAACAAACAAGTAAGCAGGTAAATTTAATACAATGCTACCAGTTATAGAGGTGGAGACAAGGTATATTATTGAAGCAAAAGAACAAACAGTTAGTTCAAATTAAGGATTCAAAGATTGATGTGTGAAATGAGTCTCAAAGAATAAAGATGACTATATAAAAAACAGATGAACAACAAGGTCCTACCGTATAGCACAGAAAACTATATTCAGTATCTTGTTATAAACCATAATGGAAAAGAATATGAAAAAGAATATATATGTATATATAGATATATGTGTGTATGTGTGTATATATATCTATATATATCTATGTATATATATATATCTATATATATCTGAATCACTTTGCTATACACCAGAAACTAACAGAACATTGTAAATCAACTATACTTCAATTAAAAAAAAGAAAAGAGTAAAAAAAAAAAAAAAAAGAATGAAGAAGTTTCCCCCAAACAAATTAGGATGGGAAGAGAATTCTGAGAAGGGAATTCCAGAAAGACATCTAACGCAAAAACCACTGATGTTGTTTCTTATACGCTGCTTTATTTTTCCTTGAATTTTTTTTTCCTTGAATTTGCACATGCTTTTTCTTTTTCCTTGAATACCTTTGTTCTTTTCTGTCTGGTGAAAATAGTTATTCTTCAAATATCACCTCAGATGTCTCCTACTTGTGAAACCTTCCCTGCCCTTCACAGGCACATTGAATCAATCTCCCATTTGTTCAGCAAATGCCATTCTCCTGCTCTGTCACATTATTCTGCTTGGCAAATATCTCTTCTCTTGCTTATTTTCCTCATTAAACTAGAGGCACCGTAAGGACAAGCAGAATTGTTGGCAAACAATAGGTCCTCAAAACTTTGCTGGTTGGAAAAATAAATGAATGTTTTCTTTTTCTATTTTGAATGATAATCTTTCATGCCCGACTAGATTGTTGACTTCTTAATGGTAGTCATAATATCTAATCATCTAATATCCAGTTTTTACATAATCTAAACAACTTAACACATTGTTTACATAGGTCAATGAGTATTAACTATAAACATTAGATGGATCACTTTTTGATTTGATTATTTTCATTGTCACGTGTCATATCGCACTTTTATTCCTTTTCTTCTATGACATTGTTTAAACCATTTGACTATTTGAAAGAAGAAATTTAAAGCAACATTATTAAAACAACATTTTTAAAACCTGATACTTTCTTTTTATATATTGAAGTGACATTGTAGTTAAGCATTTCATATTTGTACATAACTATAACTATATGGCAATCAAGATTAAATTTCATCTCTTACATTTTTTTCTTGCTTCTATCAAGAAAGTAAATGTTTGAAAGTATTTAAGTGTAGACCAGTAAAGAACGTCTTGGAGAGAAAAGATATATGGAAATCAGCCCAGAAGAACTTGGTATTAAAAATGTGCCATCAGCTACTTAGACTTCTCTAGTCTGAGAATTTACAAATATCCCTGAGCCTACAGCACTTACAAAGCACTCTGTTTATAGGATTTATATAGACCATTTCATTTGTGGGCTAAATATAGCAATTATATTATACCTAATTTTAAAGATTATAAAAAGGGAAGTTAAATTACTTACCTGAGATCATCCAGCTAATAATTGGTGGAATCAGCTTTAGAACCAAGCTCTTCCTAATTTGTTTCTCAATCTCTGTCAATTACGTGATAGTGACCACCTGGAAGAAAGGATTACTAAATTCCAAGTAATCTCCTGGAATCTTGTTGATTACTTAAAAGTATCACCTAGAGAAAGAACATGGTATAAAGAGAGAGCAATAGGTAAAAATTCAGAGGGTGAGAGTTAGAGCCCTAGAATAGACTTTATTGATGCTTCTAACCAGATGGAAGTCACTTAATCTCAGTTTCCTCACCTGTAAAATTGAAATGATCATAACTTCCCTAACCATACCCCCAAATTGCTGTGAAGATCAAAGAGCTTTCTAAACAACAAATCATTATCTAATTGTAGAGTATCATCAAAAAATTGCACAATAATAGATGTAAAGAAGACACTACATCCTGTCTTTGTGGTTAGGTACCTGGTATGTCTTTACACAGTAGTGAAGAGATACACGTTCTAACCTTGGCTTGCTACTACTTGACTGTCTTTGAAAAACTCCCATAACCTTTGTCTGTTTCCTCAGCTACAATATCAGGATGAACTATATAATCTCTAAAGCCTTTTCTGTGTTGAAGGTCTGTGATTCTAAGTGAATCCAACCCTACTTTTTGGCTTAGACCCCCTAGTCATCAGCAAAATAAATTGCAGAGACAGCTGGCTAGGGTTAGGTGTACAGTCTCTGGCCACAGAAGAGCATAAAACTAAGGGGACCACACAGCCATCAAACAGATGACGGGGCCCTCATTAGCAATGTGCTGAAGCCAGTGACATCCAGGGACAATTGCAGCTGGCGTTTCCTCCACATTAGGATGTCTGTTCAATTCATTTTTCTGTGCTAGCTCAGTCTGAACTCATCCTCTGCAAACTCAAGAAAGCGCTCCTTGTTTAATAATCAGATTTTGGAAAATAATCATTAAGTTCACTCTTTATAGAGCACCTACTCTGTGTATAACAGCATGCTATGCAATGGCAAGCATTAAAAAATGAATGCTTCTGATTTGGAAGGAGTCTGCTTTGATACCAGAGGGCTTCGCATTCAGGGCCCCATCTGTTGCTTATCGGCTGTATCTCTTCTATATGCCATTATGTTCACTGACTAACACCACAACTGACACAAAGTAGATGCTTACTATGTGTTAACTAAATAGATATCTTTTGGCTGTGTCGTTTTTTCTCTAAGTTTCTTCAGATAAAACGGGAGTAGTGACACCCAATTTACAGAGGCATTGTGAGGATTAAATGAGATAAGAAAAAAAAGTCCTTTGAATGGTAAAATCACTCAGTAAACATACATTTCCTTCTCTTGCACAAACTCTCCTACCTTTTCTTTTATTCTAGGGTGGGGGAAGTATTGAGGACATTTACCAACATGGATGTTAAAGTAAAATCATCTATGTTATAAGTAAAGCAAATCAGCCAAAGGAGCAGTTAATTCAGACTGAACAATGAATATGATGAAAAACAAACAAAATCTGTGCAAGTAATTGAAAGCCAGTGAGGTAACGAGTTCAGTCAGAGAGACACACACGTACATAAGCCAGATACCAAACAAGGTGGATGCCCATCTCCCTGTACTGACTGCCTACCACACTGATCAAAAGCTGGTAAGTATGCACACATTTGCAGGGGTTGCACAGAATTGAAGAGTACCCTGGATTAGAATTACAGAGAATGCACTGGAGAAGTATGCAGAGTCACCAAACAGCAGGGATTTTGTTTGTTTTTTAATAAAAATGGCAAGCATCCCTGAGGCCACCTCAAAGAAAGGATTCAGCCTACCATTTGTCTACTTTTCTTCTTTCTCTTTTACACATAGGCTAGACTCTAGGATATTTGCAAAACAGAGCATTTCAAGAATTCAGCAGTGATTAGGACCTTTCAGACTTCTTCAATGGTGTTCACAAATGGAATTTGGAGTTCAGGAGTCAGGCAACTCAAGTTGAAGCTTTGGTAATGGCATCTGTTATCTCTGAGTGTTCAAATTAGTCAATGATCTTTATCAGTAAAATGGGCTTGGTAATAATAGTGATTTTGCATGTTGGTTGTTAGAGTCAAGTGAAATATTGTAAATGAAACCACTTTGTAAAGAATAAAATTTCTTTTCATGCTAATTATCATTTATTTTTACTTACTGGATTATGACCTGTTTTATTGCTGGAGACTAGACAGCAGATGTGACTTTTTGCAATATGATTAACCAATTTCTATTCTGAAAGGTAATTACTTATTAATAATTCTATAGATGCAATTTCTATACGTGGTTACCAAGAAGAATTTTGAGTTTGTGATTTTAAAACACTGAATCTAAAATATGGATACATATTAACCATATGATGATGATGATGATAAATTCTTTTGGAGTGTTAACTACCTCATTTGATGCTCAAAGCATGACTTGTAGTTGAATCCCATTTTATAGTTGAGGGTATTGAGAAATTAATAAAAGGGCACTGAAAATTTCAGACCCAACTTTCTCTTTCTTTCTTTTTCTCTTTCTTTTATTCTGGGGCAAGAAAACCATCCAGGCAATTTTTATGACATTGCTCATTGCATACAATCCAGAGACAAAATAGTTCTTTCAAGTTTTGTGGAAAAAAAGTCATTCCAGTTTTTATAATGCTTTCATATAGATATTTATCTTAAAGTGATTATCCCCATTAATTGGGTTCCAGAAAGCACATTATTTTTTTTGTCAATAGAGTTAAAATGCATATGGCTGTTAGTGTTTCATATTTCAAAAAAGAAAGCAATTGTCTTGATAAATCCAATAGAAATTTTTGAAAATAATATTTCTCTGCAGAGAAATTATTTCTGTAGAATACTTTGCACAAAGAAAAGACTCCAGTGACAAAAGCCTCCCTTGTTTCTGATATCAATGTCTATATTTTTCTCTCCAGGAGAGAAAAAAAAAGATTATCAGAAATTGTGATTTCTTTAGTGGTTTTGAGAAAAGAGCCTTTTCACCATGAACATTTTGACAATCTCTGTGAAACCAATGCATGATTAATCGTAACTGCAAGCTATTGATGTTTACAGGGTCTAATATATTAGAATAGTAGACTTGGCCATGACAGCTTCATCTATTTCTCAGCATATTGGGTAACATGGATAGACAACAAGCAAATCAACTGTGTGTAATCATGAGACCTAACTTGAAGTTTCTATATGGGATCGACAAAATTACTGGTGTTAAGGACTGTGGTTACTTCTTTCCAACCTCATTAACTGAAATAATTTTAGCCCACTGACTTAATCATGAGAGTTTCCTAAACCATAATTATATTTTAAAAAATTTTGACGTATTAGTGCATATTCTCATAAGGTAATGATTACTGCGAAACGTAGTAAGAATTAAGCTTTACAATGCATTTTGAAGTTCAGTGGGAGATAGGTTTTATAAAACCTGTCTGCAGTCTCCTGGTCATTTGAATCCTGGAATCTCTACAGGCTTCTAGACATATTTTGAATAAAGCGCAAAACCTACACTCTATACTTTGACCCCTTTTGGTTACAAAGAGGAAGGGAATAAATATGTACATGGATTCCGTGTGCCTGTTATTCTACTAAGGCTTTGTTCTTATGTATTCTCATTTTATCCCTCAGTAACCATGTGAAGGGAAAAAAAGGGCCAAGATGCATTGAAAAATTACTATTTGCTAGGATTTATAAAGGAGATATCCTATTCCATTATTTCATTAATCTTAATGGGCATTGTTCCAATTTTATACATGAAGAAACTAAGTCGCAGAAGTTTAGTGACTTGTGTTGGGTCCCACAGGTTGAAAGTGAATGGTTCAGGGATAGAACTTGGTCTTCTGATGTAAAGTCTCAGGCCTCTCCCTTCACACTGCAGCTGACAGCCTGCCAAGGGCTGCTGCAGAATTAATGCATGTTTGGGCCCTATTTTGAAACTCCTTTAACTCTTCCAGCTGAGTTCTTTTGATCCTCTGCCACAGACACGGGCCATGATGAACAAAATTCTATGTTGAGGTGTCAGGTATAGGGAAAAGACTTAGAAGGAATCTGATATCCTGGCTGGGACATACAAGAACAAAGGAAATTTGTTGAAAATTAGGCACTTTAGGTGGATGAGTTCTCAGCAGGAGAAGAACATGAAGGAGTTACCAGATTACCTTCCTATCATTAAATCAAGGCTCTAATGGATAGAAAGAACCACACGTTCCAAAAAAGAATACATCAAATGATAACTCTGGCACATCTACCATGTGTCCATAATATGAAAAAGACATGATGTCTGCATTAATAAAAGTAATTCTAGTTGCACAAACAGAAAACCTTTAAATTTCCAGTGGCTTGAAACAATCTAAGTTTATTTTTTACTTATCATAGTTTGATGTATTGTTCCTAGTTAGGTGGCACTCAGGGACCCAAGTGTCTTCCTGGTTCTACTCTCCAGTAGACACTAGGTGCTTTCTCTATTCAGCCAACAAATAGGGGACGAGACTATAGCAAAAGCAAACTTGCTTTTTGACTGCGTTGGTTAGAAGTGATGTACCTTGCTTCAACTCATATCATTTTGGCTAGAACCAATCACGGGGTCCTGTCTAGGTACAGGAGGGGGCGGGAAATGTAGCCCCTGATTGAGTAGCCACTTGCCTACCGTAACTCCACCCTTGAGGGGAGCAAGAATCACTGCATGTGGGCTCGCTGTCTCTACCAAAGTTTCTACTTACTATCTTACAGGGCATATTACTGTATATGGAACAAATAGAGAAAGATAAAAAGCAAATAGTCCATTGCCAAAACTAAAAATAGATGGGGTGAAGGTGAGGAAGAAGAATGTGTTAAGGTACTATCATGAAGTATAGACAATGGATGTTCCTGGAGTTCAGGATGTTGTTGGAAGGAGTTAAGGATATTTTAATTTTTCCTTGGATGAGTAAAATCATTAAAATGAGTGGGACTCCAGATTTAGGGAGGAAACAGACATTTATGAAACATGTACAGTGATCAAGAAATCTGTCAAACACTTTACACATGGCATCAAATTTAACCATCAAAACCATCATGGAAATTTGATATTATTAAGTCTCTTTTTTTAAGAGAAAAAGAATTAAAAACTAAAAGAGATGTAGACACTTGACTGACATGCATAGCTAATAAATGGCAAAGTGTAGGGGGAAAACACATTCTTCCTGTGTGTCCTCTGCTCTAAAAATTCTATGACAACACTATTCCGCTTCGGACACCAGATGGTTAGGTTTTCCATATATCAAGCAATTCTGTGACAACAGCTGCATGTCCTACAGTTTAATTCAATTTTGACACTATCTACCTGGAGATAGCCTCACAACCCACAAGCTAAGGGCTCAGTCTCATTAGGCAGCTCCCCACCCCCACTTCAGATGCCTATTGCAAATCCAGGTTGTCACCTTGCTATAGACTGGAGGTTCCAATGACCCCTTCCTTGGGTTCAATTAATTTTCTAGAGCATCTCACAGAACTTAAGAAAACATTTTACTTTCTAGAGTATTAGTTTATTATAAAAGGACACAACTCAAAAACAGCCAGATGGAAAATATATATAGAACAGGTATGTGGGAAGGGATGCAGAGCTTCCATGCCCAGTTTGGATGTGCTTCCCTCCCCACATCTCCAGGTGTTCACCAACAAGGAAGCTCTCTGAACCCATCATTTTGGGGTTTTATGGAGGATTCATTTCATAGGCATGATTGATTAAATCATTGGTCCTTGGTGATTGAATTCAATTTCCAGCTCCTCTCTTCTCCTGGTTGGGAGGTGGGGGTGGGAGTGGGGGGAGGGAGTCGGGCTGAAAGTTCCAACCCTCTAATTCCATGATTTGTTCTCCTGGTAAAGGGCCCCCATCCTTAAATGTTTTTCAAAAGTCATTTCATTAACATAAACTCAGTTGTGGTTGAAAGAGGTTTGTTATAAATATCAAGACATTTTATGGCTCTTATCACTTAGGAAATTCCAACGGTTTTAAGAGCTCTTTGCCAGAAACAAGACAAGACCAAATATATATTTCTCATTATAATTCACAAGATCTCACAAACTATATCCCACACCAAATTCTGTACAGATCCAAATCTCATATACCATGAACAAACAGAGATGAATTGAAATCTCTTGAAAGGCTCTGTTCCAGATACAATTGCTCTTGATTAACTTTTCACTCCAATTTCTAGAGAGTCATGCATATCTCAGCCATAATGGGAGAGGATTAGGGAGCGGGGCTCAGGGGAAGATCTACTTGGATAATACATCATACCATGAGTAAATTTTCTCTGATAATAGCTTAAAATGCAAGTGGTTGTGGAGAGGAGTGACATAGAAAGCACTTAGGAAGAGGGAAAGTCCTGGCAGATATTTAATGCCTACTATATACAAGAAACTCTGGCAGGTACTTACTATACTACTTCTCATTGAACCTTCACGTATCACTGTGCTAATGGTATTAATATCCTCTGTTTTACATACATAAAGAGACAGAGAAATCTAAGTTATACAACCCCTAATGTTACATACCCAAAGAGAGTAACGTTTGTGCCTGAATTTGAATTCACATTTGTCTGACATAAACTTTCAGATATAACATGATGATGTGGTATAAAGAGAAGCTAGATACACAAAAGGAGTGTCTGACTATCGAACCTTCAGATGAACAGAGAGACCATGGGAACAACTGGGAAAAGAGAGCAAGGACATATTATGGTTTTTTGGGGGTTTTTTTCCTTTGGTTTTGGTTTCTTTCCAGCTCTGTGGAAGAACACAGAGGACAAAGATGATACTTGCTAAGGAAAAATAGGAATATTGTGGCTAAATTCCAAAAATAATTTTACAGGCTAAGATTTGAGACAAGTTTTTAACTAAAATATATTCTGTAGGCATAAAAGCAATGCAAAGTGAAGTACTTGGTTAAAAAAGAAAACAAAACAAAATGAATGAATTAGAGACAGTTAGTTGGATAAGGAGTATGGAATCCTGGATTTAGAGCAATCAGCATGAAAAATAGCTATGGGCTCAGTTGACTAAGGTACTTAAATAGACTTAAAAAGTAACTGTGAATTTTGACTGCATTAGGAGAATCACAGAGGACTGATGATAGGAGGCATCATCTCTTTGAGGTAGAAGCCTTGTCTCTCTTATTTTCCACCATACTCACCAGGAGACAGACCCCATCAGAAAGAGAGTTTAAGTGCTCAAAAAATTTTGGTTAAGTGAATGAGTAAATGAATGAATGCCATTTAAATCTGATCATGTGACTTATTGACTCATGGAGTTTTCTTTTCACTTTTAAGGATCTAAGCCAAGAGAGGCAAGATTTATTCATGTATGTTACAAATACTTATTGAGCCTCCATAATATATCAGGTACTCTGCTAGATATTGGAGATAAAATAATGCCAAGACAGGGTCTGTTCCTCATGGAGCCAATACTTCGAAATGGATGCAGAGATGGAAAAGTGTCTCTAACTTGTGCCGTATTAGAAAGAGTTGAAGAGAGCACCTTGAGCTATAGAGAAGTACATTTTAGGATATGTGGGTCCAGAAGATAAATATCTTGAGTTATTTGAGGTGATGCCATGTGGGGAGAAACATCACTCTTTGTAGTTCCAAAAATCATAACTAAGTATTACAGATAGAAGGTATAGGAAAGCAACATTCTACCTAATATTAATGGAAAACCTTTTAAACAATGATTCCTCTCCAAAATGGAAGTTCTGGCTACAGAAGTGATGAGTTCCTTTTTACAAATGAATTGGGGAAAGGTAAATATCATTAATAATTACATAGTTATTACAAAATTAAGTTGTAAAAGTGTCTTGGGCACTTATTTGAATATTTGTAAAAATTTCAGTTGTTGGTATTAGTATATAGTATTAAAGGAGACATGGAGAGAAGGAAAGTTGGTGGTAGAACAGAAAGCAGCTTGCCATTTCGATCTGTGAAAGAGAGAGATTCACCTAGTTTGCATCTCCATTCTTATCTATTTGCTCAGCTTTGGAATAAGAGTATCCATGTTATGTTATGTCAGTCAGATTACAGATTTGTTCTAAATTCTACACAATTCCTCCTAAATGGTGCATTGGCATCGATTGCCTGAGTAAAACAAAGCTGTCTTTAGCATTCCCTTCCATTGCAGAGGGATTTAGGAAATCTTCCATGAAACAGGGAGACTTCTCTTTAGTAAAATGGAGTTAAATACATTGCTAAAAGTGTTCTTTCACCTAAATATCTAAAATATCTAAAAGTGTTCTTTCACCTAAGTCATACAAATTTTCTCTGCCTCTAGAAAAGATTGCCAGATTTAGCAAATAATACTGAATGCCCAGTTCAATTTGAATGCAGTACCTTGGACATCCTTTTACTAAACAATTATTCTTTGTTTATCTGACATTCAGATTTGACTGAGTATCTAGTTTAATCTGTCAACCTTATTCTAGAGCAATATTATATAGTGGGGCAGTCCACAACAATTAGTACATGTTGACTTGAAAACAGGAAGATGTATTTATGTGAAATATAGACACTTTCATTGCCCCAGAATTTTTCTAGTTGTCAGAAATAAGATGTGAATTTTAAATTGTCTTTTCTCTTATGGATTTCAGAGTCTAGTAGTAGGTGACAAGGATGTAAATCAAAATCAAAACATAATATCACAGGCACTGTGAGAGAGATCTAATTGGGGCAGGGTAGAGGTAACCAAGGATGGAGAATGTGGGTCTGACCTGGCAGGAGGTGAGGAGGTTTCAGGGAGAGTTTTACAACAGAGACAAAGTTTAAGTTGAACCTTGAAAGATAAAATGTCCTTCACTGGGAAGACAAGTTCTACTGTAATAATTATTGGAGATGATTTTTCTATCAACACCTACATTGTGTCCTAAGTCTGCAAAGTGTGGCAGTAAATAAAAAGTTAGATATTGCGAGGGTTCCTTCATTTTTAAACATAGGAAATGCATGCTTTGATATCTGCATTATTTTGATAGCCAAAGTAAAGAATTAGTTAGATGTTTAGGACTCCAAACAGAATCCAGATAGTATCATTATAATGAAAATCCCAACTCTTACTGAGGGAGTCAATAATATGTTAATTATCATTTTGAACCAGCTTGCTTCTGTCTATTTATTGGTCTTCTCATAAAGTATTTCATTTAAATTTATTGGGATGGATTCTCCTTGTAACGTGTAACAAGCTATTAAAAACAGTGCCAATGAATAAAATAATTACTCAAAAGCATAGACACCAGCTGAGCCAAAGGTTTAATTATTTGAAGAGCAGTAGCTATAACAAGATGCCGATGCCTTAATTTAAACGTCTTACAATCCTGTGCAAAGGCACAAAGAAAACTCATTTGCATATCAGCTTTGTATTGGAAAATAGGCTGTGTGATGAACTAAAACAAAAGATAATGTAGTAATATTAGTAGCTGATCAAAAGTTCCTACAATGAGACTTGAAGGAAGATGTAACAGGGGAAACTAACAGTTGTTTAGAACCCACTGTGTGCTGGGTTCTTTGCATAATATTTATAGAATCTTATTTAACTCAAATACAGGACTATAGGTGGAATATAATTGTATATATCTCTATATTTAATAGTAAGCGGCTCTGAGATGTCAAGCAACTACAAAAGGAATACATAGCTAAGTAGTAGAGCTGAATGTGAATCAGCTTATTTAGCACCAATGTCCAAATATTTGTACTCTACCAAATTGTAGGTAGGTATATTTAAGTCCAATAATGATAATGATGATGATGATTTTAATTTTATACTGATTTGAATTATTGGAAAGTAAAACAGACTGCCCCCAAAAGTGGCAAGGTGGAGTGTTTTGCCCTTAACAATTTTCAGAGCCAAGCCTGGTCACCCACAGATAGAAAAACAAATTTCTATAATGAGAGCAAGTTTGTGCTAAAAAAAAAAAATTCCCATCTGGTCTAATTCTTTCCTTCTCCTTACTATTGCATGTGGCTTACTCTCTATCCACCTGAGATTACGTCCTGATATTTAACAATACCAAACATTTTCAAGAGTTTTTTTTTTTTTTTTCTTTCTGCTATTGTTCCTTCTTAGAATACCTTCTTGTTTTGTGAACTACTTTTGCCTCAAGACATAATCACGGGTTTTTCACTCCCTCCTAACTACTCTTCATTCAGATAGATTCAGAGGTTCTTGTTTCTCTACTCCCACTGTATTCTGAACATACTTCTACTATAGTTCTTACTATACTTTGTTAGAGATAGTATATGTGTTTTCACATCTAGATTGTAAGTTACAAGCTCCTTAGGGATCACGAGGAGGTTACTAAAAATCACTAGTCAAAAATGGGATGAAAGAGTTCATGGCCTATCTTGAGGAAAAAAAAAGGTTTCCAGGATTGCCTCATAGATTCCAAGGACATAAACACCCCCATCTCTAGAGGTAGTATCACCACTCACTCTTCTAGAATATATTCCCTACTCATATCTAGCCATATTCTTTAAACATGCTTTCTTGATTTCTATCTCCAGATCTTTGCTTATGCTCTTTCACTTCTCAGAATAATCTACATCAGAGTTGGCAAATAGGTTCATATAGAATATTAAAATGGTTGGTCAAAGCTGCCTGAGTGCTACAGTTAGAAGAATGTGGACTCTGTATATGTCGAAGAACACCATGGTGTATCAAAAAGCATCTGCACGTGTACAGAAAAGACAGGGTGACACCATACACATCCATATTGGTAATCTACATGTTGTATCCTGCATTTTCTTCACCCAAAGATCCCCCACTAAATCTTTCCCTTGATTAGCAAAGACCTAAATTCTGTTTTCCTTCTCTGAATCCCAGTATATTTAGTCTGTATCCCACAGGATAGCAGACTTAGAGATGATTTTGTGTCTGTCTATATTTTTATTCCTTAGCTGACTGTGCCTTGGGGGGAGGTGGGAAAGTATAAAACTGATTTCACTCTTTGTCTTCTATCCCTATGGCATACTATTGATCACATAGTAGAAAATATAGCATTTTGTTTTGATTAATTCCAATATTTTGATTATTTCTTGGACTATGCTTTCGTGGCCACATTCTTCTAAAGGACTAGTTGGAAGCCAAATCTCTACTTTATTCCTAAAAATTTCCAGGAAATATGACCATTAAAGATGTATGGATAAGAACCAACTCTAAAAATAAGTCAATGCAGGAAAAAGTATTTGAGCACAGGCTATGAGTTTGCTTCTGAGTTATGAGGATAAGAGTGGCTTAAGGAAAAAAAAAAAAAAAAAAAGATTATCTTTCACAGTGTAAAATACCTTATATGCCATCCAGAATGACATAGCAGCTCTATTCCAGGAAGAGACTACAGCTCCATCTAGCTCACTACTCCACCCTAAGATTGTCTCATGGGCTAAAATGACAGCTAGGTCTCCAGCCATCTTATTTATGTTCCAGGCAGCAAGATTAAGGAAGGGGTGAAGAATAATGGATAAAATGTACTTGGAGATGTCTTTTAAAGAATTTCTTGGGAACTACAACATGACAATTTTGCTAACCTACTGGACAGAACTCAATCACATGGGCTTACTTTACAGTGGAAGATAAGAAATGTAGTTTTAGTCTGGCTACCCTTCTACTCTGTTCAAAATTAGTTTTGTATTACCATGGAAGAAAGAGAGAACAGATATTTGAGGACAACTAGCAGGTTTTGCCATAGTGACTGTTTTTTGGGTTTGTTTTTTGACCTTTAAAGATATGAAAAACATCAAGACTTTGTCCTGGGAAAAACTGTAGTCTCCTAGGAAAACTTCAGTCACTAAACTTTTATCAACAGTCAAGGCTAGAGTACTGGGATTAACAAATTCTGGACCATTAGAAAAATAAAATAGTATAGAGTAGAGCAGCAGTCCTCAACATTTTTGGCACCAGGGACTGGTTTTGTGGAAGACAATTTTTCCACGGACCAGGGTGGGGTGATGGTTTTGGGATAATGCAAGCACATTATATTTATTGTGAACTTTATTTCTATTATTATTACATCAGCTCCACCTCAGATCATCAGGCATTAGATCGCAGAGGTTGGGGACCCCTGGAGTAGGGGATAAGCAAGCAAGCATATAATTGCAATATTGTATAGACTGTATAATTACAGTCTATACAGACTCTATAGTCTGTATAACAACAGGACTCTGTACGAAGTGTAGTGGTGATTACGTAGCAGCTTTTGGTGGAGGATTGGGAAAGGCAAAAGAGAGATTGATTTACTATACATGGATACATAAGATGATGGAGAGAAAAAAAGTTTATTTTAGTAGATAACGTTTTAGATGAACATTAAAATGGGAAAATATTTAAAGTTAGATATGGAATTGGCATGGAGGCTAAGGTCAATTTATGAGCAAGGCAAAGGAGGTGATTAAGCCAACAGGCAATATTCTGAGAAAAAATACTTATCAGCTTCATCTGAGTTGAAGTAATTTGTGTATCAATAAGGACTCTTTGGGTTTCAATATGAGTTTGTTTAGGCATAAAGAGGTTCATATAAACAAACCTATTTGTTCATTAACTCCAGACATCAGAATTAAGCATTTACTATATGTAGGGTCCAGTGCCAGGATCTAGGATCATGGGCAGTGACTAAGATTAATATAATTCCAGGACTCACAGAGCTTAATTCTAATTTAATCTTTATAATGATCCCATGAGAAATAATTAATGAACCTGTTTTAGAGATGGAGAAACTGAGAGAGAGTTTGCATAACCTACCAGAGAATAAACAGCTAGTTAAAAGGCAGAATCCAAATATGAACCCAGGTCTTCACATCTCCAAAGCCTAGGCTACCACATGATACCAGAGATAGACCTTCTCTAAGCTTGGCCTTACCTTTGGAGCAGGTGCTCTATTTTTTGCATGAAAGGAATCTTTGGTTTCTTCAGAAGTTTCTATGGAGCCAGCCCATGAATCAGGTCTTCTTTTGATGTCTTAGACTATCTACTGCAAATTCCAGTGTAGGGTATATAATAAACATACAGTAAAAATTGTGAGCTGGAATGGGAGTAAGGAAATAACAGGAACAAGCATAATCTGTGTGCTCAGCACTGAACTGTAACTTTGACATATAATCCTCCATAGTATTCTCAACATATCCTGTGAGTTTAAGTTTTGCTATCCCCTAGAGACTTAATAAAAAACCATCATCTTCCCATCTCAAGTCTGTTTACCCTACTGCATTCTCTGGTTGAGAGTTCAAGTTAGGCTGATTGAAAGACACATCTTAATTTTCTGATAATTTTAGTATTTGAATACCACACTACCAATGAGTTGAGAAAGGTGTTCCAAATTCTCTACACATAAGGGTGTTCAAAGGGGATTTTTTTCAATCATGATTACAATCCCCAATAATACTTGTCTCTTTCACTCTCTGACAATTTGCCTCTGGTAATAAGGAAGTCACAACATATCCAAGAAGGATAGCATTGATATAGCTATGTATTCATTTATCTAGTAAATTCTAACCAAGCTCCCATGCTTGGTTATTTGCTAGGATCTGGAAATACAAAGATAAAAATGAATTTAGTGCATGCCCTAAAAGATTAGTGTTCTGATGAAGGAAAGAGAAGCTATAGAACATCAATACTTTGTGTTTTGGGCATATGATGGGTGATGAACATATTCAGTGATGAACATATGATGGGTGTGCAGAGGAGGGTGCCTAAATCAGCTTGGGAGTGGGTCCCTGGCCCTGGGTTGGGGTCAGAGACCACCCTGAGGAGGTAGTCGTAAGAGAGATCTTTCAAGGAAAGTACCAGGAAAACCATGTCTTCCTCCAGTGTTCATTGCAGTGAACAGTTTATGACCCAAAACATAAGATTTTATTGCAGTTATCTTTAAAAGCACACTTGTCCAACTGTGGTTCGGGGAAGAAAATTGCCAAGCTCTTGTCCTGAACTCAGGATGCATCTGAGACTGTGAATCATTCCCAAATCACACATGGTGCAGTGCCACATTTCCATTTATTTGCTTGACATTTTACTTCCAAAGGGAGGAACTAGCTGGTTTTTCCTCATCTTCTTGACAATATGAAATGTGTCAGCCAGTTATCTCCCTCAGCCCTTCATCTATACAAAAGACAAGAATAGCCCACAAATTCCCCCAGAGGAATGCCAGTATGTGCTCTGTATTTCATCTGCTTTTTGTTTAATGTTCTCATCAGAGGGTAAAGTAATATTTGATTGTCATGGAAACACATTAAATTCAAGTACAATTTATTCCTACACACACAAACTATAAACATACTGTTCACCATCTTTAGAATTGTTTCCTTTTTATCTGCATTTTTCTTGTTTTTACCTTTTGATTTTTATTTTACTTTTATTTTTTATTAATCATGAATCCAGTAAGTTTTCTACAGTGCTTGGTATAAATTGCCACCATGGAGCAAAAAAGTTTCTTTGTAAAAATAGCTGTGTATTATTAATCTGCCAGAACTTCACCTTTACTTTATTGCTAGATCCTCACAAATACCCTCTGCAGAGAATTTTCTTCCCATTTTGCAGATAAGAAAATTAAAAATCATAAAAGTGAAGTAACTTACTAAGAATGCATGCCAGTAACAGAACCATGGAGCTCAGGCCTGGAAGACTCTGAAACCCACATTTTTCTTCATTTTCTTGCTTTTCATTGGACCTTAAAAGTATTCAGTAGTCAAATAACTGAAGAACCCCTAGAAAATTTCTCCTCTCTCTCCTGACTTCAAAACACAAACTCATAAATACTATGTTTTATAATTTGCAAAGTGCATCTTGTAGCCATTGACTCATTGAAAGCTCCCCACAATATTATGAGGTAAGTGCTCTTTTTAGCCCCATTTTTACAGATGAAGAAACTGAGGCTCAGATAAAAATGAATTATTTCCCCAAAATGTTAAACTCAGTAAGTGACAGAGCTGGCACTTGAAAGGCAATTAAGACAACAAACTCCATGTTCATATATATCACTCTGGAGACTCACTGTAAAGGCAGATTCTATTGGGTTCAGTAAGGCTGAGGGTCTCAGCAGCTGTTAAATCAGGCTTTCGGTTATGATGAGAAACGCTTGGAAAGCAGTGGTAGCAACAAAGTGGGTAGGGCTTAAATGTTCCTCCTCCTCCCCCTTCCTTCCCATCATAAGTATGTACAGATTCTGAGTGTTCTGAATGCTTACTGAGAAAGGAATTAGAAACCAAAGAGTAGCCAAGACATCTCAGAGCACTAAGATTTTCAATCTCAAAAACTAACCCCAGGTTTTATCAATTAGTTAAATATTCATGTTTTAGAGGATGAAAGTTCTTACAGAGACTTACTTTGCAAATTGAACAGTATTTCTAAAGTCCCAAATGACCCCATATTTTGTAAATAAAAGTATACTTATCTAATGTGAAAAATCATTAACTAATTCGTCTATTTTGGAATGTTAAGTTTTATAACGAGGATGGCCTCTAATAGAGTAATTTAATTAAATACCAATTAGTTAATATTACCAAGCTGGACTTTTTCATCTTCAGAGCTTTATAGATATGTGATGAGAAGAAATGAGTTTAGGAAACAGGGAAAGTGGAATCTTCTACATTTGCCATGATCATAAGCAAAGTCAATAATTTCTTCTTCTTGGATGAATCCCATCCATTTTTAGGAGGAGATGGCAGAAACATTTAAAATTGACTCTTGGAAACATTTAACTTTGGCTCTCACAAACATATATCAAGCACCATTATATCAATAATGGTGTGCTACACTGTAATTTCAAAAATAAATGCTTAATAATACACTCCCTCCCCTTGCTTCAAGTAGCACAAAATATACCAAGAGAATAAAAAGGCTCATGAACAAATACATTACATAGTTGTATAACATTACAGATGCTTTTTCAAAGGTATCAATAATGCCTAACTTTTAGTATCTAAATCCAGCTTAGAAATGCTCTTATTGATGAAATGTTGAATAAGGGTCCTAGAATAAAGGGACATAGAATAAAGTCAGATAGGTCTGGGTTCCGACAGCAAGTCAATAAATGCATTGCTTTCCTAAGACAGTTGTCTCCCTATAAAGTAGAATCTTATAACTGACCTTGGGAGTTTGTGACGTGGATTTGAAATGTTGTATGAAATCAGCTTTAGTACCTTGTGGGCCCTCACACTGTAGCCATCATCATTATTACTACTGCTAACTCACTTTTGTTTTTGATGCTGTTGTTTGCTGTTGCTGTTGTTTTTATTCCTGATTTCATTATTGTTTATTAAGTCTGACCAAAAGATGCATTTGCAGAAAGTACCCAAAACAACACCTTGCAGCACCTCAGTTTGGGATGTAATGCTGTATATTGCTTCCCAAGCAATTACTGGAGCAAGCATCACTTCAATGATAGGAGAGGTCATTATTTTTATATATCCATTTATTAAGTATTTATTAACCATGCAATAGATATTATATATCCTATGGTGAGTAAAAGAGATACATTTCCTACCCTTAAGGAATTTATACTCTAGTTGGAGATAATAAAATTAATCAGACAATCCCACAAACACATGTCAAATTGCAAATGTGATAGGTGTTACCAAGGAGAAGTATATGGTGGATGAGAGCTCATATGAGACTTTGTGGTCAGGAAAATTGGAGTCCATTGGCGCTCCAGAGGCTATGCAGAGTGTGAAATCCATCACCACATAAATGTCTGCTTCCAGGTCCCACCAGCAGTGCATCTCTATCCAACTGGCTTCCCTAAGCAAATTGATGCATCTGGATTCATCTCACAATTAAAATGTATCTGTTCCTTTAGGAAAATAATGCACTATAAGTGTGAAAATTTGAACAGAGAATATGTTAAAATTAGAACCATGTAAACATGACTATAAGTACGTGACTGTCCAACTACCACACTTCATTGTCAAGTCATCCACAGTTTAGCATAAGAAGAAATGTGCTAAGATTGAAGTTAGCTGTTCGTGAAACAATTATATGAAATATGATGAGATTGGCTTACACAGTTATTCATTTCTGATCGTCTTCCTGTTAACATTAGAAAAAAAGTCATCTACATCTAACCTTGTGGTGCGTAATCATACAGTTTCTCAACCAACAATTATTAAGCACCCACTATGGGACAGACATTATGAATAACTCTAGAGAAACTTAGACAAATAACAAATGTATAAGTAAAATCATCTTCAAGGAACTCCACTCAGTTATAGACAGACTTGTGAGTAAATAACTACAAGACATGGTGGTAAATATTTTAACAGAGTAAATAGAAGGTAAGGTGACAGCAAAAATGGGAGTGATAATCAAACTTCCCTTAGAGCAGCGGAAGGGGAAGAAATAATATAAAACAAAATGAGACACTACTTCTGGGTCGTGAAGAATGAATATGCATCTGTTTATTACACAAGTGTAGGCACATCTATTTTAGAAAGAAGAAAGAGTCTGTACAAAGGCACTGAGGTGCAGAATATCATGGCTTACTTGGGGGAATAGAAAAATTCATAATTACTGGAGCAAAAAGTTTTAGGATAGAAGTAACATGAATTACGTTTGATGAGAGGCAAGACAATGAGTCTGGATGATATTAAAGAGGAGTAGAAACAAATGATGATGTCTATATATATATATATATATATAAATACATATATATATTTTAAATAATATATTTCCATATTTTGTTTCATATATGTGAAAATGTGTTTATAAGTCTGTATATCCCTTAGAAAATATCATAAATATCATTAATTAAGCTCAAAGCAAAGACATGAGGATTTCTGGACTTTTAGTTTTTCCATTGTTCTCTGTATTATTATTTTTAGAAACTAAATGAGTTACTAGATTAGGGGATACATTTTGGAAAGTTTAACATTTAATGGATTTGGAATGACTTTATGTGGACTGTGTGTTTCTTTTAGTGGGAGACCTGAGAAATCCAGCTGTAAATGGTTTAAAAATCTGCTCCAAGCCCCTCCTCTCCCTTGGAAGAGGACTGCGAGAACTCTCAGGGGGAAATGTGCTGTAGTTCTTGGGGTCAAAGGGGACTTCTGTTCTCCAGTCATTGTTGAGAAGATGTATGCTTTCACGGAGGGAATGAAGGGTCCCTGATGAGAGCTTGCAGAAGAAAGCAGAACATTGTGGCTAAGAACATAGGCTTTGGCATCGGGCAGACTTAGCTGTATAGGGCAGTCGCGCAGACGAATTTTGGTCTTTTGGCCTGGGTTCAGCATCCACTTCCTTGGCCCTGGTGGATTAATTTAAAGGAGCTGAAATGGGAACAGACAAGTTTCATCTGAAAATATTTGGGCATCTCTAAAATAGAGGATTTGGTGGCGGGTTAAGTGTTGCTCTAGAGTGAATTGTAAACCATATCACTCTTCCGACCTTTAAGCATTTCCACCGTCACGTCCTTGGCAGGTGTGCTCAACGTGGATTCCCCTTCTTTGCTAGCCTCTGATGCTGGTGTTTCTGGAGCTCTCTTCCTTTGTCATTGGCAATTTCAGTGATACCAGCGGAGGGAAAGGAGGCCACATCTGTGTCCCTTTAACTCTACAGCTTATGTTGTACATAGTTTTACTCAGCAGTGGCAAAGCTTAATGAGGAGTCATGGCATCTAGAAGCCCTGGAATAGATTCTCAGTTGAAATAAACCCTACACCCTGGGGTAATTAAGTGAGAAATTTGGAATCATAGAAATCTGGAGCAAAAGTGGGCACATCAACCTCTAGTTTTTGAACATATTGTATATGCTAGGAATTTAACTTGTGGATGCCTGATTCACCTGGCAACAAAGCACAGTTGGCATTAACTACTCCTTAAAGTAATGAGAACAAGATAGAGAGTTCAAGTTCACCATTGGGTCCAAAGCTACACAGCTAGCCAACAGTAGAGCCCAGATAAGAACTGAAACCTATTTTAATTTCAGCAATGGCCATACTAATATAAATAATGATATAATAAGAAAAGACTTTCTGAAAACTTTCTTTTTATTTAGATGCTCTACTGGCCCTCTACATGAATTCTCTCTTTTACAAAAATTACCCTAAGGTACATACTATTATTATCATTCTTATTTTAAAAATGAGAAACTGAAGCCCTAAAGGCATAACTTACATAACCAAGCTCTCAGAAGCGGTAAATAACTGAGGGATATTTAAACTCAGACAGTCTGATTCCCTAGCTCACACCCTTAATCAAAAAGCCATACCCTCTTCTCCAGGTAGATAGAATGAAAACCTCTATCTTGTACTTAAACCTTGTAATAGTTAGATTCTCTCCTTATTCTATTTTTGTATCAAAATATTCCATAAAGGGCAGTGTCAAGAGGTGAAAGAACTTGCTCACGGTCAAAATAATAATTAACTTACAAACCAAAACAAGAATCCAAGTGACCTGACACCCAATCCAGAATTATTTATCTGGTCCATATCAGTGGTATAGAAGCAAAGCAGAAAATATTCAGTGCATGGAATTTATTTCATTTAATTTTTTCAAGCTTGAGGAACTATGTTCTCTCTTATTTGAATGTACCTCAAAGAGACAAAAACATATAAAAAGCTTAAAAATATTTCACTGCTCTGTGTATGAAATTCATCATTTTCTCATCCTCTGTTATGTATCTCATATGCACTTTTGAGAATGATTACATCCTGAACTTTGACAGTTTCTCCATTTTCTCTCTGTGTTTACATCAAGAAAGCCTATCCACTGCCCACCCCACACCCTTTCTTTTAGTGAGTGACAATTTGTCATATCTGTTTAGGCCTATAAGGCTAGGGTGAGGATAATTTAATCAGCACGTTAGTGTGAAAGATGGCTTAGACAGTCTTCAATTTGTACCGAGTAGGCTAGTCACAATCTGTTTAAGTGGGCAGAGGCTCTCTGTGAGCTGAAAATCATTAAACATTTGATTAGAATATTATGTTTCCAATGGCTAAGGGAAACAAACATGCATTTATTGAGCAGCTATGGTATGCCAGGAGCTGGACATACAATAAGAATGCGATATTTAAATTTTTCTTACCTGTCATGCTGGTGATAATCATATAGTTAATTTCTCATGGGGGTAGGAGTGGATGGGACATCACAGTACTGGCGGAGGTGTAATGGAAGGAATGGCAGCTTAGAGACCAGGAGATTCAGTTTTACCTACAACACCTCCACTTATTAACTCTGTGACCATTGGTGGATCATTTCACCTCTCTCATGCCTCCCTCTTTCTTTTGTGAAATGGGCACATTTTGGGGTGTGGTGCAGCGTGATTGCAATGGCTGGAGAAAGGTTGCATTGCCCACCGTGCTCACAAGTGCTTCTTGCATGAAATCAGTACTTGCAGCATTTCTTGATTGGCAATTTCCATACTCATCCAATACTTGGTTATTTTTATATCAAACTGTTGTAGATAAGTGACTTTTCACAACTTTCATTATTGAGTCCATGTATAACAACGTTTGACTTTTTCACATTTAAACAGCAACTATTTTCTCATCCTTGCAGTAAGTTGGGTTGAAAAAAAAAATAGAAGCATGTGTTGTAATATGGTACTAAGAGAGAACCCATGCTCTCCTCTTTCCTGTTGTCTCTCTTTAAAATCTCCTGTGATACTTTAAATAAATTAAGATATCTAATGTGAAAGGACAGTGCAGAGGAGTTGGTCCATAGTAAATCTTTAATATTTTAGATCTAAATTAAAGAATGGTGTATCCTCTCTTCTCCCCTGTAACTTATGGTTAATGTCAGCATGACTATGGGATGGAAATCCTAACCAGAAAGTTTATTTACATATCTACTTCCTACTCAGAGGTCAGTACAAAGTAGCCACAATTTTAAAAAATGCTTATTTTGTTAGCTGTCAACATAATTTTTCCAGTCCCCAAATACTTATAAATCAAAGATCCAACTATAATCATCAGATGTTATTAAATAAGATAAGAACTAAATTGTCTTGGAATAGTTTTCAACAAATAGGGCAGGATATACAAAAATATTACACTCAGGCAACCAGAAACACCAGTTAATTTGAAAATCATACTCCATAAGAGGATGGATTATCAAATATCATGTGTTTTTAGTCATGTGACTGAATGTGCTAGATGCAAAAAGAACCCATATACAAGTCTTGTAGCAGTCTATTCATTTAACCAATATTAATGGAGCACCTACTGTATGCCAGGCACTATTCTAGATACTGGGGATATAGCAGTGAACAAAACATAAAAAAATTCATTTTTTTGTGAAACCTACATTCTCGTGAGGTAAAAAGACAATAAATAAGGTAAATAAGTAAAATGTAGGTTATATTAGATAAATATGAATGTTAATGAAAACAATACAACAAGAAAAAGTAATATGAGTTACCATGGGGGTGTAAATTTCAGATAGAGTGGCTGAGACATCACTGAGAAGAGGCCTTTTAAATCAAGCCTGGAAGGAAATGAGGGATTGAGCCTTGAGAATACCTGGATGGAGACCATGTCAGGTGGAGGGAATAGAAAGTGCAAGGAGCCCGAAGAGGATGGGGGACATTCTCAGTGTATGGGAGGGAAAACAAGCCTGCTTGGCTGAAGCAGAGTGAGTAAGGAATAGAAAGGGGCAAGGTGGAGAGGTAAAGGGAAGGAAGTCATCTGTGGTCTTGAGGCCATAGTAAAGACTTCAGCCTGCACATTGGCATTTAATCTGAATGAGCCAGGAACTTTCTGAAGGAATCTGAGCAGATAAGATATGATCTGACTTTAAGCAGTCCACACCTGATTTAAGCTCAATATAAAGGCATTAGTTGGCTTTGTAATGAGTCCTTTTATGGCACTGGTATTCCCCATCAACTTATTTACTTCCAACCTAAAAAAAAGAGAAAAAAGAAATAAGCCAAACCAAACCAAACCAAACAGAGCTATATGAAATTAATGGAACATCTTCCATGTAAAACCCATGTGTAGGTCCTGGGTATCCTGTTTCTCTACCTGAGAGTTCTAAATCTGTTCTTCCAGCTGCCTGCCAATCTCTTTCTATTTATTTTGAAGGCTATTTTTATTATAATATTTGTTGTTGATTTTTTAAAATTGAAGTATAGCTTGAAGTATAGTTGATTTACAATGTTGCATTAGTTTCTGGTATACAGCAAAGTGATTCATATATATATATATTCTTTTTCATTGTAGGTTATTACACGATTTGAATATAGTTCCTGTGCTATACAGTAGGACCTTGTTATTTATCTGTTTTATATATAATAGTTTGTATCTGCTAATCCCAAACTTCTAATTTATCCCTCCCCCCACTTTCCCCTGTGGTAACCATATGTTTATTTTCTATGTCTGTGAGCCTGTTTCTGTTTTGTAAATAAGTTCATTTGTATCATATTTTAGATTCTACATATAAGTGATGTCATATAATATTTGTCTTTGTCTGACTTACTTCACTTAGTGTGATAATCTCTAGGTCCATCCATGTTGCTGCAAATGGCATTATTTCATTCTTTTTATGGCTGAGTAGTATTCCATTGTGTATATGTACCACATCTTCTTGATACATGCTCCCCAATATTCATAGCAGCACTATTTACAATAGCCAAGATGTGGAAGCAACCTAAATGTCCATCGACAAATGAATGGATAAATGCTATTACTATTTTTATCATTATCATCACCATCATCATCATCATGAAATTGTTTTAATTTATCTAAAGGCTTAAGATCATTTGGGAAGGGGTAGAGTACACCAGACAATGAAGTTAAAATTCTATAAGTGCTAAACCCAATCTTAACTGGATTCCTCTCCATCTGTAATGATAAGCAATCTTAGAGACTTGAGAGTGACAGAGAAAATAAGATGGAGGTACTCATTTTCATGTGTTTGTGGTTTATTGAATCCTCTAATCTATTGGAGGATTAGATAGATATAGATGTAGATATAGATATAGATAGAGGTAAAGGCGTAGATGTAATATATGCAGATTATTTTTCCTTAGTGAGGAAATATATTAGTATTCATTTTCTCTTAAATATCAGATGCTTGACATATTATATTACATTCAGTCTTCCCTACACACATGTAAGATTTGAATTTATATCCTCATTTTATAGATGGGGAGAGAGGGACATGGAAATTAAATAATTTAGCTAAGGGATTCTAACCCATGTTCTTCCCAACTCTAAATGCGATAGTATTCCACTGTATTTCACTTTCAGAGATATATGGTAGGTGTGTCAACCTTGCCCTCCTTATTTCCACTATTGGTTTTGCTATGTCTCAGCATTGTTTCCAGATATGCCAGATGGGGCTCCAGAATCTTTCCCAGAAGTGTTCTAGATGATCAATTCCAGGCAGATGGAATCAGCCCATGACAGGAAACCCACTTCTCAACTGTTCTTGTACTATCCCACACAGCTCTCCCTTCTTACCTTTCAAATAATGAGCAATTTTCCCCTACAATTAATTGTGGAATATAATGCTATAGAGGCTTAACATCACCTAGTAATTGCCTTTAACATCCACTGAAGAAAGAAACCTTCTTTCTTGTCTAATCAACACCACCATCTATAATTTGCTAAAACTAGGAAATGAAGGATCCTCCTGCAGTCCTTTCTTTGCTTCATGCACTGTATACAAACCATCACAATATTCTGTCAGCTCTACCTATGAAATATATCCTGAATTTGACCCCTTTCTCTGTCTCCACTGATACCAGCCTATTTCAAGATTGGGACCTGGTCTAGGTTTTTATCAAATCTTGCCTAAATTATTGCCATTGTCTCCATGCTTCCATTCAAGCCTTTCTCTACAAAAGTCTATCTATAACACAGCCAGAAAAAAATAATGTAAATCAAGTCATTGTTTTTCTTAGAATAAAATCCAAACTTGTTAACATATAATGGCCCCAGTTACCTTACACCTGCTTGCTTCTATGAATGCAACTTCTACCATTCTTCTCTTTATTGCTCCAGAGAGCCAGATGCTCTAGAAAGGTTCTAGAGAGCTGCTATAGATGTCCTAGATGCTCTAGAGATCAGAGATTCTCCTCGACATTGGAGCCCTTTGTGTCATTGCAGAAAGCCAAGCTCATTCCTGCATTAGGATCTTTGCTTTTGATGTTTCATCTGCCCTCAAGTTCTTTCTCCTGGTCTATTTCTCTTTTCATCAGGTCTCAGGTCAAATATCTCTTTTCCCAAGAGCATTCCTGACTCCCATCTGAAGTAGTTTCTTTTCTTCCTTGTCTATTACTAGTTGAAGTCATCTTATTTGTTTGTTTGCTCACCCTTTTCTGTCTCTATCTTAGCAACGTAGGCTCCATTAGAGAAATCTCTCTAAATCTCCCATTCATCACCATGGCCCTACTGCTTACATCAGGCCAGCAACAAGGGCTCAATCATGATTTCCTAGGAGAATGAGTAACAAGTATCAGAATTGTTAGACCTACAGGTCACAATACCTATTTGATCCTTACATGTAAAGCAGTAGCTCCCTGTCTTCTGTGACCACTTCTCCTGAGATGATAGAAAAATCAAAGCCTAAAGCTAATGTGTAAAGCACAGTACATATATGATCATCTTTCACTTTCTTAGAAGTTTTCTCTTTGGCCTACAATGAAAAGAAACATCTCTATATTAAGACTGTTGTTTGCATATAATAAACCCTGCCCTGGACACAAGCTTTATTGATGCCATCATCATGGCCTGGCTGGTTCCTTCTGGATTCAGTAAGTCCTGCCTTGTCAATATCCTCCCATTCTACCTCTCACTTTAGATAATTGCACATGACCCTTAGAGACCAGTCCAAGCAGCCTTTATGGTTCTCATGCCTGAATTTTGCATTTTGGTGTTCAGAATATCTGACTTGCAGTTTCATATAGAATTTATAACTTGATTTGAAAAAAACGAAATCCTGAGAGGCAAGGCTATACTGGACTGTAGAAATAAACATGTTTGTAAGAGTAGGCTTTGTCAGTTTCTCTTTCTAACTCAGTCATCAGACAGGCACTTTCTCCAACTTGCTAATGTTCTAGCCATACTGAAATGTGTTCAGTTCTCCAAATACAACAAGCTCTTTTTATTCCCTCTGGGAAAAAGTCAGATGAAAAGTCAGATGTTTTGGCCTTTGCCTGAGAGATGTTTCACCCTTCACCTCTCTTTGCCGATTGGCTTTCCTTTAACTTTCAGGTCTTAGTTTCACTCTGACTTCCTTTAGAAAACTTTCCCTGGCATTACCACACCCTGACCCCAGGCTTCCCAAACTGGAATTACTGTGTGTTCACATGAACATCCATATGATATAGAACTCACTGTCACATGGTTTACACCTTATTCACTTAGTTGAATTCAATGAGGACAGGGACTGAATCTGTCTTTTTTGTTCCAGGTTTTGTACACAGTAATAATTCAATAAGTACTAGATGAATGAAAGGATGAATGAATCATTTTTAGCCTGTCCCGCTCCTAATTGTCCTATTGTGTAGATCTCATCAAAGGGTAATGTCCATGAAGATGAAGAACAATTCTTCTTTGATTTGTTTGTATCCTTCGTGGACTAAGCATATTTCAAATTACAGAGCAGATGCTTAATCAGAATCACAGTTAATTGCATTGAGAATCAAATAAAGCATGGCAGTATTACTTTGTACATTTTTTCAAGTTGTACACTTGCCTTATGTACATTTTCCTGTGTATATTTTATAGTTCAGTTAAAAATATTTAAAACTATTTTATAATACCAGGAGAAAAAATTACAAACTGATGCACTGATAGTAATAACTATCTTTATTAAGCTTCTTGGAAACTGATGTTGAGATTGAGAGATATATAGAAATAAATGAATAGGAGACTGAGGTAGAGCATCTCCACAAAGGAAAGAGTCCTTGCAAAGATGCTGAGAACAGGAGGAGAGCCAGCAGCCATAGTCAGGGGAGCCAGAAGCACTGAAGCTACAGAAGTGCAGAGGCCAGAGGCTGGAGAGCCTCGAGGTCATTGCTGAGAATCTAGGTTGTTGTTTTAAGATCAACAGGGAGCTTCTAGAAGAGTTGTAAGCCGAGCAAAGAATACTCTGGCTTCAGAATGGAGAACATCTTTAAAGTGGTGGTAGTTTCGACTGGGTTCTAATGATAGAAAAGGAAAGAGAGAGAGGGGAAAACAAAAGATTTTTTATAATATCTAAGAATTAAATCAGTAAATTTACAGAATATGCAGGGGTACCAAGAATATTGATTTCTATTTTCTTTATCAGGAAGAAAATGAATATTTTATTGTTTTTTTGTTATATGAATTTTAGCGAGATTTTTCTGTTCTGGGCCTTAGTTTACTGCCTGAAAGTCACCTATACAATGTTTCTCTTATTTTAAGCTCTCTAACGTAATAGTCATGAGCATTTTATTGATTATTTAATAGATTAGTATGTACCTGTTACTCTCAATATGACCACTGTTTTATGGGCCCACTTTGGATAAAAAGGTGACAGTTATTTAGTAGAGCAATAGTGGTTGATATTAAAATCAGTATGTTTGAAGGTGAAGGTAACCAATAAATTTCTCTGCTTCTACATGAGTTTTTTAAAAAAACATTATTTTAGGAATTTGCCTTCTCTTTAGACACTGCTGTGTGACTGGTTTCATAAAAATGCAGAAGTCTTTGATGGCAAGTATAGTGCTCAATTCTATTGTATCCAGTACATGTAAAACTAAGTAAAATAAACATACACATACACACACACACGCACCCCTTAGCAGTAAAGCCTTTCATGATTTACCCTCTGTCCACCTCTCCACACTCAGTTCTTACCATTCCCTCAAAAGCCACTGTGCCTTAGTCATAATCAAGTATTTTCTAGTCTCTGAGTTGTCATGTTTATTAGTTCCTCAGTGTCTTAGTATCTGTTCTTCTCATTGCTTTGTATTCCTTCTCTCTTTTCCAAAATGCCTGACATATAGTCAGTGCTCAATAAATTCCTATTATTGTTGCTATTATTGTTATTATTATTATATCAAAAAAAACAGACAAAACTTTAACCAGAATAGTGTTCAGAACTAATTGGATTTTAGAGAGGTTGTTTTAGCTGAAATGTGGAGGAAGATGGTTTGCAGACCATGAGAAATCCAGGGAAGAAAGACAGTCACATCAGAGTTAGGAGCAACGGGAATGGAGAGGGAAACACAGGTTGAATTGACTAATAAATATTAAATAGATAGAAGCAAGAAGAGTTGGCAATATTCAGATGAGTAAATTTAATATGATTCCCAGGTTGCTGGTTTGACCACTGATTTGGTAGTATTAACTTTCATCAGAATAAGTTGTTAGTTGTGAAATAATGAGTTCAATTTTGTATGTAATGGATTTGCAGTATCTATGGGATAGCTAGCTAAATGCCTGATAGACAGTTAAACATAAACCTAAGCTAGTAACCCTAATACGACTGGTAATTTTTTAAAAGTACTTGTGTATCAGAGAATTGACTGCTTGATTCTGCAAAGTAGGAATCATTGATGTGTATGACACTAATAATGAAAAAGACAATGTTTATTTTCATTCATGACTTAAGGTCATTCAGCTAGTAAGTGTCAATCCTTCATTTGAACATAGGTCCATCTGGCTACCTTGTTTTTTCCATTACAACTTATGGTCTCTTGTATGTAACAGAGATTGAAAGGAGGTGAAGTAGGAAATTTGACATGGGCAAGATTAGCTTCCCTCCCCTTTAGCAGATACAAGAGCTCCACCCAACAAATATGTACTCAACACCTACTATGTGCCAGAGAGCATGCTCAGTTTTTGGGATATGACAGCAAACAAGGCATCATACATTTGCCAGCATACCCCAGAAAGCATAAGTCCAAAAGAGAAGGGGCATATATAGGTAAATCACTGCTTTATGTAATCTCCTTGGAGGAGCCTTTCTGTGTTTGATAATAGCAATCAAAGAATGGAAACTGTGTTTATTGCCTCTTTTGTTATACAGTGTCATCTCCACCTCCTGAACTGCTCTCATCAATTCTCTCATCACTGGAGAATATTACCAAAAGAGAAACGCAGTATGTTTCTTTCTCATATTCTGGAGATATTGGAAAAATAAGTGGAGCAGGTTGGGAAGCTCTATCAGTTCAATATCCTCCAGATCCTCCCTCTTCCATCTCTTGCAAGAGTGAACACATAGATCTGTACTGCTGTTCTGTATTTTGAGGTACTTTGACATTGACATGTTTGAGCTGTTTCACATAAAGCTCTTTGACCTTTTTAATACCAGTTCAGTAATATATCTTCAGCAGCCCTGAAGTTGAAAGAAGATGCAATAAGAAGCATTCCAGAACAAGGATTAGGAAGATTAAGTGAAAAGTCAGCTCATTATTGAGTTTCTGCAATAGCCCCAACACAGCACTAGATCATGATAATGAAGAAGGACAAAAGAGACATATTCATTGAGTAACAGAGCTATACTAAATACATTCGAGTTTGTTATGCACTCAGTTCTCACAAGAGTCCCACAAGATAGGCATTACTATTTCTATTTTAAAGACAAGGAGACTAAAATATTGGGGGGTATTTAAATCATTTCCCCTAGGTCATATAGCTAGTGGGATTGATACGCAAACCTTCACAAATTCATAATCTAGGGTGTAGGGAGAGGGGGTAACAATGTGTAATCTGAATTTTTAAATTAAAATCTATTTGGGGAGTTGAAATGGACGCTCATGATGCGACATCAAGCATAAACTATTTCATGGCAAGTTGAAAAATTATATAATTTAGACCACAAGTGTTCTTGAAATTAAAGGGTCATGGCTGGGGACCAGGGACTAATGAGTGTTGGAGTCAGCAAAGAAGTTCTTGCTGAGGTCTTGAAAATCAAGATAGTCCTAGGATAAAAAAGGAATCTGCAGTGATTGTGACACTGAGAGAGAATGAAGAGCATTGAGCATGTGGGTAGCATGTTAATGATAAAGAGACTTGGTCCTTCAACCAGAGCATAGACTCAACCACCCAGGATCATGCTGGAATGAAGTTGTACATCTCTCGGGTCTCCAAACAATCCAGTTCTGTGTAGAATAATGTTTTGATGATCTTACTGACACAGACACCTTCTACCTCAGCTCTGTTCTGGGCCAATGTGTCTCGAACATTTTCTAACCTAGAGCTTTAGGGCTCCTGATTATTACGTTTGTATAGTATCATTAAGCAATAAACTACCATCTTGGAGGAAACAGTCCATTCTCTAAGTAGAGAAAATCAGCTTTGCTTGCTGATGCATTGCTGTCATCATCCTCCAATAATTACCCATCTGTTCGGAAAGGTTTTAGAACGAACTTAACATTCCCATGTTAATTGGCTGTGGCAAAGCTCATTTTTCAATATTGGGATGACACTATGTTTATGGGTCCTGATGAGTTGTTTGTTCTGGATTGATGCATCGCAATCTTGCAAGAAGTTGCAAATTGAATTGGGAATCAATTTTAACATAACTTTTTTTTAAAAAAACCAAAATACATCCCAGACGGTATAATGCTCTTAGGGGATAATAATGACTTGAAAGCGTCATAGAAAAAAAAAACAAACAAAAACAAACAAACAAAAAAAAAAAAATATATATATATATATAGCCATTGAACTGTAAATGCTGATTGGTTATTCACCACTTTGTCACCTATCTTCTAGTTCTTACCTACTATCTGCATTGTCAAATTAACTTTCAGAAACTTGTTCTGATTCAGCATTTTATTGAATATCTATCTAATACATTGTTAATGCTGAAAAAAATTATCTGACAGATGTGTAAGTGTGAAAACAAATTGCTGAAGATGCTCCAACAAATATATTATTGAGGTCTGAAGAAGCCTTAATTCCATCTGGAAAACCGTACATTTCTTCAGAGTTTTTTGGACTGCATTTTCAGAATTGACCTTTATTTGACTAGTCTGTCTTTCTGCCTGATTAAAATAAAGCAGAGGGTTGTAACACTCAAATAAGAACAGCCTCTGGCTTTCTATGCTGAAGGCCAGATGTATCAAATGAAGTTGTATCCATTGACCTTGGTTGTCGCTTCCTGCAAGATATGATGGACTCCAATCGTACAAGGTTATTCAAGAGCGGACTTTAACTCGCCTTCCTCCTCCATGAAAGACTGTAAAGTGATGGTTGTTAGGATTTCATCATGGAGAGAGTGAGAGCACTAAGAAGAAGGAGGGTGACAACATCATTTGGCATCGTCTTAGTTTACCATCTCGTCTTAGAGCCCCTTTTTAGTCAAGGCATATTTAACAGGTGCCTGCATGTATCTTGCCAGAGCTAGAGCACAAAATCAAAGCGTGAACTCTGTGGCTTCTGCTCTTACTGGCAAGTGATCAGTGCTTACACTTAAGCTGGGATTTAAATGAGTCGTTTGGGGCTGGGTAAAGAAAGAGGCATGGGTATTCCAGTAGTCTCAAGTGAGTACAGAAAATGGTGGAAGAAATACTGGTTGAAAAGACAGCTTGGAGTCATACTTTATTGCATCTCAAATGCCACTGTAAGGTATTTGAACTTTATTCTCCAAGTAATAGGGAGACGTAGAAAGTTTTTAAGGAAGGGGAGAAATTCTTCATAATCTATTTTTTTAAAAATCTCAATGTTTATTGATTATCTATTTAATGTGTCAGGTCTGAGCCTGGCTATATCTATGTAAGATGAATTATATAAGATTCCACTCTTCAGTGAGCTAATAATCTTAGGTGCGGTGGGGAGTGGTGTATATACACATACATAGCAAAGATTCCAACCTCTTTCCATCTATACTTTCCCCTTCCCTAATTCCGAAACATCACCATGTCCTATCTGGACAGTTATTACACCCTCTTTCTGGATCTCCTTTCTTGTCATCTTTCTCCCCACCAATCTAGTCTCTGCATAGCAGTCAGAGTTCTGAAACTATAATATTTCTCTTATGCTTAAAGATATTGCCATGGCTTTATATAACACTTTGAAAAAAAAAAATCCAAACTCCTGCCTTGGCCTGCCCGGTACCAAAATACTCAGAATTGTGAACTACTCTGGCCTCATAGCTCTGGTCATGACAATGCTCACTCCCTGAGCTACACTCTCACTGACCTCTTTGTCGTTTCTCAGATATATTAAGATCTTTTCTGCCTCAAGTTTTTTCACATGCTCTACTTCTGCGTTGAATTCTGTCTGCCTGGTTCTTTGACCAGTTTCTACTCCTCTGTCAAGCCTTGGGTTGAAAGTCACAGGCTCAGAGAACACTTCCTTTGTTAACCCACGTAGGTCTTCCTCCAGCCCTGTTATTCTCTGTCCCTACACCCTGTCTAATTCTTGTATGGTACTCATCGCAATGCATCCTCATTTATTTGTTTGTCTACTTGTTTAATGTTTGTCTGCACCACTAGTTTATAAGATTCATAAGTCACGAGCCTTTTCTCTTCTATTCCCCAATGCTTACCCAAGGCCAAATACAATGCCAGAAAAAGCGTGGGCACTTAATAAATGTCTGTTAAATTGATGACATAAAAATTGATCATTTAATGAGTATGTCTTTTTGCAAAACAAGAAAACACAGGGCTCTGTTTGCTATATCACCCATGTTTACGGCTCTCTTATTCCCATTTAAAAATTTTCAACCTTAGGGAAAACCAGAAATCAAAGAAGTCTCAAGTCTGGTTCTTTTTTTAAGCAGATCTGAGAGAAGGACCTGGAAAATGCACCATCTAGAGCAAGGCTGCCTACTAGAAATATAATATCAGCAATATATGTAATTTTAATTTATTTTGTACCCACACCAATGAAGGTAAAATGAAACAGGAAGGACTAATGTTAACAACACATTTTAATTCATGATGTACAAAATATCGTTTCAACATGAAATCAGTATAAAATTATTAATGAGATATTTTACATTATTTTTTTCTTATCAAATCTTTCAAATCCAATGTGTATTATACACTTAAAATACATCTCAATTTGTATGCTAAATTTTCATTGGGAACACTTGATCTGCATCCACAATTGAAAAAGTAGATTCACATGTTCAAGTTGTTCCAAGTATACTCAAAAGTTTTCTAACAACTTAATTAGGTAATTAAGTACAGGCCTAACTTGAAGAGGCAGGTTGGATTCCAGACCACTGCAATAAAGCCAGTAGCACAATAAAGCAAATCACATGAAATTTTTTGGTTTCCCAGTGCATATACAAGTTATGTTTACACTTTATTGGAGTCTATTAAGTATACAATAAAATTATGTCTTAAAAAACAATGTATATACTTTAATTAAAAAAGACTTTATTGCTAAAAAGTGCTAACCATCATCTGAGCCTTCAGCAAGTCATAGTAGTAACTTCAAAGATCCCACTAATCTCAGCTCACAATGCTAACTATAATAATAATGAAAAAGTACTAAATATTGTGAGAATTACCAAAACGTGACATAGAGACACAAAGTGAGCAAATGCTGCTGGAATAAATGGCCTGATAGCCTTGTCCCACACGGTGCTGCCACAAACCTTCAATTTGTAAAAAACAGTATAATCTGTGAAGCGCAATAAAGCAGTGTGAATAAAACAAGGTATGCCTGTACCAGTTTTTATGTTTGAACTTAAATTAATTAAAATTAATTTCAGTTAAGTTTAAAATTCATTTTCTCAGTCTCATTAGCCACTTTACAAGGGCTCAGTAGCCACATGTGACTAACTAATACCATATCGGACTGCAGTATTAGGAGAGGAAGGAGTGTGAGTGTATGTTTTTTTTTCTGAATTTATAGAGGGTGGAACATTCTGATAAAAAGATGTTTATCTTTTATACATTTACAATAAAGAGGCCAATTTTCTTCTTTGGTAAAATGCCCAGAGAAAGTAATCGTGATGATGAGCCAGCATTCAAAAAGTTATAGTCATTACAAACTAAGAATGCTCTCCTTGAAAAGACAATTGCATATTGATTGATTCAAACAAGATTCCTAAGCTTCTCACACACCAGATGAGCCTTGTTTGAGGTTCTGTTCCCTGAATCCTCTGCTGTTCTCTGCTCGACCGCCACTGAGTGTCACTGTGGGCTGAGAAGCTCGTACAAAATCAACAACCACGAGAACTGCCTGAAAAGAGAGGAGAAGGGAATGAAAATGAATGATGATATATTGAATTCTCCTGGGTTTCTTTGCTTCTCTTTTCACTTATGACACTAGTACACTTCTAAATCCATAACAAGTACATGAGGAAAATTAAATCAGAGCACAAAGCCATGAAGGAGCAGCCCAGCAGATAAATATCACCTATCTTTGAGGAACCTGAAGTTGCCATAATAGTCAATGTGGAGTTGATTAATGTCATGAAAATAAGATTTACTCTTGTAAGGCGGTATCGTCAGCATCAGAAATAAGGCCTTGCCTTTGATGCCTTTTCTCCTACTAAATGGCTAATATTTTTGCTTTCATTTGATTTTGAAGGATGGGAGTTTTTATTTTTGTTTTCTAAATAAAAAATTTCTGAATGGTTTTAAGGCAATGCAGATTAAAGGGCATATATATTTTAATTACATGGAACAGAAGCTCAAGAAGTTATACTGTAGGTACAAAGAGGAATGTATATATCTAATATAGGATGATAAATGAGTGACCATTAAATATAATTCTGTACTTGTTGCTAGCTTTCGTGAACACAGAAAAGCAGATATCATAGCCAGCTGTTATTGATAGAAACAGGCTGATATACACTAGTTTCAACAGAGGTAAACATCTTCTAAGTTCAGATTTGTAAGTAGTGTTTTTTAATGTGGGGATTATATATTGGGTGCATAATCTTATAATAAAGAGTGTGCCTGACGGTGGCTTTAAGAAATATACAGTAATGTTCTTCCAAGGACAGTTTGTTTATAATGAACCAAAAGCATAAAATTAAAATGATCTGGGAAGGTAATTCTGTAGACATTGAAACTGAAAGTTTCCAGACACAGGGGTTTTTTTTTTTGTTTGTTATTTTATTTTATCCAATTTTTAATATAACTTCTAGACATATTTGTGAAGTACATAATAAATACATTCCTCATTCATTGAATATTTATATTCTTTAATCCTTTCTTAAACAATAGTTTCACAAAGATCGATCAAAATAGAAAGTAGCTGAATTACATGTCTCTTTATTTCCTTTTAGTCCCAGGCATCTGAGAATACAAAGGAGTAAGGAAGCTGTCAGTCCAAAACAACCCCACATTAGTGAGAAAAGATGATGCCAAAGCAGAAAGATCTACTTCACAGGACAAATATCTGGATGTGAAAATCTATAAATATTATATCTGGTTGAGAATTTTACCTGGTGTTCACAGTGAAGAATGAGGAAAGGTGAATGTCACAAAGGGGAAATAGAGAATTTTGGTCATTTGGAAAGTGGGAAACACCTTCAGTTCTATCAACAAACAACTGAACACTTTTTACATCCAAAGCAACTGCACAGGCATTAGTTTAATAATCCTCAACGTAACTGTGTGAGTTAGAGATGGTTCAATCCATTTTATACAACAAACCAAGACCCAGGAAAGTTCTGTGATTAATCCCAGATCTCACAGTTAGTAAAGGTTAGACAGGATTTATTCTTTTGTCTGATACCAAAGATTTTGCTGTTAATCAGTATTCAATTCAAACTCAATTAATTAATTAATTAATTAATTATAAAAACCAGGCTGTCCCGTTTTATAAATTTATTTATTTATTTTTGGCTGCGTTGGGTCTTCATTGCTGCCCGTGGACTTTCTCTAGTTGCGATGAGCGGGGGCTACTCTTCGTTGTGGTGCATGGGCTTCGCACTGCGGTGGCTTCTCTTGTTGCGGAGCACAGGCTCTAGGCACGTGGGCTTCAGTAGTTGTGGCACTCAGGCTTCAGTAGTTGAGGCTCCTGGGCTCTAGAGCGCAGGCTCAGTGGTTGTGGCACACGGGCTTAGTTGCTCCACGGCATGTGGGATCTTTCTGGACCAGGGCTCGAACCTGTGTCCCCTGCATTGGCAGGTGGATTCTTAACCACTGCGCCACCAGGGAAGTTCTAACTCTATTAATTTATATAACTCCATTGGGGAATTCATTTGCCATAGTGATAGTAACATTGCTTAAAGTAAGCATTTAAAAAGATGGCCTAATCTAAGGAAATGGAAATTTCTGTTAAAAGAGCCTCCATTTTTTTACTTCTTTCATTCATCCTGAATGCTACCTTAAACTCATCTTATTTAGTTACCCTAAGATTTAGTATTTTAATGTAGTATATGGAATTAATAATATCTACAATTTAAAAACTATGAAGAGATTGGTTCAAGATGGTGGAGTAGAAGGACGTGTGCTCACTCCCTCTTGCGAGAGCACTGGAATCACAACTAACTGCTGAACAGTCATCGACAGCAAGACACTGGAACTCACCAAAAAAGATGCCCCACATCCAAAGACAAAGGAGAAGCCACAATGAGATGGTAGGAAGGGTGCAATCACAATAAAATCGAATCCCATAACGGCTGAGTAGGTGACTCACAAACTGGAGAACACTTATACCACAGAAGTCCACCCACTCGAGTGAAGGTCCTGAGCCCCACGTCAGGCTTCCCAACCTGGGGGTCCGGCAAAAGGAGGAGGATTTCCTAGAGAATCAGACTTTGAAGGCTAGTGGGATTTGACTGCAGGACTTTGACAGGACTGGGGGAAACAGAGACTACACCCTTGGAAGGCACACACAAAGTAGTGTGCGCATCGGGACCCAGGGGAAGGAGCAGTGACCCCCATAGGAGACTGAGCCAGACCTACCTGCTAATGTCGAAGGGTCTCCTGCAGTGGCAGTTGGTGGCTGTGTCTTACTGTGAGGACAAGGACACTGGCAGCAGAAGTTCTGGGAAGTACACCTTGATGTGAGCCCTCCCAGAGTCCACCATTTGCCTCAACAAAGAGCCTGGGTAGGCTCCAGTGTTGGGTCGCCTCAGGCAAACAATCAACAGGGAGGGAACCCATCACCACCCATCAGCAGACAAGTGGATTAAAGTTTTACTGAGCTCTGCCCACCAGAGCAACAGCCAGCTCTACCCACCACCAGTGCCTACCATCAGGAAACTTGCACAAGCCTCTTAGATAGCCTCATCCACCAGAGGGCAGACAGCAGAAGCAAGAAGAACTACAATCCTGCAGCCTGTGGAACAAAAGGCACATTCACAGAAAGATAGACAAGATGAAAAGGCAGAGGGCTATGTACCAGATGAAGGAACAAGATAAACCCCCAGAAAAACAACTAAATGAAGTGGAGATAGGTAACCTTCCAGAACAAGAATTCAGAATAATGATAGTGAAGATGATCCAGGACCTCGGAAAAAGAATGGAGGCAAAGATCGAGAAGATGCAAGAAATGTTTAACAAAGACCTAGAAGAAATAAAGAACAAACAAACAGAGATGACCAATACAATAAGTGAAATGAAAACTACACTAGAAGGAATCAATAGCAGAATAGCTGAGGCAGAAGAACGGATAAGTGACCTGGAAGACAGAATGGTGGAATTCACCGCTGCGGAACAGACTAAAGAAAAAAGAATGAAAAGAAATGAAGACAGCCTAAGAGACCTCTGGGACAACATTAACGCAACAACATTCGCATTATAGGGGTCCCAGAAGGAAAAGAGAGAGAGAGAGAAAGGGCCAGAGAAAATATTTGAAGAGATTAGAGTCGAAAACTTCCCTAACATGGGAAAGGAAATAGCCACCCAAGTCCAGGAAGCGCAGAGTCCCATACAGGATAAACCCAAGGAGAAACACGCCAAGACACATAGTAATCAAATTGGCAAAAATTAAAGATAAAGAAAAATTATTGAAAGCAGCAAGGCAAAAATGACAAATAACATGCAAGGGAACTCCCATAAGGTTAACAGCTGATTTCTCAGCAGAAACTCTACAAGCCAGAAGGAAGTGGCATGATATAGTTAAAGTGATGAAAGGGAAGAACCTACAACCAAGATTACTCTACCCGGCAAGGATCACATTCAGATACGATGGAGAAATCAAAAGCTGTACAGACAAGCAAAAGGTAAGAGAATTCAGCACCACCAAACCAGCTCTACAACAAATGCTAAAGGAACTTCTCTAAGTGGGAAACACAAGAGAAGAAAAGGACCTACAAAAACAAACCCAAAGCAATTAAGGAAATGGTAAAAGGAACATACATACCGATAATTACCTTAAACGTGAATGGATTAAATGCTCCAACCAAAAGACACAGGCTCGCTGAATGGATACAAAAATAAGACCCATATATATGCTGTGTACAAGAGACTGACTTCAGACCTAGGGACACATACGAACTGAAAGTGAGGGGATGTTAAACGATGTTCCATGCAAATGGAAATCAAAAGAAAGCTGGAGTAGCAATACTCATATCAGATAAAATAGACTTTAAAATAAAGAATGTTACAAGAGACAAGGAAGGACACTACATAATGATCAAGGGATCAATCCAAGAAGAAGATATAACAATTATAAATATATATGCACCCAACATAGGAGCAGCTCAATACAATGAAAATGCTAACAACTATTAAAGAGGAAATCAACAGTAACACAATAGTAGTGGGGGACTTTAACACCTCACTTACACCAAGCACAGATTATCCAGACAGAAAATTAATAGGGAAACACAAATTTTAAATGACAGAATAGACCAGATACATATAATTGATATTTATAGGACATTCCATCCGAAAACAGCAGATTACACTTTCTTCTCAAGTGCGCACAGAACATTCTCCAGGATAGATCACATCCTGGGTCACAAATCAAGCCTCAGTAAATTTAAGAAAATGGAAATCATGTCAAGCATCTTTTCTGACCACAGTGCTATGAGATTAGAAATGAATTACAGGGAAAAAAACGTAAAAACCACAAACACATGGAGGCTAAACAATACATTACTAAATAACCAAGAGATCACTGAAGAAATCAAAGAGGAAACCAAAAAATACCTAGAGACACATGACAATGAAAACACGGCGATCCAAAACCTATGGGATGCAGCAAAAGCAGTTCTAAGAGGGAAGTTTATAACAATACAATCCTACCTCAAGAAACAACAAACATCTCAGATAACAATCTAACATTACACCTAAAGGAACTAGAGAAAGAATAAATAACAAAACCCAAAGTTAGTAGAAGGAAAGAAATCATAAACATCAGAGCAGAAATAAATGAAATAGAAACAATAGCAAAGATCAATAAAACTAAAAGCTGGTTCTTGGAGAAGATAAACAAAATTGAAAAACCATTAGCCAGACTCATCAATTAAAAGAGGGAGAGGGCTCAAATCAATAAAATTAGAAATGAAAAAGGAGAAGTTACAACAGACACCGCAGAAATACAAAGCATCCTAAGAGACTACTACAAGCAACTCTATGCCAATAAAATGGACAGCCTGGAAGAAATGGACAAATTCTTAGAAAGGTATAACCTTCCAAGACTGAACCAGGAAGAAATAGAAAATATGAGCAGACCAATCACAAGTAATAGAATTGAAACTGTGATTAAAAGTCTTCCAACAAACAAAAGTCCAGGACCAGATGGCTTCACAGGTAAATTCTATCAAACATTTAGAGAAGAGCTAACACCCATCCTTCTCAAACTCTTCCAAAAAATTGCAGAGGAAAGAACACTCCCGAACTCATTCTACAAGGCCACCATCACTCTCATACCAAAACCAGACAAAGATATTCCAAAAAAAGAAAATTACAGACCAATATCACTGATGTATATAGATGCAAATATCCTCAGCAAAATACTAGCAAACAGAATCCAACAACACATTAAAAGGATCATACACCACGATCAAGTGGGATTTATCCCAGGGATGCAAGGATTCTTCACTATATGCAAATCAATCAATGTGATACACCATATTAACAAATTGAAGAACAAAAACCATATGATCATCTCAATAGATGCAGAAAAAGCTTTTGAAAATATTCAACACCCATTTATGATAAAAACTCTCCAGAAGGTGGGCATAGAGGGATCCTACCTCAACATAATAAAGGCCATATACAACAAACCCACAGCAAACATCATTCTCAGTGGTGAAAAACTGAAAGCATTTCCTCTAAGATCAGGAACAAGACAAGGATGTCCACTATCGCCACTCTTATTCAACATACATTTGGAAGTCTTAGCCACGCCAATCAGAGAAGAAAAAGAAATAAAAGGCATACAAATTGGAAAAGAAGAAGTAAAACTGTCACTGTTTGCAGATGATGTGATACTATACATAGAGAATCCTAAAGATGCCACCAGAAAACTACTAGAGCTAATCAATGAATTTGGTAAAGTTGCTGGATACAAAATTAATGCACAGAAATCTCTTGCATTCCTATACCCTAATGATGAAAAATCTGAAAGAGAAATTAAAGAAACACTCCCATTTACTACTGCAACAAAAAGAATAAAATACCTGGGAATAAACCTACCTAGGGAGGCAAAAGACCTGTATGTAGAAAACTATAAGAAACTGATGAAAGAAATCAAAGATGATATAAACAGATGGAGAGATATACCATGTTCTTGGATTGGAAGAATCAACATTGTGAAAATGATTCTACTACCCAAAGCAATCTACAGATTCAATGCAATTCCTATCAAATTACCAATGGCATTTTTTACAGAACTAGAACAAAAAATCTTAAAACTTGTATGGAGACACAAAAGACCCAAGTAGCCAAAGCGGCCTTGAGGGAAAAAAACCGGAGCTGGAGGAATCAGACTCCCTGACTTCAGACTATACTACAAAGCTACAGTAATCAAGACGCTATGGTACTGGCACAAAAACAGAAATATAGATCAATGGAACAGGATAGTAAGCCCAGAGATAAACCCACGCACCTGTGGTCAATTAATCTATGACAAAGGAGGCAAGGATATACAGTGGAGTAAAGACAGTCTCTTCAATAAGTGGTGCTTGGAAAACTGGACAGCTACATGTAAAAGAATGAAATTAGAACACTCCCTGACACCACACACAAAAATAAACTCCAAGTGGATTAGAGACCTAAATGTAAGAGTGGACACTATAAAACTCTTAGAGGAAAACATAGGAAGAACACTCTTTGCCATAAATCACAGAAAGATCTTTTTTGATCCACCTCCTAGAGTAATGGAAATAAAAACAAAAGTAAACAAATGGGATCTAATGAAACTTAAAAGCTTTTGCAAAGCAAAGGAAACTACAAACAAGACAAAAAGACAACCCTCAGAATGGGAGAAAATATTTGCAAATGAATCAACAGACAAAGGATTAATCTCCAAAATATATAGACAGCGCATGCAGCTCAATATTAAAAAAACAGGCACCCCAATCCAAAAATGGGCAGAAGACCTAAATAGACATTTCTCCAAAGAAGACATGCAGGTGGCCAAGAAGCACATGAAAAGCTGCTCAACATCACTAATTATTAGAGAAATGCAAATCAAAACTACAATGTGTTATCACCTCACACCAGTAAGAATGGGCATCATCAGAAAATCTACAAACAACAAATGCTGGAGATGGTGTGGAGAAAAGGGAACACTCTTGCACTGTTGGTGGGTATGTAAATTGATACAGCCACTATGGAGAACAGTATGGAGGTTCCTTAAAAAACTAAAAATAGAATGACCATATGACCCAGCAATCCCCCCACTGGGCATATACCCAGAGAAAACCATAATTCAAAAAGACATATGCACCCCAATGTTCATTGCAGCACTATTTACAATAGCCAGGACATCGAAGCAACCTAAATGCCCATTGACAGACAAATGGATAAAGAAGATGTGGTACATATATACAATGGAATATCACTCAGCCATAAAAAGGAATGAAATTGTGTCATTTGTTGAGACGTGGATGGATCTAGAGACTGTCATACAGAGTGAAGTAAGTCAGAAAGTGAAAAACAAATATCGTATATTAACGCATATATGTGGAACCTAGAAAAATGGTACAGGTGAACCGGATTGCAGGGCAGAAATTGAGGCACAGATTTAGAGAACAAACATACGAACACCAAGTGGGGAAAGTGGTGGAGGTGGGTGGTGGTGTCATAAATTGGGAGATTGGGATTGACATATATACACTAATATGTATAAAATGGATAACTAATAAGAAGCTGCTGTATAAAAAATATAAATAAAAGAAAGAAAAAATAAAAAAATACAAACTATGTAAACTAAACTTACTTACATAGAGAAACTGCCGAGACCTACTCTTAAAGAGTTTTCAATAAATGGTGGCTATGATTGTCTTCTTAAATCATTTTCTTTACGATGTCCTTCTTGAGAACCTAAATTGATGTAATATTAATACAGATACTTTAATTTAGGTGTCACTGATTCCTATCCATAAATAAGTTTTATTTTACATTTAGACTTTAATAACTACATTTTGCCACAAACATCTGTATCTATCTGTCTATCTATCTATCATCTATCATCTATCTATCCATTCATCCAGCCTTCCCACCAACCCATTTGTTTTTTTCTTCAGGAGATTTTATAGGGTATTTGGTTTGGGGCTTAGTGGTTTGCCAAGAAAAGCATGATTGGCTAATTTGTTTTTGTCTCAGCATCCTGGGTGATTAAGAGAAAGCTAGGGTTGATCACATTTAAAGATGGAGAAGATTGATAGAAACTAGAGAGTGATGAAGTGACTATAGGGTGATGTTGTATAGTGCAACAGAGGTGACTCTGGGATGAAATGTAGTGATTGTAACCACAGGGATTTAGAGTACTACTGTTCAAATAACAAGGCAATGAATGGCAAGGGATTAACAGTGAAATCCTCTCCATGGAAATGTTGAAGTTCTCACAAAATATGCTATTTCACATTGATGCTCAAGGTGCTTGTAATGTAGAATACATGATCATATAAATAAATGCCAGTCTGGATCAAAAGTATGCTGCAGTGTATCTGAGTATCACAAATTTAGTGTACATGGTGGGGTGGTAGGGAGAGCAGGAAGGAATGCAGAATGTGTTGAATAGTTTTCTGCAGAGCTTGGTAATTATTATGGCCTCTAGAAATGTTAGTTCCCTTCCACCTAATACTCTGAATCACTTTGTAAAATCAGTGATAATAGTCCCGTTTTTTAGACGAGTAAAGTTAAGTTTAAATAAATTAAAAGATCTTTACAGCAGCACATCATTAACAAGTGGCAGAGTTTCAATGTAAAGTTTTAGTCCATTTATTTCTGTAGCTTGTATTTTGTACATTATATTAATGGTTTTCAAATATATTTTAGCTTAAGAACACTTGTTTTGCCAAATAAAATCTTTCACAGAAGCCTATAGATAAACCAGATTAAAGCTGTGCCTCTCTGGTGCAGGTATGAGGGTCCTGGTGACTGAACTCTCAAACCCTTATTCTTCACTTCCACGTGACTCCTACTGCACATCTGTGGATGTTCTTAGAGTTCTGTGGACCACAGGTAGAAAACCAGGGCATCACACCATATGTGCTCTCAAATAGACCAAAAGTCCTTGAGTTCTTTGTATAGCCATGTGGCAGGAGATAATCTGATAATGTCTTTGCTATAGAATTTTACATTCTAAAACAATTTTTTAAAGGGGAAAGAAGTAGCACAAATAATGAAAACAACTTGCCCGATGGCACACTTGAGATATGATCAAACTTGTGCTATCATAGGTGCAAAGGCTTCTGGGTAGTCGTCTTTTGGGCCATTGTATAATACAGTCAACTAATGAGCTATTCTCCCTTTCTTTAATAGCTGTTCTCTTTTACTCTAAGAACTTAAACTAAACATCCAAAATATCTTTTTATTTTTTTTTTAAATTTTGCCTATTTCCCTCACATCCCCCAGTTGAATCATGGGGACATCTAATTAACTTTTCTGGATACTTTCATTTGCAAAATGATACGTACTTAGGCAAGCAGATACACAGCTATTCTGTGTGGAGGAGAGCTCTATTCAAGCTAGCTGTATCCCACTGCTCCTCTCTGATCTTCAGAGATTTCTTTGCAGGCTGGAGGAAGGGAGAATTCTGGATGCCCTTTGTATCCTGAACAAAGAAGACAGCATGGACATCTTTACACAAGTTCCAAGTATGAATTCATGGGCTGCCCTTTCTCACCTTTGGTTTCTCCCCAGAGTGTTCAAGGCTTTTCCCAAAGGAGAAGCTCTGTTTACCTCAATCTATTTGGTACAGCGTCTCTTTAATTACCAGATACACAAGAATGCACTGGGATTAGACTATAGATATCTTTTTGACAAAACATATTTAAGCCAACGTTGACCAAATCAACTGCAAAAAATGTTCAGTTATGATTAAAAGAAGCAAACACAGGTATAATCTAAAGGGGTATTACTCTGATATTTTCATAGAGCCATCTCTTTTAACCCTAATGTCTCTCTGAGAATAAGAAAATCAATGATGGTCAATGGGAAGAAAATAAGAAGACTGATATATTTTTTGATTACACACACACACACGCACACACACAGACCCTATAAAAATAGAGAGAAAAAGAGAAAAGATGGAGAACTAAACAGTATTGAATACCTGTAATTCACCAGGCACTGTGCAATAGTAACTCAAAAAAAATGGAGAATGAATTATGCCAAGTGCCACAAAACTTGGACCTTTCATTTGTGCCACCATAGCATTCTGTCCATGTAAGTATGGCAGCATCTATTATGCTAAACCTTAACTGACATTCTGTCCACATTTCTGAGACTATAATGTAAGTTCCTCAAGGGCTTACCCACCTATATTAACTAAAAACCTATCATTGTGCATCGTTACCATAAAGTGAGGTCAGAAGGGAACTAGATAGAGATGTTTGATTAACCTCTTTGTAGCTCACCCTCCTCCCCATCACCAACTACAATTCCAGGTTGACAGTTCATAACAATCACAGACATATCATTTATATTCCAAATTAAGTCATCTGTACCCATATCGACAATAGTGAACAATCACTAACTATAGGTAATTATTAAGTTCTTTCCTTAATTCCTTAATTAGTCTAAATTTTTATCTACAAAGATCCATTTTTTTGGCCCTTATCAAAATCTTTTATGAATAAAAACCATATGAAATCCTCTTGGTTGAAAATCATTCTTCTGTATCGAACTATACAAAATTATTTTAAAAATCCCAGTTACCAATAAAATACTTTACATTTTTTAAATGTTCGACTATATTATTCATTCAATAAGAATTTGCTGAATACATAATATTGTGATTCTGCTAAGCTTTGGGAATATGAGTAAGAAAACAAAACCAAAAAGCTTCATGAGAGACTTCTATTCCAGTAAAATAATAGTAACCAAATATTGTGATAAGTTTATGCAACAGTTGCTTTGGGGACACAGAATAGAGGCATCTAAACCAGACTAATGAATCAGGAAAATTCTTACGGAGGTAAAACTTGAGTTAACGTAAATTATAAGTAGGAATTACATAGATGAAGGACAGTGAATAAGGGTGTTCTACATAAATAAAAGTCATTCAATTATTTTGAATGTCTAGAACCAGGAATCATTGTTTTAGAGAGATTATTCTATAAATGTTGTGTGTTTTTGTATGTGCTATTTTAATCATGAAAGCATATTTTAATAAGGAAACTGTCAATGTAAAATCAGATGTTATTAATCATCCATAAATAGCATATATTTTGAGTATTTTCCCCCAGAAGTGAGAATACATTACTCTGAGAAAGTGAAAGGCTTTTGCCTGTTCACAGAAACATTCCTCAGATATTCAGAGAAAGATGTGTAATTTAGGGCAGGGGGCAGAGTTTTGTTCTGTTTTTTTGTTGTATTTTGTTTTGTTTTGCAAGGATGTCATGTTGATGTGTAAATTCTCCAGGGTGTCTACAAGCAAAGGATGTGTTGAACAAGGAGACAATTCCTTCAAAGATATTATATGGGTCTAATGCAAAAATAAACATAACAGCATCATGGCCCAAACTCTTAAAATTCAGAAAGAGAGACACTACAGTCAATATGGGAATTCAGTGAAGAACATGACTTTGTTTTTAGTTGCTTATTGATTACTATTTGTAGAATTGTGGACATAGCATGAGATTTGGACCATGGCGGCCAGGATGTGGGATCTGGTACAACCCCTCACTCTCTGTGGGATCTCAGACTTATAGCTTAAAATTCCTCTGCGTCAGTTTCCTCCTGGAATGATGCTGCCATGTTTACCTGGACCACAGATTTGTGAGGATTAAATACATGGGTCAGTACTTGGTGGGTCATAAGGTGCAATTCAAGTATTAGGTACCAAGGAACCAGTTCTGATACTACAGTCAAGAAAGCAATGGTTTTACAAGAGTATTCGGTACTTGATTTCGCTAAAAGAGCTTTGATAAAGTTCATTTACAAATTTAAAAATATAAAAATAATAATAAAAACACTACCTCTGCCACCACAGCAGACTCTGAACAAGAGCACAAAACTTATCCTCAAGAAAGTGTTGTGAACTCGTTTCCAGTTCATTATTTTACAAAATAAAGACACAAATCTAAATCTAGAGTTCTTTGGGTAGCAACAAGGTGTTTGACATCAGGCTGGGTTGGGTTTGACCCCTAGGTCTGTCATGTCCTAATTTTTGTTTTTTAACCCTGGACAATGTGCTTAGATGCTTGTAGTCTCAGTTAGCTCATCAAAATGGGAATAATACATTCCTTATTGTATGTATATGTGTGTATGTGTCTAGGGGGAATGGATATGACAACATAAATGTGATTAATGCAGCATCATCAGTTGAACAGGCATGTTAAACACTTGGTAGTTTCTATCTATCCTCAGAAAATCTCATGGTGTTGGCCACGTCACCTTCCCTGAGTTAAGAACAAAATTCATTCTAGTTTTCTGAGATATGAACCTAACTTAACTGTAGAAGCAGTACCTTAGAATAATCACAATAATCTTCTATTTTTTTTATTGTTTAAGTTCCACCTTACTTTCCTTTTCTATTTCTTAAAAATTTTTATTAAAGTATAGTTGATTTACAGTGTTGTGTTACTTTCAGGTGTACAGCAAAGTGGTTCAGTTATACATATATGTATATATATTCTTTTTCAGATACTTTTCCATTAAAGGTTATTACAACATATTGAGTAGAGTTCCCTGTGCTATACAGTAGGTCCTTGTTGGTTATCTCTTTTATATATAGTAGTGTATATATGTTAATCCCAAACTCTCAATCACAATACTCTTTTACATAAGCTTCTCCAGGACAGAAAGACCTTTGGAGCCTTCATAAGGAGAAAGGCTATCTCTAAGATCGAGAGGACAGAAAAGCTCTTAGAAGGGTTCCTGATTAACTATGCAGTATGGTAATTTGTTTCCAAGTGACATCAGTACTGGAAACACACACTTCTCCAACACAAGGAGATGGTTCACCACAAAGATATATTGGTCCCAAAAATCCCCTCCCACATACTTGTGTTTCAAGATGTAGTCATTTATTTGATGGGATCAAGAAGATGTCCTGTTTTTGGCACAGAGGACATGTTTACATCTTCAAGGATCCTCCATATGAGGCCAAGATCTCCTGCATGGGCTCAGTCATGCATTACACTGAGCTAGCCTCCTTCCAGCTGGAACTCAAGTGCCTGGAAGAGTTGGATTGGTTGAGTGGCTGAGTTTTTATTTCCAAAGATCAATATTAACCTTTATAGACCCCTAAGGAAGAGCAGCACTCCTCTACTTATCCTGATTAATGTCTGAAAATTTAGATTTGAAAATTTAAAAACACAACATAAAAACATAAAAACATTAAAAATATTAAAATATTTTTAAAAATTAGAGTCACATAGACCTGAGTTTAAATGTGGTTCTTCCATTTCCTAGCTGTGTGGCTCTAGAGAAGTAATTTAAACTCTGTAAACCTTTATTTCCTTAAGTTTTAAATGGACACAATATCTATCACATGTGATTGGGGAGGGAAATGACTGAACATAGGTAAAATATCTAGATGAATGTCTGGTGTTAGGCAAAAAGTCAGAACTCAAAAAAGTGCTTATTTTTATCAGTATTAAAATCAATAACAAGTAACATTTAAGCTCTTCCTATATGTCAGAGACTGTGTTACTTACTTTCATGTCTAACCTATCACTTTCAGGCTTCCACCAGAGTGCAATGCAGTGGTTAAACATTCAGCTTTCGAACCTGAAAGCCTGGGTACATATTCCTATTGTACATTTACCTTACCAAGTAACTTAACCTTTCTAAATTTCTGTTTCCTTCTCTGCAAAATGGGAATGCTATCAGAATCAGCTTTATCCCATTGTTATAGACATTCAAGATGATAGGCAGTGCAAAATGCTTGCAAAATGCCTGGCATATGGCAACCATTTAAACAATGGTGTTTTATGTTATTATGATTGCAATGATTATTGTCACTTTTGCATGTTAGGCCGTATGCTAAGATGCAGGCAGAGAAAATGATTTGTCCTCTATAATGATTAATTCTTATGTAACTATTGTGTGATAGAAAATATCCAACTCCTGCTGTGAATCAGAGTTCTTCTGTACATGGTTGTTTGATTATAAGTAAGTCACTTTCTGAGTCTCAGAATTATCCTCATCCATAAAGTGATAACATCTATCAGTTTTATATTGCTGCTGTAACACATTGCCTCAAATTTTCTTACTGAAAACAATACCTGTTTATTACCTCATGGTTGCGGTAGGTCAGAAGTCTGTCCTGGCATGACTGGGTCCTCTGCTTAGGATCTCACATGTCGGAAGTCAAGGTATGGCTGGCCTGGGCAATTTCTGGATGCTCTGGGGAAGAATCTGCCTCCAAACACATTCAGGTTGTTGTCAGAATTCAGTTCCATGGGTTGTAGGACTGAGGTCACTTTTTCCTTGCTGGGCTGCCCTTAACTCCTAGAGACCTGTCTCTGGTCTGTGCACATGGCTTCATACATCTCAGAACCGGCATAGCACATAGAATCCTTATCAGGTCTGGAATGTCTCTGAGTTTCCCTACCACTGCATCCCTTCAGCCTTCAGTTGGAGAAAGTTCTCTGCTTTTAAGGGTTCATGTGTTTATATTGGGCCCAACTGGATAATCCAGGGTACTCTCTCACTTTTAAGGTCTGTGACCCAAATCTACAAAGTCCTTTCGCCATGTAGCATAAGATAATTACACATTCTAAGGATTTGCACATGGACATCTTTGGGGGGCCATTCTCCCTACCACATAAAATAGTAATTACCTTCAAGCGTACCACGATGAGTCAAGAGATAATACGTGAGAAGTTGTTTAACATAATATCAATACAAGTAGTAGTTGCTCAATAAATACTAATTTTTATTTTCTTTCATTTTAACCTAAAATACATTAGATTTCTAAAAGCTTCATACTGCAACATGGAAGACAACTTATATGAAAGTACTTTGCAATTTTAGAAGATCTATACACATCCAAGTTCTTATGGTTATTGAATATATAAGGGCATATGCAACAAACACAGTGTCTTGACTACTACAGCATTCTGAGATACACTACTGCCTGTAGATATTCCAAATGGAAAATTACCAGTTGCAGTCATTACATGGAGACCTATGTGACTCAGAGTTCATTTCACCTAAAATTTGCTAATAAAATCAACCAGAAAGATGTATGAATGATTTAGGTTTTTTGGTTTTCTGCTTTATTTTTTTCCCTCCCTTACAAAGCTATGCTTTGTCAGATTTAGAAAACTTTGACATGTATTATTTATTTTCTCAGAACAAATGTGGAAAGGAATACATACTGTATTCATATCATAAGGATTATGCCTTCGTAGACAAAGAAATAAGCAATAATTAATTGATGCACTTTATTAATTCATGTAATAATATTAAGTCCACAATATTCACACAACCAGATTTGTAGGTTCATACATTGAGAAAAAAGAATGATTTTCTAAAAGTATTTTTTGTTTTACTGTCCTAAAGCTAGAAATACTCAATGTATAATTTGAAACAAAAAAATAAAGACTAAGAAGGAAACTGAAATCTACTATAATTGCATCACCTAGAGCAGAGATAACCACATTAAGAAGAGTTTATTTCAAGAAGGAGTGATCAAACTCTTTCACTTTAATATATAATTTTATAACACAAGCGTTTCCTGCATAGTCTCAAAATGTTTGTGAATATGCGTAATAGGATTGCCTAATCTCCCACTGAAAACATTTTATGCCGGTAATTTCAATTAATAATTATTTCCTCAGTGCTTATAAAGTGCCTAGCACTGTGCTGAAACTAGGCTTAAAGAGATGAAAAAGGGCTGTCTTCCCCACAAAGTGTTGTGTGGGGAAAAGAAGGAAATATACCATCAATTATTTCCAATCACATGTATTAGGATAGCAATGTAAACATACTTCTCTAACAAGCATTCATATAAATTTTACGTTCAGATTGTCACTTTAAACTCTAAAAATGTTACAAGCAAGCATACCATTTTTTTGAATTTGCAGCTTTATGGTCAATGTCAATAATTGTTAATAATTTAGTTGGATTTATTAATGAATATTCAATTACCTTAGGACCTTTAAACAATTCAACAATCCTGAATCCGCAATTTGTTCTACAATGTCAGGGTGATAATGACCATAAATAATAGTCCCCTTCTTTGGGGGCACTCTAATCTTAATTACACGGTTGCTCCATGCACTCATCTAACTGGAATTTTATGATCCAAATGTGATTTACAGCTGTAAATTAAACACTTATCTGAAGTACTGCCAGGAGTACTGGGACCAGTGATGTGAAATCTGATCAATCTTGTGGAGCTTAATGTCTCCCAAGAATTGAAACCGGCTCAGGAATTCATAGACTGTTTTATTGTCTCCTGCAACCTGGCCATTTAGATCAGGAAAGTGAAAAAAAGAAGAAAATGTATTATCTGTCTCAAACCTGTGGCAGCCAAGTGAAAAGATTTAGAAAGTCATAAAAATTACTCTTAAAAAAAAAGAGTGTGGAAACAATTTGATCTGGTGGTTTGGAAGAAATGGACCAGAATAACTCTTGTCCAGCAGTTCATGAAAATACCTGCCTAGTATTGTACCTTTACATAATTGCAGAGGACCATATGTTACTTCAAATCTGCTAACAGACAGAAATTTTAGAATTCAATAGCCACGCACACCCCCACTGCTCTCTCACATGTGCTTGAATTATTATAGTCGTGAAGAGAAAAAAACAAATATATTCTGCATATAAGGTAAGGGCAAAGAAATGCAATAACATTATGTATGTATGTATATATATATATAAAATAATGGGAACGCGGAGGAAAGAGAAATGCCTTGTTATTTCAAAGGTTGGAGAGATCATAGAGACCACCTAAAGCCCAAATCCTCTCTTTTGAGAGTAAACTAAGGCTCAGAGAGATTGTGGCTTGCCCCAGGTAACATTGGCTAGGCTGTGCAAATGGAATTCTGGATGCTATTTTCACTTGCCTTTTTCTCCCCTTGCTCTCTGCCTCCTCGTTGTGCCACTTAACTGAAAACTTCATATTTCTTCCCCAGAGATGTTTTTCCTCAGCTTCCAATACCTATCCTTTGATCAAGAGAGAGGCTTGCTCCATATTCTTTTACCTTTCAGCCTAGATTCATTCACTATTTTATCCTGTATTGCTTGAAGTCCTGTTAGATTGTAGAGATAGCTGTGAACAAGATGGTCAGCATCCTTTGTCTGGTGGAACCAACTACTAGGAAATACAATTATAAGCAAATAAACTAATAAATGAAATAATTGCACATGGTGATAAGGGCTATGAAGGAAACCAGCTGGGCTCTGAACTCTTGGGGCTGAGGTTAATAGTATGTAGGAGATACTTTAGAGAGTGTGGCTAAGGAAGGCCTCTGGCACGAGGTGGCCTTGCGGGAGATGGCAAGCAAGCTGAATCTTGAAGGATAAGGGGAAGGGCTGGCTATATAGTATTGTACTTTCGTCTCTTCAAACTTATTGCACCAATTCTAGTGTTCTCTGCAAATGGCATCTATAGAAGTCTTCAGGTGGGAGCCTTCTTTGTATCTTAGCACCAAACCTGCAACCTGACAGAGCTACAATGATCTTTTCCTTCTTCTGTCATATTACCATGAAATAGGGTGCTACTGTTCTCTGACATGTATCACAGATAAAGGATAACATTGTCAATATATAAAAACTTGTTGATGTGTTCCGTCTTACTAAGTCTAATCTTACACAATGTTGACCCCAATTCCGCTGCTCAATGCATATGCTTGGGAGAGGGAAATTTCCCCCTCTACCCCTCTTGAGTTCTTGTGGCTGGACTAATAATAAAATTGACACAAGGCAGATTAACAGGAGAAAAAGAAACAAATTTTAATTCATATGCATGGTGGTCTCATAGAAATGGGACCTAAAAAGTGGCCAAATCAGGTAGCCTTTATACTTTACAGATGAAGAAACAACAACTTTGTGAGACATTGACAGGACAAGGAAACTCAGCTTTTGGGTGCTCAGTTAGTAAAGAATCTAAGCAGCGTTTAGGCTTGCGGTAGTAAATTAAAGAAATAACAAGGTTTATTTCTATAGGCGATAAGGGTGTCCTTCTACCTCCAGATGCAGGGGTGCAACTTTCACATGAGAGAATTATTTCCTGCTTTCAGGGAGAAAGCAAGGAGGGTCAGCGTGTCCCTTTTGCATCGCCATTTCTTAAGTAATCTTAATTCAGAATAATCAATACTCCCTTGTGGCATATTTTGGGGCAGCCCACCCTGAGCCCCAACACATGCCTATTGTTGGTAATGACTTTCTATTTGTTCATCTGTCTAAGAAACATATACTAAGCTCCTACAGTGTATCTGAGACTGTGTGATGTGAGGCACTTGAGATCCAAAGATGAGGAGGACAAACCAAAGCCCATCCCTCTAGGATCTTGCATCATCCATGGAGGTCCACGTGGAGCTCTTTCCTTTTTTGCTAATGAGAAGTGAATTACTAATCATGAGCTTTCTGATGCTGTTTTTAAAATGTGATTTTAAAATGTGTTTTTAAAATCATAGTGACTATAATCACCGGTGAGTCACTCTTCTGCGGACTTCAGTTTTCTTGCTAAGCCAGAGGTAAAGAACATTATTCCTCCCTCAGAGTTTTGGAGAAGGATTAAATGAGACTCATAAATGTGATAAGCTTCAAACTTTTATACAAATGCAGTAGAACACTTCTGTATAATGTAGTACAGTGAAGTAACTGCTGTTCTTTGTTCATACTCATTGGAAAGAATTGATCGTCATCATTAGCACCAAATATTTACTAAGCTCTCACCACAGCCAATCTCTGCGTGGCTTCCTCTCTGGTGGACCCAACGGAGTGTTTTTATAGACTGTACTTCTCAGACTCTTCAGTGCAAACAGAATCATATATTCTGTATTATTAAATCACCCTAAGTTTGCTGGAGTGATCAGACCTACTAGAATTACAGAGACAGGGCATTTTCTGGGTTTATATGTTTGTTTTACTATATTCTAGATGAATATATATTTTACATGTTATTTCTTCTTTTTGAACTGTTTCTACAAAAGTAGATTATGAAGAACTTCCCAATTTTTTCCTTTTTTCTATTTTTTTTTTCTCCTGGGGAAGTAATGTATCTGGGGAGATATTGTTTTTGCCAAGGGAAAAAAAAAATAATATTCTTTCAAATAAGAAGAAACAGGATGACACTGGGATGTATGTCAGTAAAGTTTAAGCTTTATTGACAAGGATGATATATCATTGTGTAAAATTCTTGCTAACTGTCCCTCTAGATGGCCTAAAGAGAAATCAAATGCAAAGTGACATGGAGAAGTATCCACGTCTCCACCATATTATAAAGCTTGCAACATTTTTTTCAGTATATCTTTTCACCAACCAAAAAACTTTACCAGGACTCAAACTTTCCATAAATGAAGCCAATTGTTGAACTGATCAATTAAAGATGCAAAACCTAGACCAAAATAAACAAATTCCTTTCTCTGGAGCAAATTACTTGTTCTAGGCCTTCCTCAGAGTTGCACGTTATTGAATTCACCATTCAGCACCTAAAAAACCCTAAAACGACACATGGCAAGCAAAATGTCCTCAGCCTGGGTGAAATCACACCCAGAACTTTGGAACCAGTTTATTATTGTCTAAAAATTACTGCTAGGATATGGCTAATTAAGTTGAAAGTAAAAGCTTTGCACATTTGATTTGTGTATGGATTGCCATGAAAATATTATATTAATTCAATTGGCTTACTAGATTTTCAAAAGTGATTTGTTTTCTGGTTCTAATTTGTAGTAATTGTGATAAATGCTTATGGATGCCCTTGCTTATGCTCCCTTGGGTAATCAGCATATCAGCCAAAAACAGACTAACAAGAAATGACAAACTTTCTAACTGTAGATTTTACCATCAGAGTATGATTCTTATCTTCTCTCTGTTCAACTAGCCTAGTTCTGGACTTTTAAAATCCCATTTACACTCTTTTTACAACTCCTAACTGGTTTCCTCTGTTGGGCTTTCTGTCCTTCACTCCATCCTGCACAGGGCTACCACATCAATCTTAATCAAGCACAGAACACAGTGTTAACTCCTTAGCACGGTGGCAAGATCCTCAATAATCTAGTTCTGATCCAGCCCATCCAGCTTCATTCACCCATTCCTAGACTGTAAGATACTTACTCTATTCTTCACACATTCACAAATCCTGTTTAGGTGCCCTTGCTTGCCTTGTCTAGAATAATATTGACATCATCTTCATCTCTGACTATTGGCATTTAAATAGTCAGAGTGGGGCTTCCCTGGTGGTGCAGTGGTTAATGCAGGGGACACGGGTTCGAGCCCTTGTTCGGGAAGATCCCACATGCCACGGAGCACCGGAGCCCGTGTGCCACAACTACTGAGCCTGTGGTCTAGTGCCTGCGAGCCACAACTACTGAGCCCTTGTGCCACAACTACTGAAGCCCGCACGCCTAGAGCCTGTGCTTCGCAACAAGAGAAGCCACCGCAATGAGAAACCCGCGCACCGCAACGGAGAGTAACCCCTGCTCGCCGCAACTAGAGGAAGCCCGCGTGCAGCAATGAAGGCCCAATGCAGCCAAAAAATAAAATAAATAAATAATTTTAAAAAAAAATAATAAATAAATAAATAGAGTGCTCTTTGAATGTTAAATAATCCTGCTAACCATCTTTAGAATAAAATCCATATGGTATATAAATCACTCTATAAATTTGTTCTGCCTTTTTCTCATTCCTTATTCCTTGATAATATTCAATATGCAAAAGTATGTCCATCTTGCTAACTTGGATATCACATGCCTTTTATATTCCGGTTGTTTTACATATAGTAAACAGGAGAAATAAAGGATTTCTTTATTAGAAATAAACAGGAATAAAGGATCTTTTATGATATCAGACATATGTGCTTGAACATCTTCATGTTATCTACATCCAGAATATGTATCTGCTTCCCATAATTTTTCTTTTCATAAAAATTTGACCCCATTAATTCCCTTTTCCTTCTTCAAGTTTAAGTTTAGATGATATTTCTTCAAGGAATTATTCTCTTAAAGACCCTTTGGTTGAGCTGGGTATCTCATTGATATATTTGCGTCATTGTATTTAATTTTTATACTATTTTTTCATATCTTTCCTATTTTGTAAACACTGAAGGCAGGGGTTCTTTCATATCAGAATTTTCAGTACCAAATATGAGGCCTAACATGAAATAATGAATACGGTCAATGTTTATCAAAATGTTGGGTTTATAAATAGCTATTACTAATTATCTTGTGTGATAATTAGTAATTATCTACCATAAACTACACTTTCATGAGGTCCTTCATATTTTTGTCCATTGGGAAAATATTTTCCTTCCTCTGAATCTCCACATCATTTCTTTCATGGAATTTATAATTTTCTGCCCTGCAGTATCTTGATTTATTGACATGCTTATTTCTCCAAACTAGATTGTGAAATATTTTAGTAAGAAGAACTATGTTTAATTCTTTTCTGTACTTTTGTAATCCTGGCACAGATTGGGAACATGATGGTCGTTCAATGCATGTTGAATAAATGGATGGTTAGGTGATACACACCAATGTTTGAAATAGATCCACTAGTATGTGTTACTTCTATTGGAGTATTGGGCAATCATCTAACCCAAATTCTACTTGATGATGAAATCTTTACACTTACAGTCACGGAGAAGCATCTTATAGAGTCCACAGTATGGGTGGTGGTGGTAGAGGAGAGTTGGCATTGTGCACTTGTAGTGGAGCTGCCATTTATGTTGGCACAGCACTTTGTGGTTTTCCACAACGCTTACTTGACCCTGACTAAAGGCTGTCAAAGCAAGCAGAGTAAGGAGTCTTTGTTTACTGCTTCCTTTTTAGTTTGTTTAGCAAAATGTTATTGAGTAATAACCATGTTCCAGGCATTGTGCTAGACATGGGACACACAGGGGTAGAAAACTAGGAAATGGTCTTTGAGATATTACCTTATTTTAATGGCAAAAACTTTGTGTCTGAGAGAAATTGTTTAACTAACCCTGGGTCACAAAGTAAGTGCATGGAAAGAATTTAGCATAAGAATTTTCTGTCAATTAAGACCTAAATTTAAGAAATAATGGAGTTCTGCACTCCATTGCATTATCTTCTTTCCCAAATAATTATTTCATTTACCCAGAAGCAGAAAATCAGTAAGCAAAATCTTTATTGTAAACGTGAACATTTTCCAGTGATGATCAAGATTATATTAAAAGAGAAAAAAGAGATTCTTTTTTTGAGATTTGTTGGCAGTTAGCTACTGCCATAACATCTTCTAGACAATTTCAGGAATGTATGATGAAGACTAGTATCAAATTTGAGATGTGTTGATGTTTAAGGAATGAATCTTAGATTCATAATTAGAAAGACTTCATAAAGAAACAACTCTTAAGTCTCAAAACTTAGATTAAGTAAAATAAATACTTCTAATTGTGTAAATAATATTTTATACAGAAATTATTTATTTCTTACTAAATCATGTATTGAAACATAATATGTATATTTTACATTGTTTAATAAAGTCACATATTATGTGATGTATTACAATACATACAATACATGATGTATATTTTTCCTTCAGTATTTTGTGGTTGTTGCTCTTCTGTTAAAAAAATCAATTTTATGTAAATTTTTTGACCATGAAGTAGTAGCAAGGAAAAAAACTCACTTGGGTGAAAATTTGCTATATGGAATTCACAAAGAGAATAAAGCGTATGTGGATAATTGGGGAACAGTTCTATGAGAGGTGGTGAACATCTGTTGGGAGCACAGATGTTAACTGCTCTTTGGAGAAGACAGCATATTAATTCATAGCAATTATTTCAAATGGTTGGAAGACTTCAGGTTGACAAGACACCTTTGTTTTCTTTTACCTTTCTTTTTTTATGTCAGCAGTTATTCCATGGAACTATGCAAGCAGTTCACTGTGGAAAAATGGCAGGCTGGTCATTTAGAGCTCTAACTCTGACATGTTGGCAATCTGAAAGCTCTGAGACAATCAGTGTGTCCCAGCCTGACTTAGCCAGCCCTGAAAGGCTATATATATAAATATGAAATGGCACAAAATATGAAGGAGAAAGTAGCAAAAAATTTAATAATAGCTAACACTTATATAACACTTACTCTTGTTTTACATAGATTAATACATTTCATCCTCACAACCTTTATAGCTTATGATATGCTTATCGTAGCATAACTTATGAGGTAGCTTATGATATTATCTCTACTTCATGAGGAAGCTGAAGGAGAGATAGGTAAGGGGAAGAGATGGTACCTGGTGGAGCTAGGAATCAACTTAGGCAGTCTGGTCTCAAGAGCCTCTGCTCTTAACCACTAAGTTGTAACTTGAAGAACATAAACTCATACATGTATATGCATGTGGGTTATGTACATTTGGGTATGTGTATGACTCTGTGTGTATATATCATATGCAATTGTAATGAGTTCTCCTGTGCACATCTTCTTTGTACTTTTCCTAAAATGTGGCATCAGACTTTGATGAATCTGAATAGTAATCCATTCATTTATTCAGTCATTCATGCATTGCTTGAATAATGTAAGACATACATTGTTGGTAAAGGAATGCATCAGTAAATGAATGAATGAATTCATCAATGCCAGAATATAAGAATTAAAAATATGATTAAATGAAGAGTGAATAAAGGAATTAATTCACAAATCAAGAAATGTGTGAGTATCAACTTTAGTCCCCCCAGCAACAAAATAAAGAAAAAGGAGAGAGGCCCCTGAATTCATGAAGTTCATAGTAGAGTAATTTTTTTAATTATTATATCTGATTTTTTTCTTATTATAGCCATCCTAGTAGGTGTGAATTGGCTTCCCGTCTAGTTTTTTTTTTTTTTTTAATAGATCTTTATTGGAGTATAATTGCTTCACAATACTGTGTTAGTTTCTGTTGCACAAGAAAGCGAATCAGCCATATGCATACCCACGTCTCCATATTCCCTCCCTCTTGAGCCTCCCTCCCATCCTCCTTATCCCACCCCTCTAGGTCATCGCAAAGCACCGAGCTGATCTCCCTGTGCTATGCGGCTGCTTCCCACTAGCTATCTATTTTACATTTGGTAGTGTATATATGTCAATGCCACTCTCACTTCACCCCAGCTTTGCCCTCCCATCCCGTGTTCTCAAGTCCATTTTCTGTGTTTGCCTCTTTATTCCTGCCCTGCTACTAGGTTCATCAGTAGCATTTTTTTTTTTTTTTGGATTCCATATATATGTGTTAGCATACGGTATTTGTTTTTCTCTTTCTGACTTACTTCACTCTGTATGACAGACTCTAGGTCCATCCACATAGCAGAGTAATTTTGAAAGACAAAAGACAAGAAATACCCAAGACCAGTAGAGTGTTACAAGGAAAAGGTGGAGTAAGAAGAAATGTGTCATTCCAAAGTGGTGTTCAAGTCTAACCACATATTAGAATCTACTAGAAACCTTTGAAAAAAAAATCCATTGCCAGTGTCCCAGTCTAGACAAACTGAATCCAAGTCTTGGGTGCTAAATGCCAGGCATGTATGATTGTCCCATACGTTTCTGATACGTGCAGCCATCATTTGAGAACCACTCGTCAGAAAAAGGGAGCTCTCTAGAGAGTTTTTATAGAGGAGACAATTTTCTGGTTGAGTCTTGATAAGTCAAGGCTTTGCTAGGATAGAACAATTGGGGGGATGGGTAATGACAGGGACAGAACAGCAAGGGGAGGGGCCAGAAACAGGAGGAAAGGCAAGGGAGAAAATTGCTAAATACAGAGAAACTTCTTGGCAGAATTACAGTTTACTCTGCTTCTGTAGCCTCTGAGCCCTTTGTCTCATTCTGTCTGCCTTGACTCCCTTGGCAGACAGGAATTAAAACACTCATCTGGTCTATGGTGTCCTGGACTTATTTAGGATAATGGCCTTTATCGATTGTGGTTCTTTGCCTGTAGGCCTCATTGGGCATTTCAGCTTCAACTTTGACTTCAGACTCAGACTTCCCTAAATAGCTTCTAAATTGACTTTAAAATGCTCCATCTAAATTACTTAAAGGCTTTCCTCAGCCACCCCATCAATTTCTAGAGAATGAGATCTTGCTAACAATCAAGATTTTGTAGCACTTCTCAAGACAAGTAAAAGCTACAGCCCTTGCCCTAAGGAGTTTACCTCCAGGGAAGAAGGTGTCACCAGGTACTTAAAAATACATAAAATGCTATGATTTGAAATCGGATCCAGAAATGCTGACTCTCTCCCTGTCTTTAGAGCTGTTAACTACTTTACTGAGCGTTTTGTATCATTTCAGTCTGACAATACAGTGGCTATAACATTTTGTGCTGCTCATATTAAGAGAATCTGTATAGTGCTTTTAAAATCATCTGAAAGGGTCTTTAGATGTTCTGACTATTGTCTTTGCTGAATAATAATGACAGTAGCTGATGATTCTAATAGCTGGCACCCTTGAGCATTTACTCTGTGCTAGTCAATATTCTTAGCACTTTGCCTGTATTCATTTATTAAAAGCTCTCAACAAGCCTGTGATAGTAGCAATTTATAATTTTTAATTTATAGATGGCAAATTCATATCACAGAAGTTATGTAACTTGTCCAAGGGCTCTAGGCTTTTAAGGGACAGATCTGGGAGACAAATCCAAGCAATCTGGTTCCACAGCCTGTATGCTTAATGTGAAAGAGACATGATTTGAGTCTTGGTTCTCAAGTCCTTAACGTTTTGACATTATAAATAAATAAGACTATTTTACAGAGAGTTTACCAGAGTTCCTGATATATAATAAATAGTCAACACATATTAGGCATTATGCTAATTATAATAATATTTTCCAAATATTTTTATAAAGGGAGATGACATTTACGTTTGAGTAACCTATCAATGTTTTTGAGTTTTACAACCATTATCTCATTAATGCCCACCAAAAAACTCTGAATTGCATCTATAACCAGGCTCATTCTATAGATATTGAATTAGGAACGCGGAGCTGTTAAGTGATTTGTCTGAAGTCACACAACCAAGAAGCGGCAGAAGCAGAATGGGAACCAAGGTTAACTTGGGTTTTTTTTCCCTAAGAAATGGCCTTCCTTTTGACAGCTGAGTGTGAGTCTTCTCGTTTAGAATGGCACAGTTAAGAGGACTATTTTTTTTAATTAATTAATTTATTCATTTATTTAATTTTTGGCTGCATTGGGTCTTCGCTGCTGCACGCGGGTTTTCTCTAGTTGCTGAGAGCGGGGGCTACTCTTTGTGGCCGTGCGTGGGCTTCTCATTGCGGTGGCTTCTCTTGTTGCAGAGCACGGGCTCTAGGTGCGCGGGATTCGGTAGTTGTGGCTCGCGGTATCAGTAGTTGTGGTGCACGGGATTAGTTGCTCCGCGGCATGTGGGATCTTCCCGGACCAGGGATCGCACCCGTGTCCCCTGCATTGGCAGGCGGATTCTCAACCACTGCGCCACCAGGGAAGCCCTAAGATTACTTTTTAATGCTTTATTCAAATATGTCATTATGCCTACAACACAGAACATAAGCTGTAATTAATACACATTAGAGGATCAACTGAAAGGAAAAAGTTACAATTAACTAGTTAAACTTCTAAATATTTACCCATGGTTACAAAAGGAGCTACATGTGAGTGTAATTGTGAACCTAGGGAATTTAAAAAGAAAATGTTACAAAGAAAATGAGGATGTTGATTACACCCAACACAGACAGCTCCATTACATAGAATACAGCCAGCCAGTAAAGATATGGCTCCGGAGGGAAATCTATATGTGAATGTGAGTGCTTTGTTAGATACAGCAGCACCCATTGTCTGACCAGACATCTGTTTCCTGGCTGGCACTGCACTTGGTGATGTTTCCTGATCTATAGATTGATGAGTCTGAATATATATAAATTCAGTGAAAAGTGCCTAAATAGCTTAATGAATAAGTGATTCTTTTTTATGCATCTGATATGAAAACTGAACTGTGTAAGTAACACCAAGTAATAACACTCTTTATTTAATACTTACAAATAACCAGACACTGTTCTAGGTGCTTTATTATGACCTCTTTTAACCCCTACAGCAATCCTATTTTTTCCACTTTGCAACTTAAGAAGCTAACACCCTGATGGGCAATTGACTTTTTGACCTCACACAGCTAATGTTAGATATAAGGTCTCATCTCATGTCATGCTTCTACAGTTTTCCATAGCCTCCAAAGAAGTAAGAGATTTCAAATAAGTCCTACAATTTGGAAAAGAAAGATAGCACCATCTCTCTCTCTTTCTCTCTCTCTCTCTCTCTCCCCCCACCTCCCCCTCTCTCCCACTCCCTCCCTCTCCTTCTTCTGTCTCTGTCTCTCTGTCTCTTTCTTTCTGAATCGTATTTCATGAAACTCAAGAGTAACAACAAAGACTTACACTTTTTGTATATCACAACACATTCTCCTGAGTTTTGCAGACAGGGGCCATGACACACACAAGCCAGGCTGCAATATATGTGCATTTATCACACCTTCTGATGTGACGTCAGCCCTTTCTCTTCTGATATGGTTTCTCCAATAGCAAGTAAGTGAAAGCGACATCATTATTATAAAGGTAATCCTAAATATCTTTGAATTTATTTGCTTGTTTATTTTATTCATTTACAAGCACTGGAACTTAGTAAAACATGCCTTGCAGTTGCCCTCAGAATTGTGCTACTCTGGGGTGTCATGCTACTTTGAAAACCAGACCTGGTTTATTATGAGACTTGGCAAGATTGTTGTTATGCTTGGCTTGCTTTGTATTTGGTCAGTTACTTGGTTGCTTTTTCTTTGTTTTATTATTTGTGTGGACTGGATACTTTTCATTTGATTTTAATACATGTTCCCCATCCTATTCTCAGGAGATTCTGATCAGTAAATAAGGACAAGTCCCTAAAAGTTGTATTTGTAAAAATGTCATTTTGTCATTCTATCCATAGCCATGTTTGTGAACCAACTCCAGGCACAGGTTGATACTCTACACTACAAAATGCCACAAATGACTCCTCTCAACCATTCCCTTCTGTCTATATGACAGTGTCTTCTTCCATTACACAATAAGCAATAAAAACAAGGGGTTACCAAGGCTCAGAAACTTCATTTCATACTTGCTCCTGTAAAAGATAAGCGCATTTACGCTAAAATGGCTTGATCATTTTTAAAGTGTCAGGTCTTTGCTCTCTCAGGACCCTTTACCACAGAAGAACATTCATATTTCTTCTATTTCCCCTAATAAAAATACTAAAACTAAAATAAACTAAAATGAATAAGACTCCTTGTGTCTCCAGTCTATTGCCAACTTTAATTCGTAACCGTCAGTATTAATTCAAGCCTAAGGTCTCTAGGAAAGATAACAGATGCCTAGACTGTTTTTTTTTTCTCTTCTACATTTGATTTTCTCATGTTCCATCAAGGTTGGCTAAATCTATTTAGTCCAGATTCCAGCCCCAGGCATCTCTAAATGTGTTAGTTTAATACTTTGTCATCTCTTTTCTGCATTCTTCATGGAAGATAGATAGTTTTATATTAAGAAACTATGATAAAGTGTTTCCTGACAAGGAAAAGATTGATTCTGGGAACCTCTATCGAACACACAGAATTGATTTTTCTCATTTTGTACTGAAATCACAAAATGCTTGCTGAAAAGCATCTACATGCAGGATCTCCCCTTTAGTGACAGTGATATGAAAGGAATATTTACAGTATTTCCCTTCCTATAGCTCTTGTGAGATAGAAAAGATTACAGAAATCAGGGGATTGTCATGAATCCAGCATAGAAGGGACAGGAAGATGGTACCAGAACCAGAACTGAGAAATCACTAGAGCTAACATTACTGAGCTATCTCATCTCAAAGAAGTCACTTGCACTTCCCAAGCCTCAATTTACACCTCTGTAAAATGGACTTACTAATATGTTATAGGTTATTGAGGAGGTTTACCGAGGTAAAGAATATTGTCAAATATATTTTCAAATATTTAAAAACAAAGACTCTCCTACAAATAGTGAATGAAAATGTAAGAATATATTAAATCATTAATACAGAAACCACGAAGATGATAAAGCTAGTAGCAAGAACACTTGAAGAACTATGTATTTGCATGAGTTTTGTTTTAATATATGTAAAACAGATTCACTTTTCTTTATGCCTGAAACTAACACAACATTGTAAATCAACTATACCCCAATAAAAATTTTAAAAAAATAAAAACTAGTTCTGATTAAAAAAAAACATGTTAAACTAAGATTTTCAGGTTAGACATAAAATGGTTAATGTTGCTCAGGACAATAAAATTATAACCTTTGAGTTACATTTTCTTTTTTGTTGTTGTTGAAGTATAGTGGAAATACAACATTGCATTAGTTTTAGGTGTACAACATAGTGGTTTATCTTCATATTCATATTAGGTATTCATATTCATCATGAATTGATCACCATGATGTCTAGAAACAATCTGTCACCAAAGTCATTACAATATTATTGACTCTATTCACTATACCGTACATTACATCACCGTGACTTATTTATTTTATAACAGGACGTTTATACCTCCTCATCTCTTTCATCTATTTTGCCTGACCACCTACCTTCTCCCCTCTGTGAAACACAAGTTTGTTCTCTGTACCTATGAGTCTGTTTCATTTTGTTTTGTTTGTTCATTTGGTTTTTAGATTCCATATTTAAGTGAAATGATATGGTATTTTTATTTCTCTATCTGACTTATTTAACATATTACCCTGTAGGTCCATCCATGTTGTCACAAATGGCAAGATTTCATGCTTTTTTTTTTTTTTTTTCATGCTTTTTTAGGGCTAAGTAAAATTCCATTTATGCATTCATCTATCAATGGATACTTGGGTTGCTTCCATATCTTGGCTGTTGTAAATAATGATGCAGTGAACACAGGGGTGCATATGTCTTTTCAAATTAGTCAGGGTTTTTTTGTTGGATAAATACCCAGAAGTGAAACTGTTGGATAATCTGATAGGTATTTAAAATATTTTTTGAGGAATCTCCGTACTGTTTTTCATAGGGGTTGTATCAGTTTATATTTCCACCAACAGTGCACAGGGGTTCCCTTCTCTCTACATCCTAATCATCAGTTGTTATTTGTTGTCTTTTTGCTAATAGCCATTCTGACAAGTGTGAGGTGATATCTCATTATGGTTTTGATTTGCATTTCCCTGATGATTGGTGATGTTGAGCATTTTTTCATGTGTCTGTTGGCCATTTCTGTGTCTTCTTTGGAAAAAAAAAATGTCTGCTCAAGACTTCTGCCCACTTTTTAATTGGTTTTCTTGTTGTTGTTGTTTTTTGATATGTGATTGTTGTTTGATATGTGTTGTTTTTTGAGTTATGTGATTTCTTTATAAAATTTGGATATTAACCCCTTATCAGATATATCATTTGAAAATATTTTCTCCATTCAGTAGGTTGCCTTTTCATTTTGTTGATGGTTTCCTGCACTGTACAAAAGCTTTTTAGTTTGATGTAGTCCCGTTTGTTTATTTTTGCTGTTATTGCCCTTGCCTGAGGTGATAGTCAAAAAAATATTGCTAAGACCAATGTCAAAGAGAATGCTGCCTGTGTTTTCTTCTAGGAGTTTTATGGTTTCAGATCTTACATTTAAATCTTTAATCCATTTTGAATTTGTTTTTGTATATGGTGTAAAAATGTTGTCTAGTTTCATCCATTTGCATGTAGCTGTCCAGTTTTCTCAGCACCATTTATTAAAGTCTGTCTTTTTCCCCATTGTATAATCTTGCCTCCTTAGTTGAAGATTAGTTGATCATATAAAAGTAGTTTATTTCTTCACATGAGCATGGTATAGCTTTCCATTTATTTGTGTCATCTTCCATTTCTTTCATTAATGTCTTATAGTTTTAAATACAGGTCTTTCACCTCTTGGTTAAATTTATTCCTAGGTATTTTATTCTTTTTATTGCAGTTGTAAATAAGATTGTTTTCTTAATTTCTCCTTCTGATAGTTCATTATTAGTGTATAGAAACACAACAGATTTCTGCATTTTGGTTTTGTATCCTGCAACTTTACTGAATTTATGTATTAGTTTTAATTATTTTTATGGTGGAGTCTGTAAGGTTTTCTATATATAACATTATTCCATCTGCAAACAGTGACAGGTTTACTTCTTCCATTCCGAATTGTATGCCTGTTATCTTTTTCTCTTTTCTGATTGTTCTGGCTAGAACTTCTAATACTATGTTGAATAAAAATGGTGAAAGTGGTGATAGAACACATCCTTCTCTTATTCCTGATCTTAGAGGTAAAACTTTCAACTTTTTACCTGAGAGTATTATGTTAGCTGTGAGGTTGACTTATATAGCCTTTACTATGCTAAAATATGTTCGCTCTATACCCACCTGGTTGAGAATTTTTATCATAAATGAATGTTGAATTTTGTCAAATGCTTTTTATACATCTATTGAGAATATCATATTATTTGTATCCTTCATTTGTTAGTGTGGTATATCACATTGATTGATTTGTGGATATTAAACCATCATTGCATCTTGGAATAAAACCCAGTGGATCATGATGTATGATCCTTTTTATGTATTGTTGAATTTGGTTTGGTAATATTTTGTTGAGAATTTTTGCATCTGTTTTCATCAGGCATATTGGCCTGTAATTTTCTTTTTTGTGGTGTCTTTGTCTGGTTTTGGTATCAGGGTACCATTAGTTGACCTCATAGAATAAGTCTGGGAGTGTTCTTTCATCTTTAGTTATTTTAGAATATTTTGAGAAAGATAGATAGTAACTCTTCCCTAAATGTTTGATTGAATTTACCTGTCAAGCCATCTGGTACTGGACCTTTATTTGCTGGGAGTTTTTTGAATACTGATTCAGTTTCATTACTAGTGATCAGTCTGTTCTTTTTTTTTTTTTTTCTTCCCGATTCATTCTTGAAAGATTGTATGGTTTTAGGAATTTATTCATTTCTTTTATTTTTGGACTACAATTGTTCACAGTAATCTCATGATTCTTTTTATTTCTGTGCTGTCAGTTGTAACTTCTCTTTCATTTCTGATTTTACTTATTTGAGCACTCTCTCTCTCTCTCTTTTTTATGAGTCTGGCTAAAGGCTTATCAATTTTGTTTATCTTTTCGAAGAACCATCTTAGTTTCACTGATCTTTTCAATTGTATTTTTTAGTCTCAATTTCAGTTATTTCCACTCTGATCTTTATTAGTTCCTTCTTTCTACTAACTTTGGGCTTTGTTCTTCTTTTTCTAGTTCCTTTAAGTGTAAGGTTAGTTTGTTTATTTGAGATTTTTCTTATTTCCTCAGATAGGCCTATAAGATTATATACATCCTCTTAGAATTGCTCTTCCTGCGTCCCATAGATTTTGGAATGTTGTAGTTTCCTTTTTATTTGTCTCAAGGAATTTTTTTTTTATTTCCTCTTTGATTTTTTTCATTGACCTATTGGTTGTTTAGAAGCATGTTGTTTAGTCTCCATGTGTTTGTGCTTTTCTCCCAGTTTTCTTCTTTTAACTGTTTTCTAGTTTTATACCATTGAGGTGGAAAATGATGCTTAATCTGATTTCAATCTTTTTAAATTTATTGAGACATTTTTGTGGCTTAACGTGTGATCTATGCTAGGGAATGTTCCATGTATACTTAAAAAGAATGTTTTGCTCTTTTGAGGTTTAATGTACTGTATATTCTCTTAAATCTATCTGGTCTACTTTGTTGTTTAAGACCAATGTTTTCCTATTGATATTCTGTCTGGATGATTCATCCATTTATGTAAGTGGGGTGTTTAACTCCCCTAGTGTTATTCTATTACTGTCAGAATCTCCTTTTATGTCTGTTAATATTTGCTTTATGCATTTAGGTCCTCCAATGTTGGGTGCATAGATATTTACAAGTTTTATATCCTCTTGTTGGATTGATCCCTTTACCATTATGTACTGTCCTTTTGTGTCTCTTGTTAGTCTTTGATTTAAAGTCTATTTTATCTAAGTATTGCCATCCCAGTTTTCTTTCTGCTTCCATTTGCATGGAATGTCTTTTTCCATACATTCACTTTCAGTCTGTATGTAACTTTAGATCTGAAGGGAGTCTCTTGTAGGCAGCATATACAGGGATTTTTAAAAAAAAATTCATTCTGCCATCTATGTCTTTTGATTGGAGCATTTATTTTATTTATACTTAAAGTAATTATTGGTGGATATGTACTTATTGCCATTTTGTTAATTATTTTCTGATTTTTTTTAGTTCTTCCCTGTTCCTTTCTTCTTCTATTGTTCTCCTGTGATTTGATGACTTTCTTTAGTGTTATGTTTGTATTTCTTTCTTTTTATTTTTTTGTGTATGTGTTATAGGTTTCTGGTTTGTGGTTACCATGAGATTTATATAAATAAGCTATGTATATAGCAGTCTACTTTGATTGTCACTTAAGTTCAGTTGCATTCTAAAAGCACTATATTTTTCTTTCCTGCCCCCACATTTTATGTTTTGGCATCATATTTTATATCTTTTCATTTTGCATATCAGTTAACTATTTTAGATACAGATGATTTTACTACCTTTATTTTTTTTCTTTTAATCTCTGTCCTAGCTTCGCATGTGGTTGATCCACTACCTTTACTATACATTTGCTTTTACCAATGAGAATTTTTCTTTCCTAAGTTTCTTGTTTCTAGTTATGGCCTTTTCTTTTCCATTTAAAGAAGTTTCTTTATTATTTCTTATAAGGCTAATTTATTGGTGATATACTCCTTTAGCTTTTGCTTGTTTGGGAAACTCTTAATCTCTTCTACAATTGTGAATGAACCTTGCCAGGCACTTTGAATATATCTTGCCCGTCCCTTCTGGTCTATAAAGTTCCACTGAAAATCAGCTGATAGTCTCACGTACATGGGATTTCCTTGTATGTAGCCTATTGCTTTTCTCTTGAGGATTTTAAGATTCTCTCTTTATCCTTAACTTTTGACATTTTAATTATAATGTGTTTCAGTGAGGTTCTCTGGCTTTATCTTATTTGAAACTCTCTGTGCTTCCTGGACTTGGATATCTGTTTCTATTGCCCCATTAGGGAAATTTTCAGCCATTATTTCTTCAATTAAGTTTTCTGTCCTTTTCTCTCTCCTCTTTCTCTGGGATCCCTATAAGGTGAATGTTATTACACTTGATGTTTCAGAGGTCTCTTACTATCCTCATTTTTTTCTTGTTTCTTTTTGCTGTTCTGATTGGGTGATTTCTGCTATCCTGTTTTCCAGACCACTGATCTGTTCTTCTGCATCCTCTAATCTCCTGTTGATTTCTTCTAGTGTATTTTTCTTGTCAATAATTATTGTATTCTTCAGTTCTAATTGGTTCTTTTTTATATTTTATCTTTGTTGAATTTCTCACTGAGTTCATTTATTGTTCTCCTGAGTTCAGGAAGTATCTTTATGATCATTACTTTGAGCTCTTTATCTGGTAAATTGCTTATCTCTGTTTCTTTTCATCCTTTTTCTGATGTTTTGTCTTGTTCTTTCGTTTAGAAGGCATCCCTTTGTCTCCTCACTTTGTCTAACTCTCTCTCTCTTTCTATGTGTTGGGTAGATCAGGTACATTTCCCAGTCTTGAAAGAATGACCATACGTAGAAGGTATCCTGTGGGACCCATTGGCATGGTAACTAGAGTCAGGTGCTCAAAGGGTATTTTCTTTGTGGGCTGCATGTGCCCTCTTGTTTCATTGGGTTGCAATTTCTGTGGGTTTGCTAATGGGTGTCATTGTACCCTGGCCCTACTGATTGTGAGGCACAGCTGTGACTGTTGCAAGCATGCTATTGTGTGGGGCTGAACCCCTGGAGCAAGGGTTACTTTACAGGCTGCCCATCAAGTGGGGTGGGACTAGGGCCACTTTGGAGATGCTGGCCAGGGCAGGCAGGTCGAGTCCTCAGGGGAATGGTAGGGCAGGGTGCACAGCGGTAGCTCAGTTAAAGGAGAGTGATGGAAATGGGGCTTGCCAACACTGAGCCAGCTAGGTGGAAGGGGAGTAAAAAATGGCATCCACCAGTACTTCAGTCCCTGGAGAAATTTCCACCAGATCCTTGCCTCTTGGGCTAACACCCTAAAATTTAGTCAATGAATCTCCTTCTTGTATGACCCAGGTGCTTTTCAAGCTCCTACCTCTGTGCTGGGACTTGGAGTAAGTCAGTTTTACTGTGAGGCCTTTGAGAGCAGAGTCTCAGTCTCCCACAACCCTTTTGTCAATGATCTCAGTGAGGGTCAAAACTCTGACTTGTTCACTACTGTAGCCTTTCATCACGTGACAGTGCCTGACACAGAGAAGGTGATAAGTATTTGAATGATTAAAGTGCTCTGATTGCACAGAGGGAGTAGAAATCTGAATGAAGTGAGATGAGAATGTAGGTGGAGAACGCTAAAAAAAAGAAAAAAAGATGAACAATGGAAGAATCTCTGAGTGGCTTATTGTTCTGAAGCTTGAGGTATTTAAAATGGAAAAAGGTTAAGTGGTGTAAAGTTCTATTTTGTCACCTGAAGCCATTAATTTATTTCATCAATTTGTTTGCTTTCTCAATCATTAACTATTTATCTAGTAGCCATTGCATGTGAAGGATTTTTAAGTAATAACATGACTTATCCGTTCCAATAAGTAAAAGTAAAACTTCTTGTCAATGAGAGTTGATATTTCAGTTAGGGAAATAATATATATAACTCTGAAATGATAAGATAGCAATTACAATGTAAAAATATAAAGCAGGGCTTAGAAATCTCATTACAGATTTTATATAAATCTGAAAAAAATGTACATGGATAGCTAGCAGTATTTTTTCCTAGCAAAGATGATATTTTATTAGATTTCATACGCTTGATACCTAACACAATACCTGGCATAAAGTCAGTAGTCAAGAAATGCTTTAATTTTCAAAGTGTATAATGAACAAGTAAAATTCTAAAGAGGGATGGGGATTAGAACAAAGAAAATTTCCTGACATAGTCACCATCATCACAGTCATTACTATCATCTCATCTTTATCCTTATTATCATATTAGCTATATTTTTTGAGTTTCATATGTGTACTAGATACCAGATAATTATTTATGTAATTTTCAAAAATTATCTTCATAATTCTTCTAAGTACAAATACTTTCCCATTTCCAGATGAGAAAAGTGATGTTCAAGAAGTTCAAGTTAGTTTTTCAAGGTTGGCGGTTAGCAAGGTTTAGAGTCTGTAGGAAAAGTGAGGTTTGTTTGATAGCAATCCCTTTCCTAGTTCCACTAAATCATGCTAGGAAAAAAAATGAGATGCTGTATCCCAGCTACCCAAGGTAAATGATTAAGAAGAAAAGCCAATCAAATAATCATTTTTTTAAAAGAGCAGTAATATTTTTATTAGACATTAAAAATCCAAATGTAAATCTTCTACCATAGATCCTTACATAATAAGCATTAGCATTTGGGGTTATTCTTACTTAACATCTATTTTTAATGAGTTAAGTGAAACACTAATTTAATTAAGTGATCATACTCTAACCTGTAAAGAGGCATAAATACACTCTATTATCATATTAATGTGGTGATGATTTATATTTCACCTATTAAACTCATAAAAAGTAGAGAGTTAAAATAATTTTTTTAATTTCCAGTCACTAAATCCTTCTATACGTGTCATTAAAATTAAGTATGGAAGGAAATTCACAACTGTATCAGAAATTGAGTTCAATTAGGAACTCATTATGAAGGCACAGTGAAATTGATTTGCAACTGTATCTTTTTGGGCTTCAATTTTTTAATGTTAATAATAAAATCATAAATTTGACAAGGAAAGTCGTTAAAGTACTTCATAGGAAGGGTTATCCATTACTTCAAAAGTGTATTATCTGGAACTTATTCCCTTCTGCTACCAAGATTTGTCATGTCCAAGAGATTAATGATGTTGAATATAAACTAGTTGGCTGACATCAGTTACCATGATCCACATTCTCAGTAGATTTATGTGTCACAGTATTGTTCTTTTATGCCTTAAAAAAAACTCTCCTAAAAAGCAAGTATTACGTTTTGAAGATTGGTGCTATTGTATAGGCTGTTTTCTATAGATAGAAATTGGTCCAACGTGATTCCATGCTAAAAATAGCCTTCAAGATGACTGTATATATTAGTGGTGCATATGCATGTACAAAGTAGCATGAAATTCTGGTTAAATAATCAGCAAATGGTCAAAACTACCCTGGAGAGAGTCCAAAGGAGGGCATACAAGAGATTCCAGGTATCATAAGATCTTCCGCTAGCCTTCAAGGTAAAGCCCACATGTATTCAAAGTCTATAGTACCATTATGTATGTGACTAGGGTATAGGCATACCCACCAACTCACACAACAAAAATGTGTTTATTTTCTATTTTTATTACCCCAAACTTAGCAGTTTAACAGGCTCCTAATTATTATCTCATAGTTCTATAGGTCCCAAGTCCAACACAGTGTGGCTAGATTCTTTACTTAAAGCTCACAAGGCTGAAATCAGGGCATCAGCTGGGCTGTAGTTCTCATCTCAGGCTTGGAACTCTCTTCCAAGCTCACTGCTAGTCGGCAGAAATCAAATTTTTTTCCATTCTTTTCACATGGATCTCTCGATCTTAAGTCAGCAGTGTGGTGGTGTGGTTGTGAGTGTTTCTCGTACTTTGAATCTTTCTGACTTCCTCTCCTGCCTTCCTCCTTTGTCTTTTAAGGATTTATATAATTACATTGCGTTCACCCAAAAATTTAGAATAATCTCTTCATTTTAAAATCAGTTGGTTAGTAATCTTAACTATGTATGCAGTCCCTTTTGCCATGAAAGGAAACATAACCATGGAAGTACCAACAAGTGTCAAAGATCAAGGGGCCAAAATTCTGCCTCCTAGAGCTAGAAACTAGAAGCTGGAACTCAGGGTTTGAGAGAAGTTAGTCTGGAGAACATAAAACTTGAATTTCACACAGTAAGAAGTACTTTCTATAATTCATTAAATTACAATGTTGTCCTGATTGAACATAGAGGCTCCCAAAATTTTCATAAAATCTTGATTGACATTTCTATGCTGGGTGGAAAAATAAAAGGGAGGATTATATTTGGAGACATCTGTGATATTTTGAGGCGATATTCATTCACTCTCAGTGGCAGGGTGCCTGGCTAGAAGCTGGAGGGATCTTCAGTATGAAATCAGTATGTGGTCAGGATTAGGCTCTTAGGTAGTAAATGTTTTATCTCCCTCAAATATTTGAAAATAATGTTAGTGCTAATAGTTTATGCAGTTCATATCTATACCTTTATAAAAGTAATTGAAAGGCTGCATCTTTTCATACATAAGATACCTTTAAAAGAAAAAAAAAAGGAAAAGAAATGCAGAGTTGTAGGTTCACCTGTATTTTATTTAATCTGACAACTGTAAAATGAGTAAAAGAATCTCTGAATTCTGAATAAATTGTAAATGCCTTTGGATTATTATTATCATCAACAATTGAGATTATTGACAGTATACTTAACACTAGGTAAGACGCTGGAGACATAATTTCTGCCCAAGGGCTTTTAAAATCCACATTGTATTAAGTGCATGCTGTGTGAAATGTAATTCATCTCAACTTGACCAAACTTTTTCATTAAAATTCTATTTATGGTATTAGGCAAACAGGCACTTACGCTTTAAAGTAAAGTAATCCAGTGTGCTTTATTAATACATATTGCAAGTAAAGCAGGTACCTCCCCATAGAGGAAAAATATTTTATAGTTTGCAATCTTAATTTAATGCAGTCATTTTTGAAAGTATTTGCTTGTTGAAATAAAAAAATTCAAGATGAGTTTGAATGTTTCAGTTTAAATCATACCAGTCAGAAAAATACATACAAAATTTTCATCATCATAATGAGTGCACTATATATTTAGCAGAGGGAAGTGATTTTATTTAGTGTCTTCTATAAGCCAGGTACTAAGCTACATGTTCTCTATATTGTAAGGAATCATTAAAATGCTGTAAAATATAAATATCTTTATTTCTATAAAAGAAGAAACTGGGATACAGAATTCAATTCAAATGTCAAATTTCTCCTATAGGTGCCCCAAGTCTGACCCCCTACTTGTCCATTCATAGTTCTTTTCTATGAGTCATTCATAAGCAATTTCATGAGAAATCATGTGATTTTTCTCATACTACTTTGGAATCCTGACTGAGATGTTTTGTACCCATTGAGTTATTCAGATATCCTATTTTATTGATTGCTTAACTGTTCGTAATCAAGATACTTGAGTACCAAAAAATTGACAAGAATTCTGAATCACTGAAACAATTGAGATAATTTTTTAAATTAATTTTATAATTCATCTTATTGGGTTACCTGTGGGAGGGTTTTTGAAACAGGCCTATATATAACATGCCTTAGTACTTCTGTGACCCTCATGAAGACTTGACCCAGCCACGTGATCAAAAGAACTGCAAAGGAGGCTGGGAAATATAGTCTAGCTAAGGCCCCAGGAAAAAGAGTAAACCTTTTACAAGTAGCTAGCAGACTCTATTATATTCTCTCATTATCTTTTGTTCCCCCTAAATCAACTTCATCCTTTCTTCACACAACAACTTTTCTAGCCCATCAAGACATACTTCAGGTATGCTTTCCTTCAGAAGACTTTGCCCTCACCTCATCTATATTAGCTACTCCTTCTTTGAGCTTTTATTGTGTCTTGTGCATACTAAAATCACAAAACTTTCTTACTATGTTTGAATCTTTCCCAAACAATAGAGCTTCATCTTTGTGTTTTCAAAAATTGACATAATGCCGGGAATTCAGGGTGTTAATTCAATGAGTGTATTAAAGATTCTAAAGGCATCAGTTTTCCCGTGATACAATAATCAAATGACATGTTTCATTGAATGTTCCCGAATTCGTTTGTATTAAATCTAATATAAATAATTGCAAAATAGTGATGGGCACAAACAATATTTTAAGATACCTTTAATAACCATAATATGCTCTAAAATATCTTTAATCTCTACTGATGAGAAAGTTATAGGTATTGTTACTACTACTGGGGTTTTCTGCTTATATTTATAATTGAAGGAAATGCTGAATTTCAGGAAGAAGTTAGTGAAAATAAAGCACAATATCTTACACAAATTTATAGACCCCTGAATTCTATGTAGACCTTATGTTCAGAATATCTATGTTAAATCCTAAATTATTTAAGGATATAGAGATTTTATATGATTGAAGTTTGTGCTTTCCATGGTCTTTTAAGAAATTTTTTTCAGAAAAACATTTTTTATTCTTTGTATGTCAGGAACATTCCCCCAAATGTGTTTGGATTATTTCACAGTCCTCACAACAACTGTCAGATAAGAAAACTGGTTTTTCACAGTTAAGCAGTTAGCCTAAGACCACAGAATTAGCAAGAGGAAAAGTGAGAATGGAAATCCATGTATGTTTGAATTTGGCTATTATCTTAAGCATTGTAGCCTATGATGACATGAGGGTACATTCAAAAGCATCTGGATTCAAATCTTGTCTCTGCCACATCAAAACTGTACTCAAATCATTTACCATCACTGAGCATTAGTTTTAAAAAGTCAGTATAATATCACGCCAACTATTTGTGAAATCACTTTATAATCCCTAATCATTGCATAAATAGTAGCAAAACTCAATTGAGAGACAATCTTACTGTATTTTTTCCCTGAATTCAGATCATAACAAAAGCATTTTTAAACTAAAATACCAAAAGGTCAAACTATTATGATCTAGAGAATCTTGCAGTAATCATTTATTTTTCTTCTAACCACATTATAAGTTCTGAAGTTTATACTTGGAAAATCAATTTCTTTCCAGTTAAATTGTATGAAGTGTTAGTTGTGTTATAACCACCTCACTAGGCAAAATAATATTCTGTTTTATATAGTAACTCATTTCAATTCAATTCTTCCATGAAGGAAAACCAGATACTATAATCCCTGTATTAGTTAGGTTTTGCTGTATAACAAGTCACCACACAATTTAGTGTCTTAGACAACAGCAAGTTTTTTGCTTATTATTCTGAAAGTTGGCAGCTTGCACTGGGTGAAGCTAAACTGCAAAGTTCTGGTATCAGGTGGCTCACTCAGGCATCTGTGGGCACCTGAGGGAGTTGGCTGGGTGCTGGCTGTAATAGGATGGTGTTCAGTTGGAACACCTCATTTTCTGTTCCATGTGGCTCCGCATCCTTCAGGAGGCTACTTCAGCTTGCTCATGTGTTGGCTAAGCTGGTTGCCAAGAGAGAGACTGAAAGAGAAAAAGACCTCTTGAGGCCTACGATAGGGACTAACAAATCATTGCTTCTGCCATATTCTCTTTATTGGTCAAAGTAAGTCACAAGGCCAACCCAGAGTCAAAAGAGGTGGAGAAATAAACTTTATTTCTACACAGGAACTGCCGAAGAGTCACATTGCAAAGGGATATAGATCCTGAGAGGAGAAAAACAGATGCCATTTTTGCAAGCAATATACCAAGTATCTGTCCTACAGAAGAGGGAAACTAGGGTCAAATTAAATGTTACTTGACTGACATCCTAAGTAGTAGATCTATCATTTATCTGCAGGCCTCCCTGTCCAAATCCATTTTCTTCTAAGTAGGACACCATCACTTTTAATGAAATTCCAAATCTTCTTCCTTCTTCTTTGGCAGATAATTATATAGAAATAGATAGTTTATATGTAAAAATAATTATATACATATATATATAATGTCAAAGAAGTAGGAAGAAAATATAAATATATTTATACATATATGAGTATATATACATATATAAATATATGTATATTTATTGTAACAAATTTTCAGTGGCTCAAATGATTTTTGACTTTCTATTCTGTTTGCCTCCTTAACTCAGTGAGTACTTATGTGGGACATGTTATGAAAACAATGTGAAATGATATTGAAAACACTCTAAGTAACACGTGGTAACATGTGTGCTTTTATAATGACTTTTTCTTATAATACTACATTAAGAGGCCAGCACAGGGAGGAGGAATGGGGATGAGAAGGTACACAGTGCTCCACTGGGTACCCCAGTGACAATAATAAAGAGGAGACTATGGTTCATGTTGGGAGAATTCCTTCCTCTTAGGGGTTTCCAGGGCTCTGCTATTTTTGAGTAATTAATCTTTTGTGCAAATCAGTGAATGTGACTTCATCAAGGTCACCAGACAGCCAAGAGCAGAAATGAAAACTTAATTTTCATCTTTTACTCCAAAGAACCAAGTCAAAGAGTCCGGCAGGACATACTAATGAAGCATTGTACATTGAGGCCTCCTAAAATGAGGTTTAAAATTGGCCAAACTGCACTTTATCTTACAACCATATGATACCAGGCTTTTAAAGGCATGAGTTTTACAATTTTAACTCCACAAAAATCAACATTATTATGTACAAATAATAATATTAATTCAACCCCTCTATCCTTACGCCAATATAATTTTTTTTTAAGAAATCTGTTTGGGGTAAAAGTAAAATAGATATCAGTGAAAAAAGTGTATAGCAATTATATTCAGATGCATTTGAAAAATTAATACACTAATTTATAATATGCTTAGAATTAATATTATTTTGCTCCCATAATAATGTCCTCACTAACATCTTTGTGCAGTTGACATAACCAGCATTATTTTGTGGAATTTGCTTAGAAGAAACTGATACTAAAACGAGGTAAATGACTTTCCCACCACTTCCTGGTAGATTCATTTTAAGCACTTTTGAAAACGTAAATATTGTGCCCATATTAGGAAAATAATAATTTGTAACTATCTAACTGGAATTTGGTGAAAACCTGTATTGCAAAATACAAGTATTCTCTCAGAAGCTTAAAGAGCTTATTATTAGTCACAAGAGGATGAGAAAAAAGACAGGAGTAGAAATTGAGTAGTAAATATTGCTTACCTTTTAAGGGTAAAGTGCAAAGCATGCATTTTGGCAGTATACATATCTGAGTCTTTCTTGGGGACAAAAAGTGTCCTCAGGTGCAGGGGGAGCTAAAATTTTTGTCCTTATTTTCAGACTTCCTAGGCTTTGTACCTCTCTCTGGCTATAATATCTCCCAGCTGTGTTCTTGTGATTTCATTTTTGAGAGTATGATGGGATTCTTAGTGGTATTTCTGTCCTATCACTTGAGTGTTTTTCTATCCATTTTCTTTTATCTTTTTTACATGGCTTTGTTTCTGTTTGCTTGTTTTTGGTTTTGCTTTATTTTTTATTTCTGGGATACTGTGTTGAATGTTTTCGTTGTTAGTTTGCCATTTTTTTCTTTTGCCATGAAAATTAGATCATTGCAAAAATATACACACCAGTCTTTATCTTGAAATAAAACTTTTTTTCCCCATGAAATGGTCAATAATGGTATCGTAGAGATTTATGCATGGGCTGCAGAGACGTTAAACTTAAACTCTATGTATTTTAAATATCTCAGACCTACTGAGAACAATATTCATTTTTGTGAGGTATGTGGCTAGGGCAGTGATAGGGTTGGTAATGTTTAAGAAAGAAGCTAGGGAATGCCAATTCAAATTTATAGAATGATATAAATGCCTCTGGAGATTTTTTTGAGCAAAATTTTAATTCTTTAACAGTTGTTCTGATAGCACCTCCTTTGGAATGACCATATCTTCCATATATCAATTCTCAGTAAAACTTCAGCAGTAACTTGAGGAATATAATCTAATTTTCTGAGGGTAGTGAGGATTCAGCCACATAGGTTTAGGTATGAGGTATTCAGTGAATTGGAAGGAGGAAATTAAAAAAAAAAATAGTGGGTGTCGGGATTAGTAGCCACTTTTACAATAACTTGTTTGATTCTAAAACAAAGCAAAACCAAAATTTTCACTTCTAGCTATAATGGATTAGCTTGTATCAGACAAGCCCTCTTGAGAAAAAAACTAGAATAGCTTGACAAAATGCAAAACACAGGACATAGGACTTGACGCTTCTAAACTGCAGGGAGAAAGGAAATATATAGAGGTTGGTTGTATACTCTTTGTCTTTGTATGGACTTGACAAATCTACTCCTTAAGAAGCAGTACATAGCTTAAAGAAAGAGAAGAAAGTGGTGGTTCAGAACTTTCAGTGGTCTATGGGCAGGAGAGACAAAAGCTGGAGTTTGGTGAGCTCTCAAAAGGAAAAATCAACTTTCTTTATGTAAAAGCAACAACTGGGAAGTGAACTTTACGTTCTTTATAAATTTTCTATTCAGGCATTTTCTGACTCCTATTTTCTGATTTGACATGCAGCTGGAGGATGAGGAGTCCCTAAGAAATATTAGACAAGATGCTAAGAAACTGAGTATGATTTTGATCTCTCATTCCTGGAGAGACAAAAACATGTGTTCAAAGTTTGTCAAAGACCAGAGGCTCTAATAAATACATTGGACTTTCAGTACCATTATTTCAATTTTTGTTTCAATGAAGGTTATGGGTCCCAGTTATGTTTAAGCCATTGGAAGAAGAAAAATAAAGTGTCTCTGGAAGAATATTTTTTTACATTATGTCCAGTTATCAATTTTAAAAATACAGGAATGCTAAGATAAAACCCAATGGCCTAAAGCCAATAGGAGAAAAGTAGAGAAACAAGTCTACAGGTGATCCAAATACTAGAAATACCATGCACAGTCTTTAGAATATATACAATTAATGGTACAAAAAAATAGATGACTAAAGGGAGAATCTCACCAGAGAAATAGACATCTATTTTTAAAATAATCAGGTGGAATCACTATAGCTGAAAAGGCCAATAAGGGAAATCAAGAACATGATAGATTGAATTAACAGCAGATTAGATACAGCAAAAAAAAAATTAGTGAACTAGAAAGCAGGTCTATAAAAAATATCAAGGTTGGAGCATGGTGAAAATGTCTTAACAAAACTATAGTTTGTGTGCCTTGAGAGGTTAAAAACAAAGTAAAAAAGCAATATTTGTAGAGATACTGGTCAATAATTTTCCCAAACTGATGAAACATTGAAATATTCATCCATGGTTTCAAGATTAAAACATAAAAACCTCTACAACCCTTAGTCAGAATGAATAAAAAGAAATTAACACCTAGACACACCATAATAAGAACATTAAAAATCAAAGACAAATAGAAATCTTGAAGCAGCCAGAGCATTAAGACACATTGCCCACAAAGGACTATAAACAAACCTGACAGCTAATTTCTCTACAGAAACGATGGAATCGTTTATATACAAAACAATATAATGTTGTATTTGAAATATGGAAAGAAAATTTCATAATCATATTTTCAGACAAATAAAAACTGACAGAATTTGTTGCCAAGAGAGCAGCATTAAAAAATTCTAATGAGAGTTAAGAAAAAAAAAAAAGATAAACATATGAGTAAATCTACATCAATAGTGACTGAACAAAACAATGATATTTATGCATTAGTTTTAAAAATGAGTAGAGTTTAAATTTGTGTCCACAAAGATGCAAAAAGATTGAGGAAATAAATGAAGTTAAAGTGACCTAATGTCCTTTAACTATCCATGAAGAGATAAAGTTCTAAATACAAGCAGTTTGTGATAGAGAAAGTATACATGTTGTAACTCTATGTCACTCACTAAAATAATAAAAATTAACGGTGTAAGTAGCAATTCATTAAAGGGGAATTATTTCTAGTAAAATAGATAATTTTAAAGTATTCAATGAAGAATAGAAATAACAATAACAACAAACAAAATATATACACACACACCAAAAAAATATAAAATAAAAAATTTTAAAAAAAAAGAAAAAATAGAAAGCAGGTGAAAAATAGAAAGCAAACAATGAGTTTATTTAAACTCATTATAACTGTAACTACATTTTTAAAAGTGGAATAAATACTTCACAATAAGATCACCATTGTCAGACTGATAAAAAAAATACAAAACACAATTATATATTGCTCACAGAGACCACCTTAAATTTAAGGACAGAGAAAATAAAGCATGAAATTATATACCATTAAAACCCTAAACAAAGAAAGCTTGTTTTAGCTATTATATTTTTAGGCTAATCAGATTTTTTTTTTAATTAATTTATTTATTTTTATTTATTTTTGACTGTTTTGGGTCTTCGTGTCTGTGCGAGGGCTTCCTCTAGTTGCGGCAAGTGGGGGCCACTCTTCATCGCGGTGCGCGGGCCTCTCACTATCGCGGCCTCTCTTGTTGCAGAGCACAGGCTCCAGACGCGCAGGCTCAGTAGTTGTGGCTCACGGGCTCCAGACGTGCAGGCTCAGTAGTTGTGGCTCACGGGCCTAGTTGCTCTGCGGCATGTGGGATCTTCCCAGACCAGGGCTCGAACCCGCATCCCCTGCATTAGCAGGCAGATTCTCAACCACTGCGCCACCAGGGAAGCCCAGGCTAATCAGATTTTAAGGCAAGAAGTATTATTAGAGATGAAGAGGGGCAAGAAGAAGTATCAATAATCACAGTGGGAAATTTTAATATTATTCTGACAAGATGGACATACAAAAAACACAGATATGAAAAATCTGGAAATCATGACTAACATATTTGACCTTACTTATATATATCTAAAATGGCACCTAAAAAACATAGAGCAAATATTTTTTCAAAGTTCAGGTGAAACATTTACCCAGAATAATTAATGAATGGGCTATAAGGCAAGTCTCAACAAATGTCAAATAAATACAATTAGACAGACTGTATTCTCTTACTACAGGAAATTTAATCTAAACATCCATACAAACATAGTCAGAAAACCCCAAACTATCTGCACGCTAAGAACACACTTCTTAATTATGGACCAAAGAAATCACAATAAAAATTTAAAAAGATCTTTAATTAAATCATAATAAAAATACATATCAAACCTCCTCAGTTAAAGACAAAACAGTAATAAAGCAGAAGTTCATGACTTTAAATGTATATGATAGAGAAAAGTTGAAAAACAATGGCTTAAGTATCCATCTCAGTAAAACGAAATACATAGGAGGATAAAATGTGGAAAGGAGAGGAATAATAAAGAATGAAATACATGAAATAACAAAATATACAGAAGAGTAATATTAACAAAGTGAAAAATTAATTCTTTAACAAGGTTAATAAAATTTGAACTTCTAGCAAGCCATAGAAAGGTAAAAATAAAAAGATGATAGATGTCATAAATTATCAATGTCAGATCTGAGCAAAGCATACAGCATTACAGATCCTAAGTATATACTACAAATACAAGATGATGTATTAAAACCTTTAGGTATATAAATCTGAAATGTTAGATGAAATGGAAGAATTTCTAGGAAAATACAACTTACCAATCTGATAAAAAATGAAATAGACAATATAGGTAGCCCTACAACAATTAAATAAATTTAATCCACAATTAAAATTTTTCACACAAAGAAAATTCCAGATCCTGATGTCTTCATTGATGAAATACTCTAAAATTGAAAGAAGAAATGGTACGAAACTTACAAAATCTTCCAGAGAGTAGGAAAAGAGAAACTATTTCTCAGTTCATTTTATGAAGTGGCAAAAGCTTATGCCAGGACTTCCCTGGTGGCGCAGTGGTTAAGAGTCCACCTGCCAATGCAGGGGACACGAGTTCAAGCCCTGGTCCAGGAAGATCCCACATGCCCGTGGGAAGATCCCACCTAAGCCCGTGCACCACAACTACTGAGCCTGCGCTCTAGAGCCCACGAGCCACAACTACTGAGCCTCTGTGCTGCAACTACTGAAGCCCATGATCCTAGAGCCTGTGCTCTGCAACAAGAGAAGCCACCGCAGTGAGAAGCCTGCACACCACAACAGAGTAGCCCCTGCTTGCCACACCCAGAGAAAGCCTGTGTGCAGCAACGAAGACGCAACACAGCCAAAAATAAAATTAATTAATTAATTTAAAAAAAAAAAGCTTATGCCATATCCAGAACTTAAAGTAAGGAAAATTATAGGCCATCCTCTCTCATAACCAATAAAAAAAATCTTAAATAAAATATTAACAAATTCAACCCAATGATATGTGAAGTAATAACATGTTAGAACCAAAATGAGTTTATTCCAGGAATTCAAGGTAAAGATTAATAATAAAATAATTAATGCAATTCACATCATTAACACAGTACAATATAAGAAATCATATCGCTTTGTAAGAAGCAGGAAAAGTACTTGATAAAATTCAACACACATTCAAGATAAAAATTGTCAGCAAAGTAGGAGTAAAAGTAAACTTCTGTAATGTACATCAAAAGCCAACATTCTACTTAACTGTAAAATAGTTCTTTCCCTGAGAGAAAAAAATAAGACAAAGAGGTCCACTATTACCATTTCTTTATAATATTGTACTGCATCACTAGTGCAAAAAATAGGGCAATAAATAAATGTAAACAAACAAGTAAATAAAAAGTATTAGGATTGCAAAGGAAGAAATAAAAATATTATTATATGCAGACAACTGTATATATTGAAAATTGAAAAGTATAAATAAACATGTAAAATTAAAACGTAAATCTAACAAGGCTGCTGCATAAAATTATATTTCTATTAGCGACAACTAGGAAATAAAAATCTTAAATTATTATTTAAAACCATATAAAAATATCAAATACCTCAGAGAAAAACATAATGAAGTTGGTTTCACTAAAGCTAAGTTCATCAAAAGACACTTAAAAGAGTAAAATAACAAGCCATAGACTAAGAGAATATTTCTTCTGTATTCATCTAACAAAAAATTCATGTCTAGAATATATAAGAATGACATATCATTAAGAAAAAGTATATATACTATATTTTATATACTATATATATTATGTATACTATAAAATAAAATGTAATAATGTTTAAATATACATATTTGACATAACCAAGTATTGGTAAAGATGTAGAGCAAATACAACTCTTTTACTTTTCTCTCAGTGTAAAATGGTGCAGTCAATTTCGAAAATTGTTTGGCACTGCTTATTAAAACTGAGTCAATGCATATTTTTTGACCAACAGTTTCACTTCCAGATAGATCTCTGTATCCAACTGAAATGTATACAGATGCCAAGAGCATGTATAAATATGATCATAGCAGGACCTTTCCTAACAGCCAAATACTGAACCAACCCAATGTCCATCAGTAGTGGAATGGATAATTTAGTTATAGTAGATTTATATATTATTTGAAGGCAAGCAGTAAAAATAAAAATGAACAAAGAATTTTTAAATTCAATAAGAATGAATGTTACAAACATCATGCTGAACAATGAAGTGAAACATAAATAATGCATTCGGTATGATTAATTTTCATAAAATTCAAACGCAGGAGAAACTAATATATGGTTAAGCAAATGTTGGAAGTGTGGTCATCTTTGGCTGTGGGTTTTGACTAGCAAGGGGATACAGAGGTACTCTTGAAACACTGATTATATATGTATATATACACACACACACATATATATGTATATATATATATATATTTGTTTTTCCTAGTCCATGATACTATATCTGATCCATAGATAAGGAAATAAAAGATGAGTAGATTGCACAGACACTATCAGGGAAGACGCTATGACTCAGATACTTCAGGAATTTTTGAAACTGGTCTATTTATTCCACTTTTCATTCATTTATTCATTCATTCATTCATTTAATAAATGAATCTGTAAATTAATCAAATATTGTATTGTTTCTACTATGTGACAGGCATGGTCCTGGGATGAGAGATGAACAAAACAGACAGAAATCTATTCTCATAAACCTAACAGTGTGGGAAAGGCATAGAATAAAATAGTAAATAGACAAGAAAGTCACATTATTTATGCTGTTAAAAATCAAGATAAAGTGGTGAGATAAAGGGTAATTGGATAAGGCCAGTTGACAAAGACTACTTTGAAGAGATGACATCTGAACTATTATCCAAAGCGTGAGAATGAACCAGTATTCCCAGTAAAGAAAATCATAAGCAATAAAGCGTGAGAAAGTGCAAACTCTAAAAAGCAGATAGAAAGCAGTGTGGTTGATGCATAATGAGTGAAGGAGAAGATGATATGAGATGTATTTTAAAATATAAGCAGCTTGTGCCTGGTCTTTTATGCCTAGTAAGAAGTCTGTATTTTAATCTGTGCATAATGTAAAGTAATATGGCAACTGTCTTAGTTCATTCGAGCTGCTCTAACAAAATACCACAGTCTGGGTGGCTTATAAAAACAGAAATTTATTTCTAACAATTCTGATGGCTGGAAGTCTGAGATCAGGGTGCCTGCATTGTCTGGTGATGGCTCTCCTCTGGTTGCAGAATTCTTCCTGTATTCTCACGTGGGGGAAGCAGGCAAGGGAGCTCTCTCAGACATCAGGCATTAATTCCATTTCAGGAGAGCTCTGCCCTCATGACCTAATCACCTCCCAAAGGCCCCATCACCTAATACCATTATCTTTGGGGTTTGGTTATAGCATACCAATTTGGTGGGGGCAGGGAGACATAAACATTTAAACCACAACAGCAACAAAGCTGCTGGTGGACTGTAATTTTTATTTCCTGCCCTGGTTGTGCTTGACTCACTGGATAGATGGGACTAATCCTGCACCTAGAAGGCATCATTGTCTCCAGCTCTAAGTTAATAAAGTTAAAGCAATATTTCTCAACCTGGACAGTTTGTTAGAATTCCCTGGAAAGCTTTTAAAAATCCAGATGCCCAGGCCTTACCTAAAACCAATTACATCGTAACCCCTGAAATTGGAGTACAGGCATTTGTATCTTTGAATTTCCCCAAGTGATTCCCATGTGCAGCCAAGGTTGGGAACCACTGAGTTAAATATTGACATCCTTCCCAAGGCTGTTGAGAGACTGCACTTAGGTAACCTGTGTGATGATTCTAAGCATTAGCTCTTCTAAGCATAACCCTGCTATCGACAGTATTGCAATGAGAACATTCCTTAGCTCTGGAAGTATTTTCTGCTAAACCACACCTACATGCCTAGAACACAACTAAAAAGACTTCCCTGGTGGTTCCACTATAGGTCATGATTCAAAGATTCATTTTCTTAAAAATGATTTCCCAGATGTCTATTCCAAGGTGAAAAAAGAAAACAGAGGTTCTTCTCACAAATGACAGCTAAGGAAATTTCCGATGTCAACCTCACACTGAATTTTTAAGAATAATATGCCTATGAAAGTAAAGAAGTAGCTGAAACTTCAACTCAAAGCGACTGAGTTGGGATCAGCAAGCATGGGGCTATTATCAAGAGAGTTAAGGCAAAATGTCTGAGAATTAGGTACCAGTTGAGTAATTTCATTTCTACCTCACACTCAAATACCTTGTTCTCTTTCAAGAACTATTCAGTGTGGTTAAATGGCACTTTAACTTTAATTGTAATTCAGAAACCTAAAATCACTTTATATTCATTTATCCAATCACTAACCCACCTTACTATTCATTTGATAGCAAATTTGATGATAACAATGAAACAGAGAGAGAAGTGTACCCATGGAAAAGACAAATAGAATCCTGATATGTTTTTCACTTTTTTTCTCTTACAAGGTTAGGAAAAAAAAAAAACTATTACTTAAATAAAGGGTAAAAAGTATATATAGATAGAGAGCTTTTGCATTCAGGTTTGACAGGGTAATTTATAGATCTTTCTGTAGAGTTTAGATAAAGACAGATAACCAAAATTGCAGAATGAGTCACAACTAGCCAGAAATTGGCCTATCATTCTTGTGAGGAAAAAGTGTTAGAGGCATTTTATGAACATTTTGTCCAAATTCTTCTCCCCTTTTACAGGCCAGCAAAGAGAATGACTAATATTTCTTTTGTTTGGAGCTAGAGCAGAGAAGATGCAAGACTCTGGAATGTAAGAGAGGTAGCTATGATATGAGCCATGTGGGAACCTGAGGTCCAAGGAGATGAAGACAGAAGTCTTTCAATAACAACCTGTATTTAGGGAGCACCAACTATGTGTTAGGCATGGGGGAGCAAATAGTGAATAAGACAAAAGTCTCTTGTCTTGCCAGCATGTACAGTCTAGTGGGGAATAAACCATTAAATGATGAATACAGTGAAATGTGAGACACTGCAGACTGCTGTGGTAAGTAAACCTAATCCAGGAGGTCGGGCTGGCTTCAGAGGAAGGAGATTCTTTAAAATAAGCCCTGAAAAGCAAGAAGTATGCACATATCCAGAAGGGGGAGAATATAGAGAGGCACATTTCAGATAAAGGGAAAATAATGTACGAAGACCCAGTGATGAGAGAAAACAAGCACAAGTGAAAGACTGAAATAGTTTTTGGAATGTCTGGAATAGGATTGAAATAAGAGAAAGACAGATTGTCTCAAGATATGTTAAAGAAGTAAAATTGAGAAAAAATTCTATGATACCTGGTTAAGGTGTTTGGGTTTGATCCCAAGGACAAGGGGACCCAATGAATGGTTTTAAAAGGGGATGTAACATATCAGATTTGCATTTCAGAAAAATTAATCTGGCTATCACAGTGTGTAGAAAGAATTATAGAGGATGACATGTGAAGGAGGACTGAGATGAGACATATTTTGTAGAGGCTGGGGAGAGATGTTGGTGGCTTGAATCAGAAAGGAGAAAGACAGACAGATGTGAAGGATATTTTAGAGGTAGAATTTACGATCTTGTGACTAATTGAATGTATAGGGAAAGGGAGAAGTCAAGAATGACTTCCAGGGATCTGACTAGTTTAGCCAGAGTACGGTGGTTATCAGGTTTAGGCAGAACCCACCACTAATGCACTGAGCACAGACAATTTCTCACTGAGTTAGAAAATGATTGAAAAATTAGGTGCTTCTTTTTGATACTCTGCCTTTCTCACTGAATTGTATGAACTGAATGCAATAATATATACGAGAGGCCTTATGGATATTATACCATTCCCAAGTGGAAGTCATTATTAGTAGCAGACAGTTGGGGAGGATCCCTCTGTTTGGATCAGACCCGTCTAGTGAGTAGAAATATGAAAACTGAGTTCCCCCCGTCTTAATTAGTTTGGGATGTTATAACAAATATCACAAACTGAGTGACTTATAAACAATAGAAATCTATTTCTCACAGCTCTGGAGATTGGGAAGTTCAAGATCAAGGTGCTGACAGGTTCAGTATCTCATGAGAGCCTGCTTCCTTGTTCATAATAGCCTCCTTCTCCTTGTGTCCTCACATGGTGGAAGGGACTAGGGAACTCTGTAGGGGCCTTTTTATAAGGACACTAATCCCACATACAAGGGCCCTACCCTTATGTCCAGTCACCTCCCAAAGGCCCTAAATACCATCTCCTTGAGGGTTAGATTTCAACATATGAACTTGGGTGGAGGGTGCAAACATCCAGTCTATGTTAACACCCAAGAAATGAGAACTGGAAATTGGCTCAGAATTTGACTCTGGTTCCAGATAAGACCATGCCGTGTACTTGAAATCGCTGTTTCTTTGTAGATTTGTGGGTGTGGGGGGATCAGAAATGTTCACAACAGCCCTAATAGGTATTGAGTTATGAGCAGCAAAATCAATTTCAGACACCAGTGACTAGTGGGACAGGGCACGCTCAGGAATAACTTATATACTAAGTAAGGCTGATCCTGCAGGCTGAAGGTCTTAAGTTTCTGCAGGACATTAGAGTCAATAAGGATTGGATAGATAAAGAAGGTCACACAAATCAATTTAACATCCTAAGAAAAAAGAGACTGTTTAGAACAAAAAAAGAATAAAATATTCTGAAAACTTGGTAGTGATCACTGATGTACCAGGGAAAGCTATTAGCTTTGGAATATATGCTAGATTCTCATTAGGGAAATTATAATAAATTCAAATTTAAAAGAGTAAAGCATCCTAGCACCTTTACCGATGAAGAGAGGGTTAAAAAAAAATTGCACAGAATGTCTCTCACAAAAGTTTTGGGGCTTGATTTTGTAAGCTATGTAAGAATGTTTTCACTATTCAAAGTAAGCAGTGCTATGTTTATAGAGATGACAATTTGGTATCTCTTGGGGTAGCAAATGTAAAAATGAACTGTGAGAACAAAAGGCATCAGTACTGGGAGGTGTCCATTTTCTAAATGCAATCTACTATATGTTCAAACATTTTAGAGCATTTACATAATAATTCACATCTTTAATGCTCACTCTCTGTTGGCAAATAGGGCAAGCATGATAAGGAAGAACTGTCTGTCTTAAAGGAGCTCAGAGCTCTGTTAGGAACAATTATGACACAATGAGAGGAGTTAAGTGGGAGTAAAATTAGTGACATACTGTGACATGCAAAAGATGTTCCTGACTGCCTGAGGGGGTTGAGAAAGACTTCATGGAGATGCCAAAGAGTAGGGTCACGGAGGATGAAGTGTAGTTCAGCAGGTGAAGAAGGAAAGAAAGGGCATTCTGGGTTCACATAGAGGCATCAAACAATAAAGAACGAGCTTAGAAAAGAATAAGGAGCTCCATGTGCAAGGAGAGAGAACCTGAGACATATTTAAAGGGCCTTGTATGCCTTGTTAAGGAGTTTAAACTTGACACTATAGAAAATGAGAAATAATGGGACATAAGTGACTAATGTTTTTTGGAAGGATAGCTGGTGATGCTGAGGAGGCATGATCAGAGTTTCGAAGAGACAGGTTAGAAATTATCAGAAAAGTCCAAGTAAGTGAGGGTAAAGGTCCAAACCCAGGCAAGAGTAATAACACAGAGAAAACTCAGGCTGGAAGACTATTACTGATACAGACTTGATAGGAGATATGATTTATAAATATTTACGCAGACCACGATCTTTCATAATCCATAATAACAGACTCAGTAACTTGAACTGAAAGACCAGAGTTCCACCAAGAACTTACACTGTATTTGATTAAGAAGACCTCTCTTTTTGATGTCTAATATTTTATTTAGAAATTTCATGTACTGATATGGTGCTACTTCCACCCCCAATCCCAGTTTTTTTTTCTATGATGTTAGAGGGAAATTCTCCATATTAAAAGAGTGGATAGAATTATTTTATAAACTAGTTGAGCAATTCAGAACAACTAAAAGAGGCTTATAGACCTAGAGCAGCAAGAGTTTATGAATGAAAATTCATGGTAGACAAGCTGAGTTCCTTCCTTTGATAAATTCTCAAAATTAATGGATAGGAGGGAAAATGTGATATATTTAGGCATTAGCAAAACATCTGATACTATGCCTGATGATATTTTACTTGCAAATTTGTTTTAAATGAGCTTAGATGACAAGAAAATCAGTCAGATTAGAATTGAGGAAAGGCTTATAAACAAAAAGTAACAAATGCTAGGTCTGGTCTTATTTAACATTTTTATTAAAGATCTAGAATGATGGAGTAAATGGCATATTAATAGAAATGCCAAATGACACTAAATTTACAGGATTACAAAGTGTGCAGATTTCAAACTGTGAGGAGAAAGAAAATTGACCCAGATATAACAAGGATTTAAATATGAGCAGAAAGAAAAATTAGACACAACTTTTCTTTCAATAATCACAGTCATAAAAACATGTAAACAGGAAAATGGCAAGGGCAGTGGATGAAGTATTAGACAAAATGAATTCTTGTTCCAATTCAGGTAGTGTCTCATTCAAATGGTCCAACTCCTCTGTAACATCTGTTTTCCCAAGTTTAGTGTTAAGAGATTAGACAAGTAAGTGTCGATAGTTCCTTTCATCCCTAAAATCTTCTCTTTGATTTCCCTACCTTTTCTCCTTTCCTCTGAATTCTTGAGGCTAATACTGAAGACTTGCTTTATAAAAGTCTGTCCAACTGGGATCATTAACCTTTCTAAGATGACACAGCTTATCCCTATAGAACCATACACTGTCATATTTGATGACACCAGCTTGTATTACCACCCTCCATCAGGGAGTGACTCACTGAAAGGCCTCCTACAGTCTCTCACCTGCTGATCTCATCATCACAAACACCATTGGGTGGAATCCGAAATGAACACAGTATACTGTTCTAGAGTCATAGAGTGGACGTCATCTTATATTGTGGAGGCAGTGATGAATGAGAGGTTATTTATAATGTTACACTCTTTACACTTCAGGAAGCTATTAGTCATGTTATAATGAATTTCATTTGAATGAAATTTTGTTTGTTTTATTCTGTATGCTTGTCAAAGGTTATTTGTATATAGACTCATTGATAATCTATACTAACCCTGGGAAGAAGGCAAAGTAGATAATACTATCCTAATTTTGTATTAAAAAATAAATAAATACAGTGATTAGTGACTTGACCAGGGCTATACAAATAGTTAACATCAAAGTCTTGACCAAAACTTTTGCTTGCCTAGTAGTATTCTTATTCTACTTCATTATGTTACACATTGTTTAGAATATCTCATATGACTTTATAAAGTCATGTTTCTAAGCCCTGGATAACATGACCAAGTGCAGGAAAATTATTTCTTTCAAGCACTGAAATGATAAGCAGCCTACAGATCAGTTATATGTAATGTAATGTGGGTAGGAATATTAGGAGGATTTAGTACTTCTAATATTATATGAATGATAATGAGGAATTCCAATACAACTTCCATGTAGACAACAGGTTTTCTTTATGAAATGCAGAAATGATTAGGACATTCCATTAAAACAGACCCCTGAAGGATTCCTGTTGACTCCACTATATCATAGGTTTCAAAATCCACTAATATATGGCTCCACTGTCATTTCACACTACTCTTTTTTTCAAACTTCTGCACTCTCTGCCCCACTCTGAGTGAACTGACTTTTTAGAAAATGCTGTGGGATGGAAACTCCTTTACAAGACATAGCATTGGGGACATTATCTGTCACTACTTGGAGTTTCATTTTGAATAGCAATACTGCCCTCATAGGCCAGTCGTATACTTTGTGTGTGTGTGTGTGTGTATATATATATATATGCAGTTGTATACTTTGTAAAACATAGTAGGCTGGTAATACTTCTAGTTCTTTTCGCTTAGTTTATTTTCTTATCTATCACAGTGAATAATTGATTATAATCCAAGCAATATGCTTCTGAAACCATAAAAAAGTTCTTAACATTTACTATTCTGCTATATTATTATAAAAAACCAGCATAAAAAACTCTGAATTCCTATGGATTTTAAAGCTCATTGAGGACTATAAACTGAGTTAGAAGATAGTGACTTCTCCCTAATGTTCTTCTTTATGTTATACACCTAGGCCTTAAGAAGTAAAGTATGTTTGAAGAGTTTTATAATTAATTTTGTTTTGAAGACATACCTTTCCCAATGTCTTTGTCTTGACTTTCTGCATTTGCCTTTCAGTCATAGAGACCTCGGGCTTGTAATCTGCAAGCACGTTCTGACTGGACTAGTACAGAGAAAGGGTCTAAGTATGAACTAGAATGGAAACTGTATTGTAAAAGTTTCTGTAATTCTCCTACTTTAATTCTTTTTTGAGTTTTTTTTTTTTTATTTGCAATAGGTTTTTATAAAGATGGTTATTTGAAGCCTTCAGCTTTAAGATTTCCCCTTTGATTTTGAAAGCCTGTAAACCCTGTTGAGTTCCTCACATTCCTGGACCAACTCTCTGTTTCCCATCCCTTACATCTGGGACTCTTAGATCATCAACAACATAGTTTAGAACACAAAGGATCAAACTGCAATACAATTCAGCTGCAGCTGACCATAGGTATTAAGAACATCCTGGAATAGTTTGATAATGGATAAAAACCAGCTAACAACAGCTGGAATCAAGTAGCCAAATCACAGAACAGAAGTAGGAAGATGGTGGTAGTATAGATCGAGTTTTGAAAATGTCCCCAACAAAGGGTGGGGATATGTATTCTTTTTTTTTTTTTTTATACTGGCTGTCAGGCACTACTGACTTTTATTTATTTATTTATTTGTTTGTTTGTTTGTTTATTTATTTATTTATTTTATTTATTTTTGGCTGTGTTGGGTCTTCGTTTCTGTGCGAGGGCTTTAGTTGCGGCAAGCGGGAGCCAGTCCTCATCGTGGTGCGCGGGCCTCTCACTATCGCGGCCTCTCTTGTTGCGGAGCACAAGCTACAGACGCGCAGGCTCAGTAGTTGTGGCTCAGGGGCCTAGTTGCTCCGCAGCATGTGGGATCTTCCCAGACCAGGGCTCGAACCCGTGTCCCCTGCACTGGCAGGCAGATTCTCAACCACTGCGCCACCAGGGAAGCCTGGGATATGTATTCTTGACAGAAGTCATTAATACTCTAATTTGGTCAGTTCTTTTCTTTCTCAGTAACACCTGTCTTTTCTCCCCTCAGCAACTGCCACCTCATCTCCATCAGAAATATCTAATACCCCAAAACCATTAGCATCATGCCTACTCAGTTTCTGACTTATTCTGGACACATGATAGGAAGAGTGATCGTGACAAGAAAGTGAATGTAATTGGTAGTTAATAATATTCACCAGTACCTACTTGCTTTGATATAGACAGTTAATGTTTTCTCAGTTCTAAATAAAGTGCTATATAAATACTTCAAATCCACCTTCACTATCATCCCTTCCTGAAAGATCGTGGATCCTCAACTTCCATCCTACCTGAGGAATTCATCAAGTCTTGTCATTTTTCTACCTACATTGATGATCCAATGGATTTGCTTTTTTGTTACCCTCTGTCAATTTGAGGTTAGTATCTTACCTTCTTCTGTCCATTTATCTTCTCAGATTGACAAACAAGTTCAGACTTTTTGTCTACATCTGGATTTGTTTCTCCTTCAGAAATTGACTTCCAGTGTGTATCCCTGGTTGCATGTTCAGTTATTACAGAAAAGAGTTTCCATGAGCTATAAATTCATCCCAGTCCTATAGCCTACATGCCCAGGTATGTCCACAACTAATTCAGAGAGGTTTCCATTCCAATATAAAATTGTATTTCTAATCTCATTGTATCTTTAGTTACGGTAATCATTTGCTTTCATTTTATTTTCTAATGATACATGGAAAGAAATTAAAAATAACCTTTTAATAGCTACAGGGGTATAGTATATTTGCTTTCTAGTTATTTTCATATAATATTTTCCTGAATCTCCCTGCTGGCAATATTTTAATCCACTTATTATTTTTCATTCATCCAAGTCTTTTATTTACTCACTTTCATAATGTTAATAGTGTTAATCAATTGTAAAATGTCTAGAATGTAGCCAAGAAGGAAAGAAGAAATACCTAGTAACTGACCTTAGAATCAGTATCTGCCAGAGGTATCATATGGCCAAAGTGCCCTTCCATAGCCCATCACTTTCAGAAAAGGTCTCTCATATCTATACTTAGATACAGCTCTGATTCTAATCAGCAGATTCTATTATAGGCCTTTAAGTTAAAAAAAAAAAAGTGAGAGAGAGAAAAGAAAAAAAAATGCTGATGAAGGCCATAAAAGTAAATGAGGCTTATTGCCTCTTGACATCTTTAGCACTTTCTTTGGCTTCCTGAGTGAGCAGCAGTAGCAGACAATAGCTTTAAGATTGTGTGTAAGATAATGAGAAAAATAAATGCATCCTCAGATGCAGCCAACAGGAACTGCTGTTAACATTCATTATCCAGGGTCTTGAATGCTCCCAAGATGATGTTGTTAATTTGCAGAATGAGCTAAGAGGTGTGAAAGAAAGCTGATGTTTGCTTATAACCTTCTTGACCATCACTTTGAATATTAACCAAGGAGGTCAAATGTATTATTACTTTGATACTGTATATCTTTTTATGGGAGTGATGCCAGCAGGCAGCCTTGTGTCAGCATATACCCTTATGACCACTGGAGAAAGAGGAATGAAAAATATACGTGGATGTATACTTGTATTCAACTTCAGCCAGCAATTCTGGCCCATGTCCAATGTACAATTTCTATATAACTCTTACAGGCTCTAACATTCTCCTCAGTTTTCCAGGCCCTTAAGTTAACTATATAGAGTACATTCTTGTCTCAAGCACCTTAGAAAAATGTTTTCATTGTGCTGATTGACACATAGGATTGACTATGTCATTCGAAGTCTTGCCAAAAAAAAAAAAAATCTGAAACAGAAAACAAAACTTTTTTTTTTCCAGTAATTTCTCTAGGTCTTGACACATCTTTAAGTCTCCAAAATCTATCCTTTCTAGTCCCTGTCATATATTTCGTAGCCTATAATTATTTAAAATGAGATACTCTTTGCCTTACTAAAACTTCTTTCTGACATAATGCAAAATAATTCAAATTTCAGACACCTCTAGTTAGCCCCATTTGTGTTTCATCAATTGCTTATAATGCATCTTAGATGTCAGATATGGAATACTGCAATCCCATCAGAGGGCAATTAAACTCACTTATAGGGGTACAATAGAATGACCAGGATAAACTGTTGATTTTTAAAGCTTTTCTGAAAGTGTAGTCCAGGGAGCACGGTAGGTCCCCACGACCCTTTCAGGGGATCCGTGAGTTTCAAAACTATTTTCATAGTAATACTAAGGTAATATTTGCCTTTTTCACACTTGTTCTCTCATGATTGTAAGGTGGACATTTTCCAGGGACTATATGACATGTGATATTGCAAAAGATTAAATATGGCAGCAGTTATGAGAATTCAGCTGTATTTATTGAAGCTACATATTAAAGAAATTTGCAAAAATGTAAACAAATGACACACATCATACCAAATTTTAAAATGCAGTATGAAATCCTATATCTTTATTCCATTCATAGAATTAGTGCCCAGAAATGATATAAAATGAACTAAGCTTAAATGATTAGGTACAATTGAAAAAATCCAGAATGTTCTTATGGGTCTTATGTTTGCAAGAAAACCATTCCTAACATGATTGATTACGAAATTATTTTTCTCAATGAAAGTCATTGTGTTCATAGAACAAAATTAAACAATGCTCAGTGGAATTGCTTACATCAGTTTCATTGACACTGGTGACCTCATTCAAGCGAAATGAATGACTGTGACCTCTAAGTAAGAATATTCCCAGTTACCCCAGTAAATTTATATGAATGTAGCTATAGAACAAAATTAATCTGTACACTCACTAAGTAGCAAAATAGAGAATTAGAAAAATAAACATAGCAGAAATTTACTAAAAATTCAAAGTGAGTTGGAATTCAAATCTTGAAATTCTAACTTTATTCAGTTGATTTCTTTGGTATTTAGCTATTTTAGAAGTTTTATTTGTGAGGGTGGAAAACGCTTCTGGGGGATTAGATTTTTTTTAAGCAAATAGAAAAATGAAAACTGTATCAGTAACCTATTTAACAAGGAAAGGCAGACCCTTCTTCTGTAAACATTTTTTTAGTCCCTATATGATTCCAGGAACATCTCTTATCTTTGCATCTAGATGAAATATTTTTTAACAACAGTGGAAGGAGTAAAAGTGGTTTAGTCAGGAAGGGGAGGAAAGGGAAAGTAGGACATCTCAGTGAAAAGGAGTTTTGTGGTGTGGGAATTATATTCACTTTTAGAACACCTTCAGTGGTAATGATAGAACACTGAGTCAGAGAAATACTTTGGGAAAAATAATAAAAAGAAAAAAAACTGTGAACATCATACTAAGGGATTTGAGTTTAAGTTTCTGAAGTATTCATTACTCACTTTTCTACAACTTTCCAACATTACATTGAAAAGACCTCAGTTAAGATATTTGACATCAAAATGTTGGTGATAATGAAGCTATAGAAATCCCTAAGAAAATGGGAGGACAAAGGAGAGGAAGAAATTCACACTGAATTAAATTTACTAAGCACTACTTGGGAAAAGTAGATTGTATTATCCCTATTTTACAGTAGAAGAAACTCAAATTTAGAGATTATAACATGCTTTGTATAAACTGATTTAGCTAGTGGGGACCCTAGCTTTGATCTGTTTTTGTTTTTCAATGCCCAGTATCAACTCAAATATTAGTAAATAAGACAATGCACTAACTACTGACAATAAAAATAAATATGCAAAAATTAGTACACTTCCTTATGCCAACAATACTGGCTATAAATAAAAAAAAATAACTCTATATACAATTGTGAAAAACTCTATAAAATACTTGGGAATGAATGTAAAAAACAGAAATGGGACCTATGTGAATAAAGCTTTAAAATATATGGGGAACACAAAGCAATAAAATTTGATCAAATGGATATATAAGCTATGCCCTTCAGTGGGAATACTCAGTATTATACACTATGTTAATTATTTTACAACCCATTGTGATTCAAGAGCCTCCACAGGACTTTTAAGGGAACTGAACAAAATTATCTTAACTTTATTTAAAAAACATTTGACTATCACTAAGATAATTTTAAAATAAGATAAAATAACAGAACAGGGGTAACGTCTAACTTCAAAGTACCGAATTCATTCTTTAGTCTTGAGTTTATTCAACCCATCAGGAGAATTTGATATCGCTGATCCCTTTCTTCTTACCAAAGCACTTTCTTCACTTCTGGGAAAGTTTTCTCTTCATTTTTCCTACTGTTGGATGCTCTGTTACAATCTCTTTTGCTGGTCGCTCCTCAATTTTCTTGCACTTAAGATATTAGGATATCTCAGAACTCAGTCCCTGGACTTTGTCCTTTTCTTTCTGCCCTCATTGTCTGTGACCTAACCTAGTCCTATGGGTATATATACCGTCTATTCAATGACAAATCCCAAATGTGTATTTCCAGCCTGGACCTCCTTCTTAATCTTCAGACACACACATCCAACTGCCTAGTTGTCTTTTCCACCTTGATCTTTAATATATTCAGCTTTAACATGCCCCAAAACAGACCCCGCTATTCCTTCAAAAGTCTGTTTGTCCCATAGAATCAGCAAGCAGCTCTCCATTCTACCAGTTGCTCAGGTCAAAAATCTTGAGGCCATACTTGACTATTATCTTTTTCTTAAATACCACATTTATTTCTTCAGTAAATTCTATCAATTCTATCCTCAAAATATATTTAAAAATGTAACCTATTCTAAGTACTTTCATAGCTACTTCTATGGTCCAAGACAACTAGCATTTCCCATGAATTACTTTAATAGCATTCTAACTGGCTTCTTTGCTTTTATCATTGGTTGCCCACAGTCTGTTTTCTACACAGCATCCAGAGAGATTTTGTTAGACTTCTGCACAAAACCTTCTAATGACTTCCTATCTCACATACAAGAGCTGAGCCAGGTTCCTGACAACTACTGACAAGCTCTCTTGTATATCATTTCTTACTACCCTCCCCTTAGGTCAAAGTGCTCTTATCTCTTCCTGGGACATCCTTGTCTCAGGACTTTCATACTTGTTATTTGCTCTGTCTAGAAAGTGCTTCTCCCAGATACCCAAATGATTCATACTCTCATATCTTTTGAAGCTTTAATAAAATATTAGTTTTTTGAGAGATCCCAATTAAAATTTCACCCTCCATATAATCTTCTTTTATGTATGTATGTATTGTATGTATTTATTGTTTAGCATCCTATTTCTCCCACTAGAATGTGAGTTCTGTGAAGGCAAGAATTGTTGCCTTTTTTCTCTATTGCTGTGTCCTTAGCTTGTAAAATACAACACATAATATGGAGGACATAATTTTTGCCTACAGAAGGAATCTGGAGATTCATGATACCATGATTATAAATGATGAGGTTGATGGCGATGATGATGATGATGATGATGTTAGAGGCTGATTTTACTGATCATTTATTAAGTTTCAGGGATTCTGCTAAGCACTTTATATACATTGCTTCATTTAACCCTCACAAGAGTCAGAGAGAGACCACAAGAAATCTTGCCCAGATGATAGGTGAAGAAAGGGCTTCAGCAAGCAGCAAGGGATCAACTGTATCAAATGCTTCTGATAGGTCAAATAAATTAAAGACTGAGAAATGGATTTGGCACCTTGAAGTTAGTGAGTTAGATCTCCACTTTATAAATTTAGAAACTGGAGCTCACAAACATTAAATAGCATCCCAATTAGGAAGGGGCAGAAATAGTTTGGAAAGTCAACACTCTTGAGTCCAAAGCCTGAGCTTATCACAACCCATCTTCAATTAATGAATGATCTCCTGGCCTAGGATCATTGTGACACAAGCACTGCTCATCTTGAAATTAGCATGGTTTTTGTTTATAAGCTCAGTTCTACCACTTGCCAGATGCTAGAGATATGGATACATTATGACCTTCCAAACAACAATCCAGATTAGGTATCATTTTCTCTGTGTCACAGATGAACAAAGGGAGACAGAAATATTAAGCAAGTTGTTTCATCCTCTATAGCTAGTAGATGGTTTAACTGTATTAAAATCCAAATGAGATCGACTCTCAAACCTTATATATCTCAACTTTTGTATTATATTCACTAGAGGAAAATGTGAGAATTATAGGACTCAAACTTCAAATCCAGAAAGAAAATTTGATCTATAGATACCAGGATCCTGAATATTTGGTCATACGCTTATCCTGTTTATTCATTTATTCTATCTGTTTGGCTTCTAAAAACATTTGAATTTGGAATCCCTACATTGGGTGGCCTGCAAGGAGATTTCTGGTACTAGAGTATCCCAATGTTCTATGACAAGGATATGCACCCCTTGGTTCACAGCGGAGGGGTCTGAATCTTATCCAAGAAGAGGTTGAGGCAGGGCCAAGCTGTAAGTGTGGGATTTGTGCTTCATTACCTGGGTCTGTCCTCCAAGAAGAAAGATTGCATGATGCTGCAACCCTCACTCTCCCAATTTCCTTCATAATTCTTCATGTAATTAAGATCTCCAAAGATATGCCTGGAGCTTTTCTAAATCTCTCTCAAATTGGCCAAAGCGTTATATTCACTGGGAGATTCTCCTAAAACCTCACACCAAACTGCTTGGTTCATTATGTGCAGCAGAGGATATAATTTATCCCTTTGGTTTTAACAGAGATTTGCAAATGCTCATTAGACTCGTGGTTTTCCAAAGGGCAGCCTTAAGTGTTTAAAGTACATTACATAGAATTGTTACTTTCTGCATTTTTGCTGGGTAGAGAAAGAGGCAAAAGATAATTTCCCCAATCTAAGCCTTTTGTCCTGTTTCACAGGAGGATTCCTATGGTCAAGAAAAATGGAATCAACTCCCACGTGCAATAATGGAACATGTGGGCACAAACCTTTCTGTGAATGGACTTGACTATTCACAGTATCCCCATATGCACAAAGACCAGAATTATGTCCACTTTTGTTACTGAATTTTCTCTAGATTTAATTCTTGAAAATGGTTGAGTTCAGGTGACTGTGAAGTCTTTCAAAGAAAAGAACTGAAATCCAGGTATTTTATTTTACCTAATTTCTCTCTGTCTCTCTCTCTTTTCCTGTTTGTCTCTCTTTCTCCTTAGAAATCAAAAGAGGACACCACTTATTATTTAATTACTTTTGAATCGAGTATTAATTGAACTCCAATAAATGCTGTGACCTAGGATCTATAAAGAAGTTTCAAGGTGGCGTTTCTTTCCAGAGAATAATTCAAACAAACAACACTGCCATGAATAAAATGCAGACAAATACTATTCAAAATATGTGCTACTTAGCGTGCTACTTAATCTCTTAGAGATACCCTGGGCAAATTGATCCCCGGTGATAATGTATATTTTGATGGATTTGCCCTCATTCCTTCTTTCAGTCCTTCATTCCTGTTCTTGAGGTCACTTCCCAAGATTAACACCTACATTAGAGACATAGTCTTAAGTAAGCTCTACTTTTGCAGGCTATCGAGGCTAAGTCATAAATTCAGATCTATCAGTTTCCAAAGCTGTTTTTTTTTGACCATAGTGTCAAGTGGAAAGCACTGACTAGAGTAAGAAGAAAGTAAGTTGGTCTCAGATATGTAACTTGTATCTGCATAATCCTAATTTAATACCTTTCTGGATTTAGAGCCCCAACTTTACCATATCATTAACTTCCAGAGATCCTCAACGTTAGTTCTAACTTTTGCTCCTAAATTCTAACTTTCCCATGCCTAGACAGTATTAAAGGTCAAACTTCAGAAATGCTGGGCTATGCTCCAGGCCAGTATATCTCCATGTATTCATCTTTTTGACTTAATAACGAGGCCCCCTATTAGACCAACGCAAATATATTGCATTATATTGCAAATATTTTGGCAGGGAAGTCAAAAGAAAATATAGTTGAGATATTTAATATTGCTGCTCTGAGACCTTATTCATGTAATGGCAGGCAGCAAGGAGTGGGCCAGTGAAGTATTAAATGCTCTCTATAAACTTGTCGGCATCCCTGGAGATTACTCAGGGACCAGATTGTGTACAAGGGACAGTAGGAATGGATTGCCCCATCCCACAGTAGGTTCATCTTCAAAAGCCTCATATATTGGAGTTATAGATAAGCTTTATTGTGGGAGGGAGAAAAGGATTTGAATATTTAGAAATGTTAGAAAACTTTGACATAATTAAAAACTCACAACACTTAGATACAAGCGGTGCTATTGTGTGATCTGAGGGAAATTACTTATTTTTATTGAATATTGGTTTCCTTGCTTATAAAATGGGAAAACAATAGTTTTCTGGGATATTATGATGATCACAGTCAATCAAGAGATTATATATATATATATATATATGTATGTATGTGATGGATAAAATACTACATGCATTGATTTGGCACTTGTTTGTGGCTCAATAAATAGCAGTTATTATGATTATTGTTTATGTAATTTGTTCATTAATTTACAAGATCTAAAACTTTTGAGTAATACACAAATTAGAAAAGCATATCTTCCTTATCTCTTATTTTGTTCATTTCTCATTCATTCAGTTTCCACATTATTTATTCTTTTCTGTATGCATATAGCTCATGTATGTATGTTTACAACCTCCTATTTGCCAGGGAGTGTACTGAGTCTTGGAAATTTAAGAATGAGCGAGTAATCGTGGTCCAGCCTCATAGAATATACAGCTTTGTGTGAGTGAATTAACCATGTAAATATTCTGTTATAATTCAATATCTTAAACAGGATACTGGGAGCACAGACGAGGGGATGCTTAATCAGAAATTCTTCCTGGAGGACTGAGGTCTAAAGATGAAGGGGGTGAAGGAAATGAATTTCAGACAGAAGAGCATAGGCAAAACTTAGAGGTGAGTGGCAGCGGGATCTCTGCAGAAGAAATGCTGGGGAGGATAAAGAGTTGAACTTGAGGGCTCCTAAATCATGCTCAGGAGTGTGGAGGGAATTGGGAAACTAGTAAAGATTTTCAAAGCAAGGAAGTGACCTGGAAGTTTGCATTTTACAAAGATTATTGGCTGTGGTGTAGGAAATTGATTTGAAGTAAGAAAGAATGGCTATAGGAGGCATTTTTGTAAATCCAGTTAAGGCATTAGGAAACTGGTATCTATCACAGAAAAAAGGATTCAAAATATACTAAGGCTGTCTAAGATGGAAGAAATATTAAGATGAGGCAATTCAGAAGAGATTGATTTACAAGAAAAGGAAAAAAAGAGATAATATCCAGAAAATATTTAATGCTGTCTTTCCCCAGCTCAAAAGTTTTAATGGTCATTGTTGAAAAAAAAAAATCTTAGTGCTTACTCGTTATCTTTCCTCAAACTTAACATTCAGCCTTGTATTCTACATCCCATTCCCATATCACTTTCTCAAAATTTCTTAATTTCACTATGAATTTTTCTGCCTGTGTTCCATGATTTAGCTTATCTACCATTATCTCTAAACTCCCTTCCATCTATCAAAATTCCTCCCACTCTTCAAGAAACATATCTCAAATGTTACTTTTTAGGTGAATTATTCTTTCATCTCTTCACATTACTCTCATAGCAATGTGTATGTCTTTCATAGCAGAGGACCATATTTCATTCATTTCTGTACCCTTCCTAGAACCTTATACAAATCCTTATCTGAACAGATTTGGTGTTCAGGAAATGTTTGGAAATTGAGATGAATAATACATAGGGCACCTTATATCTTTGCTGATAACTGACAAAAACAAGAGCATAAGATAACCCCAAAGGAAAGATAGAACCATCAATCCAAAGACACATTTGGAAGGAACAAGAAGAGGGATGATTTCGATTTAAATATTAACAATAAATGTGAAAATTAAAAATGAACACTGAAACACAAAATTGCATTCTGTTAATTTCATGGGCGTTATTTAATTGCGCAGTGTGTGCCATTTTATGGGTATTAACATTAAACCTGCTTTAACATTTTTACTTTCAATCAAAGATTATTTGTAGAAAGACCATTCTTATACCACATCACCTCTGCAGTTCTGTTTTCACAGTTTATTATTATATATAGAGGCTTGATACAGTTGAACATTCCTTTCAAAAAATGAAATACTTTGGTGTGAAAAAGGCAACCTGAGAATTGGACTTCTGACAAAACTTTTTTTTCCCTTTCATACACAAAACTGAAAGTAAATGCTATATATCCTTTGACTTTCTTGAGTATTTCATAGGTATAAATTTGAGTAACTATAACCTCAGTATATAGGGTCATAGTAATACCAGATTGGGACTTTTTCCCCCAATAAAACACTTCTGCATTCCTGACAAATACCTCTCTCCTGCTGATAACTTAGAGAAAGCATTAGGTTTATGCATATGACATATTAAGTAACTTGGCTGCAACATTTCGAAATTCTATAGTTAACTGAAGTTGATTTAATATACAACGGTATTGCTTAATATATACTAAGAACACATAAAAATATATATCCATTGTATTCAATTTAACATTCTATTTCACTCACAATTTAAGTGATAAAATACTGATTTAACATTACCCCCAAGTTCACTCGTAGCTAAGAGGGGTGTCTAAAATTAAAAACAGAGCTTCTGTGTTCAGAATAATGGACTTATACTCAGCAAAACCTATGCAAGTTTGATCTGTTTATAGCCATTGATTGTAGGTCCTTGTCTCACCTTTTGCTTACAAGCCAAAAGCTATATAGCAGAAATGTCATTGCAAATCTAAAAGTACTATAAAATAAATGTTTAACTGCTGCTAATTTTGGATCAAGGGCATTGCTTACACTTGCAAAGAACTGCATTTTAAACTATTCTAAATCTGTCCAGGAGTTAAAGTTTTGATGTTTTGAGATTCATGATGTCAGGGGTCATGTCTTATTTATCTTTATTTACTTATTAAAGAGATAGTTATTGAGGGTCTACTGTGTGCCAAGTCCATCCTCAGGGACCACAGTCTAAACTTGGCAAGAAAGGGAAGTCCTTGCTCTCAAGATGGTTACACTCTGACACTCTCCTTGGAAGAAGACATTCAATGAGCAGAAAAACAAACACAGGGACAAGATTTAAGATAGTGATGAGCATTCAAAAGATTAAAACGGTGTATATCATACACAGTTATGGAACGTGTAGATGTGGGAATGGAGAGAGAGAGAAGTAAGATGAATGATCAAGAAGGTCTCTGAACATTTTAAAACAACATTGTAGTTGGGACCTGAGTGATAAGGAGTTAGGAGTTAGTCACGTCAAGACCCAGGGATAGAGTCTTCCAGGCAAGGAAACACCAAAAAAGATCCTAAGTTGGGAACTTGTGTGGCATCTTAGAGAAACTGAAAGAAGGCTAATATGGCTGGCGTTTACTGTTTGTGGTAGCTTTATTCTTGGAATAATTGTTGTGTGAGTTGAAAAATGTAGAAGTTAACTGTGTTTTTTCCTCTTTTTTGGCTTGTTGATGTGACTAGAATACATAGTACGCTTAATTTATGAGAATATATCTAATTAAAAACAACCCTTATTGTAGTTGTTGAGAATGGGTATGTAGCTAGACACAAGTGTATCCGATCTGTTAACTCAATCATAATTTATACCTGTAAAATGTTTAATATACATTTACACCTTAATACGTAAATGATCACCTGGTTACTAAAGGATGATATCTTCATTTTAGAAATGAAGAAACTATAGCCTAAAATTTAATTGTTTGGCTTAAACCAGTCAGCATGCGGTTGTGGAAGCATGTAGACTTCTAAATCTGGACAGATAGAGTATTTTTTAAAAATTTTATTTTACTGAAGTATAGCTGATTTACAATTTTGTGTTAATTTCTTCTGTACAGCAAAGTGATTCAGTTATACAAAATATATATGTGTGTGTGTATATATATATATTCTTTTTCATATTATTTTCTATTACGGTTTATCACAGGATATCGAATACAGTTCCCTGTGCTATACAGTAGGACCTTGTTGTTTATCCATTCTATATATAATAGTTTGTATCTGCTAATCCCAAACTTGTACTCCATCCCTCCCACCCCCCCTTCCCCCTTGGCAGCCACGAGTCTGTTCTCTATGTCTGTGAGTCTGTACAGATGGAGTTCTAATCCAGCTAGGCCTCATACAAATAATGTGGCTTTGAACAATGCATTTTACCTGTTTCATCTTAATTTATTAAAGTTTCTGTAATATTAAAATAAATAACACATAGAACTTGTCTTATTTATTTCTTGTAATAAACATTATTTTCTCTAAGATAATATCCTTTAGTAATAATAATGGCTAATATTAACTAACACTTGCTGCATGCCAGGGACAATTCTATTCTAAAAACTTTATTACTCTATATCTATTAATTCATTTCATCTTTATAATAACTCCATGAGGCAAATACTATTTTAAAAAATAAAATAAAATGATATAATAAAATAAATTGAATTCTTCTCAGCCAACATGTATTGCAATAATGTTCCACCACAATTCAATGTAAGATGTGTAAGAATCTGTAAAAATTACTTCCTGCTACTATAACTCCATGCCCATGAATTGTATTCCCCCCATCTCTGTGGTAGAGCTCTCAGCACAGCAGTTAGTAAAAGCCTCCTTCCCTGCCCTGCAACCCTATCAATTCTGCTTCTCAGTCATTGCTCTGGTCTCCTGCCACTGTTGAGATCAGATTCAAACTCTGTGCCCTTGACATCAAAGTCAGAACACAGAAAACTCTTATTTTCTCTTGTCTTACAGTTTATCTTTCCTTATCACCAAGACCTACTAACAAGTTTGCCTGATTTCCAAGTGAGCAAAATTAGTCATTCTTCCCACAGCATATTTTGGGACCTCTATTAAAATGATGTTCCAACTTTCAATGGGCTACATTCTAAAGTTGGTATTATAATGTGGTTTTGCATTGAATTTGTGGTTTGTGGAAAAGCAGAATGGACATCACCTGGGAGCTTGTTAGAAATGCAGAAACTCAGGCCCTATCCTCTGCTTACTGAATCCGAATTTGCATTTTAACATGAACTCCCAGTGATCCTATTCATATTAAAGATTGGGAAGTACCAGTCTAGAGGTCTGCAAGGATAAAATTCTGGACTCAATCTAGCAGACAGTGGGATGTCAGGAAAAGCCTGTAAAAGAGTGAATTCTGCCAGCCCAGCAGGAGATGACCATAATCCACATTTATTAAGGGAGTATACTGCATGAATTCTCAACTAATTTTTATGTATATTAATTCATTTTATTCTGACCACAATCCTACAAGGTATTTGATATTATTACCACCTTTTAATAATAAAGATGAAAAAGCTGAGACCCCCCCCCCCCGGAGATTAAGTGACTTCCCTGAGGTCACACAATAGAAGGATAATAGGCTTGGATTCAAAAACAGGCAGGTTGGCTCTAAGCCCTCGTTTTTAATTATTATCCTGTGCTGCCTCTTTCTCAATAGCCTATTTCACCTTCATTTACTGGCACTGTTCCTGGCCCTTCATGGGCAGGCATTCAATAATTGAAAATGAATGAAGCCCTAAATTCAGCAAATGAACGCATTGTCTTCACTGCCACCGGTAAACCTATCACTACATCTCCACGCTAGTCTGTGAAGAAGCTGCCTGAGTGATAAGGAATCAGCAAACTCATCAATGCCTATATTTTTCTTTCATTTTACCATCTCTGTTCCTCACAACCTTCTAGCCACCCTGAAGCAGGCAGCCTCTAGTTGTCTTGAGTTGAAGTTACTGACTGCATCTTCAGCAAATGCTAAAATGAATTGAATGAATAGTAGATATACAGCTTTATACTAGGTATTTCATGTTATTTGATTTAATACATACTAAGGGAGATGTTATTATCTCCATTTCACAAACAATAAGGCTGAATTCAGAAAAGTTAAGTCAGACGAGTCGAGTCTTGCTTTAATTCCAGTTGTTTCTAATTCTAGAAGTAGCGTTCTTTCAACTATTCAATATTGATACCTGTGCCTTTCCTTGCTATTTGATGGAATCAATCTTGAGAGATTGTGGTTTTTTGTTTGTTTTTGTTTTTGAATTTTTCCTTACCTCAGTCCATTACATTGACAGTTCTCAAACTTTAAGCGTTAAGAATAACCCGGGAGACTTGTTAAAACACTGATTACTGGCCCTATCCCCAGGGTTTCTGAGTTAGCAGGTCTGTGGTGGAGCCTGATAATTTTCACTTCTAACAAGCTTCAGGAGATGCTGCAGCTGCTGCTGGCCTGGGGAACCACACTTTGAAAAACCACTGCAGGCAATAAACCTTCCTAACTCTTCATATGTCCTTATGTACTTTTCACTCCCACTCTGTCTGAAATAGATTCCAAAGCGGTGCCCACAGGAGAAGCACTAGACAACAGTGGATCTGAATCCATGTTTCACAGAGGCATAAAGCAGTCAGATAGGGATATGGGAAGTGCCACAGGACACCTGCCCAAGGAGACTGATTCTAAAAAGATGCCTCCTGTCATTTTTATTAACCTTTGCTACTTCTAGAGACAAGTAGACTTAGCATTGACAAAATTCATAACTGAATTCACATGTTTTTCCAATTTTATCAGGTTTCTAGCTCTTGATATTTCCCTCCTCTGGAATGTTTTTGAGTTATATTATGATTTGTATTTAGTTGAGGGGAAAAACAGTGAAAAGCTATCTATTGCTCAGTACTTCGATTGCTAATCATCATGGCTCCTCCCGCACAGCGCATGCAGGTGAAGTAGTCAGGATTCATATTGACTGAATAAGCATCTGGCTACTAAGACAAGGAATCCATCTGTCTAGGTTTAGAGGACACAGATGGCACCCTTTCTGCAGTCATCTACCCACAAACACATCCCATGCTGGGATGGAGGAAATATGTACTTGTGGCTTTATAAAATGACTTCCCCAATTCCAGGTCCCAAGAAACTGTTTGGTAAATTTCCCCAGAGTGTTTACTAGTTGTAGAAAAGTAAAATCCCTCCCCAGGAAAATAACCCTTAAAATTCTTTATTTAAATTACCATAACAATTTGTGCCTCCTATCATCCTCCTCCTTCTCCTGTGAAAGACAATCACTTTATGGACCCAACACAAGGAGCCACGTTCTCTCTTGTCAGATAATAAATAATAGTATCAGTTAACATTACTGAATAAAATAAATTCCTGTGCTTATAGAATTCTTGATGGATGATTTTTATGTCTTATTTCATGTAATACTCACATCCTGTAGAGCAGGTGTTATTATCTTCATTTTAAAAGGTGACAATTGAGCCTCCAAAATGTTAAATAGCTTAATCAGGTTTCACAATTAAGAAATGGTTTGGCTAAGTTCCAAGCTCAGGTATTTTTCACTTCAAATAACTCTCTCTTAACCAAAGCATGTTACTTTGAAAACTAGTTCTGCTACTTTTCACGAGAAAGTCCACAAAAGGAGAGTTCATAGCATGTGGAGAAATCTTTAGCCTTTGAAAATTCACAGGTATATTAGGGTATGAAAAATATTGTTTCCTATCCTTAGGATTCATTTAACAAATACTATGAGTATGTAGCTACATCTCTAGATTAAAAATATATATATATACCACCAAACTCGGTAGCTTAAAAAAACAGAAAACAAAAAAATCCCAGCCATTTGTTATCTCTTGTGACTAAGGTTTGACTGGGCTCGGCTGGGAAGTTCTGTTTTCCGTGCGGTTGGCTGGAGCTGCAGTCACCTGGGAGACCCCCTCACAGAGCTGACAATTGGTGCTGGCTGTCACGTGGGCCAGTTAACTAGAGCGCCTCAGTTCTCCTCCATGTGACTTCCCTACATGGTTGGAGCTTTTTATTTATTTATTTATTTATTATTTTTTTAGTTATCCATTTTATACATATTAGTGTATACATGTCAATCCCAATCTCCCAATTCATCCCGCCACCACCACCTCCCCCCCCGCCACTTTCCCCACTTGGTGTCCATACATTTGTTCTCTACATCTGTGTCTCAATTTCTGCCCTGCAAACCGGTTCATCTGTACCATTTTTCTAGGTTCCACATATATGCGTTAATATGTGATATTTGTTTTTCGCTTTCTGACTTACTTCACTCTGTATGACAGTCTCTAGATCCATCCACGTCTCAACAAATGACTCAATTTCGTTCCTTTTTATGGCTGAGTGATATGCCATTGTATATATGTACCACATCTTCTTTATCCATTCGTCTGTCGATGGGCATTCAGGTTGCTTCCATGACCTGGCTATTGTAAATAGTGCTGCAATGAACATTGGGGTGCATGTGTCTTTTCGAATTATGGTTTTCTCCAGATATATGACTAAGAGTGGATTTGCTGGGTCATTTGGTAGCTCTATTTTTAGTTTTTTAAGGAACCTCCATACTGTTCTCCATAGTGGCTGTATCAATTTACATACCCACCAACAGTGCAAGAGTGTTCCCTTTTCTCCACACCCTCTCCAGCATTTGTTGTTTGTAGATTTTCTGATGATGCCCATTCTTACTGGTGTGAGGTGATACCTCATTGTAGTTTTGATTTGCATTTCTCTAATAATTAGTGATGTTGAGCAGCTTTTCATGTGCTTCTTGGCCATCTGCATGTCTTCTTTGGAGAAATGTCGATTTAGGTCTGCACATTTTTGAATTGGGTTGTTTGTTTTTTTTAATATTGAGCTGCATGAGCTGTTTATATATTTTGGAGATTAATCCTTTGTCCCTTGCTTCATTTGCAAATATTTTCTCCCATTCTGAGGGTTGTCTTTTTGTCTTGTTTATGGTTTCCTTTGCTGTGCAAAAGCTTTGAAGTTTCATTAGGTCCCATTTGTTTATTTTTGTTTTTATTTCCATTACTCTAGGAGGTGGATCAAAAAAGATCTTGCTGTGATTTATGTCAAAGAGTGTTCTTCCTATGTTTTCCTCTAAGAGTTTTATAGTATCCAGTCTTACATTTAGGTCTCTAACCCATTTTGAGTTTATTTCTGTGTATGGTGTTAGGGAGTGTTCTAATTTCATTCTTTTACATGTAGCTGTCCAGTTGTCCCAGCACCACTTATTGAAGAGACTGTCTTTTCTCCATTGTGTATCCTTGCCTCTTTTGTCATAGATTAGTTGACCATAGGTGCGTGGGTTTATCTCTGGGCTTTCTATCCTGTTCCATTGATCTATGTTTCTGTTTTTGTGCCAGTACCATATTGTCTTGATTACTGTAGTTTTATAGTATAGTCGGAAGTCAGGGAGTCTGATTCCTCCAGCTCCGTTTTTTTCCCTCAAGACTGCTTTGGCTCTTCAGGGTCTTTTGTGTCTCCATACAAATTTGAAGATTTTTTATTCTACTTCCATTAAAAATGCCATTGGTAATTTGATAGGGATTGCATTGAATCTGTAGATTGCTTTGGGTAGTATAGTCATTTTCACAATGTTGATTCTTCCAAACCAAGATCATGGTATATCTCTCCATCTGTTGGTATCATCTTTAAATTCTTTCATCAATGTCTTATAGCTTTCTGAATACAGGTCTTTTGTCTCATTAGGTAGGTTTATTCCCAGGTATTTTATTCATTTTGTTGCAATGGTAAATGGGACTGTTTCCTTAAGTTCTCTTTCAGATTTTACATCATTAGTGTATAGGAATGCAAGAGATTTCTGTGCATTAATTTTGTATCCTGCAGCTTTACCAAATTCATTGATTAGCTCTAGTAGTTTTCTGGTGGCATCCTTAGGATTCTCTATGTATAGTATCATGTCATCTGCAAACAGTGACAGTTTTACTTCTTCTTTTCCAATTTGTATTCCTTTTATTTCTTTTTCTTCTCTGATTGCTGTGGCTAGGACTTCCAAAACTATGTTGAATAATAGTGGTGAGAGTGGACAACCTTGTCTTGCTCCTTCCTGATCTTAGAGGAAATGCTTTCGGTTTTTCACCATTGAGAATGATGTTTGCTGTGGGTTGGTCGTATATGGCCTTTATTATGTTGAGGTAAGTTCCCTCTATGCCCACTTTCTGGAGAGTTTTTATCATAAATGGGTGTTGAATTTTGTAAAAAGCTTTTTCTGCATCTATTGAGATGATCATATGGTTTTTCTCCTTCAATTTATTAATATGGTGTATCACATTGATTGATTTCCGTATATTGAAGAATCCTTGCATCCCTGGGATAAATCCCACTTGATCATGGTGTATGATCCTTTTAATGTGTTGTTGGATTCTGTTTGCTAGTATTTTGTTAAGGATTTTTGCATCTATATTCATCAGTGATATTGGTCTGTAATTTTCTTTTTTTGTAGTATCTTTGTCTGGTTTTGGTATCAAGGTGATGGTGGCCTTGTGGAATGAGTTTGGGAGTGTTCCTTCCTCCGCAATTTTTTGGAAGGGTTTGAGAAGGATGTGTGTTAGCGCTTCTCTAAATGTTTGATGGAATTCACCTGTGAAGCCATCTGGTCCTGGACTTTTGTTTGTTGGAAGATTTTTAATCACAGTTTCAATTTCATTACTTGTGATTGGTCTGTTCATATTTTCCATTTCTTCCTGGTTCAGTCTTGGAAGGTTATACCTTTCTAAGAATCTGTCCGTTTCTTCCAGGTTGTCCATTTTGTTGGCATAGAGTTGCTTGTAGTAGTCTCTTAGGACGGTTTGTATTTCTGCGGTGTCTCTTGTAACTTCTCCTTTTTCATTTCTAATTTTATTGATTTGAGTCCTCTCCCTATTTTTCTTGATGAGTCTGGCTAATGGTTTATCAAGTTTGTTTATGTTTTCAAAGAACCAGCTTTTAGTTTTATTGATCTTTGCTATTGTTTTCTTTGTTTCTATTTCATTTATTTCTGATCTGATCATTATGATTTCCTTCCTTCTGCTAACTTTGGGTTTTGTTTGTTCTTCTTTCTTTAGTTCCTTTAGGTGTAAGGTTAGATTGTTTATTCGAGATTTTTCTTGTTTCTTGAGGTAGGCTTGTATAGCTATAACGTTCCCTCTTAGAACTGCTTTTGCTGCATCCCATAGGTTTTGGATCATCGTGTTTTCATTGTCATTTGTCTCTAGGTATTTTTTTTATTTCCTCTTTGATTTCTTCAGTGATCTCTTGGTTATTTAGTAACGTGTTGTTTAGCCTCCATGTGTTTATTTTTTTACATTTTTTTCCCTGTAATTCATTTCTAATCTCATAGCGTTGTGGTCAGAAAAGATGCTTGATATGATTTCAATTTTCTTAAATTTACTGTGGCTTGATTTGTGACCCAAGATGTGATGTATCCTGGAGAATGTTCCGGTTCTGTGCTCACGTGAGAAGAAAGTGTAATCTGCTGTTTTTAGATGGAATGTCCTATAAATATCAATTAAGTCTATCTAGTCTATTGTGTCATTTAAAGCTTCTGTTTCCTTATTTATTTTCATTTTGGATGATCTGTCCATTGGTGTAAGTGAGGTGTTAAAGTCCCCCACTATTATTCTGTTACTTTCGATTTCCTCCTTTATAGCTATTAGCCGTTGCCTTATGTATTGAGGTGCTCCTATGTTGGGTGCATATATATTTATAATTGTTATACCTTCTTCTTGGATTGATCCCTTGATCATTATGTAGTGTCCTTCCTTGTCTCTTGTAACATTCTTTATTTTAAAGTCTATTTAATCTGATATGAGTATTGCTACTCCAGGTTTCTTTTGATTTCCATTAGCATGGAATAACTTTTTCCATCCCCTCACTTTCAGTCTGTATGTGTCCCTAAGTCTGAAGTCGGTCTTTTGTAGACAGCACACATATGGGTCTTGTTTTAGTATCCATTCAGCAAGCCTGTGTCTTTTGGTTGGAGCATTTAATCCATTCACGTTTAAGGTAATTATCGATATGTATGTTCCTATGACCATTTTCTTAATTGTTTTGGGTTTGTTTTTGTAGGTCCTTTTCTTCTCTCGTGTTTCCCACTTAGAGAAGTTCCTTTAGCATTTGTTGTAGAGCTGGTTTGGTGGTGCTGAATTCTCTTAGCTTTGCTTCTCTGTAAAGGTTTTGATTTCTCCATCGAATCTGAATGAGATCCTTGCTGGGTAGAGTAGTCTTGGTTGTAGGTTCTTCCCTTTCATCACTTTAAGTATATCATGCCACTCCCTTCTGGCTTGTAGAGTTTCTGCTGAGAAATCAGCTGTTAACCTTATGGGAGTTCCCTTGTATGTTATTTGTCCTTTTTCCCTTGCTGCTTTCAGTAATTTTTCTTTGTCTTTAATTTTTGCCAATTTGATTACTATGTGTCTCGGTGTGCTTCTCCTTGGATTTATCCTGTATGGGAGTCTCTGCACTTCCTGGACTTGGGTGGCTATTTCCTTTCCCATGTAAGAGAAGTTTTTGACTATAATCTCTTCAAATATTTTCTCTGGTCCTTTCTCTCTCTCTTCTCCTTCTGGGACCCCTATAATGCGAATGTTGTTGCGTTTAATGTTGTCCCAGAGGTCTCTTAGGCTGTCTTCATTTCTTTTCATTCTTTTTTCTTTATTCTGTTCCACAGCAGTGAATTCCACCATTCTGTCTTCCTGGTCACTTATCCATTCTTCTGCCTCAGTTATTCTTCTATTGATTCCTTCTAGTGTGGTTTTTATTTCAGTTATTGTATTGTTCATCTCTGCTTTTTGTTCTTTAATTCTTCTAGGTCTTTGTTAATCATTTCTTGCATCTTCTCGAGCTTTGCCTCCATTCTTTTTCTGAGGTCCTGGATCATCTTCACTATCATTATTCTGAATTCTTTTTCTGGAAGGTTGCCTATCTCCACTTCATTTATCTCCACTTCATTTTCTGTGGTTTTATCTTGTTCCTTAATCTGGTACATAGCCCTCTGCCTTTTCATCTTGTCTATCTTTCTGTGAATGTGGTTTTTGTTCCACAGGCTGCAGGATTGTAGTTCTTCTTGCTTCTGCTGTTGGCCCTCTGGTGGATGAGGCTATCTAAGAGGCTTATCGGTTCGAGCTTTTTAGATACTTGAAGCCGATCATGGAATAGCGAATCAAAAAGGTAAGCTACAGATTTCTTAAAAGCCCATTTAAAGTTCACTCTAAGAATTTACACAGGGTCTCTTTTGTCTCTTTGTATCAATTCTAGCAAATTCCAGGCAGACTAGATTAAAAAGAGGGAATGGCAACAAATTTGGTCCAACTTGAGTCCACCACAGTCTGCCCTCTGGTCATAAATTATTCACATTTCTCCAGAAATTTAAAAATATACCCCCTCTTTCAAGACCACCAAAAGTTTTATCTTGTTACAGCATCAAGTTCAGGCTTAAAGTACAACATTTCAATATCCAAATCATGTCCAGGTGTGGATGAGGCGCTACAGGGTTGGCTTCACAGGCATTTTTTGTTTGTTTTTCTTTTTTGTTTTTTTCAAATGCAGAGATTTGTGATCTAAAAAGACAAGTTATCTTCTCCAAGAAACAAAAATCATTTGGAGATAGTGATAAAATAACCCAATAGACACTCAGTCAAAAAGGGATAGAAAATGCACATGCTCCAAATCCTACTGTTTCCAGGGCAGTGACGGTATGTTTATTAGGAACCCAGTTTTCCCCCTTGGGTAGTTCTCTGGTGCTCTTAGCTCTGCCTTGTGAGTCATGCTTCCTTTTCTGTAAGAAATCGTCCATATTTGTAGCTGCAAAGCTTTGTTAGCCTGTTCTCTGCCCATAGAAATATTTAGACCTTGAGTCACCTTTTCCTTTTTAATTGTTCCCCCCCCCTTTAAATTCAAGCCAGTTTGCTTCTACTTTTCACGAGAGTATGTCCTAGCAACTTTGTATATGTTCTATAATGAATCATAAATTAATAAGGAATAGCTCATTTTTGCTTACATTTCCTGAGAGGGAGGAAGAAATCTCACTTGATTCTCATGATATGACAGTCATTGTGTCAAGCAATTAACACACATTTTGTACAGTTCTGACAACAGTCGTGGAAGTTGCATGTCCACATGTTTATGGATGAAAAATCAAAATGCAGAAAAGATAATTTTAATTTTCATATAGCTTTTAAGTAGCAGATGCAAGATTGCAAACCAAATATGTCTAGAACCAAACTCTAAGCATTTTCTGCTATAATATATTGCCTTTAATTCTAGAAATTTTTGCCTTTTTATTGTTTGTTTATTCATAACCTCTTTTGAATATAAAGTTGAGGCAGCAGACAGCTGTAAAATGGATACTTTTAAGGCTATGTCATTTAGGCGATTATCTAGCAAGCCCTTTCCAAAAATTTAAATTTAAAATGACTGAATTATTTTAAATTTGATAAACATGGAAACATTCAGCAGTACAGTTATTGGGAAAAATGATGGACACCCTTGTTGCAGGTCATAAGCAGTGCCAACTTGACTGCATAGTCCTGATTAGATCTGTAAGTTTAGTTAGAAAAGTTAGCAAATAATATCAAATATAATTTTTAATGAAATACTGTCAAAAGAATAAATAATTCTATGGTTATATAATTTATTAAGGAGACATCTCAAACAAACTTAGTTGATTTCTTTAGTTCAATAATCCTTAGAGCCTTCAAGATGCCAATAGTTTTTGTTTTCTCTGAGGGCATAGTATATAGTACTTAAAAATATATTTGATTTGGGAAATTTTTGTGAGCAGTCTTATAGGAGGAGTAAGAACTTGGTATACATTCTTAGAAATTATGCCTTAGAAAAATCTAGAGTACTGTGTAAACTGAGAGAATATTTGAAGAATGTAACAAATTACTATATTTTCATAGCGAAGCCTATGTTATTCCTTAAAGTGTAAAATCATTCATTTTATTGCATGTGCTCTAGCTATGAGAATTTGTTACCTGATTATACGTTTTGTTTTGTCTTAGTTGTATTTAAACTTAAAACAATTATATTGCTTTGGAAGATAATGTATTTTTAAGTTTCAACATTCAAAACTAGAGCTGTTATTCAGTTTATACTCTCCACTGTAGTCATCTGGATTGTTTCTGGTCAGCATCTACTCTGATTTTCCATACACCAATAGGCTGGTTAATGTCCCCATCTGAACAGTGCTGTCCTACTTGATATATATTTAAATATCACTCCAGTTGTGTTCCATCACCTCTATCCTGCCCACTAATGCTTCTCTCAGTCTCTGTAAGTAATCATTTTGATGTTTTTCCTTGTATATCCTTTCAATATTTCCTTAAGTAGGTAAAAGTAAATATGAGTATACATTAGTATCATTGACCCTTTTAATTATAAAAGGTAGCACATTGTATATCCCATACTATAATTTTCTCTTTTTAGTTGACAATTCATCCTTGAGTTTTGGGTTCCCCTCCCCCATCAATATATAGAAAAATTTTTCATTTTTTAAGATAAGCTCACTTGTGCATTGTATGACTGCCCCTTGGTTTATTTAACTAGTCCTCTATTGATGAGTATTTGTTTTGTACCTATTATTTTGTTATTTGAAAACAATGCTGCAATACATAGTTTGTACATACGTCAAATGTATGTGGGTATTTTTTAAGATACCAAGAGGTGAGATTGCTAGGTCAAATATTAAAGGCATTTGTAATTTTGACAGATATTTACAACTTGCCTTTTTTAAGTTTCATTATTTTGAACTCACATCAACAGTGTATGGAGAGCTAATTTTTCCAGTTTTTGGAAATTTTTGTGGAACTTAGATTTTCAGCATGATAAGTGAAAAATGATTTCTCAGTGTAACTGTACTTAGCATTTCTCTCAAAATAAGTGAGGATTTTTTGTTTTTAATATACTTAAGGACTGTTGTCTTTCCTCTGTTTCTCAAGGTCTATTATTCATATTAGCTGTTCTTAAGGAAATTACTTAAATTCCACCCAAACAAGGGAAAGATGAGAAATCTCTAGGAAAAGACAACACTATAAAAGCTTTTATAATACACTAATAAGTATATGTTAAAATAAAAATAATAATATACCTATAATTCAACAAAGATAAAATTTATCATTTATATTAAAAAACTAAACGTAAACGCAAAAGAAAAGACAGACTGGATCAAAAAACAAAACCCAAATAAAGACTGTATCAAAGAGATACAGTTGAGGCAACATGATTCAGAAAGTTTGGAAATAAAAATGATTAAGGAAAATTGTTTATGATATACCTGTGCATATAAGATAAACATATAGCAAAGATTTTATTTAACTCATTAACTAATGAGAGAGCAAATAATATGTTATAATTCTTTCAAAGTAGATTTCAAAAATACACACACACATAAGCAATCAGGAATATTGAAATGAATTTATATATAGATGCAAAACTGGTCAGTATCTACAAGAAAATAATCCATTCCATCTTCACTGATCATGATTTTCTTTTGTTTTCTATGTACAAGAATCATTTGCCTTGTGATCAGTTTTTTAAAATTATAGAATTGTAAAATAGCTCAGAGGCAATGGATGGCATGAATTACAGAGAAGAATATACTAGACAGGACATCCAGTAATATTTTTGCCTATTTTTCCCACAAAACTATAAACAAATGCAAACAAAAAGAAACAAAAGAGAGATTGCAAAATTAATATTAGACCAGTTAGGTCAGGAATGAAAAGTATATAAGGAGAAAAACATGATATTTTATAATTAGAAAGCACACATTCCAATTGGCAATGAAGATATAATAGTCACCAATTTCTCCATAATATCTTAGCAACAGCTTTCAGCAAATGGGAAAAACAGGAGATACAAAACAAAATAGACAACACTCTAAAAATAGAAGACTTAATTTACCTCTCTCAGTTCAGGTCAGATCAAAATGTTTGGTTTTGACTATTTTTGTAGAAGAGACTTCTAACACATCATAGTTTCCTCTACTTCATCTTTCTCGAACTACTTCAGCCTCAGTGCTCATCACCAATTCATGCCACCTCTGTTGACTCCTGTCCTTGTAAAGAAAAAAAAAAATCAGCCTTTCTTTGTAGGAAAGTCTAACAGATACAAAGCGTTAAAGAAAGACTAGCACCTTATAGTGCACACCTTCTCATAAAATCATAGGATTAAGAGAGAGTTTCAGAAATAATTTTGAAGAAATTTGAGCACCAAATGTCTTATAATCAAATCCTACTTTGTCCAGTTATTGTTTTCATTATCAATATAATAGAGAACTTATGGGTTTTTATACAAGGAATGCTTCAGAACAAGGAAGAAAGGGAAATCTATTTCTCAATAGATTACTTCATATATGTGTCTCTTCCCTTCATCTTGTCTTGCAAGCTCCAAAGTCGGGTTGCACTTGCTAATTCTTTTGATGTTGGCTATTACCTCATCACTTATGACCAACTGTTGTATTTGGCATGGTATCAAAATATCGTTAAAGTATTAACAACAAATCTGTTATTAAAGTATTTTAATAATGACATTTCTCTGGAGCTAGAGCAGAAAACTGAGTTTCTGATTGCTGAGTCACAGACGTGACATTTTAAGGTTAATGGGTCTTGGGTTGGTACATTGAATAAAACATTTCTGTGAGAACTATCAAGGGGTATAGACCCCCCCTGCTTTAGAATCACTGGGGTACTTGTTAAAATACATATTTAAAGGAATTTAAACTCTGGAGGTAACACAAACTTTGTAATTTTAGCAAACTTCCCAGGTGTTCTTGATTCATACTCCTGTTAGAGAACTGTTAATGTGGATGTTTTTTTCCCCTTCTGTGGTAAATTGCATTCCTGACCATGATTCTCCATCCCTCTCCATATCTCCACCATTTGGTAAGTGATTTGTGCAGTGCCCTCAACTGTGTGTGCAGTGCAATGTCTCACCCCTGTGATTTGCTTTAACTAACGGATGTTAGAAATATGGTACAGACAAATCACTGGTAAAATTGAGTTTGCTAACACATGTGCCTCTGCCATAACCAGACATGCCTGTGCTAGCCTGCTCCTTCCAGGAGGATAAGGGGCTTGTGGAGGGCATTTGCCACAGAAAAGCTTAGGTCAGAGCAGCTGACACCAGGCACTCTGCAGATCTCTAAAGATAATTGATTGTTGTTTTAAGCCACTGAGTTTTGGAGTGATTTGTTACACAGCATTTTGTGGACACAGTTAACTGACACATTTACATTGTATCAAAAGTGAAAGGAAAATTAAAATTGATGACACACAGTAAAGACTTTAAAATAGAGGGTCCAACCCTGTCTCCAATACCAGATGTCCCTGGATTCCCATCCCACTTTGTTGTCTGACAAGTTACTACACTTCTAAGGTTCAGTTTCATTAAATGTTAATTTATTATACAGTAAGACCCCTACATATGAATGAGTTCCATTCCAAGAGCACGTTCGTTAAGTCCAATTTGTTCGTAAGTCCAACAAAGTTAGCCTAGGTACCCAACTAACACAATCGGCTATATAGTACTGTACTGTAATAGGTTTATAATACTTTTCACACAAATGCATAAAAAAAAACACAAAAATAATGAAAACATTTTTAATCAGACAGTGCCTTGAAAAGTATAGTAATACAGTACAACAGCTGGCATACAGGGTCTGGCATCCAGTGAACAGGCAAGAAGAGTTACTGACTGGAGGAGGGAGAGGAGGTGGCAGATGGTAGAGCTGAAGGATGGTCAGCAATAGGAGGTGGAGGGCAAGCTGCAATTTCACTCACCCCTGATGTTGATGGCACAGGTTCTGGTTCCTTGCTGGATTTAATTCTATCTACCCTCTTGAAAAAACGATCCAGTGATGTTTGGATCACCACTGCTTTTATGCTTGCTTCCTGACATCCTGGGCTTAAAATAAAGGTACTGTACTACTGTACTCTATACAATACTGTACAGTAAAGTACACAAAAGCACAACCACTTGTAGAGGATGCACACATGTGACAATGTATGCCAGACACATGAACTAAGTTACGTGGTTGGACATGCAAACACACGTTCGCATCTTTGAAAGTTCGCTACTTGAATGTCCGTATGTAGGGGACTTATTGTAATAATAGTTACTTTGCAGGATTTTTATAAATATTAAATACAATGATACAAAGAGTACCTTGCATTATTTCCATCTGTTTCTCTTCTCCATAATGTAGATGCTTTTTATACTGAGAGAGACACAAATAGTTGGATTTGCCTGGTCATTTTTCTGCTAATAACCTCCAAAAGGAAAAAGAGAAAATCACCTTGAAAAAACATGTGAAATGCTTGTAGAATTTTATTTTTTAAAGGTGGTGAGATAATGGCAGGACTGTTAATTAGTCTTAGCACGGAATGTAAACCTGAGTGCATAAGATTTTTTTTTAACTTCTTATTTAACAAAAGTTTAGTAAGAGCTTGCTTCCCATCTTAAGCCTATAAAATGTTTTCATTAATCATTTCTATAATATCAAACTTGTGCTGCTGAGCATATAATGGCCATAGTCCCCACATTGATTAGAGAGTCTTAATGTTGTATAATTTATTTTCAAAGTAAGTAAGTCTCTAAATACATAATTAAATATGATTTGCATTTTATACCCAGTAAGATTTTTCATTAATGTGAATTACAAATCATGGGTAGAGGAAAGGCTTTTTCCACAACTTTCTCTGATTTATGCTTAGGAAAATGTTATCATACAAAAAGGATTCTTCAGTTTCAGCAAAATCAGACTGAAGTTCCACTATCAAGTATATATCAATTGCCAACCATGTTATAACCATGTATTAATGCAAGAGAGATAGTGAGGAATAGTGGACAACAGGGACTTTGAAAGTAGTAGAACAAGATTTAGATTCTTGTTTAACCACTTATTGTTGCGTAATTACAGACCTTGGTTTCCTTGTTTATAAAATGTGAATACTCATAATTATATCAAAAGATTGGTGATTTGATATAACATATATAAGGCTTAGCACTTAAAAGTGATCCATAAATTAGTGTTATTTTAGGAACACTCTGACTTCCAACACAATTTTAAGGTGTAAAGAGTCAAGGCTATTCCATCTTCAGGAAAGAGTGACAGAATGTATTAGTCAAGCAGATAATAAATTTGATAATAAATCATGGTATATTGCCGCATATATGTTCTTTGAAGTATAGAAACATGATTAAAAGTTCAAGAGCTATAAAATCATCTGGCTTGGTTCAAGTTCAAGCTTGACTACATACAAGTGATAAAACTTTGAATAGCATGATTAACTACTTTGTGCCTTATTTATGTGTAAAGTGGGGTTAGCGTTATTTATGATGATTGTTATTGTGATTATAAAATTCCATAATATGTGTAAGTCACTTAGCACTCTCGGGTATATGAGAAAACTTTAACAGCAATTTTGTTAATGTTATTATCATTACTTTCAGTAGTAGTAATATTTTAATCTAGTTTCTAATGCTAGCTCTCTAAATTAATGGAGCTAGCCAATTCATTTAACATTTCTGGTTCTACCAAAAAAAAATGGGCTGTTTATGATGATCAGTGAGAATAACACTTGCAGATGTCTCTGAATGGTGCCTGGCAGACAGTGGGTGCTATCTTATATTTTAGTCACACTTTTCATTTTCTCCAACAGGGATGTGATTTGGGTGTTTTGAAATAGGAAATATCAAAATTAACTGGTCAGTCTGAGCAGACATATTGAAATAAGTGAGATATGAGTGGTTTCCAAAGTTAGACAGAAGTGGGACAAATGAAGGTGGGCAAAGTTCACAGAGTAAGAATGCGTGTCGAGTGAGAACCTTGGAGGCACAGAAAAAAACATGTGTTGGAGGTAAAAGGATATAATGTTGAATTGAAAGTATATAAGGCTGCCTGGCTGAGAAGGGTGGCAGAGTGACTGATACACACAAGTCCAGGCTGCTGGCACTGGTAGGCGAGGGGAGGGAGATAATGAGATGAAGTAATAGTGGTGGGTGTGTAGACTAAGGTTAAAAAGGAAGTGGCTTAGAATTAAGAATTTAAGGAGTATATGTTCAGAGAAAAACAAACTAAAATATATTTTGTTTTGTGGCGTGTTGATGAAACAAATGGTTGGTTAAAATTTTTAATTTTGCCATTACTCTTGCCATTTTGTAAATATGACCTAAAACTTTTAGGTATCACAAGGGCAAGACAAGTTGTAATAGACCTGGTAGGCGATGTTAAAACATAATTTCTCCTATATGTCTTTGATTTTTGTATTCTTTCTAAATGTTAGGAGTCTGAGTATCATTTGAGTATTGCCCGTCCTGTGCCAAGAGACAAGAATGGTATTCATTTCCCAGTTCTGCCAGTTTCTAGGTGTGTGACTTTGGACAAATTATTTTCCTAGCCTTGACTTCCTCATGTGTTTTTAGGAGTTTTCTGAAAAATATATCTAAGGTTGCAGACCTCCAAGGATTATATGACTTGTCTGACGTCTGAAATGTCTTAAGCATGTCATATTGGGTGAGCCATTGACCTCTCCAAGTTTCATTTTACTGAACTGAGAAGTGGGAATAATGTTATCTGCTTTGATTAATGAGTTATTGAATGATGGAGCTGAATTGAGTTAATAGATATGAAAGTGCTTTGAAAATGGCAATTGCCATATAAATATCAAGCATGGTTATTATAAATTAACACAGCTTTACTGGCTCTGGCTCTGCATAGTAAATGAAAGGAGTGAAGTTGTTAATTGAGAAGAAACAGGAGCAGCAACCTTTCTCATAGTGGCTAATCCAGAATTTATGTTGTCTAATGCTGTGGTTAATTGATTGGGGTTGGATCTGGTGAGTAATTAAGTTTAGTAACAGTCTGCCAATAAAATTTTCTGTCTCCTGTCACATTAAATCACTTACAATGAACTCAGTTTCAGGGAGAATATAAACTATTGTATGACCTACAGCTATATGAGGAACAAGTATATTGAAATTGTTGGGAATGAATAAGAGGGGCAGATGTTGAAATCTGGCAAAAAAGGGAAAGTTTGGAGCACAGTTCATGAAGTCAAGGTGTCCAATTCAAAGTCAATGACCTTTCTTCTTTAGTCATTGTGTAGAGGAGCCTTTTCTCACATGCAAAATGCAAAAGACAGCTCTCTCTGTCTCTCCTTTTCTCGCTCTCTCTCTCTCCTTAACCCACGCCCCCCCATGCCCCTCTATATTCCTTCTTGGAGTTCTATCAATCTCTATAGTTATAATTATTTCTGAAATATTTTTATGATTCTCATCAGATATGCATGTTGATAAAAAAAATATGGAACTGTGAAAAGAATATCAGGTGTGGAAATAGACAGACTTGGGGTTTGAATTTTCACTCCATCATTAGCTGGGTGAGTAATATTTCTGAGCTTCCATTGCCTCCTCTGTAAAATTATAGCACTAACTTCTACCTTAAATGTCTAGGCAGGGAAATCATCTAATACAGTGTCTAATTCTTTGCATCAGGTCAATGAATAGTATTTTTTGCTATATTTTCCCTTCTTCAAGGCTTGGGCCATACCTTCCCTGCATTTGGTTGTTTTCCTACATGTTGCCATTCTAGTGACTTCTCTGCCTTTTCACCTGTGCACAGGGACACTTCTACCATCCACGTAGGATCTTGCCTCTAACCTTCTAAATATAAAACTTGCTTACAAATCACTTGGCCTATGGTGCTGACTTCAGAAATCATGTAGTAATATTGGATCAATAATGAGAAAATTAGCCTAACTCTTGATGAAGAATGATAGATAAGTTTATAAAGTAATCTCGAGTTTTAATGAAATGGGTGGGATACTCAGTCACTTTTATAATGAAATAAATGCCAGATAAAATAATAATGAGAAACCTTGATGCTTCTTGACACATTGGCAAATATTAACACATTTGAGAAAAGGCAATGCTGACAAGGTTGTGGATAAATAAGCACAGAATCACTGCTGGCAGGATTGTGATTTGGTTCAACACCTTTGGAGCATGGGAAAAGGTGTGACAATCTGATTGGAAAGGGGCCTAAGGCTATGTGTTGAAGCCATGCCTGCCTGACAGACATGACATTTTTACTTAGATTATGTGTTTATGTGAGGACGTGGGGGACACTGGAGAAAAAGGACTTGTCTAGTAACTGTTTGAACAGCAGATTTTTTTTTTTTTAAATAAACTGATAGTCTGTGTTCATTTGGAATAAACTAGAGGTGGGGGTGGATAATGGAGATTTTGAATTTTGGAACGGTCCACCAGCAATACTTGGATGCTCTTATAGAGTAAAAGTGGATCTATATATGCTGTAAGCATCTCTAAGCTAAAGTGAGCATACATACCAAACCACAAAACAAAAAGATAAAGTTCAGAACGGAATATATAATACCTCTTATTTTTGTAATATCATATGTAGATAGATAGATGTATATATGCACACACGCATATATATTTATATATTTATTCAAATATTAATTGTCTACTATGTGCTACAAAGGGGAAAAAGGACGGGAACAGAGAATACTTTGAAGAATACTATTAACAGAAGATTGAGGCAGACAATCTAAAGGGGAAGGGATACTTAATTTTCACTGCATACCATTTGAAAAAATTTTTTTTTTATCATACACATTTTAAAAGATCATTTAATAAACAGTTTTAAAACATCCAGTTTAGAGACAAATGAACTAAGAAAATCAAAGCAAGATTCAACAAGTAGAAATGCATTAGTTTCTAGCATCAAAACTCATCCTACTATTGACCAATTTAACACAAATATGTATTGAAATTATGCTATGTACATTCCCTGTATTAGGCTCAATTCCATTTTTAAAAAATTAGCAGGACATATCTCTTTATAGTCCACTAACTTGCAAATAACAGGTTTATCAAGACTGATTTAAAGTCAATAAAATATATGAAGCAAACGTGGGGTTCAATGAAGCTACAATTAATAAGTAATCATTTAATGCTCTTGTTGATTGATCAAGTTAGTCTATAGATACAATTTAGGTTCAGTCTCTCTTGTTTCCATACTAATATATATCAGTTCTTTCCATGTGCACCGTGAGAATCATGGAATCCTGGTGGTTTACAAGTTTATTACTGTATTTTTATTAAATACAGATGGAGAATATAGATATCTAATTAAATCTGAAATCCAGTTTTCCTTGAAGGAGAGCAACATGCCTGTAGATGTTTTTCTATTCCCATTTCAACATGCAGAGTTGCTTTCAATCAAATACATTTATTTCACCAGGAAATGCCCATAGTTGCTTAGTTATACCCTGGTACTTTCCCAGCAATTATTTTTCTAAGGCAGCTGTTGTTTTCATGTAAACTGACTGTAAATAGGAAATATGGTACAGAAATATTTAAATGCAGTTAATTAGGAAAGATTAAAATTTTTAGCATAGATCCATATTTATAAATGCATATGTACATAGAAAGAGCTTTTGCACAATCATTTTTAAAGAGTTCACATGAATTAAATTAAGAGGATAAAAGTTAAAGTATTAAAGATGATATGTTTACATGGTAAATACATGACACATTTATTGGTATACGGTTTCATACTCCGTGTGTGTGTGTGTGTGTGTGTGTGTGTGTGTGTGAATGTTACATTTAAAAGTTTAGTTCCACATGGTGTTAAAAAAAAGTATCTTGTGCTGAGGAATTTAGAATCACAAATCATTCCCCACAGTTGACTAGAAATCTCTCCTCTGATTTATTATAGCATCCTGAGTGACTCTGAGAAGTTAAATAACATTTACAAGGTTACACTTAGAAGTATGTAAAAGCAAGAGTTCCTCAGAGTCAAATATAAGTTCAAAAAATGGAAGAACTTTTTAAAATCAAGAATATTAAAATATAGGATGGTCCATGTGTAAGAGTCAGGTCCGCACCACTTAAGTGTTTTTAAAGTTACAATAATCATTTGTCAGAAATGGTGTAGATATTTTCCTGCAGCAGGGTGAGGAGGAGGAAGAAGGCTTTGTCCTAGAGTACACCAAATACTTTCCCAATGGAACTGAGCATGAGTCTAAGGTACACACATAGAATTGCTTATTAGACAAGGTGTAAGGCAACATTTAAATTATATATTTAGAAGTCAGTACCTGGGATCCACTTCCAATTTCCGACTCAGTAGCTCTGAGGTTGGGTCGAAGCATTGGTATTTCTTTTTTTTTTTTTAAACGTTCTTTATTTATTTATTTATTTATTTATTTATTTATTTATTTATTTATTTATTTATGGCTGTGTTGGGTCTTCGTTTCTGTGCGAGGGCTTTCTCTAGTTGCGGCGAGCAGGGGCCACTCTTCATCACGGTGCGCGGGCCTCTCACTATCGCGGCCTCTCTTGTTGCGGAGCACAGGCTCCAGACGCGCAGGCTCAGTAATTGTGGCTCACGGGCCCAGCTGCTCCGCGGCATATGGGATCTTCCCAGACCAGGGCTCGAACCCGTGTCCCCTGCACTGGCAGGCAGACTCTCAACCACTGTGCCACCAGGGAAGCCCACATTGGTATTTCTTATAAGTCCCCAGGTGATTCTGACACCGCAGGTCCGAACTACTGCTCTCAGATACAGCATGGCAAGTTTAGAGTGAATGTGTGCTGAATAATTTAAGTAAGTTAATTAAATAAGCTAATCATATTTCTTCATTATAACTATCATCTTTCCATTTTTCTACATCAATGGTTGCATATATATATATTTGAATATCTTTAGATGAGGTGTGCTGCATGCCAGTATACATAAGTATGTATACTAGTAACTTACTCCTATGTTGAAATAAACATTTATGTTACTTACCTCCCCCAGGAGGTTTTTGACTCTGTGAATTTCACCATGGTCCCCTCGGGCAGTTATACTCATTGTTTGAATTACTATCTATAGCTTAATAAAATTACAAATCTCTTTCTCCCACCCAGAGATTTCTCATTCACCATAGATATACAGTTGACTCTTGACGAACTGCAGAGGTTAGGGGCACTGACCCTCCTTACAGTGGAAAATCCCATATCATTTATAGCCAACCCTCTGTATCTGTGGTTCCTCCATATCTGCAGTTCCACATCCACTGATTCAACCAACCACAGATCATACAGAACTTTAGTATTTACTATTGAAAAAGAATTAGTGTATAAGTGGACCCTCGCAGTTCAAACCCATGTTGTTCAAGGGTCAACTGAATTAAGGGCCTTCTACATGTCAGACATTGTGTGAAGTGTTAGGAGCTTCTAATACTTCAGTAAAAAATTCTGGTTATTTATGTTTGTCATGGCTCACATCGCACTACCATTGGTCACTACTTAAGAGATGAATGTCTCTGGTCATCTGTCCTCTACTATAAATTCACCCTTATATTTCTCTCTAATTCTTATGCCCTCATCTAACTTCCTTCCGTTCCTATAAGTAATGGACCCCTCTATCCCTCTATTATGCTGTATGGATAATCCATTTCATAACTACCACAATCCTCTACCTCCTCAAATTTTTCACTGAATATTTCCCATACCTTAACATTGTTTTCTTCTGTGAATCCGACTTATCCTGCAGTCCTTTCAAATGGAATCTCCTTATTTTTTCATATCTTAAATACTTTGGCGTTCAGAAATGAGTTCCATGTCCTCCACATCTTTCATTGCTATTCCGAATAACCATTCCTTCCTAGGTCTCTGAAAAGTTTGGCTTCATTGAGTCTCTGGCTACACCACCATCTATCACACCCTTGTTGATAACTTCTGGCCATGAGTAAGTTAAGATCCTTGCTTCTCCTCTATAGACTAATTCCTGCCATCATTTTGTGTCTTCATTCTCCTTGTGCATGGTCTTTTTAACATTCTGGCTCTCATCATGGCATTTGCCAGCCTAAATTATAATTTCTTATTGAATTGTTGGTAAGGTCATACAAGTAATGATGGTCCTTTGAAAACTATTTTTTATCTTCCAACCACATAGCAGATACTGTTTAGTGGTATTTTACACTTGTTGAATAAATGGCTAAATGAATGAGTAAATAGTACTGTGACAGTGTGGCAGGATTACAGAACAAAAGGAATTTTTGTGTGTTTATTTATCGTAGGGGAAAATTCAAAATGTAGAAAAAGAGAAAATAACCAATAAAGAGGGAGAAAATTGCAGAGGAGGAGAGATTTCACTGAAGAAGCCAGTGGAATGGTCAATAGGGTATCAGGACTTCCAGCTAAGTATGGTTGATAAAGATGGTCATGATAAAAAAAAAAAAAAAAAAAAAAAAAAAGATGGTGATGATAATGAGAATAAAGGAAAAAAATAACAGGACAAAGAATCTCTTGCCAGGGAGGTACATGAGAAGGAAATACAACATATGGGAATAATGTTTGCAAGTCCTAAAAAAAGAGAAATGAAACTAAGTAAAACATTGTCAACAAAGGAGTTTATAGATTCACTGCTCATCAATAAAATATCCAAACCATAGTGGAATAAAATGAAAATCATATTTGTTATCAATTACAGTTTTCATGAGACAGTTTGAATGGTTCTGGTTGTAGTCCAAGGCTGTAGTCATTTGAAGATTTGATTAGGGTTGGAGGATTCACTTCCCAGGTGACTCCCTCACATGATTGGCAAGTTGGTGCTGGTTTTTGGTAAGAACAGGAACTATAATTATCTCTATTTTTTAAATAACTTGTCCAAGGTCATACTGCTAGTATTTGGCCAAGCCAGGATTTGATTCAGACAATGTTTAGAGAGTTCCAGTCTTGACCACTGGCCTAGGGCATGTACATTATTGATTGAATAGATTAATACACAGACAACTTAGACTGGAACAGAAACATACAGAAATAACTAATTTATGAGGCATATTTTGATATATTCTTTCCATGTACTTATTTACAAATGTATCAGGCTTTAGACAAGGTGCCATGGAGGCAACAAGACATTGGCTTGTGAGGGAGAAAGACAGATAAATGAATAATTTTACTACAGCGGGGTGCTCAGCAAGTTAAAGAGCAAGCATAGACTATTATTGTAGAAACTTAGAACTTAAGAATCAGAATAGGCTCACTAGAAGAGGTAATAGCTAATATGATTTATAAAAGATGATAATAGGTGCTCACTGAATAAAGATTTTGAAGAAAATGTCCCAGGCAGAGCATAAGCAGAAACACCAAAATATAAGGAAGTACGTTTTGTGCCCAGTGGCTTCAAGTTGCTGGAACATAAAGTAAAAGCCAAGAACTTTAAGAGATGAAGTCAGCAGAGCCAAGATCTCAAAGTTGTCAGGGCAGAACTGAAACCAATAAAATATACAACACCTTTTGGATAGGATGGATATGAGCTGTGTTTTGAATGACTGTGCTTTAGGGAAGAGTTCTCTAACTGGAGGTTGTTCCATTCTGTGAAAACAGCAGAAGCAGAGTTAGAAATTTTATTATATTTTCAGGGAGCAATGAGGTGGTGGTATCAAGACCTCATAAGGTTATTTCATTCATATTTACTGGGAAGAGCTCAAAATGTGAGGTAAGTTAGCATAAAAATGCTGAGATTGGCAACTGGTAAATAGAGAAAATGAGAGAGAAATCCATTCCCTAGCACTGTAACTTCAATAAGTCACCTAACCTTACTGAAGCTCAATTCAATCTATGTAGTATGGTGAAGGTAACATTGACATTGGCGGTAGGAATAAATGACCTTGCATGCCAAGTGCCAGGCTAATGCCTGGTACTTCACATGGGTGAGATAAAAAGTAATACTTCTGTAGTTGTTGTAATTACTGTTACTGTAAAGAGTATGGCAACACAGAAAATGTGGGGTGAGGAAAGGAATGCAGCTGTCATCATGAATATTATGTCATTATGAATATTATGTTGCTGAAAGCAGGACTAATTTTAGATCCTAACAGCTGATGACTCAGCAACTCCTTGACTGTGTCTAGATTGTAACATGCGCACACTAAGTAATTTCTTACGTGGGTGCTTAGACCACAAAGGCAATTCATCATTGATGAAGGCTAGAAGAGGTAGAGGCACAGGAGCCTGTATTCAGCATATTGCTTTATAACTAAAAATATGGCAGGGAAAATGTCACACTTCTGTCAATTGGAAGTCGTCCTTTTCCTTTCAGTGCAATGATTTCAAAGGTCAGTGAGCTGCTGAGATTGCAGGCTGTTTCAGATATCAAGGTCTTCACTTGTGTTAAGACAGATCATGGGGCGAGAGGACCTTCAAGATGGCAGAGCAGTAAGACATGGAGATGCCCTTCCTCCCCACAAACACATCAAAAATACATCTACATGTGGAACAACTCCTACAGAACACCTACTGAACACTGGCAGAAGACCTCAGACTTCCCAAAATGCAAGAAACTCCCCATGTACCTGGCCATGTGGCTAACAAGGTATTGTTCTGCAGCCAGGTGTCAGGCCTGAGCCTCTGATGTGGGAGAACCAAGTTCAGGACATTTGTTCACGAGAGACTTCCCAGACTCTCATGATATCAGTCAGCGAGAGCTCTCCCAGAGATCTCCATCTCAATGCTAAGACCCAGCTCCACTCAACAACCAGGAAGATCCATTAATGGACACCCCATGTCAAACAACTAGCAAGACAAGAACAGAACCCCACCCATTAGCAGAGAAGCTGCCTAAACACATAATAAGTTCACAGACACCCCATAAGACACCACTGGACACAGTCCTGCCCACCAGAAAGACAAGATCCAGCCTCATCCACCAGAACACAGGAACTAGTCGCCGCCACCAGGAAGCCTACACAACTCACTGAACCAACCTTACCCACTGGGGGCAGAAACCAAAACAATGGGAACTACGGACCTGCAGCCTGAGAAAATGAGAGCCCAAACACAGTAAGTTAAGCAAAATGAAAGACAGAGAAATACAAAGCAGATGAAGGAGCAAGGTAAAAACCCACCAGACCAAACAAATGAAGAGGAAATAGTCTTCCTGAAAAAGAATTCAGAGTAATGATAGTAAAGATGATCCAAAATCTTGGAAATAGAATGGAGAAAATACAAGAAACGTTTAACAAGGACCTAGAAGAACTGAAGAGCAAACAAACAAAGATGAACAACACAATAAATAAAATTAAAAATTCTCTAGATGGAATCAATAGCAGAATGACTGAAGCAGAAGAACGGATAAGTGACCTGGAAGTGAAAATAGTGGAAATAACTACTGCAGAGCAAATAAAGAAAAAAGAACAACAAGAATTGAGGACAGTCTGAGAGACCTCTGGGACAACATTAAATGCACCAACATTCGAACTATAGGGGTCCCAGAAGAAGAAGAGAAAAAGAAAGGGATTGAGAAAATAATTGAAGAGATTACAGTTGAAAACTTTCCTGATATGGAAAAGGAAATAGTCAATCAAGTCCAGGAAGCACAGAGAGTCCCATACAGGATAAATCCAACGAGAAACACACCAAGACACATATTAATCAAACTATCAAAAATTAAATACAAAGAAAAAATATTAAAAGCAGCAAGGGAAAAGCATGCAAATGGAAATCAAAAGAAAACTGGGGTAGCAATTCTCATGTCAGACAAAATAGACTTTAAAACAAATACTATTACAAGAGACAAAGAAGCACACTATGTAATTATCAAGGGATCAATCCAAGAAGACCATATAACAATTGTTAATATTTATACACCCGACATAGGAGCACCTCAGTACATAAGGCAAATGATAACAGCCATAAAAGAGGAAATCGACAGTAACACAATCACAGTAGGGGACTTTAACACCCCACTTTCACCAATGGACAGATAATCCAAAATGAAAATAAATAAGGAAACACAAGCTTTAAATGATACATTAAACAAGATGGACTTAATTGATATTTATAGGACATTCCACCCAAAAACAACAGAATACATATTTTTCTCAAGTGCTCATGGAACATTCTCCAGGATAGATCATATATTGGGTAACAAATCAGGCCTTGGTAAATTTAAGAAAATTGAAATTGTATCAAGTATCTTTTCTGACCACAATGCTATGAGACTAGATGTCAATTATAGGAAAAAAATCTGTAAAAAATACAAACACATGGAGGCTAAACAATACACTACTAAATAACCAAGAGATCACTGAAGTAATCAAAGACAAAATAAAGAAATACCTAGAAACAAATGACAATGAAAACACGATGACCCAAAACCAATAGGATGCAGCAAAAGCAGTTCTAAGAGGAAAGTTTATAGCGATACAATCCTACCTCAAATAAACAACCTAACCTTACACCTAAAGCAATTAGAGAAAGAAGAACAAAAAAACCCCAAAGTTAGCAGAAGGAAAGAAATCATAAAGATCAAATCAGAAATAAATGAAAAAGAAATGAAGGAAACAATAACAAAGATCAACAAAACTAAAAGCTGGTTCTTTGAGAAGATAAACAAAATTGATAAACCATTAGCCCGACTCATCAAGAAAAAAAGGGAGAAGACTCAAATCAATAGACTTAGTAATGAAAAAGGCAAAGTAACAACTGACACTGCAGAAATACGAAGGATTATGAAAGATTACTGCAAGCCAACTATATTCCAATAAAATGGACAACCTGGAAGAAATGGACAAATTCTTAGAAAAGCACAACCTCCCAAAACTGAACCAGGAAGAAATAGAAACTATAAACAGACCAATCACAAGCACTGAAATTGAAACTGTGATTAAAAATCTTCCAGCAAACAAAAGCCCAGGACCAGATGGCTTCACAGGCGAACTCTATCAAACATTTAGAGAAGACTTAACACCTATCCTTCTCAAACTCTTCCAAACTATAGCAAAAAGAGGAACATTCCCAAACTCATTCTACAAGGCCACCATCACCCTGATACAAAACCAGACAAAGATGTCACAAAAGAGAAAACTACAGGCAAATATCACTGATGAACATAGATGCAAAAATCCTCAACAAACTACTAGCAAACAGGATCCAACAGCACATGAAAAGGATCATACACCATGATCAAGAGGGGTTTTGCCAGGAATGCAAGGATTCTTCAATATATGCAAACCAATCAATGTGATACACCATATTAACAAATTGAAGCAGGAAAACCATATGATCATCTCAATAGATGCAGAAAAAGCTTCTGACAAAATTCAACACCCATTTCTGGTAAATACCCTCCAGAAAGCAGGCATAGAGGGAACCTACCTCAACATAATAAAGGCCATATATGACAAACCCACAGCCAGCATCATCCTCAATGATGAAAAATTGAAAGCTTTTCCACTAAGATCAGGAACAAGACAAGGTTGCCCAATCTCACCTCTATTATTCAACATAGTTTTGGAACTTTTAGCCACAGCAGTCAGAGAAGAAAAAGAAATAAAAGGAATCCAAACTGGAAAAGAAGAAGTAAAATTGTCACTGTTTGCAGATGACATGATACTATACATAGAGAATCCTAAAGGTGCTACCAGAAAACTACTAGAGCTAATCAATGAATCAATGGTAAAGCAGCAGGATACAAAATTAATGCACAGAAATATCTTGCATTTCTATATGCTAATGATGAAAAATCTGAAAAGAAATTAAGGAAACACTCCCATTTACCACTGCAACAAAAAGAATAAAATACCTAGGAATAAACCTACCTAAGGAGACAAAAGACCTGTATGCAGAAAACTATAAGACACTGATGAAATAAATTGAAGATGATACAAACTGATCAAGTGATATACCGTGTTCTTGGATTGGAAGAATCAACATTGTGAAAATGACTATACTACCCAAAGCAGCCTACAGATTCAATGCAATCTCTATCAAACTACCAATGGCATTTTTCACAGAACTAGAACAAAAAATTTCACAATTTGTGTGGAAACACAAAAGAACCTGAATAACCAAAGCAATCTTAAGAAAGAAAAACAGAGCTGGAGGAATCAGGCTCCCTGACTTCAGACTATACTACAAAGCTACAGTAATCAAGAAGTAATCAAGACAGTATGGTACTGGCACAAAAACAGAAATATAGATCAATGGACCAGGATAGAAAATCCAGAGATAAACTAACGCACATATGGTCACCTTATTTTTGATAAAGGAGGCAAGGATATACAATGGAGAAAAGACAGCCTCTTCAATAAGTGGTGCTGGGAAAACTGGACAGCTACATGTAAAAGAATTAAATTAGAATATTCCCTAACACTGTATACAAAAATAAACTCAAAATGGATTAAAGACTGAAATGTAAGGCGAGACACTATCAAACTCTTAGAGGAAAACATAGGCAGAACACTCTATGACATAAATCACAGCAAGATCCTTTTTGACCCACCTCCTAGAGAAATGGAAATAAAACCAAAAATAAACAAATGGGACCTAATGAAACTTAAAACTTTTGCACAGCAAAGGAAACCATCAACAAAAGAAAAGACAACGCTCATAATGGGAGAAAATATTTGCAAATGAAGCAACTGACAAAGGATTAATCTCCAAAATATACAAGCAGCTCATGTAGCTCAATATCAAAAAAACAACCCAATCCAAAAATGGGCAGAAGACCTAAATAGACATTTCTCTGAAGAAGATATACTGATTGCCAACAAACACATGAAAGGATGCTCAACATCACTAAAATTAGAGAAATGCAAATCAAAACTCCAATGATGTATCAGCTCACACTGATCAGAATGGCCATCTTCAAATAATCTAGAAACAATAAATGCTGGAGAGGGTGTGGAAAAAGGGAACCCTCTTGCACTGTTGGTTGGAATGTAAATTTATACAGCCACTATGGAAGACAGTATGTAGGTTCCTTAAAAAACTAAAAGTAGAACTACCGTACGACACAGCAATCCCACTACTGAGCATATACCATGAGAAAACCATAATTCAAAAGGAGTCATGTACCACAATGTTCATTGCAGCACTATTTACTAGCCAGGAGATGGAAGCAAACTAAGTGTCCATCGACAGATGAATGGATAAACAAGATGTGGCACATGTATACAATGGAATATTACACAGCCATAAAAAGAAGAGAAATTGAGTTATTTGTAGTGAGGTGGATGGACCTAGAGTCTGTCATACAGAGTGAAGTAAGTCAGAAAGAGAAAAACAAATACCGTATGCTAACACATATGTATGGAATCTAAAAAAAATTAAATGGTTCTGAAGAACCTAGGGGTAGGACAGGAATAAAGATGCAGAAGGTGAGACTGGACTTGAGGACGTGGGGAGGGGGACGGGTAAGCTGGGACGAAGTGAGAGAGTGGCATGGACATATATACACTACCAACTGTAAAATAGATAGCTAGTGGGAAGCAGCCGCATAGCACAGGGAGATCAGCGTGGTGCTTTGTGACCACCTAGAGGGGTGGGATAGGGAGGGTGGGAGGGAGCCGCAAGAGGGAGGGGACATGGGATTGTATGTATATGCATAGCTGACTCACTTTGTTATACAGCAGAAACTAACACATCATTGTAAAGCATTTATACTCCAATAGAGATGTTAAAAGAAAAAATATATAGATCACGGGTATTCTTTACTGTCAAGAAGAAATTGGCCCAGTGCCCACAGAATATCCGATTTAGGTAATCCCTTTTTTTTTTTTTCAGTTTCAATATCTGTTTTGTGAAAATTAGCACAAAAGGTGTGTAGCCAGGATATTGGGCAATCCAAATTAGAGTCAGCATTTAAATTTTACAGTCACCTAAATAATGGAATTACCTTGACCACAATCTCAGGGAAATGAAACATAACCCAAGGGGTGGTTGAGACTTGGGATACTTACGCAGAATAACTCAAACTCTCCTGCCTGGTGATACCAGAGTTGACAGTTTCCTTCTTTTTTTTTTTTTCCTTTCCACCACTTCAAGCTAGTTTCCTTTTATTATAAATGGGATAATCTCTCTTCCTTAAACAAACATACAAAAAGATGACGTTAAGTGATTTCTTGGTTTTGTTTTGGTTTTGTTCCTTTATCTTAGCAAAAATTGTCTTCGTACGAGTTTCTTTCACATTTGAGATAATGATTCACTAATTTATTCAAAAGCAAATGTTCTCATTTATTGCAATTTCCAAAGGAGAATAATAACTTCAAAGTAAATTAATTGCTTCAAATTATTAAAGCTTTCAACTTCTCCTTAGTGAATATTAAATGGTCCAAATTTTGTGAAGAGCTGTTGATAATCTGACTCAGGGTACTTTTCTATAGAAAAAGTACAATAGAACTGTCAAGAAACCAATTAAAGTGGTAAAAATATGTTTAAAACATTTTAAAGTATTCTGCTCTGCAGAAGCTTTCAAAACATGCTAGCCCTTCATTTTAAACAAAGTCTATATTTTTAAGTTATTTTAAAAAATACCTCTAAAAACTTTATGTTAGTGTTGCTATGACAGAAGTCATTTGCCACCAGGAAGGTAAGTATATTACATAAAAGCCAACTGTGTATTTATTTTCAGGTCCAACTGAAGCCTGCAACTTGTACATATGTGGTCCTATGTTTCTCTGTTTCGTTCTACCTTTGTTGTAAGAGAATGTGGGGCTTATATAATCCTATTCTCTCTTTCTTGGATAAATAATATTGAAAGCCAGTTAATATGCCAAACACAAGTGTTAGGCTAAATTCCTGCCGAGTTTCATCCCTCTAGTGGTCTTGGCCACTGAAGATCTCCCTTCCAAAATACAATAGATTAATTTAAAGAAAAATACCATAACATGACACAGCATAGAGCTGCATAGTGCTTACAGTATAGGACCATATTTACATATTATGTTATTTAATTCTTACAAGAACAATATTAATTTACTTTCACCGGATTCTTTTTTTAAATTTTTTAATACTATTTTTACCATGACTTTATTAACTTTCTATGTGAAAAAAATGGGAAATAAAGAGATTAACTTTTCTAAGACTACAAAACTTGATTAGCTTGAACTTATATGTTCTGACTCCAAATCCTGTGGATTTCCCCATCCTCTATTGGAGCCTATATCTAGTTCTGAAACTATTTGCCTTTTAATTAGAAATGGGAAATGTATTTCCTAATTACCTGAACACTTTGCCTAATATGTCTAATCTCTTGAAAAATGTCAGTTTTTATAGGTTTCTGTTCTGCCTTTCAATTGCATGTCCTTCTCCATTTTGTTTGGTTTAGCATGTAATCACTTACTTCTTTAAAAATCAGGAAACATTCTAACCCATTTCCAAAGAGACTAGAAACTTGCTTAAAAGTTAAAAAAAAAAAATAAGGAATACTATCAGAATGTCATTACTAATAATACTAGTCTTTTACATCAACTATGTAACTTAGTAAAAAATACAGTTAACTCAACCTCCGCAGACTTATCTGAACTTTCTTTACATTGAAGTTATTCATCTGACAACAGCCAGTTGGATAATAGGGCAAACTAAATAAAATTTGGTAACTTTTACCTGTAAGTGCTTTATTTAAAGGTCATTTTTATAGCACGGAAGATTTCTGCATTTTCACACTAACATTCAGTACTAGCTCTTCAACAAATATAAAACTTATGATAGCAAACTTAGCACAAAAACTAAATTTGTGAAAAACATGGAGACTAGTTCTTTACTGGAAACAGGGAGTAAGCTTAATATCCAGTGTGGTATATAAAATATAATACGAATATGTATAATTCGATCAGGCATAGAAGCACACAGAGAGAGGTAGATAGAATAATAATGGAAATTAAAATATGTTACGCTTGTCAAGGAAAATAGAAGAATGAATTTGAGATAGTTATTAAAAGATGGGTAAAATTTAAACATGTAGACATAGTAGAGGGACAAGATAAAACATAACCCACCAGGTATGGCCACCAAGACAGGGAAATATGGGGTGTCAGAGACTGAAGAGCAAATCTTGCCATTCATAAAATGACCACCTCAAATTCATCCATTCGAATGGGTATATTAAAAATTTCACAAAATGGACTCCTTCTTTTTCCCCAAAGAAATAAATTTGAATTCTGTGTAAAGTGAGAATGAATATATATAATGTTCCGAATACTTACTTAGTGAAAGAGCCTAAATCAGATAGCACAAAATGGCAGGATTCATGTATATACACACACATATATACATATATCAATATATATACATTTTATATTATCCACTTTATAATATGGCAATACTATTTTATATACACACACACACACACACACACACATATATATACACATATATAATATTAGCACCATATTATAAATTTTGGGGTACACATCTTTTGTAAATATCAGTAGATCAACTTTGCTTCATTTGGCTCTTCTACATTATGTATGCAGGAGATCAGTACCTGCATTTAGTAATTTTTAAATGTAGCATTCCTTGATTAGGCAAATTAGTTTCTCTTCTTTATTTTATTAGTGTTTTGCCACTTTTTAAAATTCTTGCCTCTATTTACTCACCCATATGTTTTTATAGACATGAACTAAATACCTAAATTCTTCAGGCCTGTACTAAGCAGTAATAAAGTATTATCCCTAATCTTGACGATCTCTGACTCTACTGTAGGAAGTAGATACACAAAAAATACTAATAAGTTCATGTCATAATTATATAAAAGGAAGAATGTGATTTGCTCTAAGTTTCTGACAAGCCAAAGGAGACCGAACTCGAACAACATCTTGAAGGTAGAGTATGAGTTTTGCAATTGAAACAGGGGAGGATATTCTAGAGAGAGTGAACAATGAGGAAAGGCATGGCAAGTTGGGTGCCCAGGCAGCTGGGAATGGCTGGATGTGGAGGAGTGATGGAGGATAGGGAGAAACACTTCATCATGGACCTTCTAGTGAGCTACATGGAAGAATTAGAAATTTATTCTATAGATGATGAGGAGTTATTAAAGGTTACAGTAAAGGAGTAACATGCTCAGATTTGCATCTAACTCATATTTTATAACTTTAAAAATCATTAAAAAAATCATAAATCCAAGGAACCAGTATCTTATAGATACATTTATCAAAAATATAAAATAATAGATTTGTTTAAGAAAAATAACAATAAATTATTTATAATGCTTCAAAACTCTCTAAGGAGATAGGTGGAATCAATATTGCAATATTACTGCCTTTTTATAAAGAAGCTAGATTTTTAGCTGTAAAATATGTCTTTCAGCTGAAGATTTGATATCAGCTGGAAAAATAATTGTTAAGACAATCCAAAGAAATGTAGTATATATGTATATACACATATTGTACATGGATTTAGCTGAAATATAATCCAAATTTTATGATATCCTAGTAAGGCCCAAAGGTGAAATTAACACATATGGAGAGAAGGAGGAATACATTCATGGGGCTCTTGGGGACAAAATGATGCCTTAGAGCTTCAGTGAATGGCATATTATGCTATAGATTCAGCTCACTAATAGCTTCTGGCATATTTTTCCCAGAATTCTAGGGCTCATTCTTATGTTCAGCTGTGATAGCACATCTAGAGACATTAAAATCTACTGCTGGAATGAATGGCTGCAGACCATGCTTGTAACTCAGAAAGCTTCTGAGTGGCTCAGAAATAAACACATGCAAACTATTTCATGGTTTGGTCCATCAGTATTGCTGTGAATTGCCTCATTATCTCAAGCATGTTCAGGAGACAGTTTTCTCTAAAACTTTAAATTCTTCTTCATTATGCATTAGACTTTTACAAATGGTATTTCTGCATTCAAGCACATCTTGAACCTAGAAGAGAATAGGTATTTTATGCGTGGCTTTCAGTGCAAAATTCACTTAATTTAGCTTTACATTTGGAAAAACTTGTATTTTTATCCATGTGGAAATAAGGTAATATCATTTGCCTTGCTAAAATTATCAGTTGTTTTAATGTGTTCAGTAATATTTGGCATATGGCATGTTAAAAGCAACAACAACAATAATGAACTAATAACTTTGAAATTAGAGCTTAACATGTAAAATGTTTGTCCAAAGTTTTAAAATAGGATTATTTTAATACAAATAATTTGCTTCACACTGACACACACACAGGATTGGACATGTACATGCATACATACACACTTTATGCATGTTTTTATTTGCATGAAGTTCAGTAGCTGGTTTTCTATGCAAGATGCTTTTAAGCATATCTTGACTACAATAATACAAAAACAAGTATCATCATTAATGTGCTGAAAAATTATTTACTAGCCCTAAGGCCTAGATAAAAAAATTTCCTCAGCGATACACCAGTTCCTGGAATATAGTGTGTTCTCAAAAAACTATTTGTATAATGACGAATAAATGAAAGCACGATAATTAGATAGAATAAAAGGCTCATGGCAATTAAGAAGATCTTCTACGGAAGTAATATCTATCAATACTACTAACTCATAGTTTTTCTTTTCAAATTATATCATGGCTCATCTAAATGATGAAAAAATAAACAGCGTTGAGAAAAGAAATCTTTTCAACTATAACACCAAATTTTGGTAACATGAAAATGTTCATAATAGACATCTTAAAAAATACAGAAAATTGAAAGTGAAAACACATTTTCATATAACAATCTATGTATAATATTTTCAATATTTTGGTGCTTTGTTTTTTTCTCCTGTGCATATCTTTATCTGTATTGTATCTCTGTATACATTTATATCTACATTTAAAGTGATAGCAATATTACCTATTCTGCAGAATTATTATATTTCTGTATTGCAGTGTTCTGTGAAAGTGCTCTAGGGTAGCTAATTAAAATTTTATTTAAAAATACATTTTATCCATTTTAAAAATTAACATACAAAAATGCCACCATATTCAAATGTGTCAGACTATCTTAGGAAGACCTTGGAAATTATTTTTCTACTCTCAAGATATAACTGATATTCTTTCACGTGCAACTAATTGGAAACTTTAAAGATATATATGAGTGTCATACATAAATGGAGCCTGAACGTGGCCCGCTACACAGAGTGCAAGAAGGGGTCATTATTATAGCACCTATACATCACCCCAACATCTCAGGTCAAATTTTCAACAAGGAACACCCTCTCTTCAGAATAAAATAATGTTTTGCTGTGAAAAATGTATATCTTATATGATTATATCATATTGTATAGAATTCCAGTATTAGGTATAAATTTTGGTTATTTTTTTTCTAACTTTAATATCTATAAACTATACAAGCGATATCATTTCTACTTAAAATCACAGTTTTACTACTCTACATTTAAGTTGTTGAATAAGTTTAATTTAATTTACAAGATGATTTGTTTTATTAACAGTTTACTAAAAATTCTTTTACCATTCAAAATTGTAGAAAAATAACAATTTCATAATATAATCTAAAAAACAATTTTTTTAACAACTTTATTGGAGTATTATAGCTTTACTGGTGTGTTAGTTTCTGCTTTATAACAAAGTGAGTCAGCTCTGCATATACATACAATCCGTATACCCTCCCTCTTGCGTCTCCCTCCCTCCCACCCTCCCTATCTCACCCCTCTAGGTGGTCACAGAGCACCGAGCTGATTTCCCTGTGCTATGTGGCTGCTTCCCACTAGCTATCTATTTTACATTTGGTAGTGTATATATGTCCATAACAATCTCTCACTTCATCCCAGGTTACCCTTCCCCCTCCCCACGTCCTCAAGTCCATTCTCTACGTCTGCATCTTTATTCCTGTCCTACCCCTAGGTTCTTCAGAACCATTTTATTTTTTTTAGATTCCATATATATGTGTTAGCATACAGTATTTGTTTTTCTCTTTCTGACTTACTTCGCTCTGTATGACAGACTCTAGGTTCATCCACCTCACTACAAATAACTCAATTTCATTTCTTATTTTGGCTGAGTAATATTCCATTGTATACATGTGCCACATCTTGTTTATCCATTCATCTGTCAATGGACACTTAGTTTGCTTCCAGGTCCTGGCTATTGTAAATAGTGCTGCAATGAACATTGTGGTACATGACTCTTTTTGAACTATGGTTTTCTCATGGTATATGCTCAGTAGTGGGATTGCTGGGTCGTATTGTAGTTCTATTTTTAGTTTTTTAAGGAATCTCCATACTGTTCTCCATAATGGCTGTATAAATTTACTTTCCCACCAACAGTGCAAGAGGGTTCCCTTTTCTCCACACCCTCTGCAGCATTTATTGCTTGTAGATTTTTTGATGATGGCCATCCTGAACAGTGTGAGATGATACCTCATTGTAGTTTTGATTTGCATTTATCTAATGATTAGTGATGTTGAACATCCTTTCCTGAGTTTGTTGGAAATCTGTATATCTTCTTTGGAGAAATATCTATTTAGGTTTTCTGCCCATTTTTGGATTGGGTTGTTTGTTTTTTTGATATTGAGCTGCTTGTAAATATTGGAGATTAATCCTTTGTCAGTTACTTCATTTGCAAATATTTTCTCCCATTCTGAGGGTTGTCTTTTCTTTTGCTTATATTTTCCTTTGCTGTGCAAAGGCTTTTAAGTTTCATTAGGTCCCATTTGTTTATTTTTGGTTTTAATTCCATTTCTCTAGAAGGTGGGTCAAAAAGGATCTTGCTGTGATTTATGTCATAGAGAGTCCTGCCTATGTTTTCCTCTAAGAGTTTTATAGTGTTTGGCCTTACATTTAGGTCTTTAATCCATTTTGAGTTTATTTTTGTGTATGGTGTTAGGGAGTGTTCTAATTTCATTCTTTTATATGTAGCTGTCCAGTTTTCCCAGCACCACTTATTGAAGAGGCTGTCTTTTGTCCTTTGTATATTCTTGCCTCCTTTATCAAAAATAAGGTGGCCATATGTGCATGGGTTTATCTCTGGGCTTTCTATCCTGTCCCATTGATCTATATTTCTGTTTTTGTGCCTGTACCATACTGTCTGGATTACTGTAGCTTTGTAGTATAGTCTGAAGTCAGGGAGCCTGATTCCTCCAGCTCTGTTTTTCTTTCTCAAGATTGCTTTGGCTATTCGGGGTCTTTTGTGTTTCCATACAAATTGTGTAATTTTTGTTCTAGTTCTGTGAAAAATGTCATTGGTAGTTTGATAGGGACTGCATTGAATCTGCAGATTGCTTTGGGTAGTATAGTAATTTTAACAATATTAATTCTTCCAGTCCAAGAACATGGTATATCTCTCCATCTGTTTGTATCATCTTTAATTTCTTTCATCAGTGTCATAGTTTTCTCCATACAGGTCATTTGTCTCCTTAGGTAGGTTTATTCCTAGGTATTTTATTCTTTTTGTTGCAATGGTAAATGAAAGTGTTCCTTAATTTCTTTTCAGATTTTTCATCATTAGTGCATAGGACTGCAAGAGATTTCTGTGCATTACTTTTGCATCCTCCTACTTTACCAAATTCATTGATTAGCTCTAGTAGTTTTCTGGTAGCATCTTTAGGATTCTCTATGTATAGTATCATGTCACCTGCAAACAGTGACAGTTTTACTTCTTCTTTTCTGATTTGGATTCCTTCTACTTCCTTTTCTTCTCTGATTGCTGTGGCTAAAACTTCCAAAACTATGTTGGAAAATAGCAGTGACAGTGGGCAACCTTGTCTTCTTCCTGAACTTACTGGAAATGGTTTCAGTTTTTCACTATTGAGAATTATGTTGGCTGTGGGTTTGTCATATATTGCCTTTATTATGTTGAGGTAAGTTCCCTCTATGCCTACTTTCTGGAGGGTTTTTATCATAAATGGGTGTTGAATTTTGTCGAAAGCTTTTTCTGCATCTATTGAGATGATCATATGTTTTTTCTCCTTCAATTTGTTAATATGGTTTATTACATTGACTGATTTGCATATATTGAAGAATCCTTGCATTCCGGGATAAACCCCACTTTATCATGGTGTATGATCCTTTTAATGTGCAGTTGGATTCTGTTTGCTAGTATGTTGCTGAGGATTTTTGCATCTATGTTCATCAGTGATATTGGCCTGTAGTTTTCTTTCTTTGTGACATCTTTGTCTGGTTTTGGTATCAGGGTGATGTGGCCTTGTAGAATGAGTTTGGGAGTGCTCCTCCCTCTGCAGTATTTTGGAAGAGTTTGAGAAGGTTAGATGTTAGCTCTTGTCTAAGTATTTGATAGAATTCGCCTGTGAAGCCATCTGATCCTGGGCTTTTGTTTGTTGGAAGATTTTTCATCACAGTTTCAATTTCAGTTCTTGTGATTGGTCTGTTTATATTTTCTATTTCTTCCTTGTTCAGTTCTGGAAGGTTGTGCTTTTCTAAAAATTTGTCCATTTCTTCCAGATTGTCCATTTTATTGGCATGTAGTTGCTTGTAGTAATCTCTCATGATCCTTTGTATTTCTGCAGTGTCAGTTGTTACTTCTCCTTTTTCATTTCTAAGTCTATTGATTTGAGTCTTCTCCCTTTTTTTCTTGATGAGTCTGGCTAATGGTTTATCAATTTTGTTTATCTTCTCAAAGAACCAGGTTTTATTTTTACTGATCTTTGCTATTGTTTCCTTCATTTCTTTTTCATTTATTTCTGATTTGATCTTTATGATTTCTTTCCCTTTGTAACTTTGGGGTTTTTTGTTCTTCTTTCTCTAATTGCTTTAAATGTAAAGTAAGGCTGTTTATTTGAGGTGTTTCTTGTTTCTTGAGGTAGGAGTGTATTGTTATAATCTTTCCTCATAGAACTGATTTTGCTGCATCCCATAGGTTTTGGGTCACCGTGTTTTCACTGTCATTTGTTTCTAGGTATTTTTTGATTTTGTATTTGATTTCTTCAGTGATCTCTTGGTTATTTGGTAGTGTATTGTTTAGCCTACATGTGTTTGTATTTTTTACAGCTTTTCTTCCTGTAATTGATACCTAGACTCATAGCGTTGTGGTCATAAAAGATACTTGATATGATTTCAATTTCCTTAAATTTACCAAAGCTTGATTTGTGACCCAAGATATGATCTATCCTGGAGAATGTTCCATGAGCACTGGAGAAGAAAGTGTGTTCTGTTGTTTTTGGATGGAATATCCTATAAATATCAATTAAATCTATCTGGTCTATTGTGTCATTTAAAGCTTCTGTTTCCTTATTTATTTTCATTTTGGATGATCTGTCCACTGGTGAAAGTGCAGTGTTAAAGTCCCCTACTATGATTGTGTTACTGTCGATTTCCCCTTTTATGGCTGTTAACATTTGCCTTATGTTTTGAGGTGCTCCTATGTTGGGTGCATACATATTTCCAGTTGTCATATGTTCTTCTTGGATTGATCCCTTGATCATTATGTAGTGTCCTTCTTTGTGTCTTATAATAGTCTTTCTTTAAAGTCTATTTTGTCTGATATGAGAATTGGTACTCCAGCTTTCTTTTGATTTCCATTTGCTTGGAATATTTTTTTCCATCCCATCACTTTCAGTCTGTATGTGTCCCTAGGTCTGAAGTGGGTCTGTTGTAGACAGCAAATATATGGGTCTTGTTTCTGTATCCATTCAGACAGTCTATGTCTTTTGGTTGGAGCATTTAATCCATTTACATTTAAGGTAGTTATCAATATGTATGTTCCTATTACCATTTTCTTAATTGATTTGGGTTTGTTATTGTAGGTGTTTTCCTTGTCTTGTGTTTCTTGCCTAGAGAAGTTCCTTTAGCATTTGTTGTAAAGCTAGTTTGGTGGTGCTGAATTCTCTTAACTTTTGCTTGTCTGTAAAGGTTTTAATTTCTCTGTCGAATGTGAATGAGATCCTTGCTGGGTAGAGTAATCTTTGTTGCAGGTTTTTCCCTTTCATCACTTTAGGTATGTTCTGCCACTCCCTTCTGGCTTGCAGAGTTTCTGCTGAAAGATCAGCTGTTAATCTTATGGGGATTCCCTTGTATGTTATTTGTTGCTTTTCCCTAGCTGCTTTTAATATTTTTTCTTTGTATTTAATTTTTGGTAGTTTGATTAATATGTGTCTTGGCGTATTTCTCGTTGGATTTATCCTGTATGGGACTCCCTGTGCTTCCTGGGCTTGATTGACTATTTCCTTTCCCATATTAAGGAAGTTTTCAAATATAATCCCTTCGAATATTTTCTCAGTCCCTTTCTGTTTCTCTTCTTCTTCTGAGACCCCGATAATTCACATGTTGTTGCGTTTAATGTTGTCCCAGAAGTCTCTGAGACTGTCCTCAATTCTTTTCATTTTTTTTTTCTTTATTATGCTCTGCAGTAGTTATTTCTACTTTTTATCTTCCAGGTCACTTATCTGTTCTTCTGTCTCAGTTATTCTGCTATTTATTCGTCTAGAAAATTTTTAATTTCAATTATTTTGCTGTTCATCATTGTTTGTTTGCTGTTTAGTTCTTCTAGGTCCTTGTTAAATGTTTCTTGTGTTTTCTTTATTTTATTTCCAAGATTTTGGATCATCTTACTATCATTACTCTGAATTCTTTTTCAGGAAGACTGCCTAATTCCTCTTCATTTGTTTGGTCCTGTGGGTTTTTATGTTGCTCCTTCATCTGGTGTGTGTTTCTCTGTCTTCTCATTTTGCTTAACTTACTGTGTTTGGGATCTCCTTTTTGCAGGCTGCAGGTTCGTAGTTCCCATTGTTTTTGGTGTCTGCCCCCAGTGGCTAAGGTTGGTTCAGTGGGTTGTGTAGGCTTCCTGGTGGAGCGGACTGATGCCTGTGTTCTGGTGGATGAGGCTGGATCTTGTCCTTCTGGTGGGCAGGACCATGTCCGGTGGTGTGTTTTGGGGTGTCTGTGATCTTATTATGATTTTAGGCAACCTCTCTGCTAATGGGGGGGGCTGTGATCCTGTCTTCCTAGTTGTTTGGCATAGGGTGTCCAGCACTGTAGCTTGCTCGTCATTGAGTGGAGCTGTGTCTTAGCATTGAGATGGATATCTCTGGGAGAGCTTTCGCTGTTTGATATTATGTGGAGCCAGGAGGTCTCTGGTGGACCAATGTCCTGAACTTGGCTCTCCCACCTCAGAGACACAGGCCTGACACTCGGCCAGATCATCAAGACCCTGTCAGCCACGCAGCTGCTAGTGTTGGTGGGTGTCCTGCAGAAGCAGGGGGTGGCTGTGGCTCTCCGTGGGGACAAGGACGCTGGCAGCCAAAGTTCTGGGAAGTACTTCTTGGCGTCAGCCCTCCCAGAGTCCACCATTAGCCCCACCAAAGAGCCCTAACAAATGGTTTTGATGTATAAGCTTACATATGGTTGCCAATGCCATCTATCACTCCTGAGTTCACTGAAAAGTAGTAGTACTATAAATGTTAGATTTTAACACAAAAAATGTATAAATATTAACTCAAATTTGTACCATTTGTATATTACATATTATGTTTGTATATAAACTTTCAGTGGGAAATGATCTGTTCTAAGAAATGTTAAAACCTACAGGCATGAAGTAAAATGCATTTTAAAAAAAAGTTTCCATGCCATTTAAAATTCCTTAAAATATTTGTGATTATATCTTATGCCATCTTATATAATTACCATCATGTAGATAACCAATATTGAAATTGTTTCCTATTTAATTTGCCCTCTATTTTTGCTACTATAAAGAATGCTTTGGTTGAACATCATTATTCTTAAATATCGTAAGTCATTTCACTGAAGCGTTTTCCAGAGAGATTTACTAGTTTCATGACCACCTCTGACAGATAAGACTTTATGTTATAATAGTCTCTCTAGCATTATTCGAGGTATAGCTCTTCTGAAAATAAAAGTTTGTGTATAAATGTTATTTCCATTTGCACATATTGTTTATTAGTAAAGTTTAACTTTTTCATATTTATATTAGTTGCTTCCATTTCCTCTTGTGTGAATTGCTCATTCATGTTATTTTCTAGTATTTAAAAATGCCTTCTTATTTTACACCTATCTATACAGGGACAGCTTTCTGTTGGGCACTCTGTTTAGTGATCTGGGCATACAATAATGAATGAGACCGGCAGGATCCCTACGTACCACCACATTGTCCTGTTTATCCCTGTGAAGGCAGATATTTTTACTGAGTTTATTTGAATTTAATTTTCCTTGCCATGTATCATAAAATCTAACATTTTTTGTTTCAAATATATTGAACCGTTTCTTTGGAATTTGTTTTTTTTTCCCACTCTTTTTAAACTTAAAAATGACTCTCTAATATCAAGAGGAGGTAAATTAATTTTTTCTATTTTAAAGTTCTCAATTTTCATATCTAACTTTTAAACAATCTATTTGAATGTATTTGGTAAGTGAAGAAAATATCTTTAACTCTTAACAGTAGTTATCTGTAGGTACACAATCATGACTAATTTTTCTCTTCATGTTTATTCTTTTCTGTATACTACACAATCTTTGTTTCAGAACACTAAAAATGTATAGGAGTGAAAGTCCAACCCTTCCTAAAAAGGGACTATATTTGCTTTCAGAAATTTTCTATGAACAAACACTATACTGTCTCTAACATTTTTCAACTAATTTTTTTCATACAAAAAACATCACATGGTAAACATCTTTGTCTGTCGGTTAATATACCTACCTCATTCTTTCCAACAACACCATTGAATTCCAGTTTTTGAATAAAATAAAATTGAATGAACACTTCTCATGTGAAGATATGCTCTTTTTTGTTTAAGTCTGCACTGTTCAGTATAGTAACCACTAGCCACTTTTGACTTTTAAAATTTAATTTAAATTAAATTAAAAATACAGTTTCTTAATTATACAACTACATTTTAAGTGCCCCACTAGCTATATGTAGCTAGGGGCTACCATACTGAGCATTTCAGATTACAGAGCTTTCCATCACCACAGAAAATTCTATTGGACTCTACAGAGAATAGGGGTAGATATAACTAGCTAAAAGTTATAGGTATAGGTCTTTAAATAATATGCTTGATGAGCTTGGATTTGGTGTTTCCCCAAGGCTCTGTTGTGAAGAATAGCTTTTGCTCCTCATTTTTGGCCTGTTTTCCTCTGTTCTGTCTTTACCATAGATTTGACCTCATCTTCTTCTTAACATTTAGAACTTCCTTAATCTTTTTCTTCCATTGACGATTGTCTTTCTGTTTCTTATTTTTAACACTATTATTGTAAATAAAAAATAAAAATAAAGCTATTAGATATAAAATGTATAATGTGTATATATATATGTATGTGTATATATATATATATATATATATATATATATATATATATATATATATATATATATATATATATATATATATACATATATAAAAAATGTGTCCATAGCCTTCACTTCAGGCTCAAAGTACAAATTAGGGGAAGAAAGGGAACCAGCCCTGGCATACAAAGTGATAAACTAGATGGTACAGAGAGCTTACCACTTCCATCATGTGGTTGGGAAAGGGAGAAATGTCCAGGTGTCTGATTCTTTAACCCATGGTCAAGGCATAATCAATAACTGGGTACTTGACCCTTCAGATTAGTACTCTTCCTATAGGGCTATCAGCAAGATACATGAGATATAGAGAGTAGTAGAAATTTGTGTTTGAATAAAACTGAGTTCCATCTTGGGAGATCCTTGAGACCTTTCAGAGGATTTATAAGAACCTATGTTTTTCTAAGTACATATCTTTATGCAGACAGATTTCTTCATATACTTCAACCAAAAATATATATATTTATGTTTATACACATATATACGTGTATGTACACATATATATGTATGTATCATAACATATTAGATACAGAAGCAGATATATGAACATAGATGCCTTCAACTAAGCCAGACGTTAAAGATTTGTGAAAAATATACAATGCCACTCTCTTTATTAAATCTGTTTCTGTTTTAGAAAATATCATTATTTTTCATAAAAATAACGTATGTCAATGAGTATAATACTGTAATTTTTAGATGAAGAAATAAACTTCAAAAAATCAGTTTTAATTTCTAAATGGTAAATATTGGTATATATAACCCACGTTTTAAAAAACTGCTTTTGGGGGTCTTCAATTTATGGAAGATAGAGGAGAGAGAAATGTTTGTGAACCACTAGATTGGAGAATACCCCAACCACTAAGTGATCATAATAAAATAAAATTAGCAATTCTTTACATTCCATGGACTAAGAAGATAATTGTACAGTGTACAATGTATTAAATGTGATGGTTGTCATCACTAAATTGTGTGGTTTTCCTTCTTATCAAACCCTCACCATATCACCATGAGGTAGGAGAAAGGTATCATCCCCACTATGCAGATAAGAGAAAGGAAGATTGTAAAGGTCAAGAAAATTCCCTGGGGACACTTAGCTTTTATGAAGTCCAGTTAGAATCAATAACAGCTAGAACTGATGATGATTCACACTAATCTCTTCTTAGAAAATGAAACTAATTTAGAGTAATTAAAAGAAGTACCAAGGTTAAAGCAGAAGTCCAAAGAAATAATTCCAGCATCACTGGGAAGCTCCTCAGGCTGAGAGGTGGTTCAGGCAAGTCTGATAGTACTGATGGCAAATGAAATTGTCCATTCAATCAGATTTGTTTTTGGTTTTGTTCTTTGTTTTGTTTTTCCTCACTTTCTTCCACACCAGGAGACACAGATTTGGTGTCTCTTCATGGGAATAGATGTCTGTATTTCCTACCAGCTATTATTTTTGCCCACTGAGTTAGCAGAAGGATTGGATATGAAGATATAATTTGTTGTCCCTCTCAGTGGCCTCTCTCCCTGAAATTGGAGACCAGAGGATTCTATCTCCATTGCCACTGCATCCATCTTTATGAATCACGAAGACTCATAGTAACAAAATCCCTCAGCTCCATCACATATTGCTATACTGCTTTAGAAAAGGCCTTTATATGATTTCTATTTTAGAAGATATTTTTCTAGCATGGGGGCCTTGGCTTTTTCAGTAGTACAGAGCTATTCTTGTGGTAAAGTCCTCTGTTTAGTTACAGTTAACTGACTAAAGAGAAGAAATGTCTTACTCTCTCAACTAGAAGGAGAGAAGTTTAGAAATGGCAGGAAAGGTATATTTTACAAACAACCTACCTCCTGGGCACTGCATCTGATTTCTGTGACTGCTGTCACTCCTGTCGATGGCTGGGGAATTTCTAAAATGGCAACTATTCTGTAGGGTTGCTGTTGCATTTTATGTGATGATTCTTAGATTCTGGCAATGTACCTTCATTCAGGAGAAGAGAGGGGATGTATGTGCATGCTTGAAAGCTGCAGAGCAGGAAAACAATCTAAAGTGGTGTTTCTATTAATAATTAAAATAACTTTAAAAATGAAATAAAAATTGGATAAAAATCTGTCATAGAATTGGCAGGCAAACCCAAGATCTGGGTTCTGCCAGTCCCAGTATTACTGCTTAAAGTTAGAGTTGAAAGTGACTTAATATACCTGTTGCATAGTGTGTGGGAGTCCAGGCTCTCCAGACAGCCCAGCTCTGCCACTGAACAGCCTCTGTGCCTCCTTTCCCCATCTGTAAAATGTGGTTGGTATTAATAATACCTATGCATTGTTTTGTGTGAATTAGTGAGGTAATCCATGAAAACGAACTTGGATAACTGTTTTCTCTCCCATACCTCTCACATTTAAGTGAGAACAGGACTTTGGGGGATTACAATGGTATACACAGAAAGGAGGTCATGGTAACTTATGCCCGGGAGGCAAAGCACATTTGGATTTGAGGTAGCCTAAGACAGGCTAGGGTGTGCAATAAGGTCCTAGTGAAATAAGAAAAGGGCTAAAGGAACTAGCTTAGCTCCAAAGAGACATCTGGAATATTGAGGGACTATGTTTACAGTGGTGAGCCAGCTAGGCGAACACAAGCAAGGCATCCAGCCTGGGATAAAATAATCTGAAAAGAACCTCAGTCCTTGAAACAACAGAATTATTATTAATAGTATTAACATTAGTATTACATTGTATTTAATCTAAAATACAGATCTGAGAATCAGCTTTCCTGCTGGACCTCTCCGTGGCTTTCTGTCCTGCAGAGGTGAAGGTCCAAGCTCCGTTTCATGAGTGCAGGGCCCTTAATGTCCAGGCCATGCCTTATCTCTTCAGACTCATGCCCTGTCACTGCCCACATCATACTTTATGTCCCAACAACACAGAAACACTTGAAGTTCCTGTGATTTTTGTCTCCTTAATGATTGTTTATTCTGTACTCTCTGCCACTGTCTCCCCCTAGCCTACCACTCACCATTTCTCATGTCTATCCCACAACCAGTTTCAAGATCAATTTCAGGCACCTCGTTTCCAGAAATCACCTCCCTCTAGTCCTAGATTGGATTAGGTGCCTCTTCTCTTTCTTCCTATAGTGCCCTCATGTTCGCTTCCTGCATTGTTTAATGATCATCTGCTTATTGTCTGCTTCTCTCAGTAGACCATGAATGTTTGAAGGGGAAGGATCAGAACTCCTCCAGTTAGATGGCATTTGTCTTTTCCAGTTAGATGGGCCTTCTGGGAATCTTCCAACTTGATATTGATGGATTCTAATTGGTATTTTCTTATACAGCAAAGGCCATTTACAATATAGCTTTCAGGGGGTGTCCCAACTTTCTCTAGATGCCATTCCAGATACATGGCAAAAGTGAGGGTTGGAGAAGACACCACACTCCTCAAGGGAGTCAGGCTTGGAAAGACAGATTCTAGTTGGAGAGACATTTTGCCTAAAATTAGCCTAGGAGAATAAGGCAAACATACTGTAAAAAGTACCTAGAGCAAGAGGATGTATCGCCGTGGTTTGTTCACTTTAAGTGAGAACATCGGTTTTGTGGTCAAACCTGCATTCCCATCACAACCCTTCTGCAGACCTGCAGAAACTCTCAATGCCTTCAACTCCCTGTTCCCCAACTTCAACATCTCAAAAGGGAAGATAGATACTTGCTTTGCAGAGTTTTTGTGAGGTTAAACTAAATGACATTAGCAAAGATCATAAAAGGTATTTAATACTTTATATTGTATTGACAGCTGATCATCAAAAGAGAAAATATAACCTGGGAAGAGAGTCTCCACCTCCTTTTCCCCAGATATTTAACTCCAACATCAGACACCACCTGAAAGTCTTTGCCTGAAGCAATTTGTATTTTAAAATACATGCAACCTCATTTTTACAATTAATGCCATTTAAGGGCCCATTTTTTTCAATTACATAAGCTTATAATCAGTGTGAGTACATTTACCAAGTGTGCATATTCAATTCATTTATTCCTCACAAGCGTAAAATCTTAATATTAATACTGGACTTGCATTTTTATAGGTAGTTTGGGCAATATTGAAGCCTGAGTTTGAAAAGGTCCAGATGGTTTGAGTTTTACTGAAACCTGAGTTTGAAACAGCCTAGCTGCTTAAGGCAAAATTTTAGAAAAATGCAGAATGTGTTTCCGAAAGTGTTAGTATGCTACCCACACAGAACCATCCATGGAGTTCCATAGCTCTTCATCCCAGATTTGCCTTTACCAAACTTTGTGCACATCTTCTCTGATAGGGTACAGTTTAGATAAGCCAGGCTTGAGGTGTGTGCTTCATAAAAATGCCATCCAGTCTCCAAAGTCCTGATGGCTGACACCTAGTTCTGGCCATGTCAACATCTCATAATCCTGGCAATGTCAATCAATGCCTATTTGTTGCATAGCTACTCCATGCAAGGCACTAAGCTAAGTTGTATCTCCCTCCACCTGGGTCCTCACTCCTTAGCTTGTGTGCTAGTTACCGGCTCATGGTTCCAACCACCAGCACCTCCACCACTGCCACTAGCTCCCCCAGCACGACTAGCATTCGCTCTGGCTGCTGCACACCAAAAATATTTTATTTTTACTATTTTAACTACTCCCTTGCAAGATAGTCCCACTTGACGTTGTAGTGGGTTGATCTCTCTAAGCTTCAGTTTCCTCATTTGAAATTAGATATAATAACATTTTCTACCCCTTAGAGTTGTTTAGAGGATCAAATGAGGTAATACTAGTCAAGATCTTAGTACAAGCCCTGGCATAGGAGAAGCATGGTGAATAAAACATATGCGTTATTTTAAAAATGAGCCACCTAAGGCTCAAAGAGATGAAATAATTTTCCTTATTTTTACCCAGAGAGTAGCCGAGATGAAGACTGAAGTCCATGTTGTCTGAAGTCAGATCATGTTCTGTCTCCTCTGACTCCCTTTTAGGATCAATTCTGTGACTAGGAAGCTGGTCTCACTAGAGTGTACTCAATTTTATGTTCTGTCCTTTCCCCAAATGGATTAAATTGCAAGTGTGATTTTTGGAAGACTTTTTTTTCTTTGATGTCTCATAGTGGGAGCTTCACTGAGAACTAAAGAGAGGACTATCTGGGTTCCTCTCAAACCCCAGAAGCCATGGACAGCCCAGCAGAGTTCTGGATTGATGAGAGGCCTGTACTGGAAATACACTCCTTCCTGGTTCTATAATTTTCTCTGTGCTGCTTCACCCCTGGCCCAGTCTCATTGTCATGCGCTTTAACTGTCTGCCACCTTTGACCTCAGTTGTACAAGAAGTAGTTATTTTACCCAAACCCCGGAAGCCGACTAGATTTTTAACCACAGACACCCTATCTTTCCTCCCCAAAACAACAGTGGGACTTTCAGGGGTTTGGCAAGGAATCCATTGAGGTTGATTCTAAAATCCCTATGTTCCCTGAGGTTTCTGGAAAACAAACAAACAAAAAATACTTTGTTTAGCAAGCATGTGAAGTGCCTGGTTTATTCATCAAATAGAGAGCTCAGAGCCAAACCTGAAAACAGAAAATCTGGCTTCGAAAACATGAACCCCTCCTTTCAATCTGCTTTAATTAGAACAGGAGAGAAAGGAAAGAAAGAGAAGGAAAGAAGCCTATTTAAAGGAAAACTCGCTTCTGAAAAGGGCTAGTGGCTTTTGAACAAAACTCCTTTATGGTACTACTGTCTTCCTAGTGTGAGGATAAATCTAAAAATAGGAGCTCAAGCTTTTATTAACTGGACAGATTCCATATGTCCTGCTGGGGTAGGATTTGTTTTGATTATTGATTCTGAGAGCCAGGCTATGTGCCTTTGTCCACCCCAGGGACGTGAAATGACTTGGTGTTCTAAATTACCCACCTAATCTCAGAGGTACATTGTTAGTTTTCCCTCTTTTTAGAGAATGAAGATGTTTATCTAAAATATCTCACCCAAACACACACAAAAATCTTCTTCCTAAAAAATAAAATCCAACCCATTGCATTTAAAAACAAACCTGTGTTATTCTCCTGGATACTTTGGAAAATCAGGAGCAAGGGAGGACTCATCCTTCAAGGTGACCTGCCTACTGTCCAGAGTAGATTGTGGGAATGCAGCCTGCCCATATGCTATCCTTTTCTCCTCCACATGGCAGGCTGTGTGAGGCTGGGACACAGACTAGAAAATTAAATATGTGGGAACACATGCCCCCATATTTAATTACATGTTCACACCAAAAGTTTGCATGGCACATAAGCAGTTACAAATCTGTTCACTCATTTTCTTCCTGTGCATACAGAGAACATGACTTGCTCAAATTTTTGTTCTTGCCTTGCTTAGTGTATATTATGTGCTCAATAAATGCTTGGTGGATTGAATTAGTTCTACTGAGAATGCAAAAAAAATATTGGTTATATTGGCTCTGGGGGAAAAACAAAATAAAAGAAAAATCCTTAGTTAATTCCAATTCAGTCAATTATCAATACATGGACACACTTAAGCAAGGCTTCAGCATGACTCCATAAGGAATCAGAGACCAAAACAGAATCTATTCCAGAATTTCAGAAGACAATTTTATCACTTTTAGCCTGCTTTCTTTCCTTCTTTCTTTCCTTTCTTCTTCCTGCCCTTCCTTCCTCACTTCCTCCTTTCTTTTCTCTCTCTTTTTCTTTTTTTCTTTTTCTTTCTTTCTTTCTCTTTCTCTTTCTTTCTTTTTCTCTCTTTCTTTCTTTCTCTCCCTTTCTTTCTTTCTTCCTTTCTTTTCTTTTCTTTCTCTCTCTCTCATTCATTACTTTTTGGAAAGAATAACAGTAATGAGAATTTCAAACTGTCTGCTGGACTATAAAATGTAAGGGATAGGGAACCACATACCAGGTGATGACAAGTAATCTAGCACATGGATACAGAGTTACAAATTCACCAAATCTTGCTGAGTTACAATCTCATTCCTTTCTTCATGGGCTCTTAGATAAGATGTAAATAGTCATCTATTATTACCAGTCATTTTTCTAGATTCAGATGATTAAGAGATGAGTGAAGCAAAGCCATTATTGTGAATGAGATAAATACTAACCTGTAATTCAACAAATAAAATGTGACCTAAGTGTGATGAAAGAGATATACAAGGGAGGTCCACCTCACTCAGTCTGGAAACCTAGTAGGGATATTCCAGGAGGAGATCGTGTTTAAGTCTTGAAGGATAAATGCCCAAACACAAGGAAGATGGAGGGCAGTGAGATACAAGTTTCTTGGTGGAAGAGACTGAATGGTGCTATGATGGGAAATGCAGCTGACGTGGAATAAGAAGTCTGGGGACAGGGGAAATCAATGCAGTATAACGCATTCTTTGTATAATAATAGAAATTGAGGTATGAAAAGGTCTCTGCAGTCTATACTAAGCCTGTTATACCACTGCCCCACCAGCTTTCCCTGGGCTTCAGGAGGCTGTTCACTAAATATTCCATTTGATATGAACTACAGTCATTCTGCAAAGTCATATTTCATAAATGCAGATTTAAAATGATGAAATAAAACTGAGAAATAATCTTTTTTCCTAGGCCTCTTGGTATTGGGTTCTATGATGCTATTCCCTCCCTGGTCAACCGGCCTTCAAGGTGACATCTCCTTTAATGCTGGCAGCATATAGAGTGCCAGCTTATCATAGATCTAAAAGTCGTTTCTTAGGAAATGTGCTTGCCTCAAAAAATATACAAGGTTTGGTGAATGTAATGGAATGGACAATCCAAATAGATGAGGATTGCATTGCAATGTTACAATAATGTGTTGCCTGAGTTTGTTATAATCTCCAAATACACATGCCTCAACGAAGCCAATCTTTTCAGTTGAATGAAGTAGATTAATATTGTCAAGAAATATTATCAGGTAGACTAAGGTTCATAACGGTTCAGATTCTTGGACAAAATCATAATAAGGATAAATGAAAAACTGAGATTTGAACTCTATTGGTGGCCCCCCAGAGCCCATGCTATTTTCTCTAGGAGAGCATTGTTAAAACTGCGTTTACATTTAGGAATGAGAGCCTATCTAATTACTTCCAATCATTTATGTATAAATGTGAGCAACTGAAGTTATCTTCAAAGTATTTAAAGAAGACTCTACACTTGAACTCTACATCTTTCCACAAAAGTCTCAGTAAAACTCTTTATTTGTTCTATAGGCCTTCGCTAAGACTTGCATGCACTGGGTACCATGCTAGACATTTGCAGTCTCCAGAAGGAAGGAGAAGGCAGCCTTGAGAGGCCCCAGCTTAATGGGCAAAATAGTAATATGAACAAATAAGACTTCACTTAACGACTATAATAAAATAGACTTAACTGCTATCTTTGTAACTGAATATGGATTTATGTCAGGCAGAGCAAGAAATTCTGCCTGAAAGATTAAGAGAAAGTTTCATAGCAGAAGTTGTGACAGAAGCAGGCCTTGACTGTAAGTGAGTAAGTCAGACAGAGAAAGACAGATACCGTATGATCTCACTTATATGTTGACTCTAAAAACAAAAACCATAAAATAATGAACTCATAGATGCAGAGAACAGATTGGTGGTTGCCAGAGCCAGGGGGACAAAATGGGTAAAGGCTGTCAAAAGACACAAACTTCCAGTTGTAAATAAATAAGTCATGGGATAGATGTACAGCATGGTGACTATAGTTAATAATACTGTATGGCATATTTGAAAGTTGCCAAGAGAGTAGATCTTAAAAGTTCTCATCACACACAAAAAAATTGTAGCTATGTACGTTAACAGACATTAACTAGCCTTATTGTGGTGATTGTTTCACAATATATGCAAATATTGACTCATTATGTTGTACACCTGCAACTAATATGTTATATGTCAATTCAATCGCAGTTGAAAAAAAGGCCTTGAGAATGGGAAGAATTTTCAAGGAGAGATCTTAAATGACCGTTCAGGCCAAATGAAACAGGAAAGACAAGGAGCTGTGAGAATCATTAACATTGGGCAAAGATTCAAAAGTGGTTTCATACTAGAGTCTTGGTAGAAACACAGTTCCATACTTTTACATATAAAGGTCTTAGCCCTGTTCCACAAATCTCCACAACTTACCACTTGTCACACAGGAATGTAATGATTGACATAGCTGTGTCTCTCTCCCTTTAGACTGTGAGCTCCTTTAATGCAGGAGATACGCTGCATCTCACTGCCACTAGCATCTGGTACAGTTTCTAAGGTATGTCAAATGCTCAATAAATATTAATAAATATTTAAATGAGTGAATCGATTCACCAATAAATGAATGACTTGCTTTATAGTCCCTTGGTTATATGGCTTTTTCCCTCATTGGAGTGAAAGCATCTTGAGAGGAAGGGTCATTTTGGTATTGCTTAGAAGATCTTTCTATAGAGGAATATACACATATTTAAGTGCATGTGGATTTTGAAGGAGTTTGAATGACAAATCCTGGATTTTTAAAAAAATGAAACATTACCAATTATTTTGTATGCTCTTTCCTTATCTCTTGAGAAGCTGCCAAGTGGTGGAACTGCTTCTTCCCCCAACTGTTCACTTAGCTAGGGGAAAGGATATTGCCAGGATCTTTTTCACTAGTTTTAGGAAACTGCAACTTACAAGTAAAAGGTTTTGAACAAAGTATGCCAATCGGAAGTGCTGCTCAATTAGAAAGCATAAGCATACCAGTTATGCCAAAAACAAAATTACTTTAAAATGCAGGAGGGATAGTTGAGACAAATAACATCACCAATGTACACAGTTATTGAGTCCAAAAATTCACTGCTCCTACTTCCCATATTTTGATTCCTTAGAGAAGACTCCAATTCTTAAAGTTGAGGTGAGGAAGCAGAAACTTGTGCTATGAGAAGTCAAATGCTTTGTCTCAGATTACACATCCCTGAATGGCAGTAGTGGTTGAAATTGGAACCAAGTCTACTTATATTATTTAAAAGTCTGTTACTCTCTCCCACTGTTCTACTGATCATAAGGTACTAAGAAGAGGGGGAGCTGTCTGGAGGGGAAAGTCTCACAGGTACCATGTTGCCCTTTTGGGTTTGCCCCATCATGAAAAATTGCTGATCTGGGTGACTTAAGATGAAACAACCTGTTCATATACAGTCTGTGAGATGACTAGGCAATGCATAGGTCTTTGAGCAAATTTGCAGAAGTACCCCCTTAGAGGCTGATACACTGGGCACTCTGCCTGGCAAGATTCCCATCTCCATTTGCCCACCTCTGCTGGGGCACTTTTGGGTAAAGCACTACCTGGACATCCATGTGTGACAGCCCCTGGGGAGAACACTGTTAGGTATATCAATTCTAAGTCTGCCCTCAGTTGTTTATGCTCCTGTGAATTTTACCACTGATTCTTGGTAGGAGCACTAAATAATACATACCTCCTATCTGACAGTTACAGTCATGGAAGTTTCAGCTGATGACTTCTAGTAGAAGAATATCCAACTTTGTTCTGTAGGTAGCATATTGTAGAAATGCCTAATATGCTAACCCAGGTAGTGCTTTCACTTCCCCTGAGGATGACATCCTGTACATTCTCTTTGCAAAGTGTCATACTGATACATAGTATCATAATGTCATGAGCCAGCTGTAAAGATGGTAATGGTAAATCTTCCCTCTTGATCACAGTGGTTGAGAGCATGGGGATTTTTTTAAACCATTCAACCTCTACAACATGCTTCACTTGTCACTCCAGCCACAATAGAATGCAATAAAATGCTCAAAATTCTATAATGTCCAGTGTAGCCACAGTTACCTTTCCTGAATCCTGCAAAATACAGGGAAAGTCATTGGCAATTGAAAAAGAAGACAGGAAAAATAACAAACAAACTCAGTTCAGTTTTTCTCCTCTTGCCTTCACATTTTCCTTGCAGGCTTGCCATTGACTTCCCTTTTCTCTAGAGACAATTTGCAATGGTGACAGCTAATTCTGACTTCAGGGGTTAGGGAGAAGGGCATTCTTTCCCATCAATCCGTGTATCTTCTTTTCTATGCTACTTCAGAATCATATGGGGTCCTCGGCTTAGCTGTCAGCTCTCTAGGCCATGCCTAATTACCATGATGTTACATGCGTTTTGTGGGTAAACACAACTTCTAGTTTAGTTGGATAATTTAATTGTGCCAAGCCCCAGTTTCTTAATAGCCAATTACTTAGAAATGGAACAACACTGATTTACTTTTGTTCAGGGACTCCCTAAGTATCTAAAGTCTTTCATTTTCTGCCTGTCATCTTATTTCCACTGTTTGCTATTTTAGAGTAATCAGAGGATTGTGCTCAGGAACAGAATTACAGCACACACACCCATCTGTGTTGACTCAGAAATGGCGACAAGCAACCCATCCATGAAGCGTTAATCTGAAAGACCTTTGCTCCTGGGTTGAAGGGAGATGTATTTGGTCCATGCAGATGGGAGAGTAGGCTTTTCTCTTAATATCAAATCCTACTGAAATAAATTGTAGCTGATTTGTGAAAGGGCCGCAAACAGCAATCTTGAGATTTTTATTGTGTTCTCGGATATTTCTCAGCAACGCAGATAAAATGCACTTCACAGAGCTGTCCCTGAAAAATTAGTGCCATTGACGCCTTCAACAAGCATATGGTCACAGTGGAGAGGAAATTAGCCCCATGCCACATTTCCATTGCTGTTTGTATACTTTTGGACACAGTTCATTAGCGTGCCATTCCTTCAAATCTGTCTCCCTTAAAGAGGTTGTGTTGTGTGTTATCTTAATAGTCAATTATTTAGTATCCCCCAGCGACCACCTTGCCAAGGATGGTTGCCTTTCTGTCAACTTCCCCTCCAATTTATAATTATTGTGCACTGGATATTTCTCCCTAGATGTGCTGCTGGCCTCTCATCCTCAGCCAATCTAAAGCAGAATTCCTATTTTATGGAAAAATATCACAAAATATGGTTTTATTATATCTTCAGAGATGATTTTAGCTAATGAAGTGTATTTTTCAAGGTTCCTCACTTGCATGGGTCCCTTTCAAGGCCTTGGTTTTCTTATAGCCATATATGTGTATATCATATATATATATAATATATAATATGTATATATATATAAAATTTACAGAAATGAGATAGTTTAATTACAATCTCCTCTTGGGTCAGCTTTCTCTTTCCACTCCACATTTCTTTCCGTCATACTTCCTTTCTTGGCAGATGGTATTGAAGTCTCCAAGAGCAATTTGGGGATCTGACTAAGGTAGAGGAAGGGATACATTTAGTTTGTGTATAGTGGGATATACTTATATTGTTCACAGTCACATCCATGTAGAGGTAAAATTATTCAGATCCATCCCAGTGTCAGAAGAGCTCTCATGAATACTCCTACTGTCTGCTGGGCTGACTCAAAGGCAAAGAGATCAAAGTCATATTCTCAAATTGCCCTAGGAGCAACATAGGAGCAGAAATATGTGGGTAGGGGAGGAGACAGAAATTACAGAGCTAGAAACTAGGCTGTGAAAATTTTTTTCAGATATTAAAAATCATATATGATAAAGAAATTGACACTTTTCTAATTTGACAGCAATCGAAAATTTACATCACAACTCCTGTAACAATTTGTAAAATGAAAATTTTAAAAAGCTAAACTACACTATCGGTAATAAAATAAAAATAAAAGAATGACTGAATGATTTATTTTCTAAAGAAAATGATATTATAATTGGTGTTAGATAAAGAGTTGATTTTAAAAATCTAGAAAACAATAAGAAAGTATTATAGAGCCCCTTTTTCTGGGTTTTGTGATATTTGTGGTATTTTATTCACCACAAAACTTAATTTGTTATAAAATGTGTTATTTCTTTCAAAAATCTAAATAAATATCATTTTCAGGACTATTCTATGTTAATTAGTTTTATGCTGTTTCTTAAAGAGGGCCAGATCTCAAGCACTGCCTGTGTTAGGCCCTATAAAACTGGATCCATCTGTATTGTAAAGTGATGGTTCTTTATATCTAGCTTTCTTGTTTGTTTTGTTTTGTGTGTCATTTTGTTTTGTAATAGCCTTTAAAAAGTCTCAGTATTGATCTCTCTAATCCTTAGTCCTGGTCGGCTACACATCTGCAACTCAGATATTCATATTTTTGTTCAAGTTCACCATATACAAATCATCTTGTTTCATCCTTTCTTTTGCTTCTGCACACAATATTTCTGATAATAATAATAATTCATATATACATTTGTCACTTTGTTATTAGTTTGATTTTTTTTTAAGCATCTTTATTGGAGTATAATTGCTTTACAATGGTGTGTTAGTTTCTGCTTTATAACAAAGTGAATCAGTTATACATATGTCCCCATATCTCTTCCCTCTTGTATCTCCCTCCCTCCCACCCTCCCTATCCCACCCCTCTAGGTGGTCACAAAGCACCAAGCTGATCTCCCTGTGCTATGTGTCTGCTTCCCACTAGCTATCTATTTTACATTTGGTAGTGTATATATGTCCATACCACTCTCTCACTTTGTCCCACCTTACCCTTCCCCCTCGCCACAATGAAGTCCAATCTCTAGTAGGTCTGCGTCTTTATTCCTGTCTTGCCCCTAGGTTCTTAATGACAATTTTTTTTTTTTTTTTTTAGTTTCCATATATATGTGTTAGCATACGGTATTTGTTTTTCTCTTTCTGACTTACTTCACTCTGTATGACAGACTCTAGGTCCATCCACCTCACTACAAATAACTCAATTTCGTTTCTTTTTATGGCTAAGTAATATTCCTTTGTATATATATGCCACATCTTCTTTATCCATTCATCTGTCGATGGACACTTAGGTTGCTTCCATGTCCTGGCTATTGTAAATACAGCTGCAATGAACATTTTGGTACATGACTCTTTTTGAATTATGGTTTTCTCAGGGTATATGCCCAGTAGTGGGATTGCTGGGTCTCATGGTAGTTCTATTTTTAGTTTTTTAAGGAACCTCCATACTGTTCTCCATAGTGGCTGTATCATTTTACATTCCCACGAACAGTGCAAGAGGGTTCCCTTTTCTCCACACCCTCTGCAGCATTTATTGCTTGTAGATTTTTTGATGATGGCCAATCTGACCGGTGGGAGATGATATCTCATTGTAGTTTTGATTTGCATTTCTCTAATGATTAATGATGTTGAGCATTCTTTCATGTGTTTGTTGGCAATCTGTATATCTTCTTTGGAGAAGTGTCTATTTAGGTCTTCTGCCCATTTTTGGATTGGGTTGTTTGTTTTTTCGATATTGAGCTGCATGAGCTGCTTGTAAATATTGGAGATTAATCCTTTGTCAGTTGCTTCATTTGCAAATATTTTCTCCCATTCTGAGGGTTGTCTTTTCATCTTGTTTATGGTTTCCTTTGCTGTGCAAAAGCTTTTAAGTTTCATTAGGTCCCATTTGTTTATTTTTGGTTTTATTTCCATTTCTCTAGGAGGTGGGTCAAAAAGGATCTTGCTGTGATTTATGCCATAGAGTGTTCTACCTATGTTTTCCTCTAAGAGTTTGATAGTCTCTGGCCTTACATTTAGATCTTTAATCCATTTTGAGTTTATTTTTGTGTATGGTGTTATGGAGTGTTCTAATTTCATTCTTTTACATGTAGCTGTCCAGTTTTCCCAGCACCACTTATTGAAGAGGCTGTCTTTTCACCACTGTATATTCTTGCCTCCTTTATCAAAGATAAGGTGACCATATGTGCGTGGGTTTATCTCTGGGCTTTCTATCCTGTTCCATTGGTCTATGTTTCTGTTTTGGTGCCGGTACCAAACTGTCTTGATTACTGTAGCTTTGTAATATAGTCTGAAGTCAGGGAGCCTGATTACTCCAGCTCCGTTTTTCTTTCTCAAGATTGCTTTGGCTATTCGGGGTCTTTTGTGTTTGCATACAAATTGTGAAAATTTTTGTTCTAGTTCTGTGAAAAGTGCCAGTGGTAGTTTGATAGGGACTGCATTGAATCTGTAGATTGCCTTGGGTAGTAGAGTCATTTTCACAATATTGATTCTTCCAATCCAAGAACATGGTATAGCTCTCCATCTATGTGTATCATCTTTAATTTATTTCATCAGTGTCTTATAGTTTTCTGCATACAGGTCTTTTGTCTCCTTAGGTAGGCTTATTCCTAGATATTTTATTCTTTTTGTTGCAATGGTAAATGGGAGTGTTTTCTTAATTTCAATTTCAGATTATTCATCTTTAGTGTATAGGAATGCAAGAGATTTCTGTGCATTAACTTTGTATCCTGCTACTTTACCAAATTTATTGATTAGCTCTAGTAGTTTTCTGATAGCATCTTTAGGATTCTCTATGTATAGTATCATGTCTTCTGCAAACAGTGACAGCTTTACTTCTTCTTTTCTGATTTGGATTCCTTTTATTTCTTTTTCTTCTCTGATTGCTCTGGCTAAAAATTCCAAAATTATGTTGAATAATAGTAGTGAGAGTGGGCAACCTTGTCTTGTTCCTGATCTTAGTGGAAATGGTTTCAGTTTTTCATCATTGAGGACGATGCTGGCTGTGGGTTTGTCCTATATGGCCTTTATTATGTTGAGGAAAGTACCCTCTATGCCTACTTTCTGGAGGGTTTTTATCATAAATGGGTGTTGAATTTTGTTGAAAGCTTTCTCTGCATCTATTTAGATGATCATATGGTTTTTCTCCTTCAGTTTGTTAATATGGTGTATCACATTGATTGATTTGCATATATTGAAGAATTCTTGCATTCCTGGGGTAAACCCCACTTGATCATGGTGTATGATCCTTTTAATGTGCTTTTGGAATCTGTTTGCTAGTATTTTGTTGAGGATTTTTGCATCTATATTCATCAGTGATATTGGCCTGTAGTTTTCTTTCTTTTTGACATCTTTGTCTGGTTTTGGTATCAGGGTGATGGTGGTCTTGTAGAATGAGTTTGGGTGTGTTCCTCCCTCTGCTATATTTTGGAAGAGTTTGAGAAGGATAGGTGTTAGCTCTTCTGTAAATGTTTGCTAGAATGCTCCTGTGAAGCCATCTGGTCCTGGGCTTTTGTTTGTTGGAAGATTTTTCATCACAGTTTCAATTTCAGGGCTTGTGATTGGTCTGTTTATATTTTCTATTTCTTCCTGGTTCAGTTCCGGAAGGTTGTGCTTTTCTAAGAATTTGTCCATTTCTTCCAGGTTGTCCATTTTATTGGCATATAGTTGCTTGTAGTAATCTCTCATGATCCTTTGTATTTCTGCGGTGTCAGTTGTTACTACCTCCCTCAAAGGAGGTACTGAATTAGGGAATCTAAGAGTTGTAGCTCTTAGCCTCTAATTTAAATGAAAATCCTAAGCCTTAGAGCTGCCCTGACCAGTAAGGTAGTCATGACTAACTACAGGTGGCTGTTGAGCACTTGAAACGTGGCCAGTCTGAATTGAGATGTGCTGTAAATATAAAACACACACTGCACTCCAAGGACTTAGTTTGAAAAAAAAATATGTAAAATATCATATCAATGATGTTTATATTGAATTCATGTTAAAAACAAAAGTATTTTTGCTATCTTGGATTAAATAAAATATATTAGAATTAAAAAAAAAAAAAGAAGCTTGTGTTTCCTTATTTATTTTCATTTTGGATGATCTGTCCATTAGTGAAAGTGGGGTGTTAAAGTCCCCTACTATGATTGTGTTACTGTCGATTTCCCCTTTTATGGCTGTTAGTATTTGCCTGATGTATTGAGGTGCTCCTATATTGGGTGCATAAACATTTACAATTGTTATATGTTCTTCTTGGATTGATCCCTTGATCATTACGTAGTGTCCTTCTTTGTCTCTTGTAATAGTCTTTGTTTTAAAGTCTATTTTGTCTGATATGAGAATTGCTACTCCAGCTTTCTTTTGATTTCCATTTGCATGGAATATCTTTTTCCATCCCCTCACTTTCAGTCTGTATGTGTCTCTAGGTCTGAAGTGGGTCTCTTGTAGACAGCATATATATGGGTCTTGTTTTTGTATCCATTCAGGCAGAGTATGTCTTTTGGTTGGAGCATTTAATCCATTTACATTTAAGGTAGTTATCTATATGTATGTTCCTATTCCCATTTTCTTAATTGTTTTGCGTTTGTTATTGTAGGTCTTTTCCTTCTGTTGTGTTTCCTGCCTAGAGAAGTTCCTTTAGCATTCGTTGTAAAGCTGGTTTGGTGGTGCTGAGTTCTCTTAGCTTTTGCTTGTCGGTAAGGGTTTTAATTTCTCCATCAAATCTGAATGAGATCCTTGCTGGGTAGAGTAATCTTGGTTGTAGGTTTTTCTCCTCCATCACTTTAAATATGTGCTGCCACTCCCTTCTGGCTTGCAGAGTTTATACTGAAAGATCAGCTGTTAACCTTATGGGGATTCCCTTGTGTGTTACTTGTTGTTTTTCCCTTGCTGCTTTTAGTATTTTTTCTGTGTATTTCATTTTTGATAGTTTGATTATATGTGTCTTGGCATGTTTCTCCTTGGATTTATCCTGTATGGGACTCTCTGTGCTTCCTGGACTTGATTAACTATTTCCTTTCCCATATTAGGGAAGTTTTCAACTATAATCTCTTCAAATATTTTCTCAGTCCCTTTCTTTTTCTCTTCTTCTTCTGGGACCCCTATAATTCAAATGTTGTTGCATTTAATATTGTCCCAGAGAACTCCTAGACTGTCCTCAATCTCTTCATTCTTTTTTCTTTATTCTGCTCTGCAGTAGTTATTTCCACTATTTTATCTTCCAGGTCACTTATCCGTTCTTCTGCCTCTGTTATTCTGCTATTGATTCCTTCTAGAGAATTTTAAATTTCATTTATTTTGTTGTTCATCAGTGTTTGTTTGCTCTTCAGTTCTTCTAGGTCCTTGTTAAACGTTTCTTGTATTTTCTTTATTCTATTTCCAAGATTTTGGATCATCTTTACTATCATTATTCTGAATTCTTTTTCAGGTAGACTGCCTATTTCCTCCTCATTTGTTAAGTCTGGTGGGTTGTTGCCTTGCTCCTTCATCTGCTATGTGTTTTTCTGTCTTCTCATTTTACTTAACTTACTGTGTTTGGGGTCTCCTTTTCACAGGCTGCAGGTTTGTAGTTCCCGTTGTTTTTGGTGTCTGTCCCCATTGGCTAAGGCTGGTTCAGTGGGTTGTGTAGGCTTCCTGGTGGAGGGGACCAGTGCCTGTGTTCTGGTGGATGAGACTGGATCTTGTCTTTCTGGTGGGCAGGTCCACCTCTGGTTGTGTGTTTTGGGGTGTCTGTGGCCTTATTATGATTTTAGGCAGCCTCTCTGATAATGGGTGGGGTTGTGTTCCTGTCTTGCTAGTTGTTTGGCATAGGGTGTCCAGCGCTGTAGCTTGCTGGTCGTTGAGTGGAGTTGGGTCTTGGCATTGAGATGGAGGTCTCTGGGAGATTTTCACCATTTCATATTACATGGACTTGGGAGGTCTCTTGTGGACCAATGTCCTGAACTTGGCTCTCCCACCTCAGAGGTACAGGTGTGACGCCTGGCTGGAGCACCAAGAGCCTGTCATCCACATGGCTCAGAATAAAAGGGAGAAAAAAAAGAAAGAAGAAGATAAAATAAAATAAAATAAAACAGTTATTAAAATAAACAATAAAAATAATTATTAAGAAAAATTTTTTAAAAAGTAAAAAAAAAACAAACGGAGAGACAGAACCCTAGGACAAATGGTAAAAGTAAAGACATACAGACAAAATCACACACAGAAGCATACACATATGCACACACAAAAAGAGAAAAAGGGAGAAAAATATATATATCGTTGCTCCCAAAGTCCACCTCCTCAATTCGGATTGATTCGTTGTCTATTCAGGTATTCCACATTTGCAGGGTACATAAATTGACTGTGGAGATTTAATCCGCTGCTCCTGAGGCTGCTGCCAGAGATTTCCCTTTCTCTTCTTTGTTCGTACAGCTCCCGGGGTTCAGCTTTGGATTTGGCCCCGCCTCTGCGTGTAGGGTGCCTGAGGGCGTCTGTGCTTCCATCAGACAGAATGGGGTTAAAGGAGCAGCTGATTCGCAGGCTCTGGCTCACTCAGGCCGGGGGGAGGGAGGGGTATGGATGCGGGCGAGCCTGCGGCGGCAGAGGCCGGCGTGACGTCGTACCAGCGTGAGGCACGCCGTGCGTTCTCCCATGGAAGTTGTCCCTGGATCACGGGAGCCTGGCCGTGGCGGGCTGCACCGGCTCCCGGGAGGGGCGGTGTGGAGAGTGACCTGTGCTCGCACACAGGCTTCTTGGTGGCGGCAACAGCAGCCTTAGCGTCTCATGCCCGTCTCTGGGGTCCGCGCTGATGGCCGCGGCTCGCGCCTGTCTCTGGAGCTCGTTTAGGCGGCGCTCTGAATCCCCTCTCCTCACGCACCAGGAAACAAAGAGGCAAGAAAAAGGCTCTTGCCTCTTCGGCAGCTGCAGACTTTTTCCTGGACTCCCTCCCGGCTAGCTGTGGCGCACTAGCCGCCTTCAGGCTGTGTTCACGCAGCCAACCCCAGTCCTCTCCCTGGGATCCGACTGAAGCCGGAGCCTCAGCTCCCAGCCCCGCCCGCCCCGGCGGCTGAGCAGACAAGCCTTTCGGCCTGGTGAGTGCTGCTCGGCGCCGAGCCTCTGTGCGGGAATCTCTCCGCTTTGCCCTCCACACCCCTGTGGCTGCGCTCTCCTCCGTGGCTCCGAAGCTAACCCCCTCCGCCACCCTCAGTCTCTGCCCGCGAAGGGCCTTCCTAGTGTGTGGAAACCTTTCCTCCTTCACAGCTCCCTTCCACTGGTTCCGGTCCCGTCCCTATTCTTTTGTCTCTGTTTTTTCCTTTTTCTTTTGCCCTACCAAGGTACATGGGGAGTTTCTTGCCTTTTGGGAAGCCTGAGGTCTTCTGCCAGCGTTCAGTAGGTGTTCTGTAGGATTTGTTCCACATGTAGATGTATTTCTGATGTATTTGTGGGGAGGAAGGTGATCTCCATGTCTTACTCCTCCGCCATATTGAAGCTCCTTCTATTAGTTTGATTTTTTAAATTTATGAATCATATGCCAAGCCTCAGAATTCTACCTCCTAAGAAATTTTCACATCTATACCTTTTCTTTCCCCAAACCACTACCTTATGTCCATAGCTCATTTGCTCACATCTGGATTATTTCAGTGACCTACTAATGGGACTCCCAGCCATTAATTTTTTGTTTGTTTTAAGTTTGTTTCTGATCACATCACTTTTCTGTTGAAAATCCTTCTGTGATTTCAAATTGCCTTCTAGTTACAGTCAACATCCTTTACAGTCTAGCATGTCAGACTTCAGTTTATATGAACTTAAATTTCCCCATGATCCCTGAACCCACACCATGAACTCTCCCATTTAAGCCCTCCAGGAAACTTGTAATTTCTCAATATAGTCTGAGTTCTCCCAGGTTCATAGCTGTGTTCCATTTCCTCTTCTGCACATGTCCTTCTTCACCTACACTCCCAAACACATATGAAAGTGACCCATTTTAAATAAAATCCCTCTATGTACTATCCCCTCGACTTCCCACACCCCTATATTAAGAAGTGGCTTCCTCTCCTTTCAACTCCCATAGCTTTTTTCCTCACCTTTGCTTATAAGTTTTGGCATGTTTTGAGGTTTATTATTCTTACTTGCATTCATTGTTAATTTCCCTTCTTGGATTTTTAATTTCTCTGTGGTGAGGCTTTTAATCATTGCATTGCTTAGTTTTGTGCTAATTGTAGATGCCCAGCAATTGTCTTTGAAGGAAACACATACTACTTAAGCAACTGCATGTATATAAAAATTTAGTGTTGAAATCAGCAAAAAAAAAAAAGGTATCTTCCTTAGATCCCATAGAAAGGGGCTTTTTGTTCCCCCAGCTTTATTGGTATAACTGACAAAGTTTGGGCTTTTCCCCCTCAACTTTATTCAAGTAAAATTGACAAAAAATAACGGTATATATTTAGGATGTAAAACATTATGATTTAATATATGTTGACATTGTGAAATGATTACCCAGTCAAGCTTGTTAATACATCCATCACCTCACATAGTTACCTCTTTGTGTGTGTGTGTGTGTGTGTGTGTGTGTGTGTGTGTGTGTGTGTGTGTGTGTGATGAGAATACTTAAGATCTAATGACTTGGCAAATTTCATGTATACAACGTAGTATTATTAACTATAATTGCTGTGCTGTACATTAGGTTCCTGAACTTATTCATCTAATAATCGAAAATTTGTACCCTTTGACCAATATCTCCTTATTTTCTACCCCACCCCCAGTCCCTGGCAACCACTGTTTTACTCTCTGCTTCTATGAATTTGACTTTTTTAGATTTCACATAACAGTGAGATCATACAGTATTTGTCATGCTGTGTCTGGATTTTACTTAGCATATGTCCTCTAGATTCATCCATTCTGTGGAAAATGGCAGGATTTCTTTCTTTTTTTAAGGCTGAATAACATTCCATAGTGTGTGTGTGTGTGTGTGTGTGTGTGTGTGTGTGTAGATAGATATAGTGAATAGTGCTTCAACAAACATGAGAGTACACATATGTCTTAGAGATTCTGATTTCATTTCCTTTGGATATATACCCAGAAATGAGATTGTTGGTTTATAAGAAAACTATAAGACACTGAAGAAAAAAATTGAAGAACACACACATAAATGGAAAGTATCCTGTGTTCATGCTTTGGGAGAGCTAATAATATTAAAATATTCATACTACCCAAAGCAATCTACAGATTCACTGAAACCCCAGTGAATATTTCAGAGGTATTTTTCACAGAAATAGAAAAAAAATCCTAAAATTTGTATGGAACCACAAAAGACCCTAAGTAGCCAAAGCAATCTTGTGACAGAAAGCAAAGCTATAGGAATCACACTCCCTGATTTCAAATCATTTTACAAAGCTATTGTAATAAAAAATGCATAGTCTTGGCATAAAAACAGACACAGACAAATGAACAAATAGAAAGCCTTAAAATAAACCCACACATATACAGTCAACTAATCTTTGACAAGAGTGCCAAGAATACACAATGTGGAAGGGATAGTCTCTTTAATAAATGGCGTTGGGCAAAATATATATTCACATGCTAAAGAATGAAGTTAGACCATTATCTTAAGCCACACACACAAATTAACTCAAAATGGATCAAAGACTTAATTGTAAGACCTGAAACTGGAAAACTCTTAGAACAAAATATGGAGACAAAGCTCAGTGACATGGGTCTTGGCAGTATTTTTTTTTTTTTTTTTTGTATATAACACCAAAAGCACAGGAAACAAAAACAGAAATAAACAAGTGGGACCACATCAAACTAAAAAGCTTTTGCACAGCAAAGGAAACAATCAACAAAATAGAAGGCAAACTATGAAATGCGAGAAAATAATTACAAACCATATCTCTCATAACAGATTAATATCCAAAATATACATGGAACTTCTACAACTCAATACCAAAAATAAAACAAAATGAATAACAACAACAACAAAAAATTAAATAACCTGATTAAAAAATGGGCAAAGAACTTGAATAGACATTTTTCCAAAGAAGACATACATTGGCCAACAGGTGTATGAGAAGGCTTAAAATCACTAGTATCAGAAAAAATGCAAATCAAAACCATAATGAATTATCACCTCACACCTGTTCATATGGCTACCTAGATGGGTGGGATGTGTAGGGAGGGAGGTTCAAGAGGGAGGGGATATATGTATCATATAGCTGATTCACTTCATTGTACAGAAGAAACTAACAGAACATTGTAAAATAATTATACTCCAATAAAAAAATCATAAATCTGAATAGCTAAATGTCAAACTAACGTACAAATAAAACTCTGAGTATAAAAAAAAGAAAGATAAGAGATAAGCATTGGTGAGATTGTGAAGAAAAGGAAACACTTCTACACTGCTGGTGGGAATTTAAATTGATATAGCCACTATGGAAAGCAGTATGGAGGTGCCTCAAAAACTTAAAAATAGGAAGGTTTTTAATTGCAATATAAAAAATCATGTTAGAAAACTGGTTTTCTAACAATATTTGGACATATTTCTAGATTATTTCTATTTAAATGACTTGCCATAAGAAACATTATTCAGTTTACATACTTTTTAAAAATCTATTCTCTTGTTTGAGCCTCCAAGAATCCTATGTGTTAAATGTAGTTTCCAATTTTATACATGGGAGGTTTAGAGAATTATCTAAAATGAAACAAATAGAATCAGTAGGGGCCAAAATCTCCATCTTTTGCATCAAATCCTGGTTTTGTTCTACTTAGAATAATCGTTGCTGTTATCCTCAGAATTCTCTCCTTGTGCCATTTTTATGTAAAACCATGCTCCTTCCTTCATTTGTTTTTTTTTTATTCCTTCTTTCCTTCCTTCCTCTAAATATTTATAATTGATATTTACATTTTTTATTCCTTCTTTCCTTCCTTCCTCTAAATATTTATAATTAATTGATATTTACAAAGTACTCTAATATGCAGCATATTTAATCCCCATGATGACCCTGTGTGAGTAAATTTTATACTAAGAAAACTGAATCTTCCTGATTTTAAGTAACTTGATCAGAATCATACTGATAAGAATTATTGTAATCTCTTCTTGGATCTGAGTCTCTTAACTACGAATAGCATGCTGTTTCCACCAAATTCTTGGTGATTTCCAAGACCTTACTAACGTGGAAGAAATAACTCTGTTATCTACTCTTTCAGTAAATACTTATGGTCTCCCATAAACCTGACAGTATGATGAATGGATGTGTAGTTTACATGGATATACATACAGGTTCATAAACACAAAAGCTTTTCTCTTTTTGGTAAATGGAAGTGAGATCATGAGAAAAGAATACTCAAATAAGTAAAATATAGAATAAAAAGGGGAAACTCATAAAGACAAAATAGAAATTTAAATATAATTCAGTAATAATGATGTAAACATATATGCCAAATACGTTTGATATTTGAAATTTGACTTTGAAAAGCCTAGACAAAATGAATACATTCTCAAAATACATATAATGCTAAACCTGGCACAAATAGAAATTCAAAATTTGAATAGACTAATAACCATTAAATTTTTTGAAAACATCATCAAGCATCTCAACAATCCACACCGTAAAAGAAGATAAATGATTTAGTTTCAGTAATGTCATATGAGAGTTCTAGGAAAATTTTTTAAGGAGATAATTTTATGCAATCTGTTTCATAATATAAAAATTAAGGAAAATCTATTAAGTTTTTCATGAGGCTGGAATAGCCTTGAATTCCATAATAAAATAAAGACAGTATATAAAAGAAAAGTATAGTCTTATTTCATTTAAATATAATACTACTACATCTGTGTATGAAAAATACACTTTCCCCAGAAATGCAAGATTTTTTAAAATCGCAAAATCTGTCAACATGAATACCATTTTAATTAGTTAAAAGAGAAAAATCATATGACAGTACCAACAGATGTAGCAAAAGTATTTGATCAAGTTTATTACCTATTTATATTGAAATGTTTTTACTGCTAATAATGGACTATAGCTTCCTTAACTCAATCAAGGCTATATATGAAAACACAGAGCAGGTATCGAATTCAGTGGGCAATCTTTGACTCATTCCCTTTAAGATTATGAAGGAGAGAAACCTGCTATGACTGCTACCAGAAGTTTTTACAACTTTAATAAGAAAAGTAAAAGATATAAAAGGCATAAGAATAGGAAACAGACAAAACCTCTATTTCACATAATGTTACCCATCAAAAATCAAACAGAATCTACTTATACACCATTAAAACCAATAAGAAAATTAAGCAAGATGTTCAAATACAAGATACTAAAAAATCAATGTGTTTATCCTTACCAAATATAAAAAGTTGAAAAAATAAAAAAGTTTAGAGGGGCAAAAAAGGATACTGCTCAAAAACCAATAAAACTACAAATTACCTAAGAATTAGCCTGGCAAAGTCTGTATATTTGGGACAATAATTAGATGGAGATAACCTAGGTGTCTTGTGCTAGAAGGATAGCTAATTATGGAAGACATTTGCTGTGTAATACTATGCTGGCATTGAGAAACAATGAACTAGAGAGACAAACAGTAACATAGTGTTGGGGCAAACATAAGTAATAGAATGAAACATATGCCATAAAGTTCTTTATGTAATGAAAAATATATGTCTAAAAAATCATCTGACAACATATATTAAATTTATTAGAGCAGGTACCTATGGTGAAGAGGATAGGAATGGAGGTATCAGAGATGATAGGAAAAGAAACAAACCAAGACGCTATAAAAATAATAAACTTCTGTAAATGGAGTGATGATAAAGAGCTCAACATTGTTTCACAATTAACCTAATTCACTGCATCTGAGTTTCTAATAAAGACAAAGAAAAACAAAAATTCCTAGGAACTTTCCCTCAATGTTTAATGATTAAAACTCAACAAGGACCATCACAGCTCATCAAATACACCATCCTCTTGTTCAATAGATGAGAAGATTTAACCCCAGAGGGATTCACTCAGTTGTCAAGTTCACACATCGTTAATAATTGGTCTTCCAGTTCCCAGTTGTGCTCTCTTTTCTGTCCTGTGTGACCTTTCTGCTTGAGGAATGCTCTTCCCATAAAAGTGCCATCCTTTGGTGCCCTCAACGAATTTACATTTCCAACTTCATTAAATAAAATGCCACCCACCATTTATCTGAGTTAAATGATTCTTTCATTGCACTGCAGAGGATTCAGTTATGAGAGTATGATTGAAATAATAGTCTGGAACAAAAAGAAGTGCATGAGCAAATATGTGAAGGATCAATTATCTAACGAAAACAACTCTGTTAATCACCTGAATGGAAACAGTAAAAAGTTTTAGGAAAGAGTTATTTTTTTCTGAATTGAGTCTTATGGTGAAGTGGTTTTAATCTGTGCAGGACTTTTGCAGCCAAAGCCCACAAGTCCTTGAGCTAATTTACTTTTTGACAGTCCATGTGTCTAAGGACAGTATTTGAGGTACCATCTCAACTTGCTACCCATTACAGCTTCTAATCCATTATTGTCTACCTTCTTTAAACAAAACAAAACAAATGTATTAATTACTTACTGATTCGATAGAGGTCATTACTATTAATTTTAATGAGAGCTACTATTTATTCAGCACTTAAACTGTCTCAGGCATTTTAATAAACATGGCATGTAATCATAATGACCATTGGACAGATGAGAAAAATGAGCCTCAGGGCAGTTTCGTAACTTGCCCATCATCAGATGAATTAGTGATAGAGTTAGACCTTCAACCCAAATCCAAAGCCTTATTCTACACAATATAATACATATTCTAATACTGATCAGAGATATTGCAGATGCCTATCAAAACATGTCTGGCCTTTCCTGATACAACACTGGAGGTGCATTTTCTAGATCTGAAGAATCAGTTTAAAATGCAACTGAATTCATCTACAGGGAAATGAGTGCAATACTATTCTGCCACAATTGCAAAGTAACTTAAACGGTATTCACAGCATTGCCGATCTGTGTGAAATGAGGCCCTGATGTTTCTAGCACCAGCAGGATAGTGCAAGATATTCAAAAGGCAATACTGATGATTAAAAAGGTGCCAGGCAACCACTTTTGTGTCCCAAGGGATGCCATTTATCGAAGAGAATATAAAGGGGCATAAACTTAAGGTCAAAGCTGAAGTATTCAAGCCAGATATATTGCCAGGAAAAGAGAGCTGACGCCATAACAAACAGAGATCCATCAAGCAGAAAAACAAAGGGACATTTTACGAAGAGGGGCTGTTGGCTAGTGACTGGCATTCACCTTGGTGTTTTATCCATGTCTTTCAACTTCCTGTAATGGGTGTTGGTGAAGACCATTGAAAAAGTTGCTGCAATGAGTAACTCTTTTCAGTGTTTGGAGGGCACAAAATATGGCTCTGTAAGACAGACTTTGTATCATGGCTTAGTAACTTTTTAATTGTTAGTCCCTGGGAAATATTTTAAAATTCTCTGAAGCTCAGTTTTCTCTGCAATAAAATGGAATAATAAATAATGCTTACTGACTTTTTAAAATTGTACATCTAAAATGAATCAGAGTATGTAATCTTTTACAATTGTTTTTTTTTAATTTACCCTCTATTGTTACTGACAGTATCAGTAATGCCACTAAAATGATGTGATAACGGGGGAATAGGAAGAACAGAAAATAACTCTGACAAAATAATCAAATAGAACAAAACTTTAAAACATTCTTTGTGAGACTGACAACACCAAATCTTTTTTCTGAAACACACCAAGGGCTGATGAAGAAATGGCTATGAACTAAGGTTGTGTGGGGTAGGTAATAACGCTATAACAGGCCATATTGACTGAGCTTGAGGTAGAATTCTCTTAAATGTGGATTTAACTTTTGACTGACCACCCTCCTAATAGTCAAAGAATATTCCAGAAAGTTAAGTCATAGAATTGTAGGTGGCACCTGAATGGGTTCTAGGTGGCTAATAGGGAAAGTATTTGAACCATGTCTGAAAGTCGTTCAGATAACTACTGCTATGTCTGACAGACTGTGGAGTTGGTGGGATGAGGGAGGCACATGGCTGCAGGGCCCTAAAGAAAATCACCTCACGAAAGGTAGAAACTCATGCATGGCCCAAGTACTAGGATCTGGGAGTCAGAGACAAAAGGTGAGGCTGACTATGGAGAACAGTATGGAGGTTCCTTAAAAAACTAAAAAGAGAACTACCATATGACCCAGCAACCCCACTACTAGGCATATACCCTGAGAAAACCGTAATTCAAAAAGAGTCATGCACCACAATGTTCATTGCAGCACTATTTACAATAGCCAGGGCATGGAAGCAACCTAAATGTCCATCGACAGATGAATGAATAAAGAAGATGTGGGACATATATACAATGGAATATTACTCAGTCATAAAAAGAAATAAAATTGAGTTATTTGTAGTGAAGTGGATGGACCTAGCATCTGTCATACAAAGTGAAGTAAGTCAGAAAGAGAAAAACAAATACCATATGCTAACACATGTATATGGAATATAAAAAACAAAAACAAATGGTTCTGAAGAACGTAGGGGCAGGACAGGAATAAAGACGAAGATGTAGAGAATGGACTTGAGTACACGGGGACGGGGAAGGGTAAGCTGGGATGAAGTGAGAGAGTGGCATGGACATATATACACCACCAAATGTAAAATAAATAGCTAGTGGGAAGCAGCTGCATGGCACAGGGAGATCAGCTTGGTGCTGTGTGACCACCTAGAGGGGTGGGATAGGGAGGGTGGGAGGGAGATGCAAGAGGGAGGAGATATGGGGATATATGTATATGTATAGCTGATTCACTTTGTTATAAAGCAGAAACTAACACACCATTGTAAAGCAATTATACTCCAATAAAGATGTTAAAAAAAAAAAAAAAGGTGAGGCTGGACATATATCTCCATCTGGACACTGCTCCTGTACCCTCTCTACTGAGGAATAACTCTGTGCCCCAGCAATCAAATTCTATAGATTCAGAAAAGCCACCAAGGCCACTTGAAGCATTGCTATGTGTTGAAAGTCAATGTGGATTCTCAAGTAGATGTGACACTCTCTGCTTCTAAGGGACAGATGAGAGTAGTGTGACACTGTCTGCTTCTAAGGGATCCCTGGGAGGGACGGTGACCTAAATTACCGGCTTGCTCATACAGCCTGAGTTTTCGCAGGTGTTATTGCTGTCTCATTGGGTAAGAGCCCCCTATTGCTCTCAAAAGTGTCTAAGTATGGATAACATATTACAGAGTGACTACACCAAGAGGTAAGTTGTCTTACTGAAAGGGTTTAAGGAATATTTGAGATACGAAGATTTGCTGTGTTTGGGAATCTCAAAATGAGTTGGATATTTTTAAAGGCTTATTGAAAATACAGGGCTTCCTACTGATCAGAAGGTATAAGTTAGGTACATGAGATTAGGACAATGACTATAAATGTGATTCATAGATAGCCAGGTGAAATGTGGGATTTCTAAATGATAAATGCTATAGATATTCAGAGAGAAAGAAAAATTCAGTGTGGAAACTCACCTTTAAGGAAAGCTTTATACAAGTTGGGGCAGAGCCATAATTGCTCAGGCACACTTGAGAGGAATAGTGGGGTGGGGGTGGGTTAGGAAGGGAACTCTACTTGGATATAGAATGGAAGATGATCCTTGAACCTGAATCTCTAGGAACCTACTTCTTAGTCTAGCCCAGTCTCAGGACCCTTGAAAACGTGGAAAGCCAAGAGCTGATTTTAGGTAGTGTATGCCTCCTTCATCTCCAGTTCACCCCATCCAGTACTGAGTAGAAGAGTCATTCATCACAGTTACCTCTGGGTATACTTAACTTAGCATACTGTCCTTAAGTTACTGGTTCCCAACTCCAAAACCTCTGGTTCTGAAAAGGTATGAACTTTAGTTTTTGACATTTTGTAATTTTTGAAGCATCGCAGAAATTTAATTCTGTTATAAGGCTGAATAAATAAACATACATTAAGATTATTTCTTAACTATTATTTTGCCAAATCATTGTGCTAGAGCTGGTTATCCTAAGCTGATCAGAGCACTGACTGGTGTTATTATATTTTGATTTATTAATAAATGAAAAAATAATTGCATAATGAACTTTTTATTTTCATACAGTTTCTCTGTATGACAAAAGCTTTCATACTCTGTGGTCCATGATGTAACAAGGGGGATTAGGAAAAGGTATTAGCTGAGTGGAGTCAGATAGACCTAGGTTTTCATCATAGCTCATTCTGTTCTCTGTGTGGTCTTTGACATTTATTCAATATCTCTTCACCTTGATTTCTCTGTCTGAGCAAATGATATGTGAGGAATAAATCACATATATTTATAACAACTAGCACTGTGACAGCATGTAGTAACCACTTAACAAATGGGTTGGAACATATTCCCTTTACGCTGATCGATATCAATCCAAGTAAATAAATTTGGGTTTTTTACCTTGTATCCTATGTTCATTCAACAGAAAAGAAAAAAAAAAAAGACATAATGTTTTATGTCTTTATGATTCTGCCTCAACTGTTAAAATATCACCAAGTACCTTGGGCTAGATGAAAGAGACACTGAGGTGTAATGCTCTAACTGATGCAGTTAGAGATTTCTGTGCCAGGTGCATTATATATCACTAACATTTGGGAAAACCATTCAGATAGACACCAATGGATTTTTATATTTGTCAGAACTTTAAAATGTTAGACTGTTTAATAGCTCTTATCAGGACTGATTCTTTACTTAATATTGTGAATATAGGCATGCAAAACATATCCTATTGATAAAGACAATATGAAATAAATGTTTCAATGCCAACTACTTATCCTTGAAAAGGTAGTCAGAGTGACTACTTAGATGAAAGTGGGCCTTAGGATGTGATTATAATACCCTTGATCCACCACTTGAGGCAGGCCCATTTGCTGTTGGAATCAGGTAGCATTTCTAATAAACCTTACCTTCAATTGTATATCACCTTACAATTTACAAAGCTTATTTCTCCCTTGATCCTCTTCACAATCCTTTTGGTTGGAAAACTCACAATAATAGGCCCCTTTATATGGATGAGGAAGGTGACCCAATAGTCAAGTTAAATTATGGTTACTCTATGTATAATATATATGACCCTGAAACCCTGGATGACTACTACTACTACTACTATTATTAATAATATTAATAGTATTGTTCTGAGATTTTTTTAAAAATTGGATAATATATGTGTCTGGTATATGATCAATACATGTTTTCTCCTACTTCTCAGCATAATGAAATGTGAATTTCAAACATCAAAGATAGGCTTGAAGGAGTCACAGTCTGAACAAGTCATTATCCTGAAACTCTTCAAATAGATGTTATAATGCCTTACATTATCGCTGTATAAGGACAAACCTTATGTTGTTTGTATATTTCTATTTAAATGGAATATTTTTATGAAGGAGGCCTGCCAAGTGTCCTTTGCATATGTGATAACACTGTGTCTTTTTAGGAGTGTCTTTTCATTGAACTGAAATGGCTCTTGGGTATAGTTAAGAGAGAATTGAATTTAGAAAGAAAGCTCTAGTCCCTAATATTGAATCTATCAGCAGCTTAATTTATGTGATAGGTAGCAAATTCCAACTCTGCAGCACTCAGCTTTTGCCTCTGAGTGCCCACCTTTGTATTAACAAAAACCTAATTATTTTACTCAGTTTAGTGAGTAGTATGGATAAAATAGCCCAGAAAGACTGAAGAGCTTTAACCAGGAGTCCTGAGGGAAAAGTTGAATAAGAGAGGATAAAATAGTTGATGAGATTGGAACAGTGTCCAGATATCTACCAATTTTGTAGTCATTATACTTATCTATTTAATTTTGTTGCACTTTTTAGGCAAGACTAGGATATCCTTTGACCTACTAGGGAATCAGACAATATGATTGCAATTCCTTCGCTGCTCTTCAATAATTCTGTATGGTTGGATAAGTCAATTCACTAATCATGGACTCAAATTGTCAGTCTGAAATAAGAATAGTGATACTAAACACCAAGGACTATTTTCTATTTGTACCTTAAAGCTCCTAGAACTATGCCTATCACAAAGTAAATCTCAAGTAATTTTCTTTGTGAATAAAATAATGAGTCAAAGTATTAATTAATTAATTAATGGATGATGAGATTAATAAATGAATATCTCCCTTATTACCTTTATGGCAGGGTTGTGAAGATAATAAAAGACAACCTTTGGCAATGTTTACCCCAAATTAGAAGGTGCAGGATCCATGCAAGACTTTTCAACACTTGACTAAATGCTCAGATGGGGTTGAATATATCATTTACTCAGTTTGGTACAAGACGTAGCCTTGTGCCTGACACATAGACTCCATACGGCCTCCTTATTTTCCTAATTTCAATCCAACATTCAAGGTCTTTCAGATCATTCAAGTCCACATGGCTCTATCTCTTCTCTGAGATCTTATTTGTCTGCCCAATGCCATCTACTATTGAATTATCCTTTGTTTCATGACTGTGAGTGCTTCCTTGGAAAATTCCATAAGTGGATAACTCAAAAAGCTTTCCAATCTACACTCTTAGATGATTTAATTTATAATGTTTGGAACAGAAGTTGTTATTACTCCACTCTTTTAATACAGGACAGAGAGGCTGGGAGCAAAGATTTGGTGTGATACCCAAGAAGGAAGACATGCCTTGGAGTGAGAGATATTCAAGTTGAATCTTGGCTCAGCCGTGTCCTACACATATGACCTTGGACAAATTATATCTTCCTCTTATGTTTTGTTCCTATTTCTAAATAACTGATGACATGATACATACTCATGGAGTTCCCAGTATTAACTGGGAATGTTTTTACAGCACCTAGTATACACTGGACAACTGAGATATGTTTTTTCCCTTTTCTTATCCACTTGTTTAACTACTTGTACTTCTATAAACCTCATTTATTTGCCTGTGATACAAATATTTAAATACATACTATATAATAGGCAGTGTGCTAGATACTGTTTAAGGTTCAGCAATGAACTAGAAAAGTCTCTCTCAACGGACTTCAGAATTAAGTTGGTGGTGATAAATATATAAATAACTTAGTATAACGTAAGACATAAAAATAAATGATAAACAGAAGTATAATATCATTGCTGTGAAAATGTAGAAAAAAGGATCCATTAATTATGCCTAGGGTAATTAGGAATTTTTCATGAAATACGTCACATTGAAATTGGACTCTAGGGAGAGCAAGCATAATTTTGATAGAATGAGTGAAAAGGAATATTAGAGACAGAGGAATAGCATAAAAATATGAAAGTTATAAATACTTTCAGGAAATGGTGAATGGTTTAATTTGGCTGGAATATAGAGAGTTGTAAAAATATTATAGAAGATGGGGACAGTCTGTAATGTGAAAAAAAGTCATGGAAAAATTGAAACACTTTTTTTGGAAATTTATGCTCACAATTACCTTCTATATACACAAATTTATACTGCTGTACTCAACAGATCTATACACTGACAAGATGCAAGTCCTCTGTCTAAGGCAGCGCTCACCAGGTTCTCAGAGGTTTTGAGATTTCCAGATTTGAAAGCCCTTCTTTTTCCATGTCCGTAAGACCACTGGGGTTACCATGAAGCTACATTTCCCTGAGATATTTCTTCTATCTCTTAGTGTATTTATTACAAAAGGGGCTGCTGAGCATAATAACGTTACATTAACGTTTGATGTTGACAGCTTCTCTCTAAGAATACCCTCTCTTTTATCTTATAGTCATTGCAGAGGCTCACCCAACTTTAATACCAGGGATACATGGGGTATAACATTTCTAATTGAATCCCTGGTATTCTTCCATGGATTAAAAAAAAACGAATTAATCATATTGGGATTATATGTGAATTCTTAGATATGTCTTTTGTTTGTGATTTATTCAGATTATGCATCAGTGGGGAAATAATTAGCTATTTAATTAATTATTTTGGGGCAACTGGCTGCTTCTGGTTCTGTCTGGAATCCAAAATAGGTTCATACCTCAATTTTCAGGTTTCTGGGTAGTGTGGGCTGCAATTATATTGTACTCTGGGCCATGAAGCTTTGCTTTGAGTTCCCCACGTGGGACAGAGTTGGATAATATTGTTAATTCTGAATGTTTTTACGGGGCCATATAGTCACATTTGCAAGTTGGATGAGGTTGGGGATGTGTTGGGATTCATTATTATGAAAACTGGCCAGAAGCTCTTTTCTCTCCCCCTGTGAAATAGATATATTTACAAAGTAATGAGAAAGTAGAAAATAATCGCATTCTATTACAAAGTCAATGTCCTTTATCTGCTATGGGTTATAGGAACCCCTATTTATATTAGTATTAGTCAGAATACCATTTGTGAGTGATAATAGTATATAAAAAGTCTAGAAAGGTCAGGAGCATCATTTTGGTAGTAGAATGAAATACAAATACATTGTATGGGGGTATCTTGTCTCCTGGTAGCCTTTATACCCTCATGTACAATATCAAGGTGAATATTTCCCAAAGGTAATTTATGTTTGCAGATAACTGTCAATATTTATCTAAACCTCTTCCCTAACAAAGGGAAGCCTAAGGCACTAGGTTAAGAGCAGAACAATGTACTGTGCATCTCCATGTACAGAATGATACTGAAAGCTAAGCAGACAGTTTAAGGAAGGTTTTAGTTTGAAGTAGAATTGAGGTACAAAGATAAAAGGACATACCTCTACACATATAATAGCAAACAGATCAAAGCAAGAACAGCAGGGTCTAAGAGATGAGGGTATTGCCACGTGTGTTTCCTACAGAACATACTTGACTTCGGACAAGACATGGAGATATATGGGAAGAATACCAAGGTATCTCAGATAACATAATGTGTACATTATGGGAGACAGGGAAATTAACACTTGCTGATTGAAGAGATTTCACTTTGAATACTTGATTTAGGAATTATAAATATGAAGGGTATATAAATTTTCTTGGGACCTATTTATGTATTAGGTGTTGAGCTAGGGAATATTAGGGTAAATGCTTCCACAATGATAACATAGGGCTTGCCTCAACAAGAGGGAAGGCAGGAAATTATAGCACTATTCCTCCACACTTTCAAACACCTCCTAAGAAACCACCGTGGCCCAGGCATTTAGTCAGGCTTCCAGAGCGCTACGCACTTGGAAGAAAAAGGTTCAACATATGAAGGGGCAAAATGGAGATGGGCAAGGAGGGGAAAGAAGCTGATCATGTTACAAGGCAGTGTACAGTAAATATTGCCTAGATAGTACTTAGGCTGATATATTAGGTCATGGAACAGTGCTGGGTATCTTTGAGTCATGATCACTAACAATGGAATGTTCAAGCAAAGCACAAGGAACACACTGTTGATAATTTGAGGGTGATAATAAATTTAAGTAGATGAGCTAACATTACTTTCTAAAACAAAATCAAGAGGTGCTTTGTTAAACAGCACCAGCAATGGATAGTCTAAATCAGAACTTACAGGTTGAGGAGAAATGCCCACAGTCAGGCCTCCATGATGTATAACATAAGTTAATATAGCATGGTGTGTATACATTAATAAACAATAACAATTGTTTATTAAGACACTATTTTATATGCTGGGGAGACAGCAATGTAAAAAAATAAAACTAGAGAGAGACAAATTCCTTCCCATCATGTACAAAAAATATTAGATAACTATCTGCGCTAAAGAGAAATACAAAGCAGTCAAAGAGTATAGGGTGAGTAGGGGTGGGTCCCCCATTTGAACGTGGTAGCCTTTGAAGATTTTATTAAAGAGTTGGCATTTGAGTAAAAAGCTGAAGGAGGTGAGGAAGTCATGTAAATATTTCAGGAAACATTTCAATTACAGAGACAGGAAGCACAGATTCTTCAAAAAGGAGTCAGCCTGTTGTTTTTGATCAACAAGGAGTTTGATGTGGTTATAGCAGAATGATCAAGGAGAAGGGCTACCAGAAATAAAGCCTGAGAGTAAAAGGGGTGGAGCAGATAAAGCAAGTCCCTCATAGAAATCTGGCTGTAACTCTGAACAAGCTGAGAAGTCACTAGAGTGTTCCTAGCAGAGACTTGACATGACCTGACAGGAGAGCTCTGACCGCTGTACTTAACACAGGCCATTGGGAGTGGGGACAAAGGCAGAGGCAAGGAGATCCAGCAAGATTATTATAATAATCCAAGTAAGAGAAATGGTTGCTTGGAGCTGGATGTTAACAGCAGAGGTGGGAAGAAGTGGTCAGATACATAATAGTACTATACATGTTACAGCAGGACCTGAGAGGATTGATGAAGTAATTGGCTGTAGAGCATAATGGAAATAAAGGAACCAAAAATGATTCCATGATTCGGAGCCTGAATAACTGAAAGGATGAAGTAGTTCTTGACTCAGATGGGAAATGAAGGGGTGGAGGAAGACAGGGGGGTGTGAAATAGAATTTTGTTGTAGACATGTTAAATGTAAAATGTCTGTTGGATATCTAAGTGTAGCTGTCACATAGGTAGTAGGCTATGACAGAAGACTCACCAGTGAAATCTGTTTATCAAGCAAAGTTGAGTTATTTTAAACAATACTGTAGGAAGTGAGCACAGCACTTGGACAAGATCCTACTACTGTCTCAAAATGGGGACATGAGGAAGGGCATTTATAGGATCTTTAAGTTTAGACTTGAATGGTTTAAGATGAATTATTTTAAGAAGGTTAGTAGTTGGGAACAGGCCAAGTTAATATACTTATTTAATTTTATTTTTTGGTTTTAAGATTTTATCAAGTACTACTAATCTTGTGATATTTTGTTTGGAACCACATTTTGGTGTAGTGGGTTATCGGATGAATAATTTGCACACTTTGTGAAATAAAATTCTCATTTATTCAGTTTGGCTACGTTTCAAAAGTATACAAAAATATAATGTGCATTCATTTTAACAGCTTTATTAAGGTCTTACTGACATACAAACATTGTCTATATTTAAGGTATATAACTTGATGTTTTGAAATACATATACATTGTGAAATGATCACCACAATAAAGTTAATTAACATATTCATCATCTCACAAAGTTAGCATTTCTGTGTGTATGTGTGTGTGCTATGTGTGTGTGTGGTGAGAAGACTTAAGACCTGACTTTAGCAAATTTCCATTATACAATACAATATTGTTAATTATCATCACCATGCTGTACATTAAATCTCCAGAATTAATTCATCTCCCATAACTGAAACTTTGTACCCTTTGACCAACAATGAATTGTCATTACCTTTTCCCATAAGTTCCTGGCAGCCTCTATCTTACTCTCTGCTTTTAGGAATTTGACTATTTTAGATTCCATATATGAGATCGTGCAATATTTTTCTTTCCATGTCTTGCTTATTTCCCTTAACATAATATTCTCCCGCTCCATCTGTGTTGTGGTAAATGGCAGGATTTCCCTCTTTTTTAAGACTGATTATTTCATTTTTGTGTATATATGTATAGATATCACATTTTAAAAATCAGTCATCTGTCAAAGAACATTTAGATTGTATTTAGATTGTTTTCATATCTTGTGTATTGTAAATAATGCATCCATGAACATGGGAATGTAGATATCTCTTTACGATCCTGATCTCCATTCCTGTGGATATATACCCACAAATGAGATTGCTAGATCATAGAGTGGTTCTACTTTTAAATTTTTAAGCAACCTCCATACCGATTTCTATAATGGCTGTGCTAATTTACCTTCCCACCAACAGTGTATAAGCATTCCCTTTTCTCCACATCCTTGCCAACACTATTATATTTTGTCTTTTGGATAGCAGACCTCCTAACAGGTGTGAGGTGATAGCTCAATGTGCTTTTGATTTGCATTTCTCTGATATTTAGAACTGGCAGGCAGAGTGCTGTCTACTTAATGCAGTTTTTTTGTTTGTTTGTTGTTTGTTTCTTCAGTTTATTTGGGATATCTTTTTCTTTTTAAATTTTTACTGGAGTATAGTTGCTTTATAAACTTAATGCAGTTTTAAGCATTCCTAAGAATCCTTAATTTGAGGTCATAATTTGGAACAGTCCTTTGGTGATTAAAGATTGACTTACACCTCTTTATAATTGCGACACATAGATCCAAGAGTAAGCACTCTGTGTTCCAAAACTGAATAGGATAATAACAGTACCTAGAAAGTCCTTTCCATTAAAGCTCCAGTCTAATTTTTCTCTGAAGTTTTTTTACAACAGATGAAATCTTTGGGTTTAAAATTGTGAAAAGTTGTTTTTTTGTTTATTTGTGTTTCTGTTTTTTTTTTTTTAATTTAATATGTTGAGAAAAAACTGTATGTGTTGGTTATAAGGCTGAGTGCACTGGGAGAATCCTTTGTAATGATAACTTATATCACCCTGTGATAAGGGAGGGTCCAGGAATGGTTGTAGTACTTCCAGAGAGCTAAGATTCTCAGTTCATATGGAAAGAGTAGATAGACTTCCAAAAGAGTTGGCCTTGTGGTCATTAAGGTCAGAGGTGAAACATTAGGCCAAGGAAGTTTGAGAGTTTCTGAAACTTGGGCTCATAAGTTTTTGTGTTTTTTCAGGTGGAATTCACAGAACAAAACCATTTTAAAATGAACAGTTCAGTGGTTTTTAATATGTTGACAATGTTTTGCAACTATCACTCTTGCCTAGTTTCAAAATATTTTCACCACCTCCAAAAGAGACCTTATACCCATTAAGCCTTAAGCAGTCACTTCTCCTTCCCCCCTTTCCTCAGCCCCTGGCAACCACTAAATAAGCTTTCTGTCTCTATGGATTCAGCTGTTCTAGATATTTCATATAAATGGAATCGTACAGTATATTATCTTTTATGTCTTGCTTCTTTCACTTTGCATAATTGTTTTGAGGTTCATTCACATGGTAGCAAGTGTCAGAATTTAATTCCTTTTGTGGTTGAATGATTTTCCCCATTTTGTTGTTCATTCATCCGTTGATGGACATTGGGTTGTTTCTACCTTTTGGCTATTGAAAATAATGCTGCTATGAACATTCATATGCAAGCATTTATATGAATACCTGTTTTCAATTATTTTGGGTGTATACCTATTAATTTAAGCTTGATAATTATTTTTTTCCCTTTTACCTTATTGACTATTGAATGTGATATGGACAGTACAGTTTTAAACAGGAGGAAGTACCTTACAAATCAACCTAACAACAATATTAATAAAATGAGTGCTTCCATCACTAAATAGCTTGAGCCTAGGTAGGAAAAAAAGTCAGGCAATTCTTTTTCTTTGTTGTACTGTTAAAGCTGTGGATTTCCAACAAAGAAAAGCTTTGCTCTATCTTGAGAATAGATACACAATAACCTAAACAAATCCATGGCCTATCTGGGGAAATTGTATAAAATCCTTTGAATGTAAGCAATCAAAGGGTCATCAAGATTTCGGCTCCAGTTCCTGCATCTTCTAGAAAATATAGTTCTTGACTGAACAGCTGCTTCTCAAAAAAAAAAAAAAAAAAATCTGTACTTTACGGAAGAGAATGTAGATCTTTGGTGGACAGCTTCCCATCTCTACTAAGATCTATCCTTATGGTCATCAAATTTCCTTGTGCACCCTTCTTCCCAAGCATAGAACACATTCCCTACTTCTATCTTGCCCCCTCCACAAAGGAGAAAATCTCAGATTCCATACAGATACTTTACTCATCTCATAGACTGAATCTCTGGATCATCATAGTACTTTCCATAAAATCAGATATAGTTCTTCATTATTTTTAAAACTATGAATTTTAAGACAAGTTGTTTATTCATCACCTAATGTACAATGCAGAAAACAGGGACAGAATACTAAACTGAAAACTCCCTTCTGGAAATAAAAGAATAAGAGACACATAGCAGTCACTAGTCTATGGCAATAATGAGATCCTCCAGGACTGGCGTTGTAAGGACCCCTATCCTGTGGTTGGGAGATTTCCTTGATTAGATAGTGATACTGATCCTTGGGAGGAATTATTTTACCTATTGCCCTTAATTGTTCCTGGGTTCACCGTCTTGAAGTTTCTTCCTCTTTTCTTTTATGACATATCTAAAATTTTCAGAGCCTACTCTATGACCATGAAAGTTTAAATGGTCAAAGGTTATTTTTATAAATTTTAATTTGTGCTTTGATTCCTTTAGCAATACAATTCCCTCAGAAATTTAGAATATTTTCAACTATGTGTTTGTAGTCAATTCCGTGGGCAAGTAATTATATCTAACATAGTTTCCTAGATTTGTTTCTTAAATTTGCTTTATTTCTTGACTTTCTCATCCACATTCTAGCTTGAAACCACCTAAAACACTGGACTTAAGTGGGATGTACCGTTCTTAATGTGGTATTTGCAACAGAGCTGAAGCACTCTATTTAGTTTGAGGAGATTTAGTGATTCTTTGATGCACAAAGTCTTTGACAACATGATATCTTGCTATTTGCGAGCCCCAAAGCAGGAAACTTTTCCAGTCTGTAATGCCCTTAATCGCTAGACTTTCTCTAATTCCTTTGATCTCTGCTTGAAAGTCTTCCAATCTTTGCTTGAGTTCATTTCTTTTTAGAATACTCTGGACAGCCAGTAGTGGCCACACATACTAAGATTCTGACTCAATCTAACCATTTCCTCTAGAACTATAGGACCTGTAGGCAAATTGTTTCACCAAATATTTTGTCACAGTAAAACAGAACTCTTTTTCTTTCCAAACTGCTTTGTCTACTTCCTTGATGCCCGCTGATTAATCAATAAGCCAACATCATGTAGGTTGTCGAATAGCACTACATCTCAAGTGACAGGCTAGTTAGAGTAATGAAACTGCTATTATAATCACCAAGTTTCAGGGGCTTAACACAATAAAAAATTTTTCTCACTTATCTAATTTGAGTGCTCCTGGAAAGCTATAGGGCTCTGTGGTAGGCAATCATTCAGTGATCCAGAATGATGGAAGCTGTAATATCTTTCAGATAGTGGTTTTGAAGGTTGACGATGACATTGATATCAGGCTGACAGAGACAGAGAGATGAGATGTAGAGAAAATTGTATCTGCTTCTTAAACCCTTAGGCCTGAAAGTGACACACATCACTTCCATTCACATTCTGCTGGCAATAATTATAATTTTCATTTAATCCTACTTTGATGTAAGGGGACTGGGACCTATAGTTCTTGTTTGGGCAGTTAAATCTCAGAATATCTCTACCTTATAGAAAAGGAGCATAAATCTTTGGGGTCATTTAGTCATCCCTGCTCCAAATGTTAATTTAACAATTAGGTTTATTGTTAGCTTAAGGTGCTAATTTATACCATTTAATTCTCACAATAAACTTTAATGTAGGCATAATAAATTTTACCTCCCCTATGTAATCAAATGGAGGCTTAGAAATATTAAGTTGTTAACCATAGTAACATGGAAAGTATTGGGGTCAGAACTCTTAACAACGATTTAATGATCTTAATGTTTTTCTTTTGTCCTTGATATCTTGTGGAGAGTGGCAATTACAATTATTTAAAAAGTTGGAGTTTTTTTTAGAAATGTTTTTTAGTTCTTGAATAATTAAGAAAATTCTCCAGAATTTCATAACCACAGTTATCATTCGCATACATTAATGAGTGCCTACATTGTGCCAGGCACTGTGTCAGTGATAACCCTGAAGGCATATGTTAGTAGATACAACATTTCTTAAGCTATAAAACCCAGATATACAACTCTGAACGGAGACAGCTACACTGAAAAAGTCAGCTAGACCAAGAATATCTAATTCTATTTTCATGAATTTAATCCAACTCTTGGGCTCTCTTCATGGAGCTAAAGCCCTTCTGTGTTGAAGTCATATAGGCCAAAGATCCACTTAGATCTTCTTGCACAGCTGAGATAATCTATATGTTTCAAAAATCATTATCAAAAAAAATTAAGGATAAATATAGAATCATAGGCAAAAAATTAAGAGATAATAACAGTCTATCATACAAGTATCTCTTTGTGTTTCCTACCATATCTAAGATTGTTTCCAATGCCCATTAGACCTTCACTTCTACCACAACTCCAAACAGGAGACAGGCTCCATTTCAGGTTCCCTCACTTTCTAGCATGAGATTATTTCCTAGAAATGTGGTGACACTAATCAGCATAGAACATACCCTCAAGTGTTCTGATCAATCATTTTGACTCCTTCATAGTCCTGTCTAAAAGGGGAGAGGGAGAGGGAGACTCTATTTTTACTCAGGCCCTCCCCTTTGGTTCTTTCCAGTCACAGAGACCACCATTTGCTTAAAGAATTGGCTCTAGGCAAAATCTTGCCCTACAGCTTGAACAAAATTTCCTGTGCACGTAGTATTGGAGCCATTCTGACAGTCCCATCAATATAACCACAGTTGGATGTTGTAAAAATAAAAAAAGAAAAAAACAAAAACAAAAACATTATTTTAGAGGAAATTATCTCTGCAATTTATCCATTCATCTTTCCCAGTAAGTTACTCTTCCATTCACTCATTCATTAACTCACTTATTCACTCATTCACCCACTGATATGGACCAAATGTTTGTGTCTCCCTAAAAGATTCATATTTGGAAGTCTAATCCCCATTGTGATGGTATTTGGAGACAGGACCTTTGGGGAGATGATTAGGTTTAGATTTGGTAATGAGGATAGAGCCCCCGTGATAAGATTGGTACCATTATAAGAGGATAAAGAGTGTAGAGCTCCTTTTCTCTGCTATATGAAGACACATCAAGAAGACTGCTGTCTATGAACCAGGAAGCAGGCCCTAACCAGATACCAAATCTGTTAGCTCCTTGATCTTGAGCTTCACAGCTTTCAAAACTCTGAGAAATAAATGCCTGTGTCTAAGCCACCCTGACTATGGTAATTTGTTATAGCAGCTCAAACTGTCAAAGACAATCATAGTGAAAGATCACTCTATGCAAATTATCATGTGAGGTGTTTAGCACAGGAAGATGGTCAAAACAAAATCCCTGTTCACAGGAAGTTTTCAGTCTACTGCAGAAGTAGATGGATAAAGAATAATTACAGTGCTAGAATGAATGTGTATGTAAGATGAGAGCAAAAGAGAAAGAGCACATTGACTTGCCAGGGTATTCAGTGCAGATATTCTGGAAAAGATAGCTTGTGAACTGAGGAGCCTTAGCACACAAGTAGCAAGAGAATATTCCAGGGCAGGAGAGCAGCAGTTTTGGGGGGACAGGAATGTGAAACAGAATGGCATATTTACTAAAATGAACACGTTCTTAATATCTGTAGTATTATACAGTGGAAAGACCAAAAGACATGAGGTTGGTGAAATAGGCGGAGGACAGAACATCAAGACATTTTAAGGAATTTTGACTTTGTATTGAAGGCAACTGAGAGTATACAAAAGTTGTCAATCATCCCTGCTTGATATCTGTTAAAGCATGTTAAGGAGTTTTAGAAGGTTTTTCTACATCCAGGTTCAGCTCACATGTTAGAAGTACCCACACTTGTATATAAAACAGCAATTTATTAGGGATAAATGGTTTAATGGAATCTCATACATTCATGACCAAGACTCATGAGTGTAGTATTTCTTAACAGAAAATCATTACTTCTGTTGGCACCAGACCATTAATCATAATACATTCTTTTGTTAAATCCTGGTGTCCTTGAAAGTGTAATTTATAGGTCAAGTCTCACAAATGCTTGGTTCAGAATAACTGAGGCATTGATGAAAAATGCATTTCTTATATCTGCAGTTCACTAATAAGCTTAAATATGATGAGGAGACATCTGTCATAAATCAAGTGTATTTCAGCTCTGGCCAGTACACATAAACAAAAAGCTATACAGAGGCAGATTTAGTTTTTTTCTTCTTATATACCTAGATGCTGGCCTTTGAAAATCTATAAATGCTTAAATCTTGTATAGCATGAGATACTTTGGGGTCAAGGTAAGAAAGCAGAGAGGGGAAGAAATTCAATGTAGAGAGACCGGAAACCTCCAACAAGTTATGGCTTTTTTTTTTTATTGAAGCACAGTTGATATACAATCTTATATAAGTTACAGGTGCACAATACAGTGATTTGAAGTTTTTAAAGGTTATACTCCATTTATAGTTATTATAAAATTTTGGCTATATTTCCAGTGTTGTACGATATATCCTTGTAATATTTGATACCTAAGAGTTTATAACTCTTACTCTCCTACCCCTATATTCCCCCTCTCCCCTTCCGTCTACCCACTGGTAACCACTAGTTTGTTCTCTATATCTGTGAGTCTGCTTCTTTTTTGTTGTATTCACTAGTTTGTTGTTGTTTTTTAGATTCCACATATAAGTGATATCATACAGTGTTTTTCTTCCTCTGTCTGATTTATTTCACTTAGCATAATACTCTCCACGTCCATCTATGTTGTTGCAAATGGCAAAAGTTCATTCTTTTTATAGCTGAGTAATATTCCATTGTGTGTGTTTTTATACCACGTCTTCAATATCCATTCCTCTGTTGATGAAAACTTAGGTTGCTTCCATATTTGGCAGCTGAAAATAATACTGCTATGAACATTGAAGTACATGTATCTTTCCAAATTGGTGTTTTTTGTTTGTTTGTTTGTTTTTCAGATAAATACCCAGGAGTGGAATTGCTGGGTTATGTGGTAGTTCTAGTTTTAGTTTTTTGAGAAACCTTCAGACTGTTTTCCACAGTGGATGCACCAATTTATATTCCCACCAGCAATTACAAGTGTTCCCTTTTCTCCACATCCTTTCCAATATTTGTTATTTGTATTATTTTTGAGGATAGGTATCCTGAAGGGTGTGAAGTGATATCTCAAGTGATATCTCATGCAAATTGTGATTTGCATTTCCCTGATGATTAGCGATGTTGAGCACCTCTTCATGTGCCTGTCGGCCATCTGCGTGTCCTCTTTGGAAAAATGTATATTCAGGTCTTTTGCTCATTTTTTAATTGTGTTGTTTGTTTTTCTGATGCTGAGTTGTATTAGCTGTTTATATATGTTGGATATTAACCCCTTATGGGTCATGTCATTTGCAAATATTTTTTTCCCATTCAGCAGGTTGTTTTTTCATTTTGTCAATGGTTTCCTTTGCTGTGCAAAAGCTTTTAAGTTTAGTTAGGTCCCGTTTGTTTATTTTTGCATTTATTTCCTTTGTCTTAGGTGGCAGATCCAAAAAATATTTCTACAATTTATGTCAAAGAGTGTTCTGCCTATGTTTTCCTCTAGGAGTTTTATGGTTTCCAGTCATACATTTGGTCTTTAATACATTTTGAGTTTATTTTTGTATGTGGTGTTAAAATTATAGGCCAATATCACTGATGAACATAGATGCAAAAATCCTCAACAAAATATTAGCAAACTGAATCCAATCATACATTAAAAGGATCATATACCATGATCAAGTGGGATTTTTCCCAGGGATGCAAGAATTTTTCAGTATCTTCAAATCAATCAATACCACATACCACATTAACAAATTGAATAACAAAATCATATGACCATCCCAATAGATGCAGAAAAAGCTTTTGACAAAGTTCAACATCCATTCGTGGTAAAAACTCTTCAGAAAGTAGGCATAGAGGGAATGTACCTCAACATAATGAAGGCCATATATGACAAACCCACAGCTAACATCAAACTCAATGGTGAAAAGGTGAACACATTTCCTCTAAGATCAGGAACAAGACAAGGATACACATTCTCGTCACTTTTCTTCAACATAATTTTGGAAGTCGTAGCCACAGCCATCACACAAGAAAAAGAAATAAAAGGAACCCAAATTGGAAAGGAAAATGTAAAATTGTCACTGTTTGCAGATTACATAATACTATACATAGAAAACCCTAAAGACACCAACAGAAAACTACTAGAGTTCATCAATGAATTTGGTAAAATTGCAGAGTAAAAAAATTAACACACAGAAATCTATTGCATTTCTATATGCTAACAGTGAACTATCAGAAAGAGAAATTAAAGGAAAATTCAATTTACCATCGCATCAGAAAGAATAAAATACCTAGGAATAAACCTACCTATGGAGGCAAAAGACCTCTACTCAAAAGACTATAAGACGCTGATGAAAGAAATTGAAGATGACACAAACAGATTGAAAGGTATACCATGTTCTTGGATTTGGAAGATTTAATATTGTTAAAATGACCATACTGTCCAAGAAAATATACAGATTCAATGTAATCACTTCAAACTACCAATGACATTTTTCACAGAACTAGAATAAATAATTTTAAAATGTGTATGGAAACACAAAAGACCCTGAATAGCCAAAACAATCTTGAGAGAGAAGAACAGAGCTGGAAAAATCACACTCCCTGACTTCAGACTTACTACAAAACTAAAATTATCAAAACCATATGGTACTGGCACAAAAACAGACACATATATCAATGGACAAAACAGAGAGCCCAGAAATAAACCCACACACTTATGGTCAATTAATCCACAACAAAGGAGGAAAGAATATACAATGGAGAAAAGACAGTCTCTTCAATAAGTGGTGCTGGGAAAACTGTACAGCTATATGTAAAATAATGAAATTAGAACCTATGACTTTAAAACAGACCAATGCTTTCAAATAATATGCATTAAGATTCTATAAAAGGAAGATCTGGATACTAGCAAACTTTATTAATATCCTGAATCCTCTCACTTCAGTCTTGACTTTGCCATATGGTATTGGGTTGACCAAAAATTTCGTTCAGGTTTTTCTGCAAGGTGTTATGGAAGAACCCCAACAAACTTTTTGGTCAACTCAATGTATAATAAAGAGAAGCCTAAACAGTCCTACCTGGGAGTTCTCTGAAGAGATGTTTGTGATGTATTTGGAAGAAAACAAAATTCTGCAGATAGAAAAAGAGAATAATATTTGAGAAAGAGGTAAAAATATGTAGAAAGAAAATAATATAATATTGTATTAGTTCACTAGGGTTACCATAATAAAGTACTACAAACTAGGTGACTTAGAACAATGGAAGTTTATTGTCTCACAGTTCTGGAGGCTAGATCTTTGGGTGGGCAGCAGCAGCCTCTTTGGAACCCAGAAGCAAATTTCATCTGTGTGCTGAGCTTCCTGAATGATTGTTACTACACCTACTCCAGTCTTATATGTGGGCAGGAGAAACAGAAAATAATGCAAAAATGTATCCTCCCACATCACATTTCCCTTTTCTATTGCTTTTTTTGTGTTTTGGATGGCAAAGTATTTTATTTTTCCCCTAGTCTCCATGTATTCAGCAAAGCTCCTTTCTTTGATACTTCCTGTGTCTTAAGGGCTGCCTCCCTTTCCAGATAAAGCTTTGACCCACAACTCTCAGATCACTGCCACCTGCTTATTCACACAGTGCTAATTATAATACTAGTCCATGTGACACACTATAGTAGTTAAATAATAAGCATGCAGTGACCTGCAATCCCTTAAGCTTCCATGTGTACAAAGCCCTTAAGAGACTCTTCCCCAAACACAGCACAATCTTCTGACTTTTGGAAGCAGCATCTTAGCAAAAGCCTAGCCTTAATTTCATGGCAAGAACATTCCTCTGTTTCCTAACCCTGTCAACCTTCACTCTGACTGGCGTCCAGATTAATAGTTATTTAACTGCTGAACAATTATGACAGGTGATTAATTAGTCTCAAGGAGCATCCACTTGTGCTGCTATTAATCAGCTCATCACCAGACAGAAAAAGAAGGAAAGCAATCTGTATTTGTTATAAAATGGGCTAGGCAGGCATTACTAAGGCAATAAGAAAAGGTCATTGTAGAGCTGAAAGCATGATGAGCAGGTTTTGTGAGACTGATGAGGGAGAATTATTTTCTGTATATATTATGAGAAGAAAAAAAGACTGTTCAGTGCAGTGTGGTGAAAGGAACTTAATGCATAGGGAATGGATTTCTCCAGATGTGCAAAGTACTTAAATCTTATACCATAGGTATAAAGGGATATTTCTGAGTTAAGATGTAAGGTGAGTTGTTGACTGTTTCCTCATCAATTCTGAAAATATCATTAAGACTGTGATATGCTGCATTTGAATATTAAGTAGGGAATTCATTTATGCTTAGTGATCCATGCCAGAAACTTTTGTGCCAACTTCCATTTCTCATTTACCCTCATTCTCTACAATCTACCTTCAATCTGCTCCCTTTACCACAACACAGATCTGTCCTGCTCCATTCTTCCTACCATTATTATAATTGTAGACCTTATCAGCTCTTGTCTAGATTACTGAAATAACCTTTTTCTTGACTAGTGTTTCATGTACTACACTGCAGTCTTGGTGATTTTTCCCCTTAAAATGAAAATCGGATGGTGGCATCTTTCTGATTAAAACAACAAATGGGACTGTGGCAAAGTCCTTGACATGACTTGTTAGCTTCACCCTGAATACTCAGCATCGAGGTGGAGACCAGTGCTCTGAAATAAGACAACCTGGCTTGAATTCTGCTACTTTTTCTCACTCGCTGTATGATCTTGGGCAAGTCACCCAACTTTTGGTTTATTCATCTGTAAAAATAGGATAATAATAATATCTACATCATAAGAAGCATGTGAATTTTCAATGAATGGATACATATAAAGTGCTTACTACTGTGTCTGGAATACACAGATAAATGTTAGCTATTGTTATTTCTAGCCGTGTACCCAGCCCTATTTTCTTAAATAAACCATGTAAATTTCCACCTTCACACCTCTGATTTTTCTCTTTCCTCTGTCAAGAAAGGACTCTCACAGGCACTTCTCATTCCAGTTTATGTCTTGAACAGACAGCTATCTTCAGTGTTCAGCTTAAAAGTTTAGTCACCTTCTCTAAGATGCTTTCTCTAACTCTCTCTGCTTAGATGGAAGTGAACCTTCTCACCACCTTGCCTCCCTCTTATGTCACACTGTCCCATATCTCTCAATCACTTCAATATTAGATTACATTTAATGTCTTTAGACTAGATATTAATTTCCTTGTGACAAAAAATGTTTTCTTCCATCTATATTGCCCCAGCACAATGCCTTACATGCAGTAGGAATTTAATCAGTATTTTGAATGAATGAGTGAATATTGCAAGAAAGGTTGGCCAGACAAGTAGAGATAACAGGTAAAATATCCAGTGAAATAATCAAACCTCTCCAAACTGGAGATAAAGCCAGGAGTTGATACACTGACTGATCCATATACTTAAATCAGTATTAACTCTCTGAGGCATTGCTGTAATTGGACTTTGGGGAATATACTCTGGGTTTGAATAATTAGTGACTTGAGGCAAATGCTTTGAAACTCACTCCCTATTAAAATTACCATCATATGGAGAATGAGATTTTTTTAAAAAACTAAATAGATGAGGTTCCTTCTAGCAAATTGTCAGACGTCGTTTCTGATTGCCAAATTGTCTCTTTATGAGGCTTTTCTGGGGCACCGGGGAATTACCAATAATTTACAGCAGAGAGGTCTCAAGGTTTCCATTTCATTTAAACTACAGAGCCTGCGTGAGGAAATATGTCATTAAAAATCTGAGTCCCATTCTCATCTCTCTCCCTTGTTAGAAGCTCCTCCTCCCCTGCTAGTAACACCTGTGTGGGGGGAAAAACGGTGCTTGCACTTCTTATTTTCTACATTAATCATCATTTATACAGCAAGCATTAGGGTAGCACAAGCACAAGCATATGACTTCAGGTGGGTAATAAACAGCAGGGGCAGATCAACTTTATAAAAAACAAAGACACTATTTTCACATGATTCAATTTACCCCTGCCTGCCTGGATGGGTTTAACTACACCAGAATCAGCTTTTGCAAAGCACCTGAGGAAGTACTTAAACGTACTTGTACTCTGAGCTCATTACTGGAGTAGTTAATCAGGTGCAAACTAGGGCAAAGGCCTTTTGGGTTTGCTCCCATTGGAAGACTGTCCTAGGCCCCAATACCAGGTTGAACCCTATTTTTGACTGTACAAAATATTAAATATTAATGGTAAGATATATTCCTTTTTCCGTCTCACAGAAATAGCCAAAACATTCAATCAAATATTGCCCTTACGTTGAGACTATTTTATAGAGGACCTCATGTAAGCAATTGAACCAAAGATAGTTAGAAGAGAATGAACAGGAGGAAAACAAGAGTCTATGAAATGAATATAAGAACTGCTCATCTGCATAGTAAGAAATCACAACATATCCGTGCTGCCCAGGCACTGCTGTAAAGTAAGGAAGAAGATATATATTAGTGTCTGCAGACACAATTTGAATTTAGTTCCACGAGTTTTTTTAACCTTAGATGAATAACTTAGCCTCTCTGAGCCTGTTATCCTTCTATAAAATGAGTGTAATAAAGCTCACCCCACATGGGTTGTGACAAAAGGGAAACTTGTACTGTAAGCCTCCTAAGTATTAGTCTCATCCCCTGTTGAGATTTGGCAGAGCAGATCCGGACTTGGTTGCATTAGTCACACTAAGGATGTTGTTCAGTTTTCTGAGTTTGATAGGGACACAGAATCTAGGTTAATAATTGCCACTGCGACACTTCAAACATAGTTAATCCAATAGTTTCTTCTTTTTTTGGAAATTTTTCTTCCTTTACAGTTTTATATTAATGACAAAATAGCAAATATTCCTCTCTTCCCCAACTAGCAGTGATAATCAGATCACTTGTGATTATCTGTCACTATGGGAACCATAACAGTACCCATGGTAAGGACACTCTCATACTGGCTGCAAAGCTGGTTCACAGATCTAATAAATACAAGAATTTAGGCAACCTTAAACATCTTTTTTAGGCATTTTTAAATATAGTGATAAGACATCTAATATTGGATATTTTATGAATAGCATTACCTCTTCTTCCCTCATACTTTTTGGGAAGTGTTTCCTCTGTTTCTTTGTGAGTCAAAATTCATCTTCACACTGGATATCACTGGATGTTTCTTCTGGCTAATGCAAATCCTAAGAAGAACTTTTCTCTCCCTTTGAATTTCCTAAATATCTATCTGTTTCAAACACTTGACCCTCTTGTCAAGTAATTCTCCTGTTGACCTATGTATTTTTTCTCCGCCCTCGTTAGATTTGAAGCTCTTCTCCATAATTACAGTGCTGCATGTAAAACGTGTCTCAAAAAGTTAGGATTGTTCCAAAATTTTTATGCTAAGGTGCTTTCTATTAAAATAAGTTTAGGATTAAAACAGTATATTAGGTTAGGAATATATAAATATATTAGGTTAAGAATATATATATATTAGGTTAGGAATATATATATATATGTTAGATTAGGAATATATATATATTAGGTTAGGAATATATATATGTTAGGTTAGGAATATATATATATATATATTAGGTTAGGAATATATATATATATATATAAATATATAGGTTAGGTTAGGAATATATATATATTAGGTTAGGAATATATATATATATACTCATTAGGTTAGGAATATATATATATATATAAATAATCCTCTTATCCTCCTTTGGGACTCCACAATACCCACAGAATTCCCTGAGATGCCACATATGTGTATGTGTGTGTGTGTGTGTGTGTGTGTGTGTGTGTGTATTTATAAAATACATACATACACATGCCATACAAAATATTAAATATTAATGGTAAAAATATTCCTTTTTTGGTCCCACAGAAATATTTTATGTATATACATATATACATATGTATATAACCAGATAATACTTTGAGTAACATAGTATATCCCTTGAGAGTTTTATCATAGACTCCTTTATGATGTAATATATCATATTATCTATATCTCTCTATATCTTTTATCAGAGAAAACTAATCTAAACTGTCACCTATTTCTCCCCCTCTCACACATAAAACTGGCTCCTGATAAATGCTACTCTAAAACCAGGAAATTAGCCTTTAAAAATTGCTATGTGTCACGTATTTCACAAATGTGAATTAACCTTCACAACAACTGCCTGGCTTGGGCATTTTTAGAACTATTTTACTAATAAGGAAAGAGAGATTCAAAGAAGGTAAATGAGTATCCAAAGCCACAAAACCAGCAAACATTGGTTTTGGAATTTAAGTGCAGGGCTTACTAACTCTAAAGTGCATCAGCTTTTCCCAACATTGTTTAAAGGAAAAACTTAATACAGTCATTGATCCAGAAGGTGATCAGGGAGTAATAATTCTGAAAAGGAAAACAAACCTTAAGGAAAAAAATGGATTTTCCAGAAATAACATAATTGGATTTGGAAGTAAACCTTAGCTGTACTTGAGATAGTGCCCTGCTTAAAGAGAAAGGAACTAACAATCATTGAGTATCTATTCATTCTTTACCCTGTGAAATGGGTTTTGGTATTCTCACTTTGCAGATGAGTATACTGAGGCTCAGAGGTTTAGGCAGCTTCTTTAGACATGCATCCAGTAAATGGTAGAGCGGAGAGTTATACTCAGAGCTGTGTGATATGTCTGATCTCCTCTGCTATTCACTCTGATAGTGTCTTGTTAGAACAGTAGGTGCCTCAAATGCCTTCCTATTCTCCCAATTTAAGTGAAGGTGCTTCACGATATGATTGAATGGGAGATGAGACAAATGTAATTTTATGTAATGATATGTGTCCCCACTCTAAATCATAGGACATGTGATAAAGACAAAGGAAAGATTCATATTGAATCACCGACTCATGAAGGTAGCAGCTGGACTCAGTTGAGAACTCAATACCTGTATATGAGAAAACCTGTTCGTTTGAAGATTGGCAGGTTTGTCTGATTCTTGGCACTGAGATAATAAAAACAGGTGTGAAGTAAACAATTCCAACTTCATATTAAATTTCTAACATCAAACATTCAGAGCCCCCATTCAGTGCTAGGAAACCTTGCTTCTCTCCTGCTTACTCTCTCAGCCTGGTTCCAAAGTCTATAGCTGTTGGGAACTAAGATTTCTAAGTACTTAACAGACTATGAAAAGACAACCAAAACTTGAGTCCTTAATACTTTTTATGTCGTGGACCCCTTTGGCAATCTTGAGAAGTTTATGGGCTGTCTCCTCAGAAGAATTTCGTAAATGTCTTCAAGTTCATAAAATAAAATGTACATATCAATTCATTACATTCTGGTACCTTTTCTAAAATGTAATTCATATAGTAATATTTTCTAAAGAATTATTAATAGAGAATGTGTTTTTCCTTTTAAGTTCATTAAATAGCACAATATGACAGTTATACCATAACTTCGAAATAGTAATTATTGCAACTGATATTTTAATATATCCACAATACTTGTAATGTGATATAAAAATACCGGTGTTGATCTCTGTTAGTAACAAAGTCACAGGTACTGCTAAGAGTATTGTTTGTTACCTATATTATCCATATTTATTATTGAAAAAAAATGCTAAATTTCAGTTGGTAATAGTAAAAATAAGGATGCAGTTTTTTTCTGTGCAAGTTTACAAGCACTCTGAATTACATCCACAGACCACGAGGGACCAAAAAGCCCTGAAGTCTTTGCTATTTCACTTGAGAGACATCTCACATATATTATCTCTAATCCTCATAACATTGTATAAGATAGACTTAAGTAACCTCCCATATACAGATGAAGATTTTGAATCTCAGAGAAGTAAAGTGACTTACTTATGGTTGGAGACATGAGGGATGAGGCTCGTATTTCAACCAAATATTTAGCCATCCAGTCTACTTTCAACTTTACCATCAAGCTTAACCCTGCTTTAGTAAATACTCTCCACCTCACACCATCCCATGCTATGTAAATCCTTCTATACCTAACATCCTTAGGCAGCAACATAACTAACACCCAAGATTCCATTTAGAAGGCAGTCTGATAAGCTCCAAGAAGACCTTGTTATATTTGGATTCAAGTCAAAGACAAGACTTGACTGAAGAAGGCTTCATGAGGAGAAGAGGTAGACCCTCTGGACGAGGTATGGGAGATGTAAAGTAAAAGCTACTTTAAAATTCATAAATGTGATATAACAAACTAACTAACTAGCCCAGCAGCATTGCAGTATCATCTAGGGAAGCCTTGCTGACAAAGGAAAGCACTATAAACAAATCATATGAATTCTAAAAACACACATTTCTCACCATTATATAAAAATTGGTTTAAAAAATAATGGCAGTCCCAGAAGATGTTATATGCAGATGCTACTGAAAGCTACTGAGACACTAGTAGTTGGACACCACTGGTTGTCTGGGGGTGCGCCTGGCCCTGGGATGAGACTGCACGCTAATCCTTGCTTTGTAATCTACTAGTCCTGTTGTACTGGGGAGATAGTTTAGCTTTCCCTGTGCCACAATTGTCTCATCAGAAAAAGGAGAATAACACAGATTCTTAGGATATCGGTGGTGTGTGTGTGTGTGAATTAAATGAGTTAATGCATGTAACTTTTCTGTGCTTCAATTTCTTCATCTTTAAAATGGGCATCATTAGTATGTATCTCATGGAGTTATTATAAGGGTTATATAATTATAAAGCCCTAAGGACAGGATCTGATATATAAAAAGAACAATATATGTGTTTTTTTTAAATTGTAGATTTTAATGTCCTATGTGATCTTGACCTTGAGCATACTATTTATATCAGAGCCTCAGTTTTTTTTCATTTGCAAAGTAGTGATGGTTTCTCCTTAATGTTGATGTCTACATTAAAAACAGTAAGATAAGCAATTATATTTGAAACTATGTTTCTTATTCAAAAACTTGATCCCTTGATATGGCATCATTCTGCAAAAATCTCTAAGTCAAGTCACTGCATGCCACCATTTTTGGCTGTATGTTCTATATCATAGGTACATTGCATCTAATTATTCTGGGTGTTGGCCTTTATCAAAACCTTTAATGATCTTTGGCATTATTTCTAATAATCCTATACTTTTGAAAACCTCTGTTTTCTGGAGATGTCTATCTAAAGTATTCCATGTTTACTATGATTTTTTTAAATTAAAGGTTTAAGGTTTCTCCATGATACATTAATTAATCTTATCTGTGAACCTGAGCAGCTTGTCATTGTCAATCTTCTGATGAATTGATGGCTTTCCACCTGAGTGCACCTTTGGCCATTATTACATATTATTCTCAGTCATTAGAATTAAAGGGAAAATGAGAAATTACAAAGGTCTTAAATGGCAAGTGTCTTGTTAAGGAAATTAATTTTTATCATGTCTAAAAACATATTTTTCAATGGGTAGGGAAATGGCCATATTTAATACTTGCATATACAGATAATACCTCTCTAATCAGTACATTTATTGCTTGCTTGGAATTTGCTGCTAACATTTTTGAAAACATTTTTTCTTTCAGGACGCTATGAATTTCCTTTAAAATCTCATCTACATTATGCCCTTTCTTTTACTGAGTTTGCAAGGTTTTTAAAATTTGACCCAAAGCTATTAGTTCCCATGAGGATGGGTCCAACAATATGATGTGGATAGAGAATAGATACTTGGTCCTAGTTGGTCCACATAGGGGTACCTGAAAATCTTTAGTTTCTTCCTTGGCGTGGAATGCAAATTCATTCTCCAAGCTGCCACCAAGTCTATCTGAAAAGCAAAAAGACAAAAAACAAACAAAAAAACTCAGAAGAATAAACAAAAACTTGCTTATGTCATTCTTTTCAATTTGAAGTCCTTGACATGACATTAAAGGACTTTTAGAATTAAGCCAAAGTTTCCTTTCTAGCCCATCTTCCATTCTGCCTCATCACACCTGGCCGTTTCTACCCAGTTATCCTTTTATGTCATCTTTCCTAACTACATGTTCTTATCCATATAAAGAAGAACATCCCTATGCTTTCCCTTATCTCTCCTAACACCCCAGACCTGATAAACACCACCACTGGTCCTTTACCACTAACCAGATGCCAATTTTTTCCTCTGAAACTCATGCTTCTCACTTTACTATGATCTATCTATCTTCTTCTGTATCATTAGAGCACTTGTTTGGTATTTGAATTTTCTTTTTATTTCTGTGAGCTCTTCAGAATCAAGACTGTTTTTTAAAGTCTTTATCTTCCTTATCCAAGGGCATGCCTGGAGTATAGAAAATGCTGAATAAAAATATAGATCAATGAGTGGATGAGTAAATGAATGAATGAATATATGAATGAACAAATGAATATATTTTGGTAAAGCCTAGTTGAACTGTAATCTCTGTGAAATCTTTCTCAATTTCTTTGGATCAAGTTAATCATTCCTCCTAGATTTGCATAAGCCTATGCAATCTACAAGTCAGGCTGCCACTGAATTTTTCATATATCTATTAAGCTCACTATGCTGTGAGTTTCTCTGAAGTGACCTTGCTTTCTTCATCTATTCAATGTCAGGTTTGCTAGCCCGTAGTAGATGCTTAGTATGTCTTTTTTAAAATCAATGACTGATTGGACTGTGTCCTTCTCATTTTTTATGTCCACGAATGGTTTATGAAATCCTAATATTGCCCCAGAGGAGGAGATTAATTGATCTTTTCACACTGGATGCTATCAAGTGAGTCATAATTCAGTTCAGCTATTTGCTTGTTCACTCTACTGAAATAGAGAGTGCTGGTTCTTACCAGCCATGTGTTCTCCTGAAAACACACATTAAAAATATCCTCTTCAGGGCTTCCCTGGTGGCGCAGTGGTTGAGAATCTGCCTGCCAATGCAGGGGACACGGGTTCGAGCCCTGGTCTGGGAAGATCCCACATGCCGCGGAGCAACTAGGCCCGTGAGCCACAACTACTGAGCCTGCGCGTCTGGAGCCTGTGCTCCGCAACAAGAGAGGCCGCGATAGTGAGAGGCCCGCGCACCGCGATGAAGAGTGGCCCCCGCTTGCCGCAACTAGAGAAAGCCCTCGCACAGAAACGAAGACCCAACACAGCTATAAATAAATAAATAAAATTTTAAAAAATATATATCCTCTTCAATAGTAAGAATAGTACATTGAGCTGTTTTAAAATTGCATATGGGGAAGAGGTATCAACAAGTGACCAATTAACACCACAAAGAATATGCATTTATCCTTGAAGCTTCCAGTTGGGAATGGTTCTCCTTGCATCTCAGCAGGACACAGATCTGTACTTGAGTGCAGCTTCTAGGTGATTCGGAGAGAACTAGAGTACTATTTATTCACACAAGGTTCAAAATTGTTAAAAGCCTCATAAAGTAAGGAAGTGAGAACCTCTGGGTCATGTTTGTCAGAGATAGCAGAGTTGGACTGGATGATCGTCAAGGTCTACCCATCCATGCTTGAATCCCCTGAGTGTCTTCTTGCTTTGTGATTGCCCAGCTTCTGGATCAGTTCCTCCAGTGGAAGCGAACTACAAACTAAAGCAGTTCCATTTTCAGAGAGCTTTGACCGCTAAATCCCTTCCTTATGGTGAAAATTTGTTTCCATTCATCTTAAAACCATTCCAATGTTTCAAGACTCCATTTCAGAGATAGAGAGACTAATCTTCTTTCAAGTTAAATAGTTTCAGTTCTACCAGCTTAGAGCATGGGTTGAATTCCTTAAAAATGTATCAAAATTATTTTTTCTTCATCCTTCTAGTTGTTAATTAAAGCTTGAAAGTTTTCCCTTTAAGGTCTGCTGCACAAACGCCTTCTAACTCCTTCCCACTGCTACTTTTTGCTTTGCAAACTCAGACATGATATATTTGGAACAGAACTCAGTACTCATTGCTGAATTAATTGTAGTTATCATTAATAAGGATTGTTATTGTTTAAATATTAATAGTTATTGGCACCATCATTTTCATACTGATCCCAGGGTCAAAAATAAACAAAAATAGCTGTCTTATCTATATTTTTGTCCTATGAAAAAGTGCTCTTTTTTGTTTTATGTAATATCAATACATAACATTTTACAACTATAGATTGCCACTAGATTGTAAACTCAATAGGTTACTGTCTGTGGGAATGCAGAAGTGGTAATAAGTTTGAGCTAACATGAAATATACTTATTAGGACACAGTGGTTGAATGTACAGTGTAAAAAAGCAGGAGTTGTCAAGAATCACTTTCAGGTTATTCACTTAGGCATTTGGGTAGGTGGTATGGTCATTTATAAATTGATGGAGAACAAGATAGTGGAGGAGAAGACAATGAGTTACATTTTATACAGTTGACCAAGACACAGAATGGGGTAGCCATGTAGAGACAGGCAGTTGGAAATACAGGTCTGGAGCATCACGAGTCTATCTTTGTGGTACAGATTTGGGAATAATAAGAATAAATATGGTAGTTGAAGTTGTGGGAGTAGATAAGATCCTGCAAGAAGTAAGTATAATAAACCAAAAGAGCCTTCCAATACATTCTGAGAAGCCAAGCTTTACAACACAGGCAAAGGAAGAGCAAACTCTCAAAGAATACACAGGTAGTCAATAATTAGGAAATTTCTCATCTGGTCAAATCAGCTTCCCTAATGAGCAGCCAAACATGAAATGTAGCATTATTTGGATGAGAGTGCTACAAATGTATATACATAGAAATGTGTTACTGGTTCCAGAGACTCAGAGCAATATTGCCAAATTATATAATTTTCTGAAATTATAAACAACTTTTTGTAAATTTCTGAATAACGACAAAAAGTAGGAGTTTTCTCTTGATTTACACATTTGTTGCATTCTTGAAAAATCTATTATTATTTTGTATTAAAACTACAACAATACTTTCGTTGCTATGTAAAGTGAAATAAAGTTCTAAGCTCAGATAATTATTAAAAACACAAAAAAAACTCCTTAACATTAATTCATCCTGTTTTCTCTGAGCCAGAGATTGTCTTTGTACTCCTCTCTGACTATTCAAATCATTTCTACCCTTCAGGATGTAGCTCAGGGTCCATGAAAGGCATTATTACTTCTTATACCCCTTTTGTTCGCTTTATTCCCTGAACAGATTCTCTAGCACATTTACGGTCTGGATTGTAGAATTTGATACCCATACCTCCTCTTCTTTAACTGTTTTAATCTTGCTTCCCAGCTAAGTTGTGAACCTCCTATCTTTGATTTTCTTTATCTGTCCCACTGTGATTCTGGTACATTCTAGTTGCTGTACAGAGGGTTATGGAGGGCAGGATGAAGGAGGGAGTGGGGAAAATGTTGGCAAACAAACGGATATTTATTGATTGATTCTCCACACTCCAAAAAAATCTGCATAGCATCTGAATTAGCAATAAGAATCACATACTACCTGTGTTCGATATTTTCTAATGACTAAACTGAGTAATCATAAAATCAATTTATATTCTGTGTATCCCCCGTGATGCAATATGACAGGATAATAATTTATTGATCTATGGATTAAAGGTGTGTGATGACATCAGCTTTTTCAGCCACTAAAATATTATGCCTGAGATATTACAAGCCTCATCCAGTTATTTTGGCCCTGGAGGTTGTTGCATGGATGACAATGAAATTCTCGTTTTCTAATGAAATGTCCTGCCTATAATAATTTATCAGAACAAAACCATGGCTTAACTCTGTCGCTAAGTTTCTCTTGGTATGATCAGGATGCATTTCATGATCCAACTAAAGAGAGCAAGAAAATAGCATTTTCTAGGTTTCAAGTTAGAAGTGTTCTTAATAACATTTAAAACAACATATAGAAAGTTTTTATTCATCCAAAGTCAGGAGTCATATTTTCCATACCATCCTACCTGTTACCAAGTCCAAGATCATACTGCTTGCTGCATGATAGGCCAATAAACTGAGAGACGAGTTGTGAGGGCAAGGAATAGAGACTTTACTCAGAAAGTCAGCAGACCGAGAAGATGGTGGACTAGTGTCCCAAAGAACCATCTTACCTGAGTTAGAATTCGGGCTTCTTTTATACTAAAAGGGGAGGGGGCATGATTGGTTGTTGCAAACTTCTTGGTGTCAGAATCCTTTGTTTTTGCAGGTGTCCATGTAGGTCAGGTCATGATGTTCTTGTAACCTCCAACAAGACAAATGTTATTCTCTGTTCTTAAACTTTTTATCTCCATATGAATGGAAAATTGTTACACCTTTAAAGGTCAGAGCCTTGGGAATGGGCTATCCTGTATATTTCAGGTGATAGGCAACATTCTTAACTTGTAGCCAAAGCAATAGAATAAAAGGTTAAAGTATAAGAAAAAGATCAATATGGAGTCAGGTTTGTTCTTCCCTATTATATACCTTCCTTGCTGTTCTAGAAAAATGCCAAAGAAGGGAGTCTGGCAACCCTGCAGCAGCTACCTTCAAAGAGCTTTATTTACTGGCTAATTCAGTACTTCTGGTAGAAGTACTGGGACCCTTGGATAACTGGCAACATTAGTTTGAGTTTAATACTTCAAAAAGGAACCCCATCCTTTATTTACTCCTTTACTTTTAAAAATGTTATGGAATAACAGAGACAATTTTTTTCTCCTTTCTCTGAAAAAAGATTTCCTCATCTTTCCCTGTGGTCCTATTCACCAAAGGTATACATGAGACTTTCCAAATAGGACTCCAGCTCTGATTGTTCACCTTGAGTTTCAGACCAACTATCTGATGAGCATTTTCTTCAGGGTATGCTACAGATATGTCAAACTGAAATTTCCCACATAGTGTGGTCATAATCTATGTTCCCTTCAACCTGTCCTACCATATTTGCCTTCTAGGTTGGTGGCCTATGGAGCTACTTGAGTCAGTATCCTTGGTAGACTCTCTTGATCCTTTCTCAGTCCCTCTGGCTCACCTGCATTTGAATTATTCACGTGGCCCTACTTATAAATGTCACTAGAATTTCCTCTGTAACCTCCATGCTAATAGTCATTGCCCTAACTCAGTTTTATCATCCCTTAAAGAGAACACTGTAATAGCTGCTGGACTGATCTCTCCTTGTAACCAGGTGTATAGAGAGGGATCTTTCTTGTTGTCTCAGGCCTGAGCTGAGTCACAAAGGCATTCTCCATTCCAAAGTCAAGGAGTCACCTGCAGTTAAGGCCATCTACCAATCCTAGCTTTTTGAGAGAAGGTAGGGCAGAACCATTTCTATTACAAAGCATAATTTCCTTTACTCAATTATAAGAAAAAGACTTTGAAAGAAGATTCTATAGGGGAGAGGTGGTGTACAAAATGCAGTTTTTCTCTTGAGAGGATTTCCACTCCCTAAATCCAAGTGAAGTGGCCTCTAAGAGAATCAATCGTGAGACTGAGACATCTACAACCAGCACTCTGATATCACAGTTCCAGGATGAATCCCTGCTTAGCCTGTGTGTTTGCTCATCTGAGATGGATGTTTGTGCAGAGGTGAAATGAGCATAGGAAACCAGAATGACGTGGCAGGACAGAGAGAGAAGGTATCAGTGAAGCATGCTGAACTCCCACCATTTGATCTGATGAGGATGCAGAAGACGTGAGCTTCTCTTGGTTCTAGTAGACGCTGAGCGAAGGTGTGGTCCCCTCCAGAGTGGACTGCCAGTGGGGACACTAGGATGTGAGAAGTGGATGCCTCATGTCATATAACTGCCCTATGTAGGCCCCAGAGCCACTTTCAAAAGTCTTATACACGCTTTACTCAGGAGAGCCAAATTTGTTCACTTACCACAGAGGGAAAAATTCTCACCCAGCATTGTCTCAGAAACTGAGACAATACACCAAGTGACGGTGCTTCTGCCTTCCCTCTGCTGCACTCCTCGCCCTATCAGCCCTTCTTCCCATTATGGCTATTGCCCTCAGTTCAACTGTATCTTTTTTAATTAGTAAAGTAGAAGACATTTTAACTATATGTTTCATGTCTACAACATTTAGAACATTCACAGGACATTAAAAAGGGAAGTAAAATAAGTCAGTACAAATTAATTATCTTGAAGTTTTATAGAACTCCAGCTTTATAATGTAATTTTTAATTGAAGTATAGTTAATTTACACTGTTGTGTTAGTTTCAAGTGATCACAGCAAAGTGATTCACTTATATACATACATTCTTTTTCAGATTCTTTTCCATTATAGGTTACTATAAAATATTGAGTATAGTTCCCTTTGCTATACAGTAGGTCCTTGTTGTTTATCTATTTTATATATAGTAGTGTATATCTATTAATCCTAAACTTCTAATTTATCTCTTCCCCCTCCCCTGCTATCCCCTTCGGTAACCATAAGTTTGGTTTCTAGGTCTGTGAGTCTATTTCTCTTTTGTAAATAAGTTCATTTGTATAATTTTTTTTTAGATTCCACAAATAAGTGATATCTATGATATTTGTCTTTCTCTGACTTACTTCACTTAACATGATAATCTCTAGGTCCATCCATGTTGCTGCAAATGACTTATTTCATTTTTTTTACAGCTGAGCAACTGTATTTTACGTATATTAAATTATATTTTCCTTTTTGACATAGTTGGAATGATAGTATATATATATATTCTATTTAGTAATTTCTATTATTTAATAATGTATTGTGGAAGTCTTCCTGTAGATTGACGTATATAATTTTTTACACTATAACAGAGCATGCAATTTTATGTAATTACCAAAGGTTATCTAGCCAGATAGCTCATGCTTTGATTTATAGTGGAAATACATGCATATGGAACTAAACCTTTAAAACAATATAAGTGAATATAACATGAAAAACAAACTCTTCCCTGTATTTAGTTTTTTTTTAAACTATTAACATTATAACTTGAAATAATATAGTCTAGTTTTTGATGGTGCAATTTTTAAAATTTAACATTTACTTTCTTTTCTACCATTTCTCTTTTCTTCCAACTCATTTTTAAAATTTTATGATACGATGTTTATATTCTATTCCATAATTATTATTAGGTTTTATTTGCAGTTATTCATTAATTCTAAAATTTGTAAAATCACTAAAGATTGTTTTTTCTTTTTTAGCCCTGTTAGGATTTTATTCTTTGTTGTTATTGTAATAATATTTTCTGGTGGTCAATAAGATGCTACTAGAGAAGGAAGGCCAAATGTGTGCTTAGTTGCCATTTTGAACCAGAAGTCCTATAAATGCCTTTAATAATTGGACAGAAGGGGGAGATCCTCCCTCTCCTACTAAATTAATAATATAAATAATAAGTTTGAAAGCCAATCCCAGTTTTCAAATGAAGTAGTTGAGTGTTTCAAGTGAAAGAGAATAAAGAAAACTTAAAATAGGCCAAAACAAATGTTTACACTTGAGATTCTTTCTGGGAAAAAAAAAAAATTAAACTGGGAAGATTGTTTCGAAAGTGCTTTACAATGGGAATTACTTTTTATTTGCTTGCAATCTCTATTCTTCTGTCCTCTTGAAATCGCCTGAAACATATCCCTTTTGGAAAAATGAAGAGTAAGGCTTTTTTGCCAAAGAAATCTCTGTGTTTGCCTGCACTTTGCAAAGAATAATGACGTTTAGCTAACGTGCTATAAATGGACTGTGACCGTTAAGGCTCCCCGGCTCTGATTCATCGTTTGACACTAGTGTGCGTGAATGTTCAAAGCATGGCCAGGAAGGTGCAAGGAAGTCTCTAGGATGGTGGCATGGGTTTCTCATAATTTAAAATGGGATGGATATTAGCAAACCCATTTCCCTGGGACCTTTATAGCTTCAGAGTGAATTATTTCTGTCCATAAAACAGAGAACCTGCTGTGTGGTATTAGTAAACAGCAATTTTGTTCCTAAAAACAACATAAACCTTTTATGCGCCTGACGCCCATTTCCTAACAGCTTTTTGTTGAATGTCTCACATACCAATGGATGCTAGGATGGAAAAGAGATGCTCTATGCAAATATTGTTTCCCACCAGTTGCTATAATTAATCAAATCGGGCCATCCATCTAGTAAAATTACATCTCATGCAAATTCATCGTGGATCTACCCCAGCTGTCTACAGCTGCTACTCTGGCTGCCGCTGCCACACAGCATGTATTATCCTCTCGCGTATGCTATTCCTGTGTGCTTCGTATAATACATGTGGTAAGTCTAGGGACTTAGAACGCTTCCTTTTTTGTTTTACCATTTTCTAGTCAATGTATCAGCAGGGGTCCATTCAGAGGGGAAGTAGCATATCCTCTCTAGTCTGGAGATTCAATTGCAGTTCTGTTTCTCGTCATGGAATTAAAGGGAGAAAGAGAGACTCTGAGCCTTGGATCTTATCAACATTTGACTGCAATCACTATAATGAGAATTATTGAACCAGTAAGGTAGCAGACTAACTGTGTACATCTGGCCTGCTCATCTGTTTCTGGAGATTGGACCTCGGATGGGGCCTCAACAAGGAGTTCTGTGTTGGCCTCAGTAGCTGATGTCTGCTTTTCTTTTCTTTTTGTTTGGTTGATCTACTCCTGTTTTCATTAGAAGAAGGCCTTCTCCTAATAGTGAGCGTTAGTAGAGATTGCATAGACTTTAGACTGAAGCACTGCCATTTTTACGATGTCCAAGTTGTTTCATCATTCTTAGCCCATGCTCCTCGACCTTTGTTGACCTGCCCAACTTTGCATTTCCTTTTAGATCTCTGCTTAGCTCTTCTTTTTTGTTTAGTTTTGTTTTGTTTTTCCTTTCCAGGAAGCCTTGCCTGATCTTGAAAGATGAAATCAGCAGTCTCTCTTTTATTATTCTTTAAAACTGATTGCTTATACTTACTTAGTCTCAAGTATTCTATGCTGTGTTATATTTGCCAGCTATCTTTCTCTTCCCAGTACTGGGCCCTTTAAAATTGGAAGCTCTGCCTTGATCATTATTTTACCCCTGTGTGTTGCAGAATTCCTCAAACATTTTGGTGATTAATGTAGGTTTGTTAAATAAGTATATAATGAACATAACTATATATCAAGACACTCAGGTTGCAGGAAATGACTAATTTCTTTATTTATGCCCTGTATCCAATTATGCAAAGAGTCATTTCCACATTCTACAGTTGCCTAGAAATCTAACCTCAGTTATTCAAGATGAGGGAAGGATCAAGAAATTATTCCCTGAGGTCATTCAGGAAACCTTGGGCTCTGACAGTTCAGAATAACTAAAGAAGTACCCACTGGTTTTAAATTAATCATAGGTGCCACTATTTGGGCTCACTGGCTCACATGGGCCATTGAAAGATGTTCTGTTCCACTCTCCTATGCTAGACACAGGAATACTTATTGAGTCCCAGTCTCCAAAAACACCTGTGGAATCAATGTGCCCCAAGTTTCTACTTTCTTGGGGTGCTGTTAGAGAGTGATGCTCAGAGAGCACCTCTAAGAACTCATAACACTCAGTGTTCCCAGGTTACAGGGAGCCAACCCTCTTCCCACTGGTTGAGTGGCAACTCTGTCCTTCTTAAATTTCCAGCCACCATACCAACTAATCAAAGGTCTGGGCCATGGGGGGCATGGCAATAGTGGCCTTTGAAGTGCTCTATGAAATACAAGATATTAATCCCTATTCCACCCCTACCTTGATAACAGAACTGGAGCAAGAGGGGGAAGTGAGGGAAAACTTTATTTCTTATTCCAACAGCAAGTAGAACAAAGCAGAAATTAAATTTTGAAAAATTATCTTACCATGATTGAATGAGCTAATTTGTTAATCAATGAAATTTATTGCCCCACAACATAAAGTTATCATGATGAGTAAATACAATAGGCATCCTCTATTCTCACCTTTTCAAGGCATCACAATGCACAGCTTTCTGACTGTGAACAATATGACCATGCTGCAACCCTTGCCCCACTGTGTTTGTGTGCACTGTACCAGATGTTTGGCATGTTCATCAAACTCCAATTAATGACCTCAAGTCTCCTGAAGCTTACAGTTCTTCCCAGAAATGGTTCAGTCATTTGCTATTGGCATTTCTATATGCTGTTTGGGTATCCCTTTTAGAGCATTAATATTTTTAATCTACAAGTGACAATCTGGATGGAGGGTATCATCCATAGAGACAGTGTTGGACAGTATAGCAGATCATTGATAGCTTGAGCTTGGGCTTCATAGAAACCTGATTCTTTTCCCAAGTTCATCAGCCTCTAGAGTTGTGCATTGATAACCCAGCAGCCCCTCTAAGTATAGCAATACTTACCTTACAGAGTTGTAATACTGATTACATAAGATAATGCATATATAGCTCTTAGCACATTGCCTTGCAAATAATAAATATTAAATATGTTATTATGAGTAAAATCAAAAGTTGTTGCCTTTCCTATAAAGATAACCCAGTTCATGTGTGTATCATCTCATATGGCTCCATCTTTTTTACCTACCTAGCGGTACAACTGTGTATAAGAGAAATTTAAGTATCTGTGTCGCTATCTACCTAGTTTGCTCAGTATACAGATGCTGATTGCCCATCATGTGACAAGGCTGGTGCTAGGCTAGAACATTATCTTCTGTTCTTAAGGGATTTCTAATGAATAATTTTTAATGAATCTTTGATTTGAGTCTTGAGAAGTGAATAGGCCGCAAAGAGGGTGGGAAGGGTGATGCAGTGAGAAAAAAATACAGAGGCAGATGAAAGGTTGTGGTGGATGTGAGTGGCTCAGGGCAGTGGGACTTGCTGAAGATGAGCAGAAAGAGGTCCGTGAGAACCAGGTAATTAAGAGGCTTTCATAAGATGCCTGGGGGGATGAGCTTTATTCTAAGCAAAAAGTACACCGCCTCTGGTTTGGTCGTTTGTTTTTCAGATTCCACATATAAGTAAAATCATATAGAGTATTTGTTTTTCTCTGTCTGACAATTAACTTAGCATAATACCTACCAGGTCCATTGACATTGCCACAAATGGCAAGATTTCATTACAGTATCTTGTTTTATGGCTGAGAATTATTGCATTGTATATATATACACCACATCTTCTTGATCCATTCATCTATTGCTGGGCACTTAGGTCGCCTCCATATCTTAGCTATTGTAAATAGGGCTGCAATGAACGTAGAGATGCATATATCTTTTCGATTTAGTGTGTTTGTTTTCTTTGGATAAATATCCAGTAGTGGAATGGCTGGATTATATGGTAGTTCTGTTTTTAGTTTTTTGAGGAAACTTCATACTGTTTTCCATAGTGACTGCCCCAATTTGCATTCCCACCAACAGTGCAGGAGGGTTCCCTTTCCTTCATATCCTTGCCAACACTTGTTGTTTCTTGTCTTTTGGATAAGAGCCATAAAACAAAACAGATACAGAGAACAATAGATACAGAGAACAAACTAGTGGTTGCCAGAGGGGATGGGGGGATGGACAAAATAGGTGGAGGGGATTATGAGGAGGTACAGACTTCCAGTTATAAGATAAATAAATCAGGTACACCTAGGAAATATGGTCAATAATATGGTAACAATTTTCTGTGGTGATGGGTGGTAACTGGTCTTACTGTGATAGTGATCATTTTATAATGTATAAAAGTATCAAAAAAACTATGTTGTATACCTGAGACTAATATAACATTGTATATTAACTAACAATAAAAAAGTAGAGCTCCTCAAAGGTGCTCAATGACTTAGGAATTTTCTGACTTCAAATAAATGTGCTCTGACATTGTTCTGAGGAGCTACAACCCTGCCTTTTCTTCAGCATGAAAGGACGTGACCCAGGCAGTAGATTCACAATATTTGATAGAGCAGTAGGGCCTGAGTCTATTGGACCCAAGTGTCATGGGTAGCTGAACAGAAATTAGGAATTAGGTCCCTTGCCCTTTAGGAGGTTATGATTAGTGGTAAAGTTGGAAGATAGCTGAATGATATGGTTTCCATATCACATAATTATATATAATTTGAAAGAAATGAAGGAAAATTATATATTATGTACCTACTATATATTAGGCATTATAGGTATTATAAACTTATTTTATCAGTTAATCACCAACCATTCTAGTGTTATATAATGTTTTAAACCAAAGCAAAAGCTCATATAATAGCATGGAGAATGAAAAAATGGGAGTTTCCCAGGAAAACGTAGACAAGAATAAAGGAATCCAGAGGTGAGTCCAGTCCTGTCTGGATCCAACGCCCACCCTCTTTCCCTCCACCCTCGGTAACAAAGAGAATGAACCATCCAGGAAAAGACCCCGGTTAGCCTGCCACAGGGAACTCTTCTGATTTTAGGGAGGAGGGTTAAAAAAGACTAAAAAGAATAAAATAGCGTGAGTGTGACTGAGACATAAGGGCAAGAACACATGCCCGTGGCGAGGTAGAAACTGTCACTGCAGCACCTCTTCAGGAATCACTGCCTCTGTTGCAGTGGTTGCCTGGCAGGTGCCATTGCAGGGACCTACCAAGGACAGAAGAGCCTATGATAGCTGGATTTGAGGGGAGCAAAGTGGTATAGACCAAGTAACTACTTTTATCTGAGTCTCAATGTTGGTTCTGAGGGGCACGCAATTGATTAAACAGTCCTCATGAGTTAAAAAAAGACAACACCCAGAGCATGTCCAAGCACTGACTCAAAATCTCTTAGAGCTTAAGCAGGGTCAGAAAAGCCGTATTGAACATCTTAACTAGTTTCTTGGTAAAACAGGACATCAGTCAATCAAAATTAAATAATCTCCCTTCAAGCTATGAGGACTGAGAAGTGGAAAATGACCTAACAGGAAGTTACCCATTTTCTTACTTTCAAAGGACTCTATTTTTCCAATTCCTACCGAATACTTCTTCTGTGGCTTTACTAAATGCTTGCTTACTGTCTCTTTGCTATTAGGAAGTGCAATTTGTCATGTAAGAGACTGTGTCATTTTTCATTCTCATCAGGTATCATTTTGAGCTCACACTTGGTGTGGGTACCACGTCCCATGTCAGCAAGGCAGCCGAGCTGCTGCCGAGCTTGCTATTGCAGGGTTATTTCTCTTGATTGCTGGCAGAATGGATTAAACAGGAAGCGAGAGGTACTTTAGTTAACCTTAATTAGGGCCTGCAATACTTATGTTCTGTTCTAGATGAGACAACCTGATGAAAAAAGCAACAGGAAGTCATTAGAAAACAGGTAAATAAGGCACTGCTAAAGATGGGGGGAAAGTGGCAAAACAGTTGGAAAACAGATTACCTTTGTTTGCAAGTTGGAAAGAAAGAGACAATCATTCTGAAGAGTCTGTGAAACTTACCTGCACAGTTTCAAGCAGCTACTTGTCACTTTCTATTTTTGTTTATAGGTAAAAAAATGTTGCTATATAATTAGTGTGTTTTCTGTTCCAAAATGTAACAAATCATGATAGCATTTAATTTGTAAATGTGGATGTCTCATAAAATAATTATAGCTACTGCTACCATTTACTGAGTACTTAGTGTGCAGCAAGCAGAATTTCAGAGTCGGGATTTTGCAACATTTTCACATACAGTTTTCATGATGTATTTCAAGGGATCAATATTATCATGCCATTATATGGACCAGAAAACTGAGACTTAGGACAGTTGAGTGCCTTGCCTGAAGTCACCCAGCTAACAGGTGGCAGAACCCAGGATTAAGTGTAGGTATTGTGTGTGTTTTGGTTATACAGGATTGCAGAGATGTCAGAGGGAGTAAATTGCAGGCCCTTGGCCTGTGGGTACCTCTCTCTTTCATAGATAATTCATCCTTTAGGTTTCTCACTTTTAATTAATTATTACTTTCCTGCAAGAATTTGTGATAAGCACAAATTTAGTTTTTTAAGGAACCTCCATACTGTTCTCCAATGTATCAATTTACATTCCCACCAACAGTGCAGAAGGGTTCCCTTTTCTCCACACCCTCTCCAGCATGTTTGTAGATTTTTTGATGATGGCCATTCTAACCGGTGTGAGGTGATACCTTACTGTAGTTTTGAATTGCATTTCTCTAATGATTAGAGATGTTGAGCATCCTTTCATGTGCTTCTTGGCCATCTGTATGTCCTCTTTGGAGAAATGTCTATTTAGGTCTTCTGCCCATTTTTTGAATGGGTTCTTTGTTTTTTTAATATTGAGCTGCATGAGCTGTTCATATATTTTGGAGATTAATCCTTTGTCCACTGATTTGTTTGCAAATATTTTTTCACATTCTGAGGGTTGTCTTTTCGTTTTGTTTGTAGTTTCCTTTGCTTTGCAAAAGCTTTTAAGTTTCATTAGATCCCATTGGTTTATTTTTGGTTTTATTTCCATTACTCTTGGAGGTGGATCAAAAAAGATCTTTCTGTGATTTATGGCAAAGAGTGTTCTTCCTATGTTTTCCTCTAAGAGTTTTATAGTGTCCGGTCTTACATTTAGGTCTCGAATCCATTTTGAGTTTATTTTTGTGTATGGTGTTTGGGAGTGTTCTAATTTCATTCGTTTACATGTAGCTGTCCAGTTTTCCCAGCACCACTTATTGAAGAGGCTGTCTTTTCTCCATTGTATATCCTTGCCTCCTTTGTCATAGATTAGTTGACCATAGGTGTGTGGGTTTATCTCTGGACTTTCTATCCTGTTCCTTTGATCTATATTTCTGTTTTTGTGCCAGTACCATACTATCTTGATTACTGTAGCTTTGTAGTGTAGTCTGAAGTCAGGGAGTCTGATTCCTCCAGGTCCGTTTTTTTCCCTCAAGACTGCTGTGGCTATTTGAGGTCTTTTGTGTCTCCATACAAATTTTAAGATATTTTGTTCTAGTTCTGTAAAAAATGCCATTGATAATTTGATAGGGATTGCATTGAATCTGTAGATTGCATTGGGTAGTATAGTCATTTTCACAGTATTGATTCTTCCAATCCAAGAACATGGTATATCTCTCCATCTGTTGGTATCATCTTTAATTTCTTTCAACAGTGTCTTATAGTTTTCTGCATACAGGTATTTTGTCTCCCTAGGTAGGTTTATTCCTAGGTACTTTATTCTTTTTGCTGCAGTGGTAAATGGGAGTGTTTCCTTAATTTCTCTTTCAGATTTTTCATCATTAATGTATAAGAATGAAAGAGATTTCTGTGCATTAATTTTGTATCCTGCAACTTTACCAAATTCATTGCTTAGTTCTAGTAGTTTTCTGGTGGCATCTTTAGGATTCTCTATGTATAGTATCATGTCATCTGCAAACAGTGACAGTTTTAGTTCTTCTTTTCCAATTTGTATTCCTTTTATTTTTTTTTCTTCTCCGATTGCCATGGCTAGGACTTCCAAAACTATGTTGAATAACAGTGGTGAGAGTGGACATCCTTGTCTTGTTCCTGATCTTAGAGGAAATGCTTTCAGTTTTTCACCATTGAGAATGATGTTTGTTGTGGGTTGGTCGTATATGGCCTTTATTATGTTGAGGTAGGTTCCCTCTATGCCCACTTTCTGGACAGTTTTTATTATAAATGGGTGTTGAATTTTGTCAAAAGCTTTTTCTGCATCTCTTGAGATTATCATATGGTTTTTATTCTTCAATTTGTTAATATGGTGTATCACATTGATTGATTTGAGTATATTGAAGAATCCTTGCATCCCTGGGATAAATCCCACTTGATCATGGTGTATGATCCTTTTAATGTGTTGTTCGATTCTGTTTGCTATTATTTTGTTGAGGATTTTTGCATTTATATTCATCAGTGATGTTGGTCTGTAATTTTCTTTTATTGTAGTATCTTTGTCTGCTTTGGTATCAGGGTGATGGTGGCCTCATAGAATGAGCTTGGGAGTATTCCTTCCTCTGCAATTTTTTGGAAGAGTTTGAGAAGGATGGGTGTTAGCTCTTCTCTAAATGTTTGGTAGAATTCACCTGTGAAGCCATCTGATCCTGGACTTTTGTTTGTTGGAAGATTTTTAATCACAGTTTCAATTTCATTACTTGTGAGTGGTCTGTTCATATTTTCTATTTCTTCCTGGTTCAGTCTTGAAAGGTTATACCTTTCTAGGAATTTGTCCATTTCTTCCAGGTTTTCCATTTTATTGGCATAGAGTTGCTTGTAGTAGTCTCTTAGGATGCATTGTATTTCTTCACTGTCTGTTTTAACTTCTCCGTTTTCATTTCTAATTTTATTGATTTGAGTCCTCTCCCTCTTTTTCTTGATGAGTCTGGCTTATGGTTTATCAAGTTTGTTTATCTTTTCAAAGAACCAGGTTTTAGTTTTATTGATCTTTGCTATTGTTTTCTTTGTTTCTATTTCATTTATTTCTGCTCTGATCTTTATGATTTCTTTCCTTCTGCTAACTTTGTGTTTTGTTTCTTCTTCTTTCTCTAGTTCCTTTAGGTGTAAGGTTAGATTGTTTATTTGAGATTTTTCTTGTTTTGTGAGGTAGGCTTCTGTAGGTATAAACTTCCCTTTTAGAACTGCCTTAGCTGCATCCCACAGGTTTTTCGATCGTCGTGTTTTCATTATCATTTGTCTCTAGGTATTTTTTGATTTCCTCTTTGATTTCTTCAGTGATCTGTTGGTTATTTAGTAACGTATTGTTTAGCTTCCATGTGTTTGTGTTTTTTACTTTTTTTTCCCTATAATTGATTTCTAATCTCATAACATGTGGTTAGAAAAGATGCTTGATATGATTTCAATTTTCTTAAATTTACTGCGGCTTGGCTTGTGACCCAAGATGTGATCTATCCTGGAGAATGTTCCATGTGCACTTGAGAAGAAAGTGTAATCTGCTGTTTTTGGATGGAATGTCCTATAAATATCTATTTAAACTATCTGGTCTATTGTATCATTTAAAGCTTGTGTTTCCTTATTAATTTTCTGTCTGGCTGATCTGTCCATTGGTGTAAGTGAGGTGTTAAAGTCCCCCACTATTATTGTGTTACTGTTGATTTCCCATTTTATAGCTGTTAGCAGTTGTCTTATGTATTGAGGTGCTCCTATGTTGGGTACATATATATTTATAATTTTTATATCTTCTTCTTTGATTGATCCCTTGATCATTATGTAGTGTCCTTCCTTGTCTCTTGTAACAGTCTTTATTTTAAAGTCTATTTTATCTTATATGAGTATTGCTACTCCAGTTTTCTTTTGATTTCCATTTGCATGGAATATCTTTTTCCATCCCCTCACTTTCAGTCTGTATGTGACCCTAGGTCTGAAGTGGGTCTCTTGTAGACAGCATATATATGGGTCATGTTTTTGCATCCATTCAGCAAGCCTGTGTCTGTTGGTTGGAGTATTTAATCCATTCACTTTTATGGTAATTATCAATATGTATGTTCCTATGACCATTTTCTTAATTGTTTTGGGTTTGTTTTTGCAGGTCCTTTTCTTCTCTTGTGTTTCCCACTTAGAGAAGTTCCTTTAGCATTTGTTGTAGAGCTGGTTTGGTGGTGCTGAATTCTCTTAGCTTTTGCTTGTCTGTAAAGCTTTTGATATCTCTATCGAATCTGAATGAGATCCTTGCCAGGTAGAGTAATCTTGGTTGTAGGTTTTTCCCTTTCATCACTTTAAGTATATCATGCCACTCCCTTCTGGCTTGTAGAGTTTCTGCTGAGAAATCAGCTGTTAACCTTATGGGAGTTCCCTTGTATGATATTTGTTGTTTTTCCCTTGCTGCTTTCAATTTCTCTTTGTCTTTAATTTTTGCCAATTTGATTACTGTGTGTCTCAGCGTTTTTCTCTTTGGGTTTATCCTGTTTGGGACTCTCAGCACTTCCTGGACTTGGGTGGCTATTTCCTTTCCCATGTTCAGGAAGTTTTTGACTATAATCTCTTCAAATATTTTCTCAGGACCTTTCTCTCTCTCTTCTCCTTCTGGGACCCCTATAATGCGAATGTTGTTGGGTTTAATGTTGTCTCAGAGGTCTCTTAGGCTGTCTTCATTTCTTTTCATTCTTTTTTCTTTATTCTGTTCCACAGCAGTGAATTCCACCATCTGTCTTCCAGGTCACTTATCCGTTCTTCTGCCTCAGTTATTCTGCAATTGATTCCTTCTAGTGTATTTTTCATTTCAATTATTGTGTTGTTCATCTCTGTTTGTTCATTCTTTAATTCTTCTAGATCTTTGTTAAACATTTCTTGCATCTTCTTGATCTTTGCCTCCATTCTTTTTCCTGGATCGAGGTCCTGGGTCATCTTCAGTATCATTATTCTGAATTTTTTTTCTGGAAAGTTGCCTATCTCCACTTCATTTAGTTGTTTTTCTGCGGTTTTATCTTGTTCCTTCATCTGGTACATAGCCCTCTGCATTTTCATCTTGTCTATCTTTCTGTGAATATGGTTTTTGTTCCACAGGCTGCAGGATTGTAGTTCTTCTTGCTTCTGCTGTCTGCCCTCTGGTGGATGAGGCTATCTGAGAGGCTTGTGCAAGTTTCTGAAATTATTTTCCATACACATATTAACAATTCATTTTCTGGGGCAAGTGTAGAAATAACTAATGATGGTGAATAGGAACCACCTGGGATTTTCATAACATTCTTCTTTCCAAGTTGTGCAATTATGTACTACAAATGGGATTAGTGTTTGGGGAAGAGACAGATGCCTTCACCCTCAGTGCAACACAATCTATAAAATTTAACTTCAGTGTTTATCATATTATATTACAGTTAATAAGCCCCTATATTTGCATACTACTTTTCAGTATAAAAAAATCTTTCTTATGCATTACTTCATTTGAGATATCAAATTGAAAGTACAATTTAACGGTAAGGAGAGTAGCTGATAATAATTCCATGGTGCATATAAGTAAACTGAGACTTTGCAACATTAGTTTGCTTAAGCAACACCACTAGTAGAGTAGTAAAGTAGAAATTTATCCTAGAGTATTCTTTCAAATGAAAATTTCTTTCCTCATGCCCCCAACTTTAGATATTACATATATGTAGATATCTATTGCTATACACACAAATATGTAATCCATAGAATATAAGATTGCAGTCTCAGAGTATTTATTGTTTGTTTGTTTTACACAGTAGCAATCGTTAGTTGCTAATAAAATCTAGGGATACTTTTTGCAAGTATTTATTAGGAATTTGACAATAATCACTATGGTTCAGGGTTCTTAAGGTTTCTGGTGTCTGAATATTCTACCACCCAACCTATCCTTAGGTTCCAGCCAAAAAAAATCATCTTCATAAGGACAATAGCCAGATGAGAAATAAAGTGCTAGTGATGTTACTAAGTTTGTTAGTAGATAAGCTTGTATTTAGAAGGCTAAATAGGACTTTTTCTTCCTGCTCCATTGAATCTAAAAAGCCTGAGATATGGTGTAGCCTCAAGGTCTGCTTATCAACAATGATAATGATGATAATGACATTAGCCAACATTTACTGACAGCATCATATGGGCTAGGCACTTTTCAAACCACATTGTGTGTATTAACTCATTTAATCTTCACGATAATTCTACCAGGCTGTCACTAGCAAGCATTGCCAGGCTACTAAGCTAACCTATGTTCAAGTGGAAGAAATTGGCAAGCAAGATCTTGGCAAGCGCTGTCTTGGGTGTGTTTATCCCCAGGGGAGAGGAGGTATGAGAAACCCTGCTGTCTCTAAATGTACAGAATGAGGGAAGATGAGTATCTCCAAGTCTTTGTAAGTCAATTTTTCCAGATCCACCAATAAGAGGTGACCCATGAATATCTCAGCCTCTGACCAACAAGGATAGCAACGTTGTGTCCCATGGTTGCTGGGCAGATGTGAACTAGCATGGCAAGAATCAGGAGAGCCCTACTCCAAAGAACTTTGGAGGGTACAAAGATAAAAAAAATACATTCCTCCATTAAAATCTTATGATTTTTATAATTAGGCAGTTTAGTTGATACTTCTAGGAAGAACCATATCACAATCTGAAGTTGTGAGGGTTCAGTTATGACTGCTAGCATTGTTACCTTCAGTTAACAAGGAGGCTAGAGAGAGGCAGGAGCCCATGCCTGACAGACCTTACAAATTTGTTTCATTTTCAGCATATCACATGCAGTGGGCAGGTGTCCTTTTACTTCAGATAAGGAGCATGAAGATTCTAGAAGTTTGCACAACTATTAACTCAATCCCTGGTTGTCTAAGGTTTATCATGAAAGAGCATAGAGATAAAATAACTCCCTCTTCAAGAAGAAAATAGATGAAACCAGAATGCCTCCCTTTAGAAGCCCCATTTTATATGAAAGAAAATGAGGCGATGCCTTAGAAGTTTATTTATTTCAATATAATGCACTAAATTACCTCCATAATATCTAAAATAGCTGGTGGCTCATCATGTTGTCATCTGGTTTTGTTAAGCTAAAGCCTAAAGTCACAAGGCACATTCAATTTTTCCAAAGCCTGTTTTGTCCTCTCGAAATTCACCATTAATTGGTTTCCTGACACCAGAGGTCCAAAAAGATGACTCTTTCTAATATGTGTGGATCTCTCTTTATTTACTTTAAAATAGAAATCATAAGCTGTAAATCTCTATGACTATCTATGTTTATATGATTTATATAGTTACAGAAAGCAATGCAGTATGGTTAGCATAGGAAAAAGTGATAGTTTAAAAGTTGTAGCTATCATTAGTTACACCAGATGTAAATAAACGTAAATAAACTTTCCTAAATTTATAATCTTTTTTTCTAGAGCTAAATCCTTTCTATTACAAACTAAGTACAACATCTAGGGGGTTGCAATAGCTGTTACAATTGTTGTTTCCATGGTGTAGCTCCTTAGAAGAACCTTAGAAAAATATTACAGTTCTAACAGTTGCTGAGTCCAAGTACAGTAGAAAGCTCAATTTCCTCCACAAAAGTTCTAGTAGATCTTCAGCTTGGCAGAATTAGCTCCAGAAAAAAATCTTTAAAGAGCATAGATTTATTTATTTGGAGAGAGCTTTACTGGCCTCATTCAACTCATTTTTTTGTCACAAAGTGGTGGTAATTTTTTATTTTATTCTTCCTACTTTTGTCTTTAACGAAAGTTTAAACCTTATTCACATAAAAGTATTTAAAAGAAGAACATAGTATTAATTCTAAGATTTTTTATGCAAATTTTACATCCCTGAAAATTGGATATATCTTAGTAATGAGGGCACATCACAGTTAAATTGTCAGTGTTTTGTTTTTCTTTCTTAATTTCACATAAATTAATGATTCTTATAATTCATAACACCTTAAACTTGTTGAAATATTATATTTATGTAATAGCTAATTTCTGTATATTAATAGGAAAAGATTTTAACCCAAATGAAGATGTATACTTGCTGTTTATCACTTTCTCATTCGTATATTCATTTCTTCAGCAATCCTACATTCACTGCATTCTAAGACAATTTCTTAGGCATTTGTTTAATGTCATAAATACCATGCAGTTCTGAGAAGTTCCTACTCTTGGGTGGGAGCTTACTACCTTAGAAGAGTTAGATACACAATACAATAAACTGTCATAACTCTTTTAAAAGGCTATAGGATTAAGAGAGATGAAGTTATTCTTTCAAATTATCTACTAGTCTATGATCTTGAAATCTTTCAGCGTGGATGTTTACCTAAGTCTGACCCAGGGGCTTAGTAACATCCATTTTGTAGTCAACGCCTGGTAGGGAGTAGTTTCAGAAAAATACCTGAGGCAATTCAAAATTAAATATAAGTCAAATTTGCTAAGATTTTTAGGGGAAAAAGTACGCTGTGGAAGCTACACAACTTGCTACTTGTGCCATCTCTTTGTAAGTTGCTACTATTCTTCCCTATTATTTTCATAGCCAAGGTCACTTAGGATTTATTTCATATTACTCAACAAATCAGGGGTATATGGTTAAAAATGGAAAATAAGTAAAAGCATAATCAAGTGTAGCATTTAGGGAATACTCTTGGCTTTTTAAATTCATTAATTAAGGAAAGCTCACCCTTGAATTATAGTACCAGTCAGTTTGCCAAGGTGGTTCATTAAAGTCCAAATCTTATTATATATTACATGCTTTATGCTTTTCACACAAACTTATTATACTGCTCAGAGAAGGTGATCTCTAAAAGCACATTAGACTAATGTTCCTGAAACACTGGCTAATGTAGTTTTTATTGGATTGCTGTAACCAAAAAAGGTCACCTAATGATTTCTTCCGATAATGATTTACTAATAGGAAAATATAATTAGTTATTGTTAAATGTTTGACCTTGAAACACCTTATCAGTTGTTGAGATTTATAATGTCATATTACCATATATCAAAAACAGAAAATCAAATAATCTTTCAATATTGTTCTTTCGTATTTTTTATCTAGACTAGTTATAGTGGTAATAGTTCACATTTATTGAGTGCTTACTATGCACCAAGTACTGTGCTAAGCACTTTAATTCATCACCATGTTTTAACCCCACAAAAACTCTAGGAGCTTATTATTGCCCTGACTTTCAGATGAAGAAAATCAGATGGAACTTGGAGAGGTCAAGTAACTTAGCCAGTCACCCAGCCATTTAGTGGCCAAGTCCAAGTTTGAACCCAGGTGTCTCAATACAGAGCTCTCATGCTATACTATACGTTCTTGATTCCTCAAGCAAAGTAATCACTTATGAGTGCAGATAGTGATGTGATTTGGATTCCTCCATTCTCCCAATAAATTAAGAGATCTCTAAATCACATTTTGGAGCAGTGACATCCTAAAAGGGATCAAATAATTAAGTCTTTGAAGTCAACTGTACCAGTTCAAATCCCAGCCTCACCACTTGATGCTTTGTGGCTTCAATTCAGTTGTTTAAGTTCTTCAAGCTTCATTTTCTCCTTCTGTGAATATGGATACCTCTCTGAATTTTGTTTGAAGATGAAAAAATACCTAAAAATGCTTAGGAAAGGACTTCAAGTCTACTCATTTGGAAGTTGAAAGGGGTTTATTTTGGGCTAGCAGTTTCCACATGCATCATTATGAAACAGGAGTAAGAGTTGGTCTTTTTGAAACTTAAAACCTCCTATCCACTTCTCTTTCTTGTTGAATGTATACACATATGTATTTATATTCATATAAGAATTTAAGTATGTTTAAATTAGATTTATCTTTCTTTGAAGCCTATTGAAGAAGGTAAAGCTACTGTGATGGCCAAAGACATTAGTAAACAACATCTTATGAGCTATATTCAATTCGAGTTTTATTTTCAAGCAGGGTTGTGAACATGCTGCATCCCGTCTATACCTTGCAATAGCAGTCTCACCAGTAGCATAGGTAGGATGCTTACTTCCTGCTTTAGATTTGGTTCCCTCAGGATACATTATGAGCCAGAGATTTGCTTGTTTGTTTTTGGGTGGAAGTGGGGGTGAATGTGTCTCATGAATACCACATATCTGGAGTAAGGGAAGCAGAACTGGTTGAATGAGGAAGTTGCAACAGATGCCTTAGGAATTCCCATGGGGAGCTCCAGAGCTGGTCTAGCCTTTAAGAATAGACCAAAATTGAGGAAAGAGACCTGGGCTTTTTAACATCTCATCAACTAGTCATTAGATTCAATGACACACATACACACACACATACACACACACACAGAGAACATAACCTTGACTTAGGTACCTCGCACTACAAAGTATGCAAGGTTAATACTGGGGAGTTGGATTTAAATGTATGTGTGTGTTTGTGCATGTGCGTGTGTGTATACACATACATATACACACATACACATGTACATATACATATGTTTCTTTCTACTTCTAAGTGTTTTCTACAATAAAGATGTATATTAATAATTAGATAACTATGTGAAGTAAACTGCCCTAATGAGGGCACAATCCTAGTTTTTGACAACTGCCTGATTTTCAATGTTAATGTTTTTATAAAAATAACTTTTCTTTCAAGCATTTGTAATATTACATCTGTTTTACAAACAAATGTACCTGTATTTACAGGTTACAGGTTGATTTAATGTTAAACTTATATCTTTCTTTTTACTGACCCTTGTATAGTGTAATTTCCTTTTCTTTTTGATTTTTATTTCAAATATTATGGAAAATACCTTTGTTATTGTTTCAAAAAATAACATTTTCTGAGTATATTTAACTATCTGATATAGGTTAGTATATCTTTACTTTGCTCTATATTTATTGGCCTTTGGAACATCTTATATACACAGACTTAAAATTCTTTAAATTTTGATCCATTGTTTTGGGGCATTTATTGTCACAGGAGATGGTTGAATCAGAGTAATTCCATATATTTTTGGATACGGTTTTAATGTTTGTGTCTTTTTAAATCTTTATCATTGAAATTCAGTCTTTTTTCTTTCTTCAAAATTAATCTTGGCATGGGACATTTCTCTTCAATTTTGTCTGAAAAGTTTAAAGACAATCATATTTGTACTTCCTGAGAAACTTCTTCAACTTTGTCACTATTTATTATGTCATACAATTTTATTTATCCTGAAATCCTAAGACCTCAACATCTGATATTATTCTTTTGCTTTCTGTATCTCTTATGTTTCTCATTATTTTAATCTTTGTCACACTTTTTTTCCTGTATTCTCAAGATACTTCTCAGTCTGTTCTTTGCGTTATTGACTAGATTTCTTGTAGCTTTACATTGGCTTTCTTGATCCAGGTAATATAATTTTATATTTTATGCACTCTTATTCAAATAAGTTTGATGCTCTGACCTATTTTTCTAGGAGATTTTTAAAAGAAGAAAAATATTGTCCTCTTTTTTTAACCTCATTTTAATTTTTGGTTTTCTTATCCTGTTTCAACAAGGCAATGTAATTTTGCCTTCTATTGAAAATTCTAATTTTTCTTAAAGTCTACGTTGATTTTCTAAGAACACATATCCTTTTACTTTCTAGAATTTATTCTAATTTTTCTTTTTTTCACCCACATAAAGCCAATGATAGAGGTATACAGACTTGAAGCTTTCCAGAAGACAGAGTCTGAGGATTTACTGTTAAATCTTATATCCAAATATTTTAAGTCTTATGGAACCCTGTCTCATTTTAACATCTGGAAGGCAATCTATATGTGTAGCTATCATATAAATTCATCTGGTGTGGCTTTACTAGACCAAGGTGGAACTCTTATTCCTACTGCTTTTTTTCCCTGTCACTCAAGAATACCACCACTACAACCACCAACAGTTTTCTGATTTTAATGGACCCTGAATCTCAAAGTTAATGGAATACTAAAATGAAGTACGTTTCCTCCTTCTTTTCTGCAAGATGTGTTCATCTCTTTCATAAGACAAAGCACAAGTTGACCACCACACTCTCAAATTGATATCACATCTTTCTTCATTTTGCCAATAGTTGTCCATCTTTTCTCCATTTCTTTTTTTAATGTATCATCATAAAAATTGGTGGAAAGTTGAAATTTAAGGATGTGTCAAAGGCTGCTAATTAGTTGCCATTTTAAATTAGGTGTAAATCAATTGCTTTTATATCCATTGGCCTGAATCCCTTAGTCACAAGTATCTACCAGTTCTGGGAAGAAATTTACTCACAGGATAGGTAAAGGGAATGAGAAAGGTGATTTAGTGGGCAGAATACTAAAGTGGGAAGTAAGATAACGGATTTTTATTGTGGTGTTCACAGGTTGACTTTTCACAAGTCATCTCATTTTCATTCCTCAATTTCTTTATGTGCTTCACAGGTACATTGAGCTCAATTTTTAAGTTGCATTCATTATAGCTGTATGAAAGTAAGATCTTTTTCTTTTCTATTTGCACTTAAGGAAAGTTCAGAAAGAAAGAAAGATATACTCATTTAAGTGTTTGATCTTTTGCAAAGGCACGTTGTAAAGAAAACTCATGTATTGTTAATAGCTGCTATCTGTTGAAGGAGAGAATTGTAAGTGTTCTGTAATTCTAATCAAGTCTCCTAGATAGAATCATTTTACTAGCTATGATCATAACAAGTATAAATTTTGTTGAGAGGAACCATAAAAAACTTCATTTATTTCTTTACATCTTTGTTCTGTAGGATTAGATGTTTAATTAGTTTATTAAAATAGCTGGATTAGTTCTTTTAAGAGGGAAATATTTATATGTGACTTTTTCTTTTAACCATATCTATAGTTTAGAGTCTCCTGTGACCATGATACCTACTGGTCCAGCATTCATACACTTTTATTATAGATGTGAATTGCAATAGCACACAGTTATTGATTTACTTAATCATTCAAATATTCATTAAATTCACACTATATCCCAGCCCAGTATTAGCCAGCAAAGATTGAAAGATGAAAGGACCCAAACTCTGCTTTCAATAAGTCCAAAGGGAGAAATAGAAGACAAATGAGATATATATTATTTGGCATGGCAGATTCAGTGTAGGTAGATAGAAAGGGTGGCAAATCTAGCTCTTTCTATTTTTAATGATGTTACCTGCATCTTGAAGTGTGAGGAGGAATTGTAAAAATAAAGTGAGTTGGTAGGGTGGGAAAAAGTCATTCAAAGTAAAGGGAGTAACACAGATGGGATATAGTGTTGCATATTCTGAAACCCAGATAGTTTAGGACAGAACACAGGAAGAGTGGAAAGATAAGTCAGGACCTTGTGTACCATTTTAAGGAGTTAGAACTTCCTTTTAACAGAAATGGAGCATAACTAGATGCTTTCGATTGGAACAGTAGATAGGCCTGAAAACTAAGTCTGGTCATTCAAAACACTTTAATCTCATAGATCTAATTCTTGTATGCATCAAAAACTGTTCCTAATCTCGGAGCTGTGGATTTCTTAGCCTAAACTTATGCTTACTTTAACAACAGTCTGTCTACCCAGCAGATATGTGGTTAGATGTACCTGTGTGGTTACATCCATGTAATTCCAAGTTTTACCTAAAAAGATTGTTTTAAGGCTTGATGAAGGTTGTGTGCAAAAAAAGGAAATGTGTTGATTCCATAATCATCTCGCTATATCATGAGCTTCTCAAAGGCAAGAATTGTTTGACACATATTTTTCATCTCCAAAAACTACCACATTGCTTTGAACATGGTTATTTATAAATATTTGAATGTATGAATGACTAAGAAAACATAAAATAATAATCATTTAGAAATCTATAGGAAATTCATTTCAGCAATTTGCTTTTATCCTATATTCTATTTCATATTCATTGGAAAGCTCTGTTCCTTCTGTTAGCACAGCATTTGTTTTTGTCACATGGTTTGTCAATGCTGCTAATGAGCTGCTAATTAGCTGCCAATTCTTGTGCAGTTTAGAAGGACTGTTCAAAGGAATATGCCTCAATGATCTCGTCTATTTGTTTCACAAGTCCACAGTCCTATAGTACAGAAATTTTATACATAAAGTTATCACAGGCTCACTGAGTATGGCTGTGAACAGATTATGACTTCATTAAAAATTACTAACGTGGTGTCCTAGAAGTACAGACAGTCCCTGAGTTATGCTGGTGGGACTTCTTCGAATTTACAATGATGCAAAAGCAATATGCATTTTGTAGAAACCATACTTCAAATTTTGAATTTTGATCCTTTGCTTGGCTAAGCGATATGCAGCACGATGCTCTTTCATGATGCTGGGCAGCGGCAGCGAGCTCTCAGCTCCCCGTCAGCAAGGTAATCACAAGCAATACACTTATAACTGTTCTGTCCCCGTACAATCATTCTGTTTTTCATGTTCAGTACAATAGTCAATACATTACATGAGATATTCAACACCATCATAAAATAGGCTTTGTGTAGATGATTTTGCCCAACTAACTGTAGGCTGATGTAAGTGTTCTGAGCAAGTTGAAGGTAGGAGATGCTAAGCTGTGATGTAGGTCAAAAAATTCATTTTTGACTTAGGATATTTTCAACAGGCAATGGGTTTATTGGTATGTAACCCCATCATAAAGCAAGGGAGATGTGTACTCTTTCTTTTTTATAAAGGCAGGATATTAGTGAAGAAGGTTATAGGTTAGCATAGCATCACTTAATATAATGGGAAAAGTATACACATCTCCATATACAACCTTGGACCCACAGTCATGGGTTTGAATCTTATTTCTGCTATTTACAAGTTGTGTGGTATTAGTTTAGTTGCTTCATATTTGTGATTTAATCTGTAAAATGGAAATAATTCTTGCTTCTGAGGGATTTTGGTGATGATAAAATAGAAATAACATAGGCAAAGCATTAGCAGTGTCCTTGCCTATGGAAGGTTCTTAAAAATAATTGTTTTTTTTTTTCTTCCCTTCCTATAAGAGTCATACTATAGTTGCTTGAGTCATGTACTCAATTCCATGATTTATTCCGTGTGTTGTTACATAAGCATGCCTTGTGTTTTTCTAATGATGATTACCTCAAAGTTTAGGATATACCTATATAATCCCAGATTTTTTCTAAATCTATGGCTCTAATTTACCCAGTTTCTTTCATGAAGCTCTGCTTTACAAAGGTGTCCACTTTTTGCAATCAAAGCGTGTGTCACACAAGTTATTTCTTTAACGCATGCTCCTTGTAATTAAATGATTCACTCTCCTACAGGCTTAAGTAAATTTAAAATTTTGGGGGTGAGAGACCAAATTACTTAGAGTTTCTCTTCTTCCCACATGGCTTGGTAACTTTAAATTGCTTAAAGTTAGGTGATTATTTATTTAGAGTACTCATTATACTTAAAGTAGACTGAGGCAGAAATAGTAAAGCTTGCAAAATACTCCATTTGCCACTCTGCATTTCCAAGCCCCCTTTCATTTAGACTAGCCCGCTTGACTGTTTGGGGTAATGAACTTAAGGACTGAGTGTTGTGTGTCACTTCTGGCTTGAGGCACTGACAACCAGGTTTGGTTTCGCAGTCTCTCCCTTCCCCTCTCTTGACAATCCAGATGGTATAACTACAAGGTGGCAGAAACTCAGTCTGGTTCCCTTAGTGACCACATGGAGCAAGTCTTCCATTCTCCTTGTTCTAAACCCTACTAACCCTCAATGGACATGTACTATGAATGATCCGGATTTAGTTATTATAATATACCACAGGATGTGTAGTGAGGATTAATTAGGGTCTAATTTACTGCTCTCATAATTTGGTCTATCCAAATGAATGCCTTCTTAAAGCATACCTTTTCAGGAAAAAAAAAAAAAAAAAACATACTCTCTACCCTTTCTGACAGATGTATTGGGGTAAAGCACTAATACCCTAGTATTTGTTGAAAAATAAATATTTTGATAACTACATGAACAAATGAACAGACCTATGCCCCCAAATAATCTTTATGCTATTAATAGATAGAAAGTGAGAGGACTTTCTTTGGTCTGTGTTTTTAAATCTCCAGAAGAATTTTAGAATTTACCATAGTATTTCCCACACTCAGCTCATCATAATCACTTGGGATATTTCTTAGAATGCATAGTATCCTGGATCCTATGCCAGACCTAAATAAATACAATTTCCAGGGGAGATACTAGAGAATATAGTTTAATGAAAAGCATCTCGGGTTAGTCTTATAGTAAGGAAAGTTTGAAAAATTGTTCTACTGTGGGGTGGGAGGGTGAAGGTTGAGATTTGTTGAATGAGTTGCTAAAACAAAAGCACTTTGTGCAACCTGTCTATAAAGATGATGCTGATGGTGGTATAAAAGGTCAAAGGAAACACTCTCCAATCAATAAATGCCTACAATCCTCAGTATAAAAAATATTATGACACCACATTACAAGCAAATAGTTAATGTTTAAAGTTTCAAATGAACTTTCACACATATCCCCTCCTTTCATTATTTCTCCATGGTTAAATAATATTATCTTCAGTCTTCTGATGAGGAAACCTAGTCTCTGATACTGTTTTGCTTCAAGTTCACACAGCTGAAAGGTCTTTCTAATAAAGTCATGTTTTAATAGGAACCTAAAGATAAGCAGGCTTTGAGGTGATTTATGAATGGAGGCATATTGGGAACAAAGTTACCCCAACTGTCCAAATATCTACAGTGATGACCTTGGAAATATTCAAGGCTATTTAGTCCTATTCCTTTCTCAGGTTTGGGCATTGTCTTTTTCCTGACCAGGGTTAAGAATTCTTCAGGTTGTGTTTGGGAGTTGCTAACATTTCCTGAAAGTTGTGTGTAGAGTAGTGAAGGATGTGAGCTGGAGAGACAGGCTATGTTCAATTTCTGATTCTATCCGTTGGCAGCTGTGTGGCCTTGGGGTTGTTGTTTCAGCTCTCTGTACCTCAGTATCACATTGTAAAACAGTGATAATAAACTTATACCCTTAGGATGTAGCGAGGATTAACTGGGTAATAAATGTAAAGAGCTCAGAAGAGTAACTGACATGTAGTAACTATTCAGTAAGTGTTGGTTCTTTCATGGTTGGGCACATTAGCAGGGTCTGGCCATCTCTTTTCCATCGGAAAGGGAAAAAAAAGAGACCCAGTTAGGTTTCCTACCTTAAAAGTCTCAACTCTAATGCCTTGTTCATGGCAGTTGACTAAAGTCTGGTGAATCATGAAGGATGCCCAGTAGTCTTCAAACTTATGTGCATCAGAATCACCTGGAGGTCTTGCTAAAACACAGGTTGCTGAGCTGCACCCCCAGAATGTCTGATTCTCTAAGTCTGGGCAATGCTGATGTTGCTGTGATGCTCCGCACTTTGAAGTGGAATGAACAATCAGATCAGATTATGGAAGGTCTTGCAAAGAAGTTTAAGGAATCTGGGCTTTCTGTTGAGAAGTTAGGTAATGACAGAAAGTAAAGAAATCAAATGAACACCACCGATATATCAGAATGTTCTTAACTGGTACAGATTTGATTTTGGTGTCCAGATTCTTAATCATATTTTCAAAACTTCTCTGTTATCTTTTACCTTCTCGGACAACCATTGTCCTAATTTGTCATCTTTCTAGGACCCTGTATCACTATTGTATGATTTGGTATTTCTCTGTCCTTAGGAAAATTATCTTAAGTTGTAGTGAGAATAAAAATCAGCTGAGAACAATGAGCTTATGGTTACCAGGGGAAGGGTGGGGGGAAGGGATAATTCGGGAGTTAGGGATTGACATGTACACACTGCTGTATTTAAAATGGAGGGACTTCTCCGGCGGTCCAGTGGTTAGGGCTTTGCCTTCCAGTGCAGGGAGTGCGGGTTCCATCCCTGGTCTGGGAGCTAAGATCCCACATTTCTCATGGCCAAAAAGCCAAAACATAAAACAGAAGCAATATTGCAACAAATTCAATAAAGACTTTAAAAATGGTCCACATCAAAAAAAAATTTTTTTTAATAAAATAAAATGGATAACAACAAGGACCTACTGTATAGCACAGGGAACTCTGCTCTGTGTTATGTGGCGGCCTGGATGGGAGGGGAGTTTGGGAGAGAATAGATACATGTATATGTATGACTGAGTCGCTTTGCTGTGCACCTGAAACTATGACAACATTGTTAGTTGGCTATACTCCAATATATAAAAAAAATCAGCTGAGCAGTTGTTAAATGCAGATCCCTCGGCCTCACAGGCATATCTGATGCACTAAGGTTTGACAGAGAGCCTGGGATTCTGCCTTTTCTCATGCACTCATTTTGCTTTGATTCAGGTGACTTGTGAAGAACATGTGGGAAATGCTTTAGATTTTTGCTCAAATTCCATCTGCTATTGAAGCAAAACGAACTTGCATTTTTTTCGTTTTTAAAATGTAATTTTTATTTTTAGGTAACCTTTCAGTCTGATTTGTTGCATTTCATTAAAATATGCTTGGTCTACTTCTTTTTCCAATTTCAGCATTTGGTATAAGGAATTTATAGAAAAGTGGCTTGAAAGCAATTTAACCACAAGCTCAGCCAAATTAATTTAGGGAGAGTTTAGTAAACAGCCCTTGCTTTCTGTACTTAAGAGATCAATTTCCACACCTGCTTTTCCTTCCAGATGGAGTTAATTAACATTAAAATTATTGCCTATAGCTGAGGCTTATTTTTTTAATAATTCACAGCCCTCCAGCTGCAACCATATTCCTACATTTCTGAAAATTAAAACAACGACAAGGATCATCTCTATGAGAAGCAAATTTATCATTAAACTATTTGAAGATATGCATGTAAGATCGTGGAGGAAAGGAAACTAACATGTGTGAATGGACACCCTATACTAGACATGTTCTCCTGTAAGATCTAGCACAATCCTCACAGCTATCTCATAAGTGGTCTGATTGGTCTGATTCTGCCACCCATTTTACATATAAAGAAACTGAAGATTAGAAAAGTTGTGTAGCTTTTTGGATGTTCCACAATTATTAAGTGGTAGAGCCAGAATGTAAACCGCTTTTTAACCAAATATCAAGTGCTTTCCGCTACACCGGTGTTGGTTTGCAAACTGGCCCCTGCATACAGAGGGCATCGAGAGGCCAAAGAGGCAGAACATTCCAAATTGGCAGGTGGTGGTTTTAATAAGCAAGGGAACTTACATACAAGGCTTATCCTAGGCAGCCCCAAGACGACTAGATCTCTGCACCTGCCAGACTCTTACAAGTTTATATGGAGGCCTTAATAGGGTTCAGTTATGTATTCAGTCCAGATGGTTTCAACAGCACCTTACTCTCTCAATGTTGTGTCCTTGAAATGCCTCCCTGGCTATGCAAACAATGGGCGGAACACATATTCCAAGAATAGAGGAGGGAGTGAGGAGCCTCTGACTGCCTGGGTCCAGCTCACGGGTCAACGTCCTCCCTGTGACCTCCTCCTACAACTAGTCTTGGCTTAGACTGAGGTGATGGTTGGAAACTTTAAAGAAATTCCTAGGGAGTGCGAGGTAAAATATGTGACTTTGGGATAGTTTATGCAGAGGTAAATATTATACGTTAAATATTACAAATTATGCACATACATATACATGCATATAAAAGGGTAGGAGGCCCCTGTGTAGTGTGATGACAATTGAATATTCCATAATCATAGTTTACTGCCTGCATTGAGAACCTGCTATGTGGCAGACACTGGGCTACAGGCTGAGGAGAGGTCACAGGCAAGAGAAAGGTAAAATGATCACTGTGATGGAGTTTAGGTACAATAATGAGATAGATAGAGGATACTGTAAAAGAAAGGGGGATTCAGTGAGAAATGGTTATTTTGGGGCTAAACAGTTGCCCCTAGTACTTTTCATGAAATCTTCATTTTAATGGGATGTTTTACTGCTTAGAAATATTCTTTTCAAAATGCTGCTTTCCGACTAAGTTTGGGGCAGTTATTCAGGTTTTTCTTCTCCTACTGAATCTCATGGTAACAATCTTACTCATTTAAATGTAATAACCCAAGAAGTATAAAAAGATGAAGATCTGAATGACTAATACAGTTAGGAATATTATTCATCATCATCTTTTCATGAAAGGTCCTTGGCTTTCCTTAGAGAAATTCTGTACAGAATTGTTTGGTGATTGGAGCTATTGGGGGATATAGTTAAAATGGTATTCTAAGGGAGACATATCATGTATAGAGAGAAATATATAGATACATGTATAGAAGTACACAAATACATGTATACATATAGTCCATTCTCACTATCAGCAGTTTTTATATTCTATAAAGTTACCACAAACATTAAACTAGCAAAAACTAAACCATTACTCCTAGGAGAAACATAGGGTTAGGTTCCTGTGAACATCTGGTCACATTTTTTTTTAAATGATCAGTATATAACCTTCTTTGCTGTGTGAAGATATCTTATTGATTATATATTGTTGATTCCTTAACCTTGAACTCACAGTCAACAGCACTATAACTCAATGCTGAACAAAACTTGTCTAACTCCTGTATTTTCTCCATAAGGCACATCACAGCCTTCTTGAGCTTAGAACGCTTGACAGCACAATGGAACTGGGGGCCATTTTAAACAGTGTCATCACCAATACAAAGCACAAACATGAGAAGAATGTGGCACTAAATAGACCACGGAAAGAACACACGTGTTTTCAGTATGAGCTCAAACAAGAGAGCAGAGCATTGCCTTGCTTGACCTCATCTGGAAATAGGCACGCCAGGTGACCCCAACTTTCTGCCACTCTGTGCATGTCAAATGACTGCAAAAGTGCCATAAGTATAGATCTTTGGGGTTACTGATATATTTTAGCTAGTACATATATTTTTAAATACAGAATCCACAAATAATGAAGATAGACACACTCTATTCATATCACTTAAAATTTATTTAAAATATAGTAATATCCTCAGTGACCACAATATACCCTCCCCAACATAGAATGTTTCATTTTTAAGGCATATTTTATTTGGAAAGAATTGGCTTAAAGCAGCTCATTTCCCCATTGGATTTACAGTGAATAAGAAAGAGTGTTCTGACATAGTCAAGGATATTGCTCAAACTCATTGTCTTTGGCTTCTGATCCCATTTGAAGCTTTCTAGCACTTATCAATCTCTCCAAGGTACTCTGTAACTTAAAGAGGGAGGAGTTAAGTGACTCTCCAGAGGCTTAATGTAAAATTTGATATTTCGTGTTGAAGAATTTGACCTGTGTCTTAACTTCCAATCTGCTCTCAGCACTAAATTATTCAAAAACTATAAAGCAAAAAGAGGTGATTCAATAGACAGGTTTTTTTTGGGGGGGGTGTGGGAAGTGTTATTTGTTTTACGTTTTGTTCTAACCAAAATCCCAAGGAAATAGGCTAGGATTATTTAATGCCTACCACATCACTGAGCTATTGCTATGCAAGGGAACATCCTCAAATTCAGTGACTGAAACCATGAACTATTCCCACTTACGTGTCTTTGGGTTGGTTACGGTTCCTCTGGGCTTGGCAATTCTGCTTTCAGCTGCAGGTAAAGGGTCAACGGAAGTGGCTCTGCCCACATAGCTCATCCTCTGGGCAATCCAGGGCTAGGATGGAGCCAAGGCAAAAGCAGAAATACCTGAAGCCTCTTAAGGACTAGGCTTAGAATCATCATGCTGTCATCTCTACCTTTTTCTACAGCCAAAGTAAGTTACAGGGTTCAACCTGAACTCAAGGAGTGGGAAAGTATAATCTTCCTCTTTAGAAGAAGCAACTGCAAAGTTACAGAGCAAGGAATGTGGCTGTAGGGTCGGGGGAGGAATGGAGTAATTGATTCAATTTACCACACCTGCTGTATGTTTGGCACTGAGCTGATAACTGCTTCACATGCCTTAGCAGATGTAACACATTCTCTCTTTTCCCTCCTCCGCCTCTTTCTCTGTCCTTCTCTGGTAAATATGTTTATTATCCCAATTATACAGTGGGGGTTAGAGGGTCAAAGTCAGTTGCTTAAAGTTAGTAAATGGAAGAGCCAGAATTCACAGGAAGGGTCACAAGACTTCAGACCTGAGCTCTTAACTACAGCACTGTTTTGTGGAAAAGGGGGATGCCTGGTATATAATAGGACCAGAAATCATCCCCAGACTTTTCTTCCTTCAGAACTGATGCTCTACCACGCCATACAGCATCTTTTATATACAAAAGAAACCTTAACGGAACGAGCTCTCGTACTAAAATAACTGATTTCTCTCCCCTCTTTCTCTCAAAACCCATATCTGATGTGTCATTTATTCTCAAATTTATAATATCTTTCAAATTAATAATCATTTCTCACCATTTCCATCACTATTATCATGGTCCAAGCCAGCACCATCTTTCATCAGGATGACAGCAGTAACTTCACTCATTTCCCTGCTTACACCTTGCCTAAAACCTGGATCTAATATTCAAGAGAGCAGCCAAGGTGAACCTTTTAATAAAGATTAATTTTTAGACAAACCCCTGCTACAGCTCCCCATCATACTTACAGAAAAATTCAATCTCTTTCCAATGGACTGCAAGGCTCTCCCTAACAAGATCTCTCCATCCCTTTCCTGATTTGGCTCCATCTCCTACCATTTTCCCTTTCATTGATTCTACTCCAGTCACACTGGTCACTATGCCATTTCTCAAAAAAGTCAGGTAGGTTCCAGTCCTAAAGCCTAAGGCCTGGCTTTTGTACTGGAATTCTCTCCCGGAGTCAATCTTTATTGAAATAGCCATCCATTTACCACCCTCATCTCTTTCAGTTGTTTGCTGAAATGTCAATGAGCCTTCCTTGACCCCCAATTTAAGACTGAAAACTCCCTCCTCCCTTGCTCCATGTCAATTTCTACCCTACAACCCCCCAATCCCTTTATTCTACTATACTTTTTCCTTTCTGCTAACACTTCTAATCTTATAACAAATCATGTAATGTAAAGACATATTATCTACTGTCCATCACCCATTGTTAGAATATAAACTCAAGGAGGTAAGTTCTTAGACTGTGCTGTTTACTGTTGTATCCTAAATAGTAAGAAGTGTGTCTGTAACATAACTTGGTAAACGTTTGTTGAGCCAATGAATGAACTGCTCACAGAGGCAGGGTTTCCATAGTATATAAAGTTTAGAAAAAGACCAATGCAATTTTTGTAATGAATGTGGGATCTACAAATCACTACCTTTGTGACTTTGAGCAAATTAATTAAGAGCCCCAATTTTCTCTGAAATGATAAGCAGACTGTCAAGGTCTCATGAAACAACCTTCATTTTGACAGTTTCATGGTAATTGGAATTCCAGCATCTGGCCTCTGGAGTTTAGCCAAGAACTGGGAGTTTACCAAAGGAGGGACAGTGTTATTTCTGACCATGTGGATTCCAGCTACATATTCAAGATTCATTTATAGCTTCTCTTAAAATGGAGAACTGCCATTTACAATGAGCTTTCTTCCTCGCCCCTTCCACCTGCAGCCGGTTATTCTTCCTTCAGTCCAAGCATGTAACACCATTACTTCTCTAATTGCAAGCAGTCACTGCAGCTGCTGGAGGAAACGGGTGGGGTAAGTTGGCTTTTAGCTAGATTTAAGGTACCAGGGAAAGTCTGTTTTGCTGCTGCCATTGCTTGATTGGCATTACAGTTGGGCATGGGAGAGAGGAAGTGTATTAGTTTAGCTTAGCTACGGCTGCCATAACAAAGTACCACAGACCTGTTGGCTTAAACAACAGACATTTATTTTCTCTCAGTCCTGGGGCGAACAATCTGAGATCAAGGTGTTGACAGAGTTGATCTCTTCTGAGGCCTTGCGCCTTGGCTTGTAGGTAGCTGTCTTTTCCCTGTGTCTTCACATAGTCTTTCTTCTGTGTGTGCTCATGTCTGTCTCTGAGTTCCTTTTTCTTATAAGGACACCAGTCATAATGGATGAGGGACGACTCTAATGGCCTCATTTAAACTTAATTACTTCTGTAAAGTCCCTATCTCCAAATATAGTCACATGCTGGGGTACTAGGTTAGGACTCCAATATAAGAATCTTGAGGGGACATTAAGCCCATACCTGGGAGTCATATGAATGAAGACAACAAGAAATCCATTATTTATGTTTGTTCAAGATGCCGTCTCAATACTTCTTTGCCCTCATAAGTAGAGCCATTCTTTGAGTATAAAAATAAAGTTACTAGGACAAGCGAGCCATGAAGAATGGAAAATACTCATTTGGAGTGTAAGTGGGTGGATAGGTGTTCACTAAATATTGAAATATACTTTGAGGTATACAGAGCCACTTTCAAAAATTCAAAAATGAAGAATAGTTATAACTGTGAAATAATGGCAAGATTTCTTATTACTAATCCCTTTTCTGTCACAAATAGAATTGTTTCTCTCATGTATAATCTGTTTGCCAGTTTTGAGTTCATCCCATATTGCCAAAAAGAGTAAAATTAATATTTCTCTGAATAGCTGAGTGTGTTGACAATTCAGTCTGTCCTCTTGCTTCTAATAGTATCACGTACTGGATAACTAAGGATCAAGTAATTATACTGTTGCAGGGAGCCTATCACTGAAGCCTTCCAGACTGACATCAGACCCTTCTCTAGAACGCTTTCCAGACTCATCTTTTCAATGCATCTCCCAGGGATTGTAAAGCCGGCCTGATGAATCCCTCTGGCTAATTTCAATCTGTTATTCTTTCTCATTTAGTATTTGACCTCCTTGATCTATAGGTCCCAGGAATCTTGTTATTACTTAGCATAATTTTTAAAGCATAAATAAAAATCAATTAATTGTCTTCCTTCTTTTAAAAATATAATATTTTCTATTTACTATCACATTCTTAGATATCTACCTTGTATGAACAATATGTTTTTTATATTTACTATAAACATTCAGAACAATTACTCATATATCATCATTCTGGGGCTGAGAACTCCACAGGTTTTTATAGGGTCATTTTAAATCACATTGTTTATTCTGAAGCTAAGGGCTCTAATTATTCAGTCCCCATGATTCTCCATATTTCATTGTCTGCCACATGTGAGGATTGATATTTTTGAGTGGGAACTCTCAGTGGGTTGTTTTTTTTTTTTTTTGCCAGGGGTTAGTATACCATGTCCTGGAACCAAATTTTTGTCAGCTGCCTGATTTTGTCAATAAAGTTTAATTGGAACACAGCCATACCTATTCATTTACATACATAAAGTTGAGTTGTTGAAGAAGAGACTGCAGGCTTATAAAGCCTAAAATATTTATTGTCTCTTTACAGAAGAAGTTTGTCAATCCCCATGTTATGAAAAAGGCTACAATAAATATGACAATCTCTATTTTTATTATTCCTGGTTAGACAACATCTAAGTGGGCATAGACTCTCACTGGAACTGTTTTTATCCTTAATGCATTGTAATCCTAGTTGACGCCTTTAAAAAATTTCCTGAATTTACTTCTTTGCCGTAAACTTTTGAGATCAGTTTGTACAGATTTGTCTATCAATGGTCATTACTGTCATTGAAATGCATTTTGTCTAAAAAAATGCATTTAACATGTAGTTGTGTTAATGTAGCTCTAACAATATGACTTTTAAGTTTACTATGGAATACTCAGTTTTTATATGTTTACTTTCATATTTTAATTATGTTTTTATTCTTTCAGTGTCGATTTTGTTTGGAGTTGGGTGCTAAGATGTAAACTGACTGGTAAGTGATATCACATTTCTTAATATGATGCTTTTTTTTTTATAAGTAGATATTCTGGTACCCTGGTCCTCAAAGCTTTAAACCAAGAGCCATGATTTATGGGGATTGGAATATTCTGTTCTCTTCCTGCAGATGTGCAGATAAAGTATCTACAGAAATACTTTTTTTGTTGTTTGTTTTTTCATCCCTCACTGAATAATATGAAATGTAAAACAGTTCAGTCTGAAAACTGGCAAAAATAATTGAATTAATGATTTATAGAACATTTAATGTTGTGTCATCATGACACAAATTATATTTTAAAGGAAAATTAGGGTTCATATGAATAACGGGAAAGAAGAAAAATAGGGAAATTAACTTGAGAGGAACTGTGGATTGTTAATTTCTATAAACAATGTAATTTGCATGGATTTTATATTTTTTAAACTTTTTAGCACTCCATGAAAAATATAGAATCTCTCTGAAATTCTTCTCATATATGGCTTAGAAATATGGAAATGAATGATTCATTCTTGTTCTAGAATATGAATGGGATGAAATATTGTTTCTTTTATGCATCAAAGTAATAAACTCTTGTCAGAAAATGTTAGGTTTTCAGATATTGTAGCGTGCACATTTAATAATCAAGTTTACAAGAACTTGTTAATTTTATCTGGGATTCAATTTCAAACTGAGTATTTTTTGAGAGTTAATTTAATAATTTTAATGACAGATGGTATTTTCTGTTGTTACTCATGTAGGGTTCAAGTTGAAATGACCATAATTGTGAAGCCACGGGTTTTATGATGAACCGGGGTAAATCTAGTTTCTTTCTTGGTAAATAATTTAGATGGTCTGTGGATCTATGCTCCTTTTGGGTCTATGTAACTTAGCTGAGAAACAGTACAACAGGAAGAATTTTATTCTTGACTTAAGTGTATAATAAATCAGGTGGGTTTTTCAACGGGAAATTGTTGGTGTTTGCATCTCTCTATTACTTCATTGAATAATGTAAGATATCTTGTGAGAGTTATTGGAAATACAATTACATATAATTTTTAATTATGATTTAGAAATTGGAATCTATATAACTCTAATATGGTATTTTTCTTTTGGACAGACATTTTAGCAATACATTTTTAATCATCTCCTTTGAGGATACAAGAGGAAATATTATTATAGGAGTCAAAATATAATACTGCTTATTCTATACCACCTAACCTGCTCGTTATCATTTTATAATAGTTGATTTGCTCCCATAGCATTTCTCTTTTACATATTTATTTTGTAAGTGAGACAATGCTCTCTGATACGACCACAGGCAAATATGATAATGTGGAATTACAACCCACATTCTATGTATCAGTTGAGAACATGCTGAAATAAAAGCATTATGAATTTTTAGAAGTGGCCCATGAAAACCTAGAAAAATTAGAATGAATAAAAGGAGAATGCAAATAAATTAAATCAATAAATATAAAATATAGGAGTTGTAAAGTGAGAGACCACATTATTATGTACAAAGTGGAGTATTTTGATGTGAAAATGCTATCCATAAAGTAGAAGTTTAGGGTATCTGGTGATATGTTTGGTTGTTTAGTATATTTTAATATTAATGTATTTAAATAAAATATATGATACGTGTTGATGCATCTTTCTTGAAAATGTGCCACATGTATTTGTCATCTTAACTAGGCACTATCTGATTGGCAGTTATATTAGAGGGAATCATAGTATAGGAGACTGCAGAAAAATGCTATAAAGGGTCTCTTGAAATTTAGTCTGGGAAGAACTAGTCATTAACTAGCCATGTTGGTGAAGTTGAACAGCCATTTAATGGGTCCGAAGAAGCAGCCTTGGGTTTTGATTCCTTCACTTCACACCTCTCAAAAGGACAACCGTATTTAGTGCTGGTATTTTCATATTTTATTTAACATCACAATAAAACATTCATAAGGAATATATAAATCTGTATGTTAAATCAGGACAAAAATAATGGCTTATTTGTGGTACTGAACTCGAAACATGAGAAACTGACACATATGATTCAAATACTTCATATGGATGAAGGGGTACATCTAACTTTTATAAGCATCTATTTCCCAAACGATTATAACATGATGAATTCAAATGTGAAGAACAGTTGTATCAAAGTCTTACTCTCAAGTCTAAAATGACTCCCTCTTGGAACATAAGAATTTCTAACTGGCTTGGATATTCTTTCTGATATATAAACCCTGATGAACAAGAAAATCATTTGTCTAAAGTAGTTTGTTAACATTTCCCAAGCACGTAACTCTTACTAAAATTTCTTTTCTTGATAATGTCACATATCAATTAAAAGTCCAAAAAGATATATGAATTCACTAAAATAATCAGCACTGTTTCAGGATAACATTTGTCATTAAAAATTACGACTGAAAGCATAATTTGGATGTTGATACCTACTGTAAATGAGTAAAAGTTTACTTGTAAGTGAAATGTTGTAGCTATATAATCTCTCATGGCTGTAAGGTCTATGAGGGTAGAGACTCTGGTTTACTATTGAATCTTGAACAGAAAGTACTTGGAATATAATGGACCTTAATAAATATCTGTTGATTTAATAAATTAATCGGTTGTATTTTTGAGGGTAAGACTCTGGGTAAGTAGAGAATTTTATTATTATTATTGTTTTAATTATAGTATGTGCAAAACAGCATCCTTGGTTTTGGTAAAGGAACAGTATTGCCTATGATTAAAAGCAAAGACCCTGGATCTAGAATTTCTGGTTGATAATTCTGGCTTATACAAAGTATATAACCTGTGCATCTCTATGTTACATTTTCATCATCTCCAAGTACTGAATGAATGAATCCTTGTACTGTGCTTAAAGATGTTCCTATCACACAGTAAGCATTGTGTAGTTATTAGTGATTATTATTACTGTTTTTATTGTGGCTGTTGTTAGAAGTCAGACGTCTTCTATGCTTCATGGGTTCATATTGTAATAGGAAAAATACATAAACAAAACTAACTCTAATGCTATAAAGTATGATACATTTCAGAAATTGAAGTGGAAAGAATACTTAATGAGTGAGAATTTGGAATTTTTTCATGCCTGGCCCTGAATGATTTCACATTATTGTGAAATTTCTCATGTATATGTCAGCATCAGAAAATAACAAGGGCAGCATTCTGGGGAAGATGAACAGTGGAGAGTAGTTAAACTAAAGAGGCCTGAACAATCAACAAAATGGCCTTAACCCTCAATGGCTTTTAAATATTAATTAATTTACTAACTAAATATCCTGTCGTAAAAAAAATAATCATTTTATGTCATTTCTTGCTATCATTTACTCTTTAACTTGGCTTTCAAGGGCATTCAATGTCAAGGCCCAACACACGTCTCCAACCTTATCTTCCAGCATTCTTTACCTACCAGTCCAGTTTTATTTTATGCCCCAGCCATCATTTTTTCTCTTTTTTCCTGAACACCACTGTATTTTTGTACATTTTACCTCTACCTCAAAGGCTCTTATAACTACTCCTGCACAGGACAAAATTCTAGCCTTCTATAAAATCCCTTTTTCCAAATGTTGTTTCCTTTATAAAGCTTTTCCTGACTTTCTGTGTAATTTCAAGTTTAGCAGACAGACCAAATACACACACATACACACCCCACAATGCAGAGTGGTAGATTAAATTCTCAATTTATTTAATCAAGGATAGAGAATCTTATTAGAAATGAGTTTGGCCACCCAGAACTGGAACAGATGCAGCCTATTTCAGTAGTATTCCCTTGCCTCCCAAATCCCTAAGGAGTGAGGGCTGGCATGCATCTGCCAGTGATACTGTCCACGTACAGTAGAGTCTTGTCTTGCTGATTGGAGAGGCTTAATTTCTTACTGGGCTACGATCCTTACTTAATTGATGTTTTCATTACAATCCATGAAGAATTATACATACAATCTATATGCTTCCATTTAAGGGAAAAATTGATTCCTGCCTTTTGAACTAATCTCAGTGACAGTGAAGGGGTTTCATCAACTAGGGAAAGCGGGAATATGGTTCTGAGTAGCTACATGGAGGGTTCCAACACTGCAGAAAACTTTTTAAAAATGTCTCTACATAATATTAGATTTTTCATCTTCTAGCTCCCATAGCATTTTCTTTCTACTATGAGCCAGGCTGTAGACTGGGGACAGCAAACCGGTAGATGAGATGCAGTCTGGTCTTCATGGAGTCATGGTACAGTAGGCAACACAGAGCAATAGCCAGCTAATTTGATAAACTTGGCAGTAACCGAGGTGTCCTTTGTTAGGTGAAAGAATAAACAAAACTGTGGTATACCCGTGCAATGGAATATTATTTAGTGCTAAGATGAAATGAGCTATCAAGCCATGAAAAGACATGGAGAGACCTTAAATGCACATTACTAAGTGAAAAAAGTCAATGTTGAAAGAATACATACTATATGATTTCAATATATAACGTTGTGGAAAAGGCAAAACTATGGAGACAGTAAAAAGATCAGTGGTTGCCAGGGGTGGGGCAGGGGCAGGGTGCATAGGAAGAGCACAGAGGATTTTTAGGGGAATGAAAATACTCTGTCTGATACCATATGATGAATACATTTTTCCAAACCACAGAATGTTCAACCAAGAGTGAACCCTAATGTAAACTGTGGATTTTGAGTGATTATGATGTGTCAGTGTAGGTTCATCAGTGGTAAAGTAAATATTCCACTCTGGTGGGGGATGTAAATAATGTGAGAGGCTGTGCAGTGTGTGGGTGGAGGGTATATCGGCTATCTTTGCATTTTCTCAATTTTGCTGTGAACCTAAAACTGCTGTAAAAAAAACCTAAGTCTTAAATAAAATAAAAAGTAAAGAAAAGTATTTTTAAAAACAAAAACAAAGTAACCAGCTAATTTGAATGATAATCTGTGTCACCACAGGGACAAGTACTGAGTACTATGAGAGCATGTAAATAGGACATCTAATTCATTGTAGAGAAATGAGAGGTACCTTGGAGATGTTGGTATGAGTTAACTAGGTAAAGAGGTTGGAAAGAACATTCCAATCAGATAGAATACCATTTTAAAGAGCCCTTAAATATGAGTACTATATATCCAGGGAGCGGCATACAATTCAGCATTCTGGTCTCTGTCTAACTAAGAGGACGTCAACGGTACAGCGCATTTTTGTGCTTTAGGGTCCAACTCATAGTATCCCCTAGTTCTGCAAATGTTTTTTGATGAATTACTTTTTGTGGTCATATCACTGTGTTGGGTGTTACATCGAAAAAATGAACACCTTGATTCACTTACAACATTTTACTTAGACACATATGTGCTCTGAGTGTGTGTGTATTAGAGGGATAGGTAGGTAGCTAAGGGGAGAGAGAGAGAGAGAAAGAGAGACAGAGACAAAGACGTAGAGGCATTTAGGCATCTTCTAAGGCTTCAGATCACTAAAAATAATTTGGCCACGTGGTCACTTTTTGTGTGTGTGTTTTCACAATCTGCACATGTTTCTGGAAAACTTTCCTTTGAGGAACGCCACTTTTATTAGTGACGTTTGAGTGATTATCTTATTGACTTATAGCATATTGATTTATGTGAAACGCTTTTTTAGGCACTCGATAAATGCTTGTTGACCGACTGACTTTCACAAACATTTAAGATAAGAATGATGTATGTAGTGAAGTCATTTTGCCAACAGAAAACTAACTGGGTGCCAGGATTTGTATACATTGTAAATCATAAGGACATGAAGGTCTAGCAACTGACCGGAAGAAGCACACAGATGCACTTTTCCAGGTAACAGATTCACTTTTCTACAGCTTATGGCTGAGAAAAAGGCTTCAGGCGGACCAAACAGTTCTTGAGACTGACAATAGTGTAAATCCACACTATTTGATACATTTTTATAGCATCATAGAGGGTGCCATGAAATGGTATCTCCATATCATAGACATAATAGATGAGAGCACACACCTTGGAATTAGACAGTCCTGGCTGGAGTTGACATTCATCTTCATAGTAACCATCTGTGTAACTTTGAGCGTGTCTTTTAATTTTTATAAGAATTGGTTTGTACAGTAGGTTGAATAATGCCCAACCCTCCCCGACAAGATGTCCATATACTAATCCCTGAAGCCTGTAAATACATTGCCTGAGATGCTAAAAGGGACTTTGTAGTTGTGATTATGTTAAGGGTCTTGGGGAGGTTATTCTGCGTTATCTGGATGGGCCCAATGTAATCACAAGAGTCCTTGTAAGAGGTCCACGTCAGATATGGAGATGACATTACAGAAGCAGAGGTAGGAGTGATGCAGGACTGGGAGCCCAAGGGATGCAGGCAACCTCTAGAAGATGGAAAATGCAAGGAAACTAATATAATTTAGTCATCTAAAAATAGGCATAATAGAGACCTCCTTAATAGGGTTATACTGTGATAGTTAACATAAAAGAGCATTAAGCAATATAGACTATAGGATTCAAAGAATGTAGAGACCAAGCATGCCTCCAGTGCTTGAGACTTTTCCTTGTTCACATAATTAAGCTTTTCAGTCTACACTTTAACTAAGCATTTTGCCTTGTGAATTGAACTTACTTATTTCATAATGTGAAGAGTAATTTTACTTACCATGGGAAGAATAGTAGAACAACCAGGAATGAGGGAGGGAGGAAAGGAGAGAGGGAGGGAGGGGGGTGGAGAGAGAGAGAGTAAGAAGGTAGAAAGGAAGAGAGGAAAGAAGGTGGCGTTTATCTGTCTCCCATCATACCCTGCTCTTGCCTCTATCATAGCATTTACCAGGGTTTAATTTTACTTCCTGTTTACTTGTCTGTATACCTCTTTAACTTGACTTTCAAGGGCCTTTAATGTCAAGGTCCAACCCACCTCTCCAATTTTATCTTCCAACATTCTCCACCTACCAGTACAATTGTATTTTATGTTCTAGCAAGTCAGCATATTATGCTATTAAATTTCTCATACATTATTTTTAAAACAACCTTAAAAGAGGCGACATTTTCCCCATTGTTAAACACAGATCTTGTGATTTACCTGAAAACCTAAATTTAATATGACTGTTGAAATGATAGTAAACCGACTCACAACAACTGAAAACCAAAGGCAGCACTAGCACTTGGCTGGACTCAAGGACTCAAATTGGGCATCAGGAACAGGTCTTACCCTCATCCCACCTCTGCCTTGCTCTCCTTTATATAATCTTTCTTTACAGGTTGGTTCTAACCCCATGTTCACAGCTGCACTTTGAGGCTGATATCCTACCAGCCTGGCAACACCCATGGCAAGAAAACCACTCTTTTTTAATTGTTCTGGCCAAAGCCTTAAGCTGATGGGTCCATCATGTACACATCTGGTGAGGAGGAGGTGAATTATTTGATTGATTTGGACATGGGTCCATGCTCAAGCTGGAACATCAAGGAATGGTTGAAATGTATAAACCATTGGTGATATGATTTTTCTTCATTTCAGAAATAAAATTTTTTGGTTGTGTAGAGGATGTATCCGGAGAGAATATGGCATACCAAAAAGGAGATTTTGCAATAGTAGGTAACAGAGGACAAGGGCTGTCTTCTAGACTCATTAAACAGAAATCAGTCATCAGGGATCCTGGAGAAAAATCCAGAATTTATTTCCTTATTTTATGGTTGAAACAGGACAGAAGAGGAGAAATGAATTGTTCAAGGTCACATACCCAATTCAGACATATAATCTTTGTTTCCTGCCTTGCAAATATGTCTTCTCTCCTTTATATATTATTAAGGAAACCAACACGTACCTGCTCAGTTTTTCTGGGGGGAAGCAGGTTTTCAGTTTTAAATGATTAGGACTTATCAAACCAGATTGGTTCCTCAATGTCTAATTCACCATGGGTATCCATTTTTCTCTGGGTAAAACCCCTTTCTCCCAGCCAAAGGCTCAGAATCACCTTTGGCTGGAGAGTGTTACTTACTTAGAAACTTTGAAACCAGCTTGAGATTATTTTATTTATTTTTGTCTAAGATCCCACATTGCTTTTGAAATTTTGGCTGAGTCCAAAGTCTAAACAATAATTCAAATTCATCCATGGAACAAATATTTCCTTAATATCTACTATGGCCGGAGACTGGGCAAGGTTATGGAGACACTGTGATGGATAAACTAGTTCAAGGACTCAAAGATTCTGAAGAGCTATACAGACAAGTAAACAGGAAGTAAAATTAAACCCTGGTAAATGCTATGATAGAGGCAAGAGCAGGGTACGATGGGAGACAGAGCAAGGGCAGCTACTGGGTGTTGCTGGAAGGGAAAGTATAGAGTTGGTCAGCAAAGACAATGGGATAGTTTTTTGGTTATTTTTTTAAGTCAAGTAATAGGCCTAAAATACATCAAGGAATTGGAGAGATGATAGGAGGAGGAGGCATAAACAGAGACCTAGAATAGCAACATTCACAAAGGCATGTGATAAAAGGGAAACTAAAACAAGTTTGACATGTCTGAAGCATAAAGTGGCATTTGAGGGGTTTGGGGTAGATATAGTGGAGAGTGGAAAGAGACAAGACTGAAGAGATAAATAGGGGCCAGGAAGGAAGGATCTGGAAAAGTGGACAGGAGTTTGTACTTTATTTGGGACATGCAAGGATTTGCAATGCAAAGGGGAACGCAATCAAACTTCTGATTTTGAAAATAGGTCTCCCGTCTATAAAGTAGTCATTGAATTTGGAGAAAGGTGAGCCTAAGAAAGGGAGTTCAAATAGTAGGCTCTTCAACCTAATTAAGTATGGTTATGAATCAAGACTAATAAATACAGGTATATTTGCTTTCAAAATTTGTAAGCAAGAATTAAAAATAAGATGATACTTGAAAGCACCCAGTTTGCATATTTTATCAGTCTGAAATTAAGTAACGGATAAAGATATTACTTAAATACCAAATATAGACATGCATACCATGAACGAGAATACATGCTAGGGTCTGGTGATACTTAAGATATTTAAAGTTCCTGCTTTTATGTCGTCCTAACAAGGGAATAAAATTATGATAAAATTACTATTTCATAAGACTATAGAAGCATTTCTGATAGAATGATTAACTTATCCTGCATAGAAGGAATGGGAAAACTCCACAGAAAAGGCAATTGAGCTTCATCTTGAAGTATTTTGTCTAGAAGATAAAGAATACAAAAAGATATTAGAACCAAAACATGAATAGGACGAACTAAAACATGAAGTCATGAATATTTTTTAATATCTAATGGACAGCAAATAAACAGGTATAGTAGTGAAGGTGCATGGGTGCAAGAATGAGAGAATGGTGCAGAAGAGATCCCAAACCACAGACGAAGGAGTTAAGATATTTTCTCTTAGACAATAGGAAGTTATCAATGTTTTAGCATTATAGTGACATGCTCAGATCTATATACTTGAGAGAAACAGTGCCGGGAATGAGGAAAGTGTATAATGTATAAAAGAGTAGCCAAAACAAGAGCCAAAGGCCATTGGTCAAGAGGTCTAAGTCAGTGGTTCCTAACTCTTCAAGGTGGAAGTCCATTCTAAATGTATTTTTTTTCCCCGTATTCCCACTTGGTGGCAGCTGTACTTGCCCTTATGGAAACTACGTTAAGTTTCATGTGCACATATGCCTCCAGAGACCTCTTACAATAACTCTGGGGCTCCTCAGTGATTTGAAGAGTGATGACATAGCATTGATAGAGTTTGATAGGTGTGCAACTGAATCAGGATGATAATAATGAAGATGCAGATTGAGAATTATTCCAAGGGAAGAATTAGAGGACGTTGTAGCAGTAGCCTGGGTAAGAGATGGTGTGGCTTGGCTTAGGATGGTATTAGAGATGCACTGATAGAAGTCAAATTGGAAGTATATTTTGAAGGTAGAGCTGACAGAATGTTGATTGGAGTTGAGTCATAAATTTGAGAAATGAACAACTTGGTGAGTCGTGGGGCCTTATGTTATGTTAGGGAATCACTGGGGCGTAGAATAGGAATCCAGAGTTGAGTATAACCGTTACTCTATATTTGCTTTCTCCTGTATATGGTTAGTTTTATTGTCTGTCTTCCCACTATAAAACGAGTTTAATACAAACAAGGACAAACAAGGACATTGCCCTACTTCATACAAACAAGGACATCGCCCTACTTCTAATGATTACCATACAGCGAGGCTCACAGTAGGTACTAAATATTTGTTGAATAAGTGGATTTACCAGAGCCTCTCTGCTTTTATCTTTTGTTATATGTTGGGTAATGTTAGGAGTGAAGTTTCTAGAAACAGACTGGGTTCAAAACTTAGTTTCAGTACTCACTAGCTATTTAACTCTGGGTTACTTCATCTTAGCCTCAGTTTCTTCATCAATAACAACAACAACAACAATAATGATAACAATAGACTAATGATAGTCCAACCTCATAAAATTCTGGTGGTTAAATAAATTAGTAAATAGAAAGCAATTAGAATAGTGTCTGGTAAGTGGTTAAGTGTTCAGGGAATGCTACCTATTAAAAATCATTATTTGAAGAAAACCTCCAGGTAAAAATATGTTTGAAAGACTTTATCTCTGTGAAAGGATATTTTCTTGGTTAAATAATAATTACAAAGCACGCTGCACTTGAGACACTTTTATATACACTGATTATCCTTTTTAGATATTTGGGTACTGGCCTGGTTTAATAGCAAAAAGAAATAAACTGTAGCAGCAGTGGCAGGGTGCTAAATCTGGCTTCTGGGTTTTATGAGTGTGTGGAAGTGCAGGTACCAGTGGTGGGTTGGAGGCATAGAGGACAGATAGAGAAGTATGACTCAGACAGAGGCCATCGTTGGTGAGTTTTTAACAGTGTGATTTAAAGGTAGTCCAAATTGAGTTTATGTCCATTTTTAATACCGTCTCCTATAGGAGTTTTCTATTTTGTTTTGTTCATAGCAATTTAATTGTGTCTGAGACTTTGAGTCTTGTGAGAAGACTTGTGAGCCTTGTAGTGCTTGGACCCAGTGTCTCTAAATGGAGAATTTATCCCCGGCTATCCATCCCATGCTACATACGCTATGCCATCCATCTCCATGAGTACCAGGAGAGGCTTCGGGGTCTTTGCCCCTCTGAGAAATTGTGTGACACACCTGCTATTCCTTAGAAAATGAAACTCTTGAGATAAATGTTTGATGTGCTTTCATCTTCTTTACAGTTCTCATTTCTCTAAATATGCACTGGTAGAGAAATCTCTGAAGCAGAAAGGTGAGTCACCTTACAAAGCCAGTGACTGCAAGGACGATTATTCTTCTTTGCCCTGCAGGTCATTTATTATGGGTGAGAGAAACATCACCCCATAACCAGACTATGTGCTATTAATGCAAAGGGCTTTGAAGTTGGTTTCTGTGCTGCTGCTGACAATTCTTATGACCAATATGAAATGTTGTGACTCTGAGCAACTGAAATTCTCCATGCAAATATTTTAGTAAGTCTGATAACTTAGGATGAGTTCCTAGAACATTGGATCTTAGAAACATAATGACATTTCAAACAAATCATTTTTAACTGACTGAAAAAAATATTAACCATGACATTTAATGTCTGCCATGTGCCAACTCTACCATGTAATTTTTATAATTCTACTTTTAAAGGTGAAAATAGCTGGAGCCCAGAGTGGTGAAATATCTTGCTCAAAACCATAAAGCCAAATTTAGATCTTGATCTCAAATCCAGGAACATCTTCATGCAACTCGGGCTTTTTCTGTTATATCTAGCCTCCTCTCAAATTATTTTAGATGGGGCACATGAGGGACTTTTGTCAGTCACAGAAGCTGTGTGAATTCTGAAAAGGCTCTCTGGGCTGTCTACTGGAATCCTTGATTAAAACACCATTGCAGAGGTAGAAAAATATTAGACTTGTATCCTACAAATTCAAGTTATCTGTCTTCTGTATGCTGTACATTCCACACTGGGTGCTTGATAAATATTAATTATGATAATGCTTTGCAGAATTTGTTAAGATTAATGTATCTCCAGCAAGTGGTTGGACTCCTTGAGAAGAAGCTGTATCAATCCAGTATGAGATTTCACTTTATTATAACGTAATTTAAACTGAGAAAAAAAGAAGAGATACAGCAAACACTCTCCAACTGTTTTGATTATGACTGAGAACAATGTCTTTGTATACTGCCAGTACTGTCAAGGCAGCCAACATTTACAGAACACTTTCTACATGCCAAATGCTCAGCATTTAACATATGCTAATGTTTAATATTTCTAACAGCCCTTTAGGTAGACATTATTACAATATTTGTTTTCCAGTTATGAAAGCTGAAGTACTAAGTTATTAAATAAATGGCCAAACTGGCATAAGCCCCCAGACACTTGGACTCTAGAGTCAAACATCTAAACCACTATGGTATACTTTCTTGAACATAAATTTAAAATTGAAAGCAAAAATCACTCATTAACTTAGTCATCCTTTATTTCTTTCAAGTAACATTAATTGAGCACTTTGTGTGCCCAAAGCTCTATGCAAAGGGCCTGGTGGGCTGTAGACCTAAATAAGCTTTTTACCTAAAGAGAGAACACAAGCTTAAGTATTGTGAGGCTTAGCAAAATGATGATTGTAATCAAACTGAAAGAGCCATGGGAACTTGAAGGTAGGTGGGGATTCATTCTGACTAAAGAACATAGGAAAACTTTACATGGAAGTATGCTTTAAAGCCCTGGTAATAGGAAAACAGAATGGCTACTGAGACTGACGAAACATCAAGGAAAAAATGTGGAAAAATGAAAACCCATAATGTTGGGTTTGGAATGTTGGAACCCATAATGTTGCTTGGAATGTACTTGAATCAACTAGCAGGGTAATAATCCCCTCCCCCCAGACTCTCTGCTTCTAGTCTATATTTCTGAGTTCTTATAAACAAGGATGCTCATAAAAATCACTGGGGAGCTTCTTCAAAGCAGATACATCTTGGCTCCACATCCTAGAGAGTCTATTTCAAGTGACAAAGTTTAGAGTTTGGACATGTATTTTTGTTGTGCCCACTTAATTAAAAACCACAGCTATTAGTTAATTGTCAAATCAATGTGTATGCTTCCTCTCTCCTCTGGTATATCTTTGGGGCTTCCCAGTTTTTTCTCCATTTCTGCTTTCATAATACACTTTTGAGACATACCAGAAATAATTCCTCAGAAATGAAGGATGAGAAGAAGTATACAGGCTTAAATAGATTTATTACAAACAATTGTGGTTGTTACACTCAGCACTTGAAAAAGATATATCCTAGATCTTACCCTTTCATATCTTTGCTATGTATTTCTAAATACCCAATTATGTGTTTCATTAAACTATGTTCTATATCATACAATGCAGAGGACAAGGAAAATAATCTCAAAGTAAAACTAGAAATATAAATCATGAATAATGTACTACTTTTGTCTACATATATCTATACACAAATAAGGAATCATTAGAAAACAGGTAGGGGTTCCCCTGACCCAGGTCTCTAACCTTGTCATTCAAAGCTAAGAGTGTAACTTGCTCCCTTATCACCCACCTCTGTCTTGGGAAACTCTCTGACCTCTTTCTTAGTGTGCCTCTCCAGGGTATAGTTCTTAGTAGTCCTAAAGCCCTCCAGCCTTACAAGGGCACCATCTGTACTTCCTTGGCAAATCCTCTGTCCATAGTTGATGTCTCTTAAAGCTTTTATGGTTGTTAAGAGTGAACACACACACACACACGTGTCTCTGTGTGTGTGTATGTGTAAAATTGTAATTCATCTGCTTACTGAACTTCCTTCTTCCTACACTCTTACTTCTCAGTAGAATTGCTGTTCACCACTTGGTTCCTCCACCACCTAAGATAAATTTGCTGTGTGATGCAGAGTATTCCAGAGGAGCTCAGCTTGGGTCCTGCTTACACACTTTCCTACAAAATGGAAGTAAGGTATCAATGTATAGAGAACTAGAAAACGACAGCACCAGATTTTGAGCTGAAGAGTTCAGCGGTCCAATACCATTCTGTTAAATATATATGTGTGTGTGTATGTGTGCATGTGAGTGTGTGTATACATAAAAAATATGGAGAGAGAGAGAGATCCTTTTAGTTGATATTTAATGAACAAGTGCGATGAGTATACCAGATCTTGGTCTAGGTTCTAAGGATACAATGCTTAACAAAAGTAAACACATTTCCATTTTTAAGGAGCTTGCAGTCTAGGAGTAGAGGCAAATATTAATCCACTTATCAAAGAAGTGTTAAATTACCATTGTGATAAGTGTAAAAAGAAAGGTAAATGCTTGTATATAATTTGTGTGTGTTGGGGGCGGGAGGTAATATGGACAGGAAGTCCAACTTAGGTTTTTATGAAGAAGTAACTTGTAAATGTATACATGAAAAATGAATAGGAGTTTCCTAGGTAAGGTGGGATAAGAAGAGTATTCTAAGAGGAAGCAGGGTTCACAAAGGTTGTGGGACTTGAAAGAGTATGAATTGTTTAAGGTGTTCAAAGAAGACCTCTTTGTGGGTTGAGGCTGAAGGTATAAGACTCAGTAAGACCATGCATGGTTAAATATTTGTATCATTTTGTCAGTGCAATGGAAAGTCAGTGAAGGATTCTAAGCAGGGAGATGACAAAAAGATTCTGTTTAGAAAAGATGCCTCTGGTGCAGAGTAGAGGAGATTGGGAGGAGGTTAAAAGTAAATGTGAAGAGATTAGTTAGTCCTGTTTGTGGTCCTGTTGAGAGATCGTGGGAATTCACACTAAGGTTATGATATACGGAGAGATTTCAATAGGCATAAAATCTCTTCAGGAAGGAAATCAACAGCAATTGGTGATGGATCGGATTTAAGCTTGTAGAAAGAAGAAAGATCAAGGATATCTCCTAGGTTCTTTATTTGTGTAAGTGGATGAAAAGCATACCAATTTATTGAGAATAGGAGAATAGAATAAGAATGTGTTGCTTCATTATTCTATTAATGATGGACAAATATATGAGAAATGCACAGTATACCAGTAATCAAAGGCATTCAATTATCAAGCATATCTTGGGTAATTGCTAAATGCGCCAAAACACACAATATTCTGAGGATTGAAAAAAAGTAAAAAACATACTAAAAAAATCATATGTTGACCACATGTTGAAAAATCACATGTTGATTTTTCCACTGATAAGGTTGGGATGATTAAATCTATTTACAAGTAAACTTTTATAATAATGTGGTCCATAGTAGATGCTCAATATAATATTTGTTGAACAAATCAATGACAGTTCAAAGAGGCAAAGTAGCCATAGTATTTGATGATTAGTAAGAATTCAGTATTTGATTTATTAATTTAGTTCAAAATAATATACAAAAACAAATAATTTGTAAATGAGAAAGAATCATAAACAAAGTGAGATTTCACTTTGAATGAAATCCCAGAATAAGGCATGATTATAGTCTTTATAAATTTAGTTTTGCTATCCCTCTATTCTCTCCCACATCACACATGCACACTTGGCTTTAGAATCCAAGAAAGGGTTAACTCATTCTTAGTGGTGGCCATGTAAAGAGGCATATCCACTAAGGAGTCTTAAAAGATGTATAATGAAGATGTGAGAGTTTTCTCCAACCACTTGAGTAATTTGGGCCACCAGATGTCACTACAGATTAAGCGATGGTGAAGTCTTCCCACAGTGTAAATTCTACAGAGGCTTTTGACAAGGTAGGCAAATACAAGAGGATGTTAATGTTTAAAGAAAAATAATCGGGTAGTTGCTTTGACTTCTTTTGTTTCTTTTTGCCTTTTCTCCAATGTACCTTGGAGAATTAAATTAAGAAAAATTGTTCCTATTGCATATACTATCTAATTTTGCACAACTTTTGCCTTCTATCCTAATAAAGAAGAATAGATGTTACAGTCCAGCAGAGCATATTTTTTGTTTCAGCAATTTGTTTGATTGTGAGCAATATTTTTCAAGCTCCATTTTTCTCTGACTTCATAAAAGAAGACTGTCCCAGCTCACTTATATTAATGACCCTTTACACAACTACCTTGCTTGTAAGGGGTGCAGCTCAGCCTGAATATGTTTCCATTATAGTGGCCACCTATAATGGGTAGTTAATCATGAAGAAAATTCATTAGCTGAATGTCACCAGAAACCTGTGTTGTGGGGCAAATGAACAGGGGACAGCCAGTTTGAGTTTTAATTTCTGCAATGAGCTCTTGTTGTAAAACTCCTTTCCTCCATATGAAATCGAACAGAGAATTAACGACATGACAAATGCCTGGTGGAACTTGACAAGAGGGCTTCATTACAAGAGAGTTTGTTATTTCTGCACGTATTTCCACAAATTCCTCATTGGAAGAAACTATATTCGTGCATGCCCTGAATTTTACTTTTTTTTTTTTTTTTAAACATCTTTATTGAAGTATAATTGCTTTACAATGGTGTGTTAGTTTCTGCTTTATAACAAAGTGAATCAGTTATACATATACATATGTTCCCATATCTGTTCCCTCTTGCATCTCCCTCCCTCCCACCCTCCCTATCCCACCCCTCTAGGTGGTCACAAAGCACCGAGCTGATCTCCGTGTGCTATGCGGCTGCTTCCCACTAGCTATTTTACATTTGGTAGTGTATATATGTCCATGACACTCTCTCACCCTGTCACATCTCACCCCTCCCCCTCCCCATATCCTCAAGTCCATTCTCTAGTAGGTCTGTGTCTTTATTCCCGTCTTGCCACTAGGTTCTTCATGACCTTTTTTTTTTTTTTCTCCTTAGACTCCGTATATATGTGTTAGCATACTGTATTGTTTTTCTCTTTCTGACTTACTTCACTCTGTATGACAGACTCTAACTCCATCCACCTCACTACAAATACCTCCATTTCATTTCTTTTTATGGCTGAGTAATATTCCATTGTATATATGTGCCACATCTTCTTTATCCATTCATCTGTTGATGGACACTTAGGTTGCTTCCATGTCCTGGCTATTGTAAATAGAGCTGCAATGAACATTTTGGTACATGACCCTTTTTGAATTACGGTTTTCTCAGGATATATGCCCAGTAGTGGGATTGCTGGGTCATATGGTAGTTCTATTTGTAGTTTTTTAAGGAACCTCCATACTGTTCTCCATAGTGGCTGTATCAATTTACATTCGCACCGACAGTGCAAGATTGTTCCCTTTTCTCCACACCCTCTCCAGCATTTATTGTTTCTAGATTTTTTGATGATGGCCATTCTGACCGGTGTGAGATGATACCTCATTGTAGTTTTGATTTGCATTTCTCTAATGATTAATGATGTTGAGCATTCTTTCATGTGTCTGTAGGCCATCTGTATATCTTCTTTGGAGAAATGTCTATTTAGGTCTTCTGCCCATTTTTGGATTGGGTTGTTTGTTTTTTTGATATTGAGCTGCATGTGCTGCTTGTGAATTTTGGAGATTAATCCTTTGTCAGTTGCTTCATTGCAAATATTTTCTCCCGTTCTGAGGGTTGTCTTTTGGTCTTGTTTATGGTTTCCTTTGCTGTGCAAAAGCTTTTAAGTTTCATTAGGTCCCATTTGTTTATTTTTGGTTTTATTTCCATTTCTCTAGGAGGTGGGTCAAAAAGGATCTTGCTGTGATGTATGTCATAGAGTGTTCTGCCTATGTTTTCCTCTAAGGGTTTGATAGTGTCTGGCCTTACACTTAGGTCTTTAATCCATTTTGAGTTTATTTTTGTGTATGGTGTCAGGGAGTGTTCTAATTTCATACTTTTACATGTACCTGTCCAGTTTTCCCAGCACCACTTATTGAAGAGGCTGTCTTTTCTCCACTGTATATGCTTGCCTCCTTTATCAAAGATAAGGTGACCATATGTGCGTGGGTTTATCTCTGGGCTTTCTATCCTGTTCCATTGGTCTATGTTTCTGTTTTTGTGCCAGTACCAAACTGTCTTGATTACTGTAGCTTTGTAATATAGTCTGAAGTTAGGGAGCCTGATTACTCCAGCTCCGTTTTTCTTTCTCAAGATTGCTTTGGCTATTCGGGGTCTTTTGTGTTTCCATACAAATTGTGAAATTTTTTGTTCTAGTTCTGTGAAAAATGCCAGTGGTAGTTTGATAGGGATTGCATTGAATCTGTAGATTGCTTTGGGTAGTAGAGTCATTTTCACAATATTGATTCTTCCAATCCAAGAACATGGAATATCTCTCCATCTGTTTGTATCATCTTTAATTTCTTTCATCAGTGTCCTATAATTTTCTGCATACAGGTCTTTTGTCTCCTTAGGTAGGTTTATTCCTAGATATTTTATTCTTTTTGTTGCAATGGTAAATGGGAGTGTTTTCTTAATTTCACTTTCAGATTTTTCATCATTAGTGTATAGGAATGCAAGAGATTTCTGTGCATTAATTTTGTATCCTGCTACTTTACGAAATTCATTGATTAGCTCTAGTAGTTTTCTGGTAACATCTTTAGGATTCTCTATGTATAGTATCAAGTCATCTGCAAACAGTGACAGCTTTACTTCTTCTTTTCCGATTTGGATTCCTTTTATTTCTTTTACTTCTCTGATTGCTGTGGCTAACACTTCCAAAACTATGTTGAATAATAGTGGTGAGAGTGGGCAACCTTGTCTTGTTCCTGATCTTAGTGGAAATGGTTTCAGTTTTTCACCATTGAGGACAATGTTGGCTGTGGGTTTGTCATATATGGCCTTTATTATGTTGAGGAAAGTTCCCTCTATGCCTACTTTCTGCAGGGCTTTTATCATAAATGGGTGTTGAATTTTGTCGAAAGCTTTCTCTGCATCTATTGAGATGATCATATGGTTTTTCTCCTTCAATTTGTTAATATGATGTATCACGTTGATTGATTTGCGTATATTGAAGAATCCTTGCATTCCTGGGTTATACCCCACTTGATCATGGTGTATAATCCTTTTAATGTGCTGTTGGATTCTGTTTGCTAGTATTTTGTTGAGGATTTTTGCATTTATGTTCACCAGTGATATTGGCCTGTAGTTTTCTTTCTTTGTGACATCTTTGTCTGGTTTTGGTATCAGGGTGATGGTGGCCTCGTAGAATGAGTTTGGGAGTGTTCCTCCCTCTGCAATATTTTGGAAGAGTTTGAGAAGGATAGGTGTTAGCTCTTCTCTAAATATTTGATAGAATTCGCCTGTGAAGCCATCTGGTCCTGGGCTTTTGTTTGTTGGAAGATTTTTAATCACAGTTTCAATTTCAGTGCTTGTGATTGGTCTGTTCATATTTTCTATTTCTTCCTGGTTCAGTCTCAGCAGGTTGTGCATTTCTAAGTATTTGTCCATTTCTTCCAGGTTGTCCATTTTATTAGCGTAGAGTTGCTTGTAGTAATCTCTCATGATCGTTTGTATTTCTGCAGTGTCAGTGGTTACTTCTCCTTTTTCATTTCTAATTCTATTGATTTGAGTCTTCTCCCTTTTTCTCTTGATGAGTCTGGCTAATGGTTTATCAATTTTTTTTATCTTCTCGAAGAACCAGCTTTTAGTTTCATTGATTTTTGCTATTGTTTCCTTCATTTCTGTTTCATTTATTTCTGATTTGATCTTTATGATTTCTTTCCTTCTGCTAGCTTTGGGGGTTTTTTGCTCTTCTTTCTCTAATTGCTTTAGGTGCAAGGTTAGGTTGTTTATTCGAGATGTTTCCTGTTTCTTGAGGTAGGCTTGTATTGCTATAAACGTCCTTCTTAGAACTGCTTTTGCTGCATCCCATAGGTTTTGGGTCGTCGTGTCTCCATTGTCATTTGTTTCTGGTATTTTTTGATTTCCCCTTTGATTTCTTCAGTGATCACTTCGTTATTAAGTAGTGTATTGTGTAGCCTCCATGTGTTTGTATTTTTTACAGATCTTTTCCTGTGATTGATATGTAGTCTCATAGTGTTGTGGTCGGAAAAGATACTTGATACGATTTCAATTTTCTTAAATTTACCAAGGCTTGATTTGTGACCCAAGATATGATCTATCCTGGAGAATGTTCCATGAGCACTTGAGAAAAATGTGTATTCTGTTGTTTTTGGGTGGAATGTCCTATAAATATCAATTAAGTCCATCTTGTTTAATGTATCATTTAAAGCTTGTGTTTCCTTATTCATTTTCATTTTGGATGATCTGTCCATTGGTGAAAGTGGGGTGTTAAAGTCCCCTACTATGATTGTGTTACTGTCGATTTCCCCTTTTATGGCTGTTAGTATTTGCCTGATGTATTGAGGTGCTCCTATGTTGGGTGCATAAATATTTACAATTGTTATACCTTCCTCTTGGATCGATCCCTTGATCATTATATAGTGTCCTTCTTTGTCTCTTGTAATAGTCTTTATTTTAAAGTCTATTTTGTCTGATATGAGAATTGCTACTCCAGCTTTCTTTTGATTTCCATTTGCATGGAATATCTTTTTCCATCCCCTCACTTTCAGTCTGTATGTGTCTCTAGGTCTGAAGTGGGTCTCTTGTAGACAGCATATATATGGGTCTTGTTTTTGTATCCATTCAGCCAGTCTGTGTCTTTTGGTGGAAGCATTTAATCCATTTACATTTAAGGTAATTTTCGAGATGTATGTTCCTATTCCCATTTTCTTAAATATTTTGGGTTTGTTATTGTAGGTGTTTTCCTTCTCTTGTGTTTCTTGCCTAGAGAAGTTCCTTTAGCATTTGTTGTAAAGCTGGTTTGGTGGTGCTGAACTCTCTCAGCTTTTGCTTGTCTGTAAAGGTTTTAATTTCTCCATCAAATCTGAATGAGATCCTTGCTGGGTAGAGTAACCTTGGTTGTAGGTTTTTCTCCTCCATCACTTTAAGTATATCCTGCCACTCCCTTCTGGCTTGCAGAGTTTCTGTTGAAAGATCAGATGTTAACCTTATGGGGATTCCCTTGTGTGTTATTTGCTGTTTTTCCCTTGCTGCTTTTAATATGTTTTCTTTATATTTAATTTTATAGTTTGATTAATATGTGTCTTGGCGTGTTTCTCCTTGGATTTATCCTGTATGGGACTCTCTGTGCTTCCAGGACTTGATTAACTATTTCCTTTCCCATATTAGGGAAGTTTTCAACTATAATCTCTTCAAATATTTTCTCAGTCCCTTTCTTTTTCTCTTCTTCTTCTGGGACCCCTATAATTCGAATGTTGGTGCGTTTAATGTTGTCCCAGAGGTCTCTGAGACTGTCCTCAGTTCTTTTCATTCTTTTTTCTTTATTCTGCTCTGCAGTGGTTATTTCCACCATTTTATCTTCGAGGTCACTTATCCATTCTTCTGCCTCAGTTATTCTGCTATTGATCCCATCTAGAGTATTTTTAATTTCATTTATTGTGTTTTTCATCATTGCTTGGTTCCTCTTTAGTTCTTCTATGTCCTTGTTAAATGTTTCTTGCATTTTGTCTATTCTATTTCCAAGATTTTGGATCATGTTTACTATCATTATTCTGAATTCTTTTTCAGGTAGACTGCCTATTTCCTCTTCATTTGTTAGGTCTGGTGTGTTTTGACCCTGCTCCTTCACCTGCTGTGTGTTTTTTTGTCTTCTCATTTTGCTTATCTTACTGTGTTTGGGGTCTCCTTTTCACAGGCTGCAGGTTCGTAGTTCCCGTTGTTTTTGTTATCTGTCCCCAGTGGCTAAGGTTGGTTCAGTGGGTTGTGTAGGCTTCCTGGTGGAGGGGACTAGTGCCTGTGTTCTGGTGGATGAGGTTGGATCTTGTCTTTCTGGTGGGCAGGTCCACGTCTGGTGGTGTGTTTTGGGGTGTCTGTGGCCTTATTATGATTTTAGGCAGCCTCTCTGCTAATGGATGGGGCTGTGTTCCTGTCTTGCTAGTTGTTTGGCATAGGGTGTCCAGCACTGTAGCTTGCTGGTCGTTGAGTGAAGCTGGGTCTTGATGTTGAGATGGACATCTCTGAGAGATTTACGCCGTTTGATATTACGTGGAGCTGGGAGGTCTCTTGTGGACCAGTGTCCTGAAGTTGGCTCTCCCACCTCAGAGGCACAGCCCTGATGCCTGGCTGGAGCACCAAGAGCCTGTCATCCACATGGCTCTGAAGAAAAGGGAGAAAAAATAGAAAGTAAGAAAGAGGATAAAATAAAATAAAATAAAGCTATTTTAATAAAAAATATGAAAAACATTATTAAGAATAAATTTAAGAAAAATTTTTTTTTAATTTTTAAAAATAGATTTATTAATTTTTTATAATAACAAATAAGAAAAAAATTATTAAGAAAATTTACTAAGGAAAAAATTTTAATTTTTTAAATAAAAAATATGAAAAAACTTATTAAAAAAATTTTTTTTTAGTTTTTAAAAATAGAAAATAAGGAAAAAATTATTAAGAAAACATTTATTAGGAAAAAAAAATTTGTAAGTAAAAAAAAAAAAAAAAAACGGACGGACCTAACCCTAGGACTAATGGTGAAAGCAAAGCTATACAGACAAAATCTCACCCAGAAGCATACACATATACACTCACAATAAAAGGAAAAGGGGAAAAATTAATATATCCTGCTCCCAAAGTCCACCTCCTGAATTTGGGATGATTCGTTGTCTATTCAGGTATTCAACAGATTCAGGCACATCAAGTTGTTTGCGGAGCTTTACTCCACTGCTTCTGAGGCTGCTGGGAGAGATTTCCCTTTCTCTTCTTTGTTCGTACAGCTCCCGGGGTTCAGCTTTGGATTTGGACCTGCCTCTGCATGTAGTTCGCCTGAGGGCGTCTGTTCCCCACCCAGACAGAACGGGGTTAAAGGAGCAGCTGACTAGGGGGCTCTGGCTCACTCAGGCCGTGGGGAGGGAGGGGTACGGATGCGGGGCGAGCCTGCGGCGGCAGAGGCCTGCGTGACATTGCACCAGCCCGAAGTGCGCCGTTCGTTCTCCTGGGGAAGTTGTCCCCGGATCATGGGAGCCTGGCCGTGGCGGGCTGCACCGGCTCCCGGGAGGGGCGGTTTGGAGAGTGACCTGTGCTCACACACAGGCTTCTTGGTGGCGGCAGCAGCAGCCTTAGCGTCTCGTGCCCGTCTCTGGGGTCCGCGCTGATTGCCGCGGCTCGCGCCCGTCTCTGGAGCTCGTTTAGGCGGCGCTCTGAATCCCCTCTCCTTGCGCGCCGCGAAACAAAGAGGCAAGAAAAAGTCTCTTGCCTCTTCGGCAGCTGCAGACTTTTCCCGAACTCCCTCCCGGCTAGTTGTGGTGCGCTAACCCCTTCGGGCTGTGTTCACGCAGCCAACCCCAGTCCTCTCCCTGCGATCCAACCGAAGCCCGAGCCTCAGCTCCCAGCCCCGCCCACCCCGGTGGGTGAGCAGACAAGCCTCTCGGGCTGGTGAGTGCAGGTCGGCACCGATCCTCCGTGCGGGAATCTCTCCACTTTGCCCTCCACACCCCTGTGGCTGCGCTCTCCTCCGTGGCTCCGAAGCTTCCCCCTCCGCCACCTGCAGTCTCTGCCCGCGAAGGGGCTTCCTAGTGTGTGGAAACCTTTCCTCCTTCACGGCTCCCTCCCACTGGTGCAGGTCCCGTCCCTATTCTTTTGTCTCTGTTATTTCTTTTTTCTTTTGCCCTACCCAAGTACATGGGGATTTTCTTGCCTTTTGGGAGGTCTGACGTCTTCTGCCAGCGTTCAGTGGGTGTTCTGTAGGAGCAGTTCCACGTGTAGATGTATTTCTACTGTATCTGTGGGGAGGAAGGTGATCTCCGTGTCTTACTCTTCCACCATGTTGCCCAGACCCCTGAATTTTACTTTTTAAGCAATGAAAACTAAGGAAATGAAAGCAGATACTGTCTTTGAGCAAGACTCAAAACTTTGGTCTTTGTCAACCAGAATTCTTTTGTGAATCAACTTCAGTTCCAACTTATTGAGAGAATACTGGATATATCACATGTTAACGCAATATTTATTCAAAAAATACTTCTTGAGAACCTACTGTACACCACGTACTTTTCCAGGTGTTAGGGATGCATTAACGAATAAGACTGAAGCTACGGGCCCTCATGAAGATTATCTTGTACTACAGAAGGATGGGGGGATATGGAGAGAGAAAATAAACAATTGAGCCATAAATCATTTTATACATGTTCTATAAAAAATACAGGTAGTACTATAGAAAGTAACTAGAAAGTGATGGAGCATAATGGGAGGAGGTAACTATATTAAGTTTCAAGCATCGGGGAGTGAAATGAAAAGGCTTCAACTTTACAACCTTTACCTCCTAGCCTGAGAAAGAGATTGACTCCCTATTTCATTACCAACTTGAAAATTCTCAGTGAGGAATATTGGCCCAGTTACTTATTATTAGAGCAATTAATTCTGTCTAATAAGACAAGGTTTAGGTTAGCAAATAAATTCCAGTAGAAGGACATGGTTGGCGTATGGTAGGAGTTCCCATAGGAAGGGGGGAAGTGAAGGGCAGATGAAATAGTAGGTGTCTGCTGAAAGATTAAATGTAGATCTCACTAGATTTTGGTGCAGTTGACATACACATGCCTGACTGGTGATAGAGTGAACTGCCGGCACAAATCTTTTTGAGAGTAATTTAGCAAATCATTTCAAGAGCCAAAGGAATATCCACTCCTTCTTTGACCTATCACTGCATTCTGGTAATGCACACTATGAATTATATTTTGAAGGAGAAAACATGTATCCATAAAGATGCTTATTAAAGTGTCAGTTTAATAGTAAAAAGTAAGAGACTGGGTACTTAACAACATTTGGGAGGCTATGAATTTATGGCACATCACTCAGCATGATGAAATAATAAGTACTCATCACAAGCAATAATTAAGAGCATTATGGAACAAAATGGACAATTACAATAGTAAGATAAAATGAAAGCATGGTTTGAAGATATCTGTGGTTTCATTATTTTATATTAAGTATATGCTTTCATATGGGAAAAAAAACCAAAACATAGTAAAAGGGAGCTATTTATTTGATACATTTAGTAAGGATCCTTGAAGATCTACACTGTTTTGCCTGGTTTGAGGGTGCAAAGATGAATAGCTTTCCATCAGTCATAGCTGTTCCATCAAGCTGTTAATGACCAGGAGGTCCCGTATATATGTATATGGAAAGTAGGATAAATTACTTTGGTTTGTGAAAAGCTCACAGGGATGTGGGGAAAAGAGTGAAGGAAGAGAGTATTTCTTGAGCATCTATTATGTGTTAGGCCTTTTCTAGGGACTTTAATTTGTATATTTCCTTAAGTCTTAATGAAAAACCTATAATTTTGATTTTATCATGCCTGATTTATTTGTGGATAAACTGAAACTATAAATAAATAATTTGAGTATGGTCACTGTTGCAATAAGTAGTAAATCCATATTTAAATATTTGGTTTTAGATCCCCAAACACATACTCTACTTTCTCCTTGGGAATATTGACTCAAAATGGGGAGAGAAAATTTAAGGAAGTGAGGATTTTCTCATAAAGGATTCACAGAGGAAATGGCTTTTGCTTTGGGTCTTAAATGCAGAGTGAGAACCTGTTAGGTCATTGTTCCAAGTTTGGGAAACTGTATGTGCAAAGGCACTGAGACCTGAAGTAGCACCCTGTGATCGGCACATTACACGTGTATAGTGGCTGGACACAGGAACCATATGAGGAAGGAGGTGGGACATGAGACCAAGAAGTTTGATTGAGGTCAAAAGGGATGCAAGGTCAAATGCTCAAATGTCAATGTCAAATGCTCTGCTGGCCATAGTAAGGAGGTTGACCTTGATATCTGAGGTGATGAAAAGCTAAAGGATCTTCAAATTTGTTAAGAGTGTATGTGTTCCTTTGCCTAGCTGTACCTGGTCCAATTGCAGAAGCTGGAGACAGATACTAAAAAGGAAGGCCATCCATTACACCTCAAGCAAAAAATATTGTTACTATTGTTGACAGAATCATAGAAATTAACATCAGAGCAGTTTGAAATTAGTTCTGTTGCACTCCGCAGTGCAGTATTTCTCTCTGTTCAATCCTGCCTCTAGGCTGAATGGATTTGCTTATCAGTGTTGCTGCTTCTTGTTATTGTAGGTAGTTTTCCTGCTCTTTTTAGTTCTCTATCAACAGAGGTGTTGGTGTGAAAGTAGAACCTTAGTTTAAAATTTCATTAGCTATTTTGATAAAATATTCTTTCATTTCTAAGATTTTAAATGTACTCCTATGAGCTTTTATATTTCTAAATGGAGTAATTTTCTGAGGAGAATTTTTATGTAGTATATAATTTTAGCACTATTTTATCCATGCTGTGGTGCTCAACCAAGAGTTATATGTGTGTGTGTGTGTGTGTGTGTGTGTGTGTCTATGCATGTATACACACATGCATACATATACACATATATGTATATATACACAAATATCTATGCACATATAGAAATATTCAATTATATATATCATATAGCAAAAATGAGATATATATATACATTTGTTATGTATATACGTATTATATTTTTGTAAGAATGTAGACCGTGTTTAAAGATATATCTGGAATTCCAGATCCTTGGAGTTACAGAACAACAAAGTCTAGATCTGTATAGCTTAATTCTAGATTCAGTAATAATTAAAATTAAGATGTAGCCCAAGATGGGTTTTTCAATCTCTAACTTTCTATATTCTTTTTTTTTTTTAACTTTCTATCTTCTTATTCTACTATTTGTACCTGCAGAGTTTTTCATCTTTTGAAAGTATACTGATATCATTGTTTGACTTCTCATGAAGGATAGGCTGCATTCTCAACAAGATGTGTATTTTATGCAGATGTCCTGGGTTATAAGGAAAGAATCCAAGAAAGACAAACAAAAAGAACCTTTGCAACATGAACAGAATTGTGCTTTAAGGCAACATTTTTCTCGGTTTTCCATGTGCTATCACTTTTCCTGAGGGGCTCATCACAGTAACAAATAACAGTGTTTCAGCATTACTGCAATTTCAAATGGAAATAAAATAGAACAAAGGCTGATGTCTTTAAAAACAAAAAATCAAAAAATAAAACAAAACTTCAAGACTGAAAATGACTGAATTGTCTTGTTGAAAAAGTGATAACTAAAAAAGTAAGAACCATGATACATTGATGTCTCTCCTCATTTTTTAAAGTAATCTGAAAACACAGAATATTTCAGTAAGAGAAATTAAAGATTGATAGAGGGGTCAAGGATAGTACATAAATAGTTATTGCATATAACACTAATATTTGTTAAATGGATTTTTCTGTAAATGTAGATTTAAAAAGTGAATTCAATTAAGACAATAATAAATTTCATTCTTCTGCTATTAAATGTATGTACCTACATGTGTAGGATGAGAAAATAAGTATATGGAAGAGACTTTTCATACTAAAATGAATTACATGTTTTTAAGGTTATGATTGTTTTATTTAAGAAAATGAAGTTTCTATAACTTGGTAGAGTGTTTTTATACCTAGGAATTTCTCCTGTGTCAACATCTCAGTGTTGGGGAACACACTGAATTTTTAGAGTTAAAGGCATGAACTAAGGAAGTGAGGAAAACTAGGTAGCTTAGCTATGCATTTGTATAAAAAAGATTAGATTTTTGGACTTACTATCTTGTAACTTTACAAGATAATTATGCTCACTAGACTACAGTAACTTAAGACATTATTTGCAGTCAGACAGATCTGAGTTCAAATTCAGTGTCTTCCATTTATGAGCTATGTAACCTTGGGTATGTTGTTTAATACCTCTGAAGCTCAGAACACTCATCTACAAAATTTAAATACTAGTAGTAGTATGTGTATTGAGTGACTCATTGGATTTCTCTACCAATTTCAGTTTCTTTTTTGAAACACTAAAATTAAACCAAAGTTCGAATTTCATGTTTTTGGAACTTTGGCAGATCCAATCTAGAATCTAACAACTTAACTATCCTGGCAATATAATTTTGTTTCTTTGAGCCATTTGAGGCTCTTCTTCATTTCAGTTTCTTAATCTCCACAAAATGCTAAAAACCTAATAGATACTAACAAAGAGAAATGTTTTAAACTGGATTTCTTTAGTGTGTTAGGATCGGATAGTCTCTGCTACAGTAACAAACTCTTAAGTCTCAACGACTTAAATATGTAAAGATTTATTTCTTGCTCATGCAAAATTTAGTGCAGATTGAGTGTTTCAGTTGAGGCTTTCCCCCCAAACAGTGACTCAGAGTTTTTAGCTCCTTGAACCTTGTGACACTACCATTTTTCACTGTTGTAGAGAAGTAGGACAGAGAAACATGATATTTTTAACAACCAAGTTTGAAAGTAGATTAAGACCCCTCTCCCCACATTGTATTGGCCACACTCAGTCACATGTTTTACAAAATAACTATAAAAGATGTTGAGAAATGAAGCCTTTCTGTTTACTCTCGAAGAAGAAATGATATAGTAGATATACAGCGTAACCTCTTCCACAGTGTATAGGGAATCCTAAACTTTCCTGGAAACCTTTTTCCAACCAGCTAATTGAACTGTTTATTTGCACGATCATTTTTATATGGTGAAGTAAATATTTATTTCATATACATGAGTAGGTAGCTTGTCGTCTTATTCATCTGTGATGACATATCTGGTATGTGTCTTCAAGCATAGTATCTAATTGGTCTTTTCTGAAAACATGTGAATAGCACAAAGGGTGTTACACAAGACATGACTTCAGGCATTTGGACTACCACAAAGAGGAAATGAGTTATTCTTTGTGACATCAGATGGCAAAATCATGGGCTAAGAATATATATTGGAGAAGGTAGGTTTCACCTCAATCTACAAAAAGCCCTCCCAGGAGGATATGTTCATTTGGTCATAGTGACTTCTCAGTATCTAGGTATATTTTAATAGTGCCTAACAGCAAGGTAAAGTGGAAAGAGATAATCTTTGGAGTTAGAATCTTCTGGAATTAAATTCCATTTCCATCAGCTACTAACAGCAGGCAATTGACAGTGTGGCTTTGGCATGTTGATTAAATTCATAGATCGTCCTATTTGTTATACACTTAATGGAGTTTTATCTGTCAGATTTCTTCCTTAACAGCAGTAAAAATCACCTGTGGTTTATTCAAGTATATTGAATAACTCATAGAATTAATAGAAACCTAGCAAAACCAAACTAAGAGACAGGCAGAGCCAAAGTTGAATAGGCACTAGAACCATAGCCAAAATCATGCCGTAGAAACAATCAGGTGCCGATGCCACTGGACACAATTGCCATAGCTCGTACTGTCACCACTGTTGATCCTCCTACTCTGGAAACTGATTAGCACTTGCAACTGAAATGAATTATTTTCTAGTTGGAATTTGTGTCATTCTGGCCAGATTCAAATTTCTAGGCCAGAACTTCTGCTTGCTTGAGTCTCAGCTACATGCCATGTCTATGCTGCCAGAGAGTGGAGAAAAGTGAGTATCCGGTTTGCCTCTCACCAAGATGTGAACAGTGGGGAAATCCCTAATATGGAAAAATCTAATTAATGGACATCCCAAAGTCAGCTGCTAGATATAACACTTGCAACATCCTTAGATTAATATAAGAATTACTGAAGTTTTATTTTGAATAGTGTAATACAGCATTTCATAAGCGCTATCTTGCTCTCAATTCCCTTTCATGGGCAGTTTGCTAAGCCCTAACCCCAAATACTTCATTTATTGGGCTCTAATACTCTAGGTTATAAAACACACAAACCCAAACCAGAAGCCCTTGGATACCTGATATCCAGGGAAGACCCCTTCTTTGTTAAGGGGAAAAGTTCTTCAAAAGGCCCAATCCCCATGTGGCTATGAAACCCAGCTAATCCCACCCACCTGCCATATATAAGCCACCTCCTACAATTCCAGATTGCTGGTACCCTGTCCCCAGGTGCAACTGCTTATGTGGCCATGCCTGGTAGTCTTCTCTTATTTGGAGATATTGGTAACAAACAAGTCTGCCTTTCATTCATTGGAGTCCTTTGTATTGTCTGCCAAAGTAAAATTATAATTATATCTGATATCATATAATTATAAGACAAATGGTCAGTACTGTACCCAGAACATACAGTACTCAATAAATTTTTTGGATAACTAGGCTATTGGGAATATTTTAGAGACCATTTGTGTATTGGATAAGTTTTACATTTTTCACTCAAAACTGTGATTCTGTGAGGAGCTAGAAAAGGCGCAGAATATAGATGTTGAAGAACATATCTATTATTGTTATTATTTTCATAGCAACTTTGACCTATAGTGGCTGCTTTGACATAAAAATTTGACTGTGCATCAGGCCTACCTGTCAAGATTTTAAAGCGTTATAGGCTTGAACTGTACCTCAGAACTACTACATAAATAGCTGTAAGATTATTTTGGGGTATGTATGTTTTTCAAAATCTTCATGGTTGAGTATGATATACAGATAGGGTTGAGAACCACTGGCCTACAGGATAAACTTTAAATACTATTGCATTGCAAGCCATGATGTTCGCAGTCCGGATCAATCTATCTTTCTAGTCCATTATCCATATTCCCTGTATCTACTTTCCTACTTTTGTAGCAGTATTACAGAACTTGCTGTTCTCCAGACACCAGATTTTCTTTAACTTCCTGGATGTTTCATATGCTATTTTTTTTTTTTTTTTTAGCAGGATCTGACCTGTATCTCTTCTTTTGGGGCATGATATAAAACTTAGTCCAGTGGATTTCCTCTGCTTCTCTTTAGTCCAGCCAGGAGATATACTATATGAATTTTTTTTTTTTTAATGCAGCAGGTTTACATTTCCCTCACCTTCTCCATTTCCAATATTACTCCTTTAGAATAAAGATTAAAAATAAATCTTATTTACTTGAGACCCCATGATTTTACAAAAATTCCCAACCTATTGCTAACATCTCAAATCCATCCATTTTACAACTCCTAAAGTGATTTTTTATTGATTAATTTTAGAGGTAGGAAGCATACATATTTTTTATTGATTAATTTTAGAGGTATGAAGCATAAATTAATATGTAGAGGTATGAAGCATAAAAAAATTTTAGAGGTATGAAGCATAAATATAAATAGAGGTATCAAGCATAAATAAATACTTGTTAAGAGTCAGGTGCTGCAAAGAGTGCTAAAGAAATACCTGTGTACAAGGAAAGCTAGGCTTCTGCCTAAGATGGAATATCAATATCAATACCAGATTTACCTTCTAGGGAGACTTTTATTACCCTAGCTTATTACCTTGAGTTTCTGGCTATGGTACAGGGAGGGGAACACATGCAGAACATAGTGATAAGGTAACAAATATGGTCCGATTTGACCTGGACTGTCCCTCGGTTCTAAGCCAAGTAAGATGATTGCTTACCACACGTGGTGCATTCTTAGAGTTGAAGAGATGGAGCTGACAGTCTGGGAGACCAAAATGACTGGAGTTCACAGAACAGATACCATAGAGAAGAATACTGCACAGAGAGAGAACTTCAGAGATTAACAAAGGATCTACTTTGAGTGCTTAACTGAGTACTGATCAGTGCATACATATGAGAAAACTACCTGAGGCTACAGAAAGAAACACACACACACACACAGAGAGAGAGAGAGAGAGAAGAGTACCCAGCATTCCTACAGGGCCAGGAATAATGTCTGTTTCCACCAACCATATGAGAATAACTCATGATTCATGGGATACTGGGTAGAATATATTTAAGGGTTTTACCTCATTAGTGGGGGATAAATAACCCTAGACTGAGCACTTCCCTGATCCTGGATAATGTATATAAAATCCACACCTAAAAAGATCAAACTGTTTCTAAGTAATTTCAATGCAGTCCAGAATGAAGCTCAAGAATATATATTATAATATAAATATATCCACCACCAAACAAGGTAATAATCATTTTATTTAGCATCCAATTAAAAATCACCGATCATGAAACAATCAGGAGCACACAACCAGTAATGAAGAGAAAAATCAATAATTTGAAACCAAGCCAGAACTGAAAAAGATGTAAGAATTAGCAGCCATGAACACGTTTAAAAATTTAGAAAATACAGAAGTAAGAAAATGATCAAATTGAATTTCTAGAGCTCAAAACTGGAATGTTTTAGATGAAAATTGCATTAGATAGAATTAGTCTTGCAAAAGAAAAGATTAGAAAATTTCAAAATAAAAAGTATCATTAAAAACTATCCAAAGTGTATAAGAATAGGGGAGGAGGAGGTAGAAACAGGTTCCAGTGAGCTGTGAGACATTTTCAGTTGGCTTAATATATGTGTAACTGGAGTCCCAAAAATAGAGGGTGTCAAAAAAAATTTGAAGAAACGATGGTTGAAAATTTTTAAATTTGAGGGAAACTATAAAGTGATATATATGAGAAGCTCAACAAACACTCAAGTACAAGGAAGATGAAAAATAAACCAGGGCACGTCATTATAAAATGTTTAAAGCAATGATCAAAAAAATGATAATAAAAACATCCAGGAAGGAGACTTTCAAGATGGCGGAGGAATAAGACATGGAGATCAACTTCTTCCCCACAAATACATCAGAAATACATCTACATGTGGAACAACTCCTACAGAACACCTACTGAATGCTGGCAGAAGACTTCAGACTTCCCCCCCCCCCCCACAAAAAAAAAAAAATATACATATATATATATATATGTATATTTTTTCCTGTTTCTCTTTGTGTGAGTGTATATGTGTATGATTCTTTGTGTGATTTTGTCTGTATAGCTTTGCTTTCACCATTTTTCCTAGGGTTCTATTGGTCCATTTTCTTTTACTTTCTAATTTTTTTAATAATTTTTTTATTTTAATAACTTTTATTTTATTTATTTTCTTTCTTTCTTTCTTTTTTTCTTCCTTTTCCTCTGAGCCATGTGGCTGACAGGGTCTTGGTGCTCTGACCAGGTGTCAGGCCTGTGCCTCTGAGGTGGGAGAGCCAAGTTCAGGACATTTGTCCACCAGAGACCTCCTGGCTCCATGTAATATCAAGCGGCAAAAGCTCTCCCAGAGATCTCCATCTCAGCACTAAGACCCAGCTCCACTCAACGACCAGCAAGCTACATTGCTGGACACCCTAAGCCAAACACCTAGCAAGACGGGAACACAACCCCACCCATTAGCAGAGAGGCTGACTAAAATCATAATAAGGTCATAGACACTACAAAACACACCACCGGATGCGGACCTGCCCACCAGAAAGACAAGATCCAGCCTCATCCACCAGAACACAGGCACCAGTCTGCTCCACCAGGAAGCCTACACAACCCACTGAACCAGCCTTAGCCAATGGGGACAGACACCAAAAACAACGGGAACTACGAACCTGCAGCCTGCAAAAAGAAGACCTCAACACAGTAAGTTAAGCAAAATGAGAAGACAGAGAAACACAGAGCAGATGAAGGAGCAAGGTAAAAACACACCAGGCCAAACAAATGAAGAGGAAATAGGCAGTCTACCTGAAAAAGAATTCAGAGTAATGATAGTAAAGATGATCCAAAATCTTGGAAATAGAATGGAGAAAATACAAGGAACGTTTAACAAGGACCTAGAAGAACTAAAGAGCAAACAAACAATGATGAACAACACAATAAATGAAATTAAAAATTCTTTAGATGAATCAATAGCAGAATAACTGAGACAGAAGAACGGATAAGTGACTTGGAGGATAAAATAGTGGAAATAACTACCGCAGAGCAGAATAAAGAAAAAAGAATGAAAAGAACTGACGACAGTCTCAGAGACCTCTGGGACAACATTAAACGTACCAACATTCGAATTATAGGGGTCCCAGAAGAAGAAGAGAAAAAGAAAGCGTCTGAGAAAATATTTGAAGAGATTATAGTTGAAAACTTCCCTAATATGGGAAAGGAAATAGTCAATCAAGTCCAGGAAGCGCAGAGTCCTGTACAGGATTCCCCAAGGAGAATCACCAAGACACATATTAATCAAACAATCAAAAATTAAATACAAAGAAAAAATATTAAAAGCAGCAAGGGAAAAGCAACAAATAACATACAAGGGAATCCCCATAAGGTTAACAGCTGATCTTTCAGCAGAAACTCTGCAAACCAGAAGGTAGTGGCAGGACATATTTAAAGTAATGAAAGGGATAAACCTACAACCAAGATTACTCTACCCAGCAAGGATCTCAGTCAGATTCGACAGAGAAATTAAAATCTTTACAGACAAGAAAAAGCTAAGCGAATTCAGCACCACCAAACGAGCTTTACAACAAATGCTAAAGGAACTTCTCTAGGCAGGAACCACAAGAGAAGGAAAAGATCTACAATAACAAACCCAAATCAATTAAGAAAATTGTACCATACATATCGATAACTACCTTAAATGTAAGTGGATTAAATGCTCCAAACAAAAGACACAGACTGGCTGAATGGATCCAAAAACAAGACCCGTATATATGCTGTCTACAAGATACCCACTTCAGACCTAGGGACACATACAGACTGAAAGTGAGGGGATGGAAAAAGATATTCCATGCAAATAGAAATCAAAGAAAGCTGGAGTACCAATTCTCATATCAGACAAACTTTAAAATAAAGACTACTACAAGAGACAAAGAAGGACACTATTTAATGATCAAGGCATCATTCCAAGAAGAAGATATAACAATTGTAAATATTTATACACCAAACATAGGAGCACTTCAATACATAAGGCAAATGCTAACAACCATAAAAGGAGAATTCGACAGTTAACACAGTAATAGTAGGGGACTTTAACACCCTACTTTCACTAATGGACAGATCATCCAAAATGAAAATAAATAAGGAAACACAAGCTTTAAATGATACATTGAACAAGATGGACTTATTTGATATTTATAGGACATTCCATCTAAAAACAACAGATTACACTTTCTTCTCAAGTGCTCATGGAACATTCTTCAGGATAGATCATATCTTGGGTCACAAATCAAGCCTTGGTAAATTTAAGAAAATTGAAATCATATCAAGTATCTTTTCCGACCACAACACTATGAGACTAGATATCAATTACAGGAAAAAATCTGTAAAAAATACAAACACATGGAGGCTACACAATACACTACTAAAGAACCAAGAGATCACTGAAGAAATCAAATAGGAAATTTAAAAATTCCTAGAAATAAATGACAATGAAAACACGATGACCCAAAACCAATGGGATGCAGCAAAAGCAGTTCTAAGAGGGAAGTTTATAGCAATACAATCCTACCTTAAGAAACAAGAAACATCTCAAATAAACAACCTAACCTTACAACAAAAGGAATTAGAGAAAGAAGAACAAAAAAACCCCAAAGTTAGCAGAAGGAAAGAAATCATAAAGATCGCATCAGAAATAAATGAAAATGAAATGAAGCAAACAATAGCAAAGATCAATAAAACTGAAAGCTGATTGTTTTAGAAGATAAACAAAATTGATAAAACATTAGATTCATCAAGATGAAAAGGGAGAAGACTCAAATCAATAGAATTAGAAATGAAAAGGGAGAAGTAACAACCGACACTGCAGAAATACAGAGGATCATGAGAGATTACTACAAGTAACTATATGCCAATAAAATGGGCAACGTGGAAGAAATGGACACATTCTTAGAAAAGCAAAACCTTCTGAGACTGAACCAGGAAGAAATAGAAAATATAAACAGACCAATCACAAGCACTGAAATTGAGACTGTGATTAAAAATCTTCCAACAAACAAAAGCCCAGGACCAGATGGCTTCACAGGCGAATTTTATCAAACATTTAGAGAAGAGCTAACACCTATCCTTCTCAAACTATTCCAAAATATAGCAGAGGGAGGAACACTCCCAAACTCATTCTACGTGGCCACCATCACCCTGATTCCAAAACCAGACAAGATGTCACAAAGAAAGAAAACTACAGGCCAGTATCACTGATGAACATAAATGCAAAACTCCTCAACAAAATACTAACAAATAGAATCCAACAGCACATTAAAAGGATCATACACCATGATCAAGTGGGGTTTATTCCAGGAATGCAAGGATTCTTAAATATACGCAAATCAGTCAATGTGATATGCCATATTAACAAACTGAAGGATAAAAAGCATATGATCATCTCAAGAGATGCAGAAAAAGCTTTTGACAAAATTCAACATCCATTTATGGTAAAAACCCTCCAGAAAGTAAGCATAGAAGGAGCTTACCTCAACATGATAAAGCCATATATGACAAACCCACAGCCAACATAGTTCTCAATGGTGAAAAACTGAAACCATTTCCTTTAAGATCAGGAACAAGACAAGGTTGTCCACTCCCACCGCTATTATTCAGCGTAGTTTGGGAAGTTTTAGCCACAGCAATCAGAGAAGAAAAAGAAATAAAAGGAATCCAAATCGGAAAAGGAGAAGTAAAGCTGTCACTTTTTGCCGATGACATAATACTATACATAGAGAATCCTGAAGATGCTACCAGAAAACTACTAGAGCTAATCAATGAATTTGGTAAAGTAGCAGGATACAAAATTAATGCACAGAAATCTCTTGCACTCCTATACACTAACGATAAAAAATCTGAAAGAGAAATTAAGGAAACACTCCCATTTACCATTGGAACAAAAAGAATAAAATACCTAGGAATAAACCTACCTAAGGAGACAGAAGACTTGTATGCAGAAAACTATAAGACACTGATGAAAGAAATTATAGATGATACAAACAGATGGAGAGATATACCATGTTCTTGGATTGGAAGAATCAACATTGTGAAAATGACTATACTCCCCAAAGCAATCTACAGATTCAGTGCAATCCTTATCAAACTACCGATGGCATTTTTCACAGAACTAGAACAAAAAATTTCACAATTTGTATGGAAACACAAAAGACCCCGATTAGCCAAAGCAATCTTGTGAAAGAAAAACGGAGCTGGGGGAATCAGGTTCCTGGACTTCAGACTGTACTACAAAGCTACAGTAATCAAGACAATATGGTACTGGCACAAAAACAGAAACATAGATCAATGGAACAAGATAGAAAGCCCAGAGATAAACCCACGCACCTATGGTCAACTAATCTATGACAAAGGAGGCAAGGATATACAATGGAGAAAAGACAGTCTCTTCAATAAGTGGTGCTGGGAATACTGGACAGCCACATGGAAAAGAATGAAATTAGAACACTCCCTAACACCATACACAAAAATAAACTCAAAATGGATTAAATGTAAGGCCAGACACTATAAAACATGGATGAATCTCAAAATAATTGTGCTGATTGAGATAAACAAGCCCAAAAAGATTATTCCATTTATATAGAATTTTAGAAAATACAAAACAGTCTGATGACAGAAAGCAGACCAGTGGTTGACTGGGGTTGGAATTACAAATTGGCATGAGGAAACTTTGAATGCAATCTTCATTAACTTAAGTATGGTGGTGTTTTCATGTTTGCATATATGTGTCAAAGCTTATCAAATTGTACCCTTTAAATATGTGCAGTTTATTATATGTCAATTATACCTCAATAAAGCTGTTAGAAATTTGAGAAAAAAAAAGAAAGAAAAGTTGCCTAATAAGGAGCAAGTCAGTTAATGTCCATAAAGAATTAAAAAAAAAAAAAAATTATACGCTGAGTTTGGCAAGTGGCTTAGAGAATTAGCACTTAGTTCAGCAGGAAGCTTAAAGGATGGACCGGGAAGATCAAGGAAAGCTTTGCTGAAATGAATCTTAAAGGACAAGAAGCAGGTGAATTCAGGAGGGTTGTGTTCCAGTAAGAGAGGTCTGGGAGATGAGAGAGTGTGGTTTGCAAAACTACAAGTTAGGTCTGTCGTCAGTCACTGAATGTTGTCTTTGATCCCCAGAACAGTTTTCTTGTTTTCTATTAACACTGCATTGGTTTCAAAGCTGCGGATTTTAAAACCCTAGATTTCCTTAGGGGCGGGTATCTGGGATTATGGGCTAAGGAGTCTTCTCACACCTGCTTCAATAAGAGCAGGGCCCTCTAACTGTTTTTTTGTATTAACTGCCTGCAAAAGATTCATTGAGGAAAGAGTTCTGTAACAAAAATAAAACAAACAAATAAAACATCACTATTTTCGCTAACAGGAATTCTCTCTCTCTCTCTCTCTCTTTCTCTCTCTCTCTCTCTCTCTCTCTCTCTCTATATATATATAAACATATTTTCTTGTTTCCATTGTTTTGCTTACTTTTCTCCTGATACCAGAGAGGTCTTTCCCTTCCATATGTGCTATGCATCTGTCAATTTTAAAGCCACCCCAATGCAGTCTCTGCTGATCCTGCAACTTGAAATATTTCTCTTTCTTATGAAAACCCACAACACTTTATCTAGAAATGCTGTGATATCAGTTATGTGTCAGAGAATGCTATTGGCACTTTCACATGTGTCATTCATTTGATCATCACAACATTGCTGTGAGGCAGGCATCATCATCTCTACTACAGGATTGAAAAGCTGGAGGTTCAGATTGTTTATATGACTTTCCAAAATTCACATGGCTGGTGAGAGGCAGAACTAGAAATACAATCTAGGGATTTTGACCCCAAGCTATATTTTAATTCCATTATAACACTATTAGTACACTCCAAAATTATACCTGTATGATCTCATCCAGGAATGCTTTTTGTTTTGTTTGGTTTTTTGTTTGTTTACAATATAGTGTACTTACTTTTGTAGTACCTTTCCGCCTAGATCATAAATTTCATTGGGGACAGCAAAGTCTTGTATCAATTTATATGAGGATTGTGTATAGGAGGTGATCAATAAATGTTTGAAAAAGAAAAGAATGGTTGGATAGAAAGAGAAAGAAGGAAGGAGGGAATGAAGGATAGAGCTGCAGATGGATTTCTGATAGGATTACTGAGTATTCAACAAAACAGAAGTATGATTCATTATGGATCTGAATCTCATGATACATTTTCCACAGTCCCTACGTCATCTGCATTAGATTGCTTTGGGTCATTTGGGTAGAAATCTATTCTTTTCCCACAAAAATATTTAAGTTTCCTGCTCCTGAGAGTAGCAGCCAGGTTTGACAGAGATAAGGAAGCATGGTACCTTTGTGGTATATTTGTGGTACCATTCTTTTTTGTCACTCAGTTCAAGTTACAATTGAGACATGTGGGTTGAGATGGGCCAGTCAGAGTTGACCATGTCACAGGCCACAGTGACCAGTTCAGTAATGGGTATATGACTCCAGTTCAAGCCAATCAGAAAACAAAACAACAAATCTGATCTTAAATTGCTGAGTTTTGGAGAAGGAGAGCAAAGACATTTTCTCTTTGGATGCCAGATTTTGATCCTCTAATTAAGCTATATTTAAAGAACGAACTGCCTCTGAAATTTAACTAGTTGAATTAATAAAATACTTTATTTTTAGTTTTAAACATGTTTGGTTTAGACATTTTTTCCTCATTGTTATTTTTAACAACAGTGTTACTAATACAAAAAATTTAGTGCCTTGAAAATATACAGCTTCCCAAGGAAATGTTGGTGTGATGACTTGGCTTCTCTTGATAACCCCAGGATAAAGTGAACCACATGGGATGAATGCGTTCCCCCTCACCTCATGAATAGACTCCAGCATCCGATATCATTAAGGGACTGCCAGTTACAGAATGCTTATCATGTGCCAGTAGCCTTGTAGGCACCTAATGTGTACTCTCTATTTAATCCTAACAATTAGCTCATGAGGAAAGTGATATTATTTTTAATTTTAGGAATAAGGTATCTGGGGCCTGGAAAAATAAATAACTTGCTTTCATTACCAAGCTAGAGTTTGAACATCTGACTTCAAGCCTCACTCTTTCTACACCACCAAATTACTCTACTGTATAAACAGTAACTGAAAACAATTTTTCTTTAACTTCTAAAACTACTTCCCTAGCAAACAGAGAATATTGACATTGGGGGGATATTTTTGTTTGTTCATAATGTTAGAGAGACTAGATTTCTAAGAGCTCATATGTTATCTTTCCTCCTGATTTTTTGTGGGTGATTTTATTGGCATCTTTGCATTGTGCCCTGAACAAAAAAAGATATTTTGGTTGAAATAGCATGACACTGTCAACCTTGAAATAGGCATTTAAAAGCATTTTCATTTCATAAAGCTTTTAGTGTAGCATGCGGATTTATGGTTATACTTTTCTACAACAGTTAAAATCTCTATAAATGACATTCTCCATGTTTAGCATTTTAACCTTCCTTTGTTGGTAACCTGATGCATTCTGCATATTTTCCTGAATACAGCATAAATAAACCATAAATTCAATAAGATGTACATAATGTTATTTATACCTTATATAAGAGCAGTCTTCAAAATGTTTCTTTGTGAATATATCCAACACATGAAGAGAAATATGCTTAGAAATTCAATTTGTGTATATAGTATATGCTAATTAACTCATAATTTCATGTAAATTTGCATGAACAAAAAAAAAACGGAAATAAAGTTGATGAAAGCCTCAGTATTTATTTTGAATAATGGGAATTTGGAGGGTTTTTCCTTGTCTCTCTATTTTTCTAGATATTATGTTATTTTATGAGAGGTTTAGAGATAATATAATAAATTTTACTTTAAAATTTCTTACAGATTTCAGTTTATAAAAAATTTCTAAATACTGATGCCAAATATTACTCTGAAATGTGAAGAAATAACTATTGTTTGTCCAAAGCTTTTCATTTATTTATTCATTCAATTATTACTTTATTAATTTCCTCCACATTTATGAATATATAACATATATCTGGCAATGTTACAGTGGTTGAGGATATAATAGTGAAAATGTAGGGAAAGTCCTCAATAAACAACCTTTATAGTCGGGGAAGAAAGCTAGCACACATGCATAAAGGTGCTCACACACACACACACACACACACACACACACACAAACTTCACATGGGATAAATGCTATGAATTAAAACAAGATAATGTAATAGATAAAAATTTATAGAGGTGTCTTTAAAAGAATGCTTCCAAAAGAAGGGAGAAGTGTGTCGGCATAAAGATGATCCTTGAATTGGTCTTTGCTATCAATACAAATAAATAGAAAAAAAACACTCTAATAAGTGAATGATTAAATTATTAACTATATCAATTGAAAATAAAATTATGTAACATTAGATGCAGAATTAATTCTAATATTATAAGTAAATCATTATGAAATGAAGAAGGCACAAAACAACTAGAGGTGCAGACTTTGACTACAGCACTTTAAGTTTATATATGCAAAGTATAAATTGTCAATATTCAAAAATGTATGCATAGCAATAGCTATATTAGAATTAAAACATTACATTATAAATGATTCTTTAATGTTCCTTATATTACTTGTGCAATAATTAAAAATTGAATTTAATTCTTAGAAATTATTTAAAAATCCAAAAGAACTTTCCATCTCTATGATTTTGACTACTCTACATACCTCATATAAGTGGAATCATATAATATTTGTCTTTTTGTGACTGGCTTATATTACTTAGTATAATGACTTCAAGGTTCATTCATGTTGTAGCATATGTCAGAATTTTCTTTCTTTTTCTTAGTAGACTTAATTTTTTGGAGTAGTTTTAAGTTCACAGCAAAAATGAACAGAAGATACAGAGATTTCTCATATACCTGCTGCCCCCATGCATTCATAGTCTCCGCTATTTTAAACATCCCCAACCAGAGTGCTACATTTATTATAAATGATGAACCTACCTTGACACACCATCACCTAGAATCCATAGCTTACATTAGGGGTCACACTTGGTATTTGTACATTCTATGGATTTGAACAATTCTATGGGTCTGTACAATGACATGTTTCTGCCATAATAGTATCATATACAACAGTTCCACTGTCCTAAAAATCCTTTTTGTTCTGCCTATTTACCCTCTCTCCCCTCTAAATCCTTGGAATCACTCATCTTTTTTACTGCCTCGCTATTTTTGCTTTTTCTGGTCATTAAAATCATAGAGACGGATATCAGAGTAGAGGTTAACAGGGGATACACAGAAGAGTAAATGGGGAATTACTGTCTAATGGGTACAGAGTTTCACTTTGGGAAGATGAATAAAATTCTGGAGATGACTTGCGGTGATAGCTGCGCAACAATGTGGATGAATTTAATGCCACTGAACTGAACACTCAAAAATGGTTAAAATGGTTTATTTTATGTTATGTATATTTTATTACAATAAAAACATGATGTGAAAAGATCAAAAAGAACTAAGTATGTCTAAATACAAAATATTTTATTATAATTGTAAAACTTGAGGGTAGGATTATAGGAATTTGATTGAAATGAAGACTATTTTTTAAATAACATTTATTTTCTATTAATAAGGTTTTAAGCCTTAAACTATGTAATTCAACACAATATTTATCTTATACCTAGTAGTTTGTACCCCTTAATCCCCTAACCCTCTCTTCTCCCTCCCCCTTCCCTCTCCCCACTGGTAACCACTAATTTATTCTCTTTATCTCTGCTTCCTTTTTATTATATTTACTAGTTGGTTTTATTTTTAGATTTCACATATAAGTGGTATAATACAGTATTTGTCTTTCTCTGTCTAACTTATTTCACTTAGCATAATACCCTCCAATTCCATCCGTGTTGTTGCAAATGGCAAAATTTCATTTTTTTTTTGTATGGCTGAGTGGTATTCCTTTATATATATATATATATATATATATATATATATACACACACACACACACACACACATACACCACTTCTTCTTTATCCATTCATCTGTTGATGGACAATTAGTTTGCTTCCATGACTTGACAATTATAAACAATTGTTTCTATGAACATTGGGGTGCATGTATCTTTTCAAATTAGTGTTTTCATTTTTTTCAGATAAATACCCAGGAGTGGAATTGCTGGGTCCTATGGTATTTCTATTTTCAGTTTTTTGAGAAACCTCCATACTGTTTTCCACAGTGGCTGCATTAATTTACATTCCAACCAACAATGTACAATGGTTCCCCTTTCTCCACATCCTCTCCAACATTTGTTATTTGTGTTATTTTTGATGATAGGCGTTCTGACAAGTGTGAGGTGATATCTCATTGTGGTTTTAATTTGCATTTCTGATTAGCAGTGTTGAGCAACTTTTCATGTGCCTGTTTCTCGTCTTTAATTCTTCTTTGGATAATATCTATTCAGGTCTTCTGTTTATTTTTTAATTGGGTTGTTTGATTTTTTGATGTTGAGTTGTGTGAACTGTTTATGTATTTTGGATATTAACCCCTTATGGGTCATATCATTTGCAAATATTTTGTCCCATTCAGTGGTTGTCTTTTTATTTTGTTGATGGTTTCCTTTTCTGTGCAAAAGCTTTTAAGTTTAATTGGGTCCCATTTGTTTATTTTTGCTTTCATTTCCTCTCCTTTAGGGAGAGAGATACAAACACAATTTGTTGTAATTTATGTCAAAAAGTGTTCTGCTAATGTTTTCTTCTAAGAGTTTTATGGTTTCAAATCTTACATTTAGGTCTTTAATCCATTGTGAGCTTATTTTTGTATATGGTGTTAGAGAATGTTCTAATTGCATTCTTTTACATGTAGCTGTCAAGTTTTCCTAGCACCACTTATTGAAGAGACTGTCTTTTCTCCATTGTGTATTCTAGCCTCCTTTTTTGTAGATTAATTGACCATAAGTGCATGGTTTTGTTTTGGGGCTCTCTATTCTGGTCCATTGATCTGTGTCTCTGTTTTTGTCCCAGTACCATACTGTTTTGCTTACTGGAGCTTTGTAATATGGTCTGAAGTCAGGGAGTATGATTCCTCCAGTTATGTTCTTCTTTCTCAATATTGTTTTGGCTATTCGGGGTCTTTTGTGTTTCCCGACAAAATTTAAAATTATTTTTTCTAGTTCTGTGGAAAATACCCTTGATATTTTGATAGGGATTGCATTGAATCTGTAGATTGCCTTGGGTAGCATGGTCATTTTAAAAATATTACTGTTTCTAATCCATGAATACAGTATATCTTTTCATCTGTTTGTCATCTTGAATTTTTTTCATCAGTGTCATCAGAAATGAAGACTATTTTATATTTGAACAGAATGCTAGTTTCATGAAAGGGAAGTTTTTAAAAAGGACATTTTCTCATGTATAGTTGTGCAATGAGTTTGCTTATTGTTTTCAGTGTCTTGAAGGAGTTTTCATTTATTTCACTTCTGATGCTATGGCTCTCCTTCACAAAGACATTTGTTTACCCTAAGCCTAGATGTACTCTGGTCTAGTAGCTCACCAGCCCCCTTAATAGTTCAAGGCATGCCTACCTGCAAGGATTATTTACTATGGTAGAGTGCAGATCTAGAAAAGGGAATTTCAAGTTGATCTTATCTACCTATTAGTTCATGAGGCAGAAAAGATGAGATAATAGTGGAAGCTACTGTGCTTGTAGGCATCATTTCTGCTACTGCTTTGCTGCTGGGGGTAAGATTATGGGTAGCTGTGATGTGACTGGTTGGCCATTTATTCATTCATTCACTTTGCAAGCACAATGAGTACATCCTTCATATCAGACCTGAGCTAGAAAACGTCCACCTAGAGATGACAGGCAAGATCTGCACCCTCAGTGAGCTTGAGTCAAAAAGATTATTATTCTTTAAAGATTTTTATGAAGTGATCCCTTAGAAGGAAATGTCCTTACATGCTCCTAGAAGAGACAAGAGGCTTCACTTGAAAGTTTTGTTATTACCTAAGACTTTGTCAGGACAGAAAAGGGCATGCAATTCCATATTACTGAGGAATCAAGTATCGGGAGAGAACAATCAAAATTAGTCTATTTTGTGTATCAAATCTGTTAACCTGTTCTCTATCATCTATTCATCTCTGGGTGCAGGTGTTATTTAAGCATGTCTACATATGCATCTTTAGAGGTTACAATATGCCCTTAAGAAGACAGGCTGAATGTCTATGTGGAAATTTTGTTAAAATGATTTGTTTGGGGATTTGTATTAGAAGTAGTATTTAAAGGGTTTTAGGTCAATTTAAGTTTTGAAAAAGTAAGACAGTATGAAAAAATAATATGTGGAAGACTTATAACACCACCAATAATCTCAGTTATGGGCAACTCCTTGGGTGACATGGTTTAAGAGATAATAGAAAACCAATTCCAGCCTGTAATGAAATTCCACCATACCAATAGTACCCTTTAGTTTGAGGTAAGGAATCTTATTAATATACAGCCTATCCAACAATATTTTCATACCTTTCCATTTACATAATCCTAGAACAGTTTTATGAAACAGGTATCATAAATTACCCCCCTTTAAAGGTAGAGGGACATAGAATTCAGAAAATATAAGAGCTGATAATTTGTTCAGGTTTTGAACCCACATCTATGGCTTTGAGGTGTACAAGTTCCACATAGTTGCTAGTTTCAAATAATTCATGGTCCTACAGAGTAGAAGGCCATATAATTCAATGTTGACATGCTTAGCTAGAGTTATACACAAATTGGCTTAGAATCATAGATGACAAAGACATTGAGGCTAACTGAAAGTGTCAGGAAAGGCCCCTTAGTGAGGTGACATTTCAACTAGTTCTTGAATAAGTGTAGAGAATTTCCTGCAGTATTTTCTATGCAAGTGAGTCTTGGGGTTAAAATCCCTTTGTTATAACAACTGGGAACATATCAGTGCTGTTTTGCTTCAAAAGCACTTGCAAGTGTCTTCCTTTTGTCCAGGGCCACAGTGTTGCACAAACCCAAGGCCCCATTCTCAAGGTATGGCTCCAGTAAATGCTCTTCGCTGAGCGTGTGGTACAAGAGAGGCGCCCTGGGGCTGTCCTGCATGGAGATAATTTTCACAGCTCTCTTTACTCTGCTTCCTTTGTTACCCAGTGAGTATTACCCATCACGTGGCAGGCCCCAGCTGGGGACTTTTGTTCCCCTTCGCATATACTCTCGCCTGGTGTCAAGACAGAAAAACAGAAGAAAGTTACATATTCATGCGTGATGAGCATGGTTCTTGTTCTGAATTACAAAATTTATATAACAATAAAGTTAAAGGCATATAGTAAAATTACTTACAATCCTACCACTATTTAATTTTTTACATATTACTATAATCAGTGGTAAATGATTTATTTCCATAATCTTATTCCACAGTTCACAGGTAAGTTTAAAATTATATATATATAATATATATGTATTACAAGTATTATATATATTACCTATATATTATATATTACATATACGTATGCATATATGTATATACATATTATATATAATATATACATATACATATATATAAATGTAGTATATATAATACATAAGGAATTGGAGGGAGAACAATGATATAGCAAGCTATAATTATTTAAAATATATTAAATAACTGTCCTAACATTAGAGATGTACTTTGAAACCTGGTTCTGTATGGTATCAAAAAGGTATCTAAGTGAATTCCCTGGCGGTCCAGTGGTTAGGACTCTGTGCTTTCACTGCCAAGGGGGTGGGTTCAGTCCCTGGTGGGGGAACTAAGATATGGCAAGCCACAAGGTGAGGCAAAAATGACATCTGAAATCTCTTGGAGCCATAGTTTTTATGTCTTTAAAATGAGCATAATCATGCATAATCAAAACGTAATTTATGGATTGCATGGATTATGAAATATACATGTAAAGTGAATAGTACAGTAGTAGGCACTCAATAAATGATGAAAAAAATATTTTGTTACAAGTAACAATAACACGAAATAATCTGAATGTCTCTGTCCTTTCTACTTAGAAAGTCATTTGCTTGCCAGACAGTCTTTAGGAAGGGTATTCATTTCTTAGTTTGTGCTCTTCCCTACCTCCCGCATCCTGATTTGCTAATCTGTAACAACTGCTTCACAGGCAGAAGAGTAATAAGCTTATAGGCCCTTCCCATATTTGCCTTTCTTGGATGCTGTGTTTGTACCCACTCACCTGTTAATCTCCTCCATCATGCTTTCTCAGTGCTGACCCACCCCCACTATCTCCTTGAGGCCAAGCTTCAAACGTACCTCATAGTAGGTAGAGAAGAGAAAGTGACTGCCCTGGATAGAGACCTCTATAACTGCTTGCTACTGCTGTCGATTTATTCTGACTTTTTCATTTTGAAATGTGAGTTATCCCAGGGAAATTGAGATAAGCCACCATGAACTTTATTTGATCCTTTAGAAAACCATGGTGTTTGGAAAAGAAAGCCACCACAGAGATTCAAACCCATTTGGCAGGCGAGGAGAAAATGAAAGTGATTTGTAAATGCTAAAACATCCACTGTGGGGGGAAGGTATCAAGGGATTCAACAAAGGTCATTGGAGGGACCATCTCTGTCTTCATGAACATTTCAGAGAAGGACACAAATTGCGTATTAGTCACTTACCCTGTACAAAGTAAATTGGAGTGGACAACAAAAGGGGCTGGGGGTGGGGAAGGGGAACTGTGACAAATGTGAGCTGGGAGAAGAAAAAAATGTATTAGGCTTAATTTAACTGAAATCTCAGGGATGTTGTGTATCATTACTCAGAAACATAAGGTACAAAACATCATTTTTCCTACTTAGTTATTTTATCTTCATTTCCTTTTAGTTGTTTTCATTGAGGTGTTGTCCAGGTTAGGTCAAAGGCTCCTGATGATGGATTATTTCCCTTGGTATCTTTGTTTTATGATTTTATCCACTCAGCTTCTCAGCTTCCTTGGGCTGGGTCTGGGCATAAAAGGGTAGTAATTGGCAGACAGGTATATTCCCTGTGCAAAATAGCTTTCCTTATACTGCACCCTCCTCTCAAGATGACATTCCTTTCCTATATAGACCCAACTCAAATAAACCCATCAGAATAAATTGCATCAAAATAAATAAAAAACCCTTTCTCAAGGACCTCACAGCCTTGTGTTGGAGATGAAAATAAATACATATCTTTCATAGTCAAAGTCAAAATACAGCCATTCATGTTAATCATGTGTTGGTGGAAGAAAGAGGTACAGAAGGAGACAATGATTAAAGGTTTTGCCAATGTCTCTGGGCTCAGCTCTTCTCTGTCTATTGCATAAAGCCATTCTTGAGATCACTTATGGTCAGTTGCCCTCTTCTTCTAAACTATTTTTTTTTCTTTTTGAATTATTTTTATTTCCCTTCATCTCATAAATTCTCCCCTTTTCCCCCATGATATATAATGACCCCCTTAGAATTGATTGAAATATCTTTTTACATAAATATTAACTACTAACAGGTACCCAAGCTGTTCGAATTTTGATGCAATATATAAAGCATCAAAGTTGTTGCTCACCATTTTCTCTGACAGTTGGGTGGGGAAAAGTGGTAATAATCCCCATTTGTCTGTCAGGAAATTGCTTTTCTGAGAGACTATGGCTTGAACCTGGAGCCCAGACAGAAATATAGATCTTCTATGGTCTCTTCCACATTGCCCAGACCCTCATGCTGGGTCATGGCATTGATGCATTCATGAGCCTTGCTCCTGATATAAACATTTAAAGGGCTAATGTTTCATTGGCTGACTAGGCTTTATCAAAGTCTTTGATTGGCCTCTGTCTGTTTTTCTTAGTCTTACCATAGCTTCTAAGGCCAATGAAAGTGATGTTTATTCGAAGATACTTTGTCAGCTCCCAGCCCATGGTTTCTATAAAATTTTTAACCTTTAAAGAACATAATATTTGTCTACAGTGTTTACAAATACAGTTTCCAGAGCCCATGCCCAGAGCTTCTGATTCAGTAGATTGAGGTAGAGCCAGAAATGTGCAATTCTCATTAGCTCCCAGATGATGTCAATGATTCTGGTCTGAGGACCACACAGTGAGTCCCACAAGAGTTTTTGAGGAGCAATATGTAGCTCTTCCAGTAGTCCCTACTCAGAGTCATACACAGCGAAGGAGCAAAAACAGGGCACACAATCCAATCTAGAATTTGCTGCTCAAATTTTGGTAGTGGGCCAGTTTAGCATCATGTGGGAGCATTTTAGAAATACACACTCTCAGGCCCTGACCTAGACCTAAATATAAATATGCATTTCAAGAAAATCTCTAGGTAGTTCATATACGCATTAGAGGTTGAGACATACTACTTTAGCATGAAATACCCTAATTGTTTGGTGAATTGCAGTTATTTCTCCTCTCCTTTCTGTTCTATAGCAGGTGGACCCTGTATTCACCTTTTTGAGAAACTACATCCTAAAATGTGTAGTGGTGCTTTATGGTTCAAGTTTACTCATGTAATGAGGGAGGGAAAGAACAGTGTGAATGGTTTTGACAAATCCCATATAATTCTATTTGCTAAAATACAATGCTACTCAATCTCTGTATTATACTTGAATTCTTATTTTTTAAGTAACAGAATTCTTGGTTTTAAGTAACAGAAATCTAAACATGTTAGGCAAAAAGAGAACTTACTAGAAAAATGATGGGGAATCTCTGAAAATTGTAGAAAAGTAGAAAAAATTGTAGAAAAATTGTAGAAAAAGATTTTTAGCTGGACCTCTGGAATGCATGAAGCCAATAATTCAAATGCTTCCAGAATGCCCGTCTTTGCATTCCTCTGTCTTTCTGCTTCAGTCTCTCAGAGAGACTACATACCTGCATATGTTCCAACCTCACCATTGTGGAGGGTCTGAAACTCTTCCTTAGATTCCAGATCAAAAAATCCTAAAGTAGGATTTCAGTTGCCTTGACCTGAGCCTTATTTCCACAGTTGGACAAATCAACCCTGAGACAGAGCACCTTGATCACTAGTCTCCATAGAATGATGAAGAAGAAAGTTCAGAGAGGAAGAGAGGAGAAGCAAGTCGGGAAAAAAATCAGTACATGTCAGCATGTACTGTAGCAACATTTCAGTGGCTTAATGACAGAGTTTATTTCTCCTTTACTTCCCAGTCCCACTGGCTGTTTGGTAGGTAGCCTTCTATACAATGGCACCTCAGAACCTCCACTGAGTTTGCTTCAGGAGAGAAAGTATCAGATCACTTGAGAATTTTTGAGGAACAAGCCTGGAAGTGGTAAACATTTCCATCCACCTCCCGCTCTCCAGACCACAGGACTATACCTAGTGTAGACTGTGGGCACAAAGAGAAAAGGAATCAGGATTGGTGGACTGATACTGTTTTCTCTGCCATATAGATAAAAACAAATCCTTATGAGTACTATACTTCTGAGCAAATTTAAATTGACCTTGTTAAAAGATAAACTGAACATATTAAAATTTTTAAGAGTTTATTTGAGCAGAAATTGATTCACGTCGGGCAGTGGCAACCACAAGTGTTTAGAAGTGTTCCACTGACAGAAGCTAGAAGATTTTTATAGAGAAAAGGTAGAGACAAAGCAAGGAGAGGGGTGGGATAGAGAGTATGGGAGGGAGGCTCAAGAGGGAGGGGGTATGGGGATATATGTATACGTATAGCTGATTCACTTTGTCATACAGCACACATTAACACAACATTGTAAAGCAATTATACTCCAAAAAAGATGAAAAAAAACAAAAAGCAAGGAAAGTATTTGAGTATAGCTTAATTAGTTGCATTATTTGGGAAAATCTACCGGGCTGTTTTGATGGGTTGTTCTTATATTTTGATTTCTTACTTGAGGCATTTTAGACTCAGGTTTAGGTTTGCTTACGTAGGGTAGTAAGACATTAAAGCCACCTCAATCTAATGGCTTCCCTGTTTGATTAATTTAATAACCTTGATGTTCATCTAATTTGGCCAAAATAGTCTCCTCACATATGTATAATTGTGTTCAATCAGTTATCAAGGGAGACATTTACTTTATCCTTATTTCCTCATAGGTTTTCCCTGATTGTCCCTCAAAGCATTGCAATTCTCTACTCTGAAGATGCTTTTGAATTCCATTACTTTTGTCCCTCCTTTCTCACTCAGGTGGATGACTCTGTGAGACCAACAAATTCTATTTTCCTTGACTTCCTAATTCTTCTATTTTTACCTGAGAGTCTTGAAACATACTCTTAGGGAGCATTTGAATATTAGGGATATAAAAGCAATTTGCTATTAGCAAAAAAATACCAACTTTTGCAAGCAATTTACTTTTTAAATCAGTCATTCAATAAATATTTACTAAGCTCTGACTCTGAGCCAAGAGGTGTTTTAGACATAAGAACGGTGAACAGCAGCTTTGTTTTATGTATCCTACATTATGGTGGGAGAGTAGACAGGCAGTAAATAAATATATACATAAAAATAATAAGTAAAAGAAATAACCAGACCATGATTAATATAGTGCAGCGAATTAAAATAAGGTGACATAATAAAGTGATTAGTTTATATTGGGTACTTAAGGGAGAGACCTGTCTTAAGAGATAAATGAGATCTAAAGACACAATATATCCAGATATATCAAGATCACAGAAAGAACCTTCTAGACAGAAGGACTCTCTAGCCCAAAGTTCCTAAGGGGAATTTCCTCCTTTAATTCTTTCTCTTTATAGGTGTTCCTCTCACAGTTCCCTTGCCTTTTCAATTACACTAGACTTATAGACTTAGCCTAGAAAAATGATTAACCTTATTCCTTTTGTTTACTCAGCTGAAGAATCAGAATTCACATGAGCGGCTGTGTGACAGAAAATTTTTAATAACAAATATTTATTGAGGCTTTAATAATAATAGCAATTAATTATTAAGAATTTACTAAATGACAAGGATCGTGCTTGTTGCTGGCAGTACAAGGACATATAAGACAGATTTCCTTTCTTCAAAATTCACAGTCTATTGGAGGTGACACATGTGCCACAAATACATTACATTCTTGTGTGATAAGTACAAAAGTGGAAGATGGATCAGATACAGAGGTAGCACAGATAAAGAAGTGATTTATTCTCTGGGGATAATGGTGATGGTCGAGGTATCTAAATAAACTGGGTTTTGATTGCACGTGGCAGTGGAATGAAGGGGGTACAAGACAGATTAGGGGAATAGGACTTTCATAATTTACCAACAGTGTCTCAATCTCCTACTTTATGATTAATTAGGTTTAATCCTCCAGATTAAAAGTCAGAATGCATTACATACATAGCGTTGATGTTTAAACTATGCAAAATTGTGCATTAGCCATCACACTCAAGAGATGCTATTTACATTGCCTCGAAGATCTCAAGACTATGAAGGAAGTCAGAGGTTTATTCCACCAGACTGCATACCACATACTCAGAGCAATACAGAATTTTCAGTCCACCCTAGCAGCCATGATCGAAGACCCCTTTTTACATAGGCAGAGACTTAATGGATGGTAAAATTATATAAGCAATTATGCTTTTTGTTTTTTTCCCTTAACTAATCCACACTTGTTTCCACTTTATTTGTACCTCAACTCTGCTATTTTAAAGAACCATTCAATGGAATGCAGAGCACATACTTTAAAGGAAAAAACATTTTTTTCTGACTCTTCCCCTTTATAGACTAATTTATACAGTAATGTGTGGCCAAACTGTGTTTCCTTTAAGAAAAAGAAAAAAGAAAAAGTAAAGATAAAGAAGAAGAGCAAGTCCTAAAAATTCTATGAAAGTTTGAGGCATTCACTTCGAAATGTCAGAAATGCCAAACACTCGCCTGTACATATAAGAACACAGGAGGCTCTTATTTACTGAAAGTAATTATCTGAAAACTCGCTAAAGTTCAACATTTTTAGCTGAATTCTACCAATACTCAGAACCTCATTATACGACAACTTATCCAAAGAAAGATATTTGGTCAAAAAGACCTTGTTTGAGGATATTCACTGCTATTCTTTGTGGAAATATTTATCATATTTAAATATGATGTAAAGATTGAAGTTAACTTGATATTTAGGCTACTATTAAGCTGACAGTAGTATCTTCTTTGACTTCATTGCCAACTGATAATTTGAATGCTTTAAGTAGTTTGCTGTACATACTACTATTTCTCTGGATTTAGTGCATTTTCAGAATCTCCAAGGCGTTCACAAATAACTTAAGAGACAGGCTCTGTTCTCAAGGTGCTAAATAGCTAGGAAGAAAGAAGAAATATGCAAAAGCAAATAATATACGCACTTGAAAAATGAAGAACTTGAGTCTTCTGTAGTTTAAATACAACAAACACGTATTTATCAAATACTGTATATACAACACAATCCTTGGGATCATTAGTATTTAAGTGTGTCTCTGGGCTGTCTGCATGTCTCAGATATATAGTAAATGTAGCAAATTTTCCAGCAAAAACAAAGCCAGTCCTTGCAGATAGATAATTGGGGCCAAAATGTCCATGAGCTATTAACAGTTTTTATTGTTTAACCACATCTCTGCATTACAGAGAATTAATAGAAAATGGATGTTGGAAATAAAACTGACAAATGTTACATAATCAGCATTGTTTCTGTATTTATTTAAACTTGTTTAAACTAGTGTGGAACACCTTTTTTTGGTTCTTCCTTGACCTTGTGACTCTGAAGGGACCTAATGGATTTTAATAAAACATAGGGTTATAAAATTACTGAATTTATAGCCTAGGCTGCTGTGCATTTCTTCCTTTGGTAGGGCATATTAACCTGTGAGTGTATATTCTGCCTATTTGTTATGAGAGATGCTAAATGAGTCAATATTGCATCAATAATTCAAGGAGTAATTTAGTTGCATAATTGTATTTTATTGCATTAAAGCTTTCAGTTACTTTGGTCTAAAGCATATCTGTTCTGATGTAACAGTGCGATAGGACTCCTCTTTATACAAAGCTTTGTGATTATTATTAAGTATTCCGAAATCACCAGAAATATACCAAATATAGAGAAAAGGAGCCCTGCAAAAAGAATGTCCAGATCACATGGTAGATTAAAGTATATGAGAGCTTTTTTCTCCTTTTCTATATAGATACCATTCTGCTTGAAATATTAGATTTCCCTTTGCCAGGCTTATATTTAATTCTGAGCCCTTGCCATCAAGTTGTGACCTCACCAGCCCAGAGCAAATTTGAAATACCAGCCATAACAATAATTATAAATATAGGTTAGAGATATACAATTTTCAAAGTGCTTTTGAATCCATTATCCCCTTGGCTCTTTGCAATAATCTTCTGCCTTTTATGGTGTGGTTCATTACATTTCAGAAATGAGGAAGTTGAGGCAGAGATGCTGTATGCCCCAAATTACAAGCCAGTGAACGTGGGGTCAGCTTTTAAAGTAAGATCTTCTGGCTTCATATCTTTGGATTCATATGTTTGTACCTTGTGCAAATTGGTACCCTGTGTTTAATCTGGCTCTATTTATAGAGCACATTTTGGTTTTTGGCTTTCTATGACTATTTGATGCAGGCACTGTGAAAATCTGATGGGAATATTCACATTTTGTAAAGGATAAGTGTGTTCCTAGAGTGTCTCCCTAAACTATTTAGATGTGGCATTGTGCTTTAATGTTTTTTCAAAAGCCTGGTTACCTTTTTCTTCTTGTTGATAAAAATATAACCACATGTAGGGCAGAATATCTTGCCCAAAGCCTCTTCCTTAGACTGGGGTGTCTATTTGATGAGGGTGGGTCTCAGTATGATACTTATGGAGGTTGATATGGATTTCTTCTCCATTAGCTTTTGCCTTTTAATTCTGTGCAATTGTCTTAATTTTCCTTGCCTCTTTATCTAGAGGAATCATTCAAAATATCAAAGTATTAATTTAGCATAAGACTAAAGGCTTAGCATTTTGGTCAGTCTGACAAGTGGTATGCTTCAATTAACTTATTATTCTAATGTATTTTAGAAAAATTAATAAATATTCAAGAATCCTTTACCAGAGCTTAAGACATAAATATCCTCTTTTATCTTATTATGGGTTTACAATAATTTTAATATTTACTCTAGAAAGTAACTCTTGGCATGCCATATATGAGACAGATTTGCAGGGACATAAAGGGTTAACAAAAATAGGGTCTATATTAGAACATAAGGTTCATAGTTTCCTTTGATTTTGATATACTGTAAATCCTTTATTCATTAAGTGCATAGTGGATGCCTATTATGTGAGAGGTACTATGTTGGAGACAGTAGTGAACAAGAGAACGTGATCGCTGCCTTAATGAGCTTAAAATCTATCAGGGAATGATTAAATGAGCGTTTCACTTATGAAATAGAGATCTTGCATGTAAAATATAGTCTACTACTTATTCTAATACCTTGAAACTGTGATTGTCAGTGAGAGTTTATACATATCATTACCAGCACATGGCATGAGCGTTGCTATTGTCTGCTTCTCTGGGGTTCTTCTCTGCCTTATCCTTCTTCTTTTTAATAAATTTATTTATTTATTTATTTATGGCAGCGTTGGGTCTTCATTGCTGCACACGGGCTTTCTTTAGTTGCAGCAAGTGGGGGCTACTCTTCGTTGTGGTGCGCGGGCTTCTCGTTGTGGTGGCTTCTCTTGTTGCAGAGCACCAGCTCTAGGCGTGTGGGCTTCAGTAGTTGTGGCATGTGGGCTCAGAAGTTGTGGCTTACGGGCTCTAGAGCGCAGGCTCAGTAGTTGTGGTGCACGGGCTTAGTTGTTCCACGGCATGTGGGATCATCCCGGACCAGGGCTTGAACCTGTGTCCCCTGCATTGGCAGGTGGATTTTTAACCACTGTGCCACCAGGGAAGCCCCCTCTGCCTTATCTTTCTAATCTTTGCAATAAACCTAGGACACAGAAGACATAACTTGTTTATTTCTTGTCCTGTTACTTTGTTTTAATATTTCAGAGTTTTAAAAGTTCCTAATTTTCCAATGCCTACATGTATTTTGTTATTTCTTGAAAATAAATAGTAGGGCTATTTTATTTCTGTCTTGTGAAAGAAGATATTTATGTTGGAATATATTTACAGTAACGTAAGTCTTTAAGGTTCAGAAAAAGGGATGTGTTTTTTGATCTACAGCATTTACATAATGAGGTTCATCATGTGAAAATATGATATGAAACTACGAATTCTTTCAGAACAAAGTTTAGGGCTTGGTCATTTTAATCTTCCTGACCTAGCAGAGTACCTAGGAGATGCTCATTACATGTTTGATAAATAAATTTTGAAGACTGTAATAACAGTATAAAGAAATGGAATTGAAGGTATTTTTAAACATAAACTCCCTCCTTTGATGATAAAGTTTAAAAGTGTTAATTTAGTGATGAAAATTGTGTTTCTACCTGTGTTTGTGCAGCTACAGTCTATGATTTTTCTACCATACCGTGTAACCTACTTTGAAGTACTGAAGAGGATTTTTATCTTATTGATTCCTGTAGTAGATGCTGTGGTATGCTGCCCAGATCCCCTCTTAAGAATGGAGGCATTTACTGAGGCATTATCCCACCTTCATAATTGTGGGCTGCCATGAGTACTGGGTGCTAATATCTCACATCTGAGTCCTTCTCCAGGAATTGCCTTCAGTTGAAGTGTGTTGTATCAGCTAAGGTTATGTCTCTTCCCTGGGAGAAGCCCACATCCGTGGTCAATAAGGGAAATACAAAGGTCTGAACTCCTTGCTTTAATTCAAGATAACTTTGAAGAGCTATCCTAGCTCAAGAGTTCCCATAGAATATGCTGAAGGCTCTGTTAAAATTACATTTTAGTTCAACTTCTCCCTCTGCCCAGACCTACTTCTGCAACTCCCATCCAGGTGTATTTTCCCAAACACTCTCCAATAAACCTCTTCTACACAAATATCTGCCTAATAGTCGATTTCCTGGGAAATGTAATTGTGGATGATTGGTATTTGAAATGGTCCTGGAATCAGACTTTAAAATGGGATTTTGGAGCTGATCACCCTCCAGGCACTTGGCAGTACAGTGATAGATGGAGTACTTATAGCCCCTGGCATTGTTAAAATTCTCTGGTAGTAAACTGGGGTGGGATACCAGGGAAGGTAATGCACTGACTGGCCCAATAGCTCAGGCCTTTGGAAGGTTTGAGGAAGTAGCAATTATAAGGAATATGCAATTGAATGGCTCTTGCTGGGTGCTATTGATGGATTGGTAAAGATAATGAAAGACTAGACATTTTTAGTCACCAATTAAAGCCAAACTGTCAAAGCCAGAGGGCCTCCTTGGCAGCATATAAAAAGATTCTCATCTGCTACACCTGGAGGGCAGACACAGTTAAGGCTCAGGTCCAGTATTCAGTTAAAAGGGTCATAGAGCTACAAAAATTACTAAATTCTCATACACAGCAAGTCTGCTAAGCCAAAGTCAGGACCTTGAATAGAGTGAAGTGAGATATTAAAGTTTAGAATGAGAATATCTGGGTGGATCTACTTGCAAACTTCCTGCCTTTACATTCCACTGAAGCTTCCGGGCTTGCAGAAGTGGCTCAGCCCTTTCTGCTAAAGGTGGTGCTCTCTCATTGCTTGAGGATGAAGCAGAAATCTTTGCCTTGCAAGACAACAGGCACGCACTTCAGGATTTACCTCTACCTCCCCTTCTGACTACCAAGCCAACAGCTAGGATCGGATTACAATATAATTTGGCTAGTGAGGTGCTGTTTCTATAGGAAGAAAGTGATTACACACCTAAAGAGTCCAAATGCCTAACTAACATAAGCCAGGAGACTATGTGGATTCTGAGGATGTGATGCCCTGGCGAGGGTGAAACATTAGATAAGGAAAAGCTTATCTACAAATATTTATTGATACAGGTGCATCCCCCAAGATACAAAATTTAACACCTTGGCAAGGACCCTGGGAGAGATAGTCATAGGTCTAGGAAGTTATGCATGCTCTTAGAAACTTGGAGAAAAGACAAGTGAGTAAGAAAGCCAGAAATACTGCAGAAGATGGTGGAAAAATGGATCAAATGGCTCAGAGCCATGGATATGTTAGCATGCATAGAGTACATAAGGCCAGAAGACAGCAAAGGAGGGCCTGGAGGGCAATCCATTTACCAAAGCTATGAGGGTTGTCTTAATTAAAGAGGAACCAGCATTACTGAGAAGCAGGGTAATGATGGGAAATTCTATCACAGATCTGGACTTCCTGAGAGTATTAGGGATAATAGGATTCTCAATGAGTAGAGGCCAGGTGATGGCACTTAGTCAAAAGCAGGTATATTCAATTATCTCATGTTACATCTATGGCTGCTTAGGGCATGGGAGTGGTATCTTAGGACCAGCTCACAAAGAAAGATAGCAACGAGTGTCCTTACAAGAAGAGCTGCTTGTGATATACCTACTCATTCACTCTGTTTGGAAGGACTAGTGCCCCAAGATAAGAGTATGTTTGGAAACTTGAGCAATAGAAAATTACTTTATTAGTTGTTCAGGTGTTCGGAAGAAGAGTTAGAAGATAAAAACAAAAAGTTCTAAGGTAGATCCCTGGAAGAAGTACTGACGAGAATCCTGGAGGAACTATTGCCATATGGGATGAACTTACTATATAAAGAAAGTAGATCCGAGTCAAGTGGACTATAGTGGACACTGTGGTCCACCACCCAGTTCTCCCTTTCTGACTAAGATGCTCATTTTGCCATCTTCCTGGATTGTTGGCTGATGGCTGGTAGTCTGGGAATTGCTGTTTGCTGCAGGGTGATGCTTTGCCCAAATTCACCTCACCTCTCCCGGGGCAGCCTGAATCCAATGACTGGTTAATATGGGGTATACAAAATCCAGCCTCCTTGCTTTGATTTAGGCCTAATGTGAAGGGCCAGCCCAACTCCCAAGCTCCTCTAGGATCAGCTGAGCCCTCTGTTGCAACTGCATCCCAGTTTAATGGCTACCTAGTCCTGCTTTCCTCCACCCCTTTACAAATAGCATTTTCAAGAGTACATCCCAATAATCTTCAAGCACAGAAATCTCACAGATTATAACTTAGTATGTGTGATAGACAGGATAATGACTCCCTCTCAAAAATGTCTATCTACACCCTAATCCCCAGAACCTATGAATATGTTATCTTATACGACAAAAGGGACTTGGCTGATGTGATTACGTTAAGAGTCTTAAAATGAAAAGATTATCCTGGATTATTCTAGGTAAACTCAATGTAATCACAAAGGTCCTTATAACAGGGAGGCAAAAGGTTGAAGGCAGAAGAAGGAGTTGGGACAATGGATGCAGAGATCAAAGTGATGTGCTTCAAAGTTGGGGGAAAGGGCTATAAGCCAAGGAATAAAGGTAGCCTCTAGAAACTAGAGGAGATAAGGAAACATTCTCCCCTGAAACCTCCAGAAGGAAAGCTAAAATTTTCATTTTAGACTTTGACCTCCAGATATTTCATAGGATAAATTTATGTTGTATTAAGCCACTAAATTTGTGCTAATTTATTACTGCAGCAATAGGAAATGAATACAACACAGTAACACTTTAGCCTTCGTTTGCAATTCATTCAACATGTCTGTATTGGCTAATTATAGTTGTAGTAATTGTGTGTGTAGTAATTGTGTGGTCAAATTAGAGAAAACACACTATTATACAAATTAAGTGTATCTTTCACCAATGTATGAGATTCTTTAAAAAAAAAAAATCAAACCACTTTCCATTACTTACTACATTCTATACTTTTTTCAAATGACTCTTGCAAATTTTGTTTTATGTTTAATTTGTGAAATTTGTAACATCTTCTAATTATGACTGTTTGGAAAAACTGAGGTCAGAACACTCAAAACAATTAGCTTTGTTATATTAGGAAAATCTTGACCAAAGGGAAAGGCAGATTTTAGTCCCAAACTAGAGTCACCTCTGTGTGAGACATTCTCATCTCTATACCGAAAGAGAAATAATGATAATTTAAAAATAATTGCAGTTGGTAGCTTTGAGTACTTACTCTGTCGCCAGGACCACATTAATCATGTTGCATGTATTACCTAATCTAAACCTATGAACAGCTGATGGGAATATATGACTTTCTGGGATGGATTTAAGAATAAATGACTATACATCAAGCCTAATGCTTGACACCCAACTTATGCTTAATTACTGGGAATTCCTACAATTGCCCATATTCCCACTTTAAGATAAATGGGAAGTTTCAGTAAAAGAGGGGGGGAAGAAAGCAGTCCTTTGGTCTTATGAAAAAGAAATGAAAGATGATTTGATACTTGGTCCACACATGAGAAATGGCCCTGAGAGAGATCACAGGACAGCCTCTATGAAGATAAAGACGGTCACAGTCCAGCTTAGCAACAAAAGTGGCAGTATTTTTTACTTCTTGCTGTGGACCAAAAAAAAATGCTATCTGTCATTTTAGTAAATGACAAACGTTGCCCGTCTCAGCCACTGTAGCCACCCCAGAATCAGACGGTACACCCTGAGAAGAATTCAGGATGGAGAAAAACAGGATCGTGGCCCTAGATAGTTAAGATGCATATCAAAGGAATAATTTCAATGAGTACAGACTCTTGCATCTTTCCACACATAGAAAATCACTAAAATCATTAACTTGAGATATTTGTTTTAGTGATTAGCCATAACCTTTTGATGTTCGACAACATGTTTTTGTTTTTGTTTTTTTTCAGCAAAAAAAATCCTATTATCCTGGCTCCTGCTTTACCTCTTTGGAACAGTTCCTTAGAGCAGAGTGATCTGAGGACCTGTCTCTGGGGCTATAGTCCTCAATAGGGCCACCAAATAAAACATAACTTGCAACTTTTAGGTGGTGCATTTTTTTTCAGTCTACATTTCCATAGTCAACCAATAGCTACCTCTATTGAAGGTCATATACTGAATCAGGATAAATTTTTGCTGAATATTTATGACTGCGTTTTTAATGACATGTTTTTTTTTAATGTAAATTATTTGCCTTTGCCATAGAGCAAAGAGCAGCATCTTAGAAAATGCTTTTTGGTGAGAGCTGCTCACGCATGCTTCTTTGGATTTCTCTTTTTTCTCTGTTGCTACTATTTGTCAAGATTTATTTTGACTTTTAAAACATCACTGATAGATATATGATGTGCTTAAATCTATATATCTCTTTGGTTATCTCACTGCTCTCTTTTATTTAAAGTAATACTAGTTATGTCTTCTCCAATTTCAAACCCATATTGCATTGAAACAATACACAATCTCTCTAGATACTATATATTCATGATTCAAGGATACTTTTATAATTAAGATAAAATCCATCTCTGTCAAGAATTAGCAATTCTCTACTCCCACCCCCACCTGACTCTGAAAACCTCTCTAAGTTAGAGTCCTATCCATTTGTATGTTTAATTTGTATGTTTAATTCAAACATCTGTTACACATGCTATCTACGTGTGGCATTGGAGTCCAACTAATTTCAACTGAAATGGAGGAAATATTTGATATCCTCAAGCCAGGACTGACTGTGACTAGATCAGATGATCAGTGGGTTCACTTGAACAAATATCCCAGGTTGTCTCTTTCAAAGATCTCTCAATATAAGTGTGGGAGAGAAGGCATGTCTTGGCCCAGCAGCAGTGGGTAAAGATGAAAGGAGGGAGAAAACAAGACTGAGAGGCAAAGGAGAGTTACACAGAGAAACAAACAAGATCATCTGGATAGAGTGCTTTGGCTTCAACTAAAGGATAGGAGATTTGCAAATGCCATTTCTTCCAATGCAATCCAGTCATATAGGCGGCGGCTGCTGCCAACCAGAAACATCACTGTTGATAATCATGATGATCATATGAATATCATGTGCCATTTATCAAGCATCCACACTATTTGTACTATACTTTCTGCTAAATGGTTCATACCAATGATGACATTTAATTCTATAGAATAAGTGCTGTATTGTCATAGCAGTTTTACAGATAAGGAAACAGAAGAAGTTTGAGAGACATCAAGTAATTTGTAGAAGTCACACAGCTAGTAATATTTGGAGCCGAGTTTCAAACCCATTACCCGAATATGAATTTATTCCATTATATTAAAATGCCACCTAAACCTTTTATTTCAATCATCTTGTGGGCACTGCAGCCCTAATCTTCCTCTGTTTTTAATTAAAAGCTAATTGTAAAAACAACATTAAAAACTTTTCAAGCAAAAATATAAAACCCTTTCTCTTGTCATCTGAAGAAAATCAATTTTTTTCTTTGCTTGCATATGTATTTTATTATAGCCAACATCATAGGAGAGATGGAGGCTTGTGTGTGGCTTCATTCAATGACCGTCTTCTCTGCAGAATGCCAGACCTTCCCCAGTCATCACTATTATAAACTCTGATGCTTCTGGCTTAGCCTTCTGGATATATCATGAAGTAATTTTTCAATTAAAAAAATGCACGATAAATTCAGAATTTGGGTTTGTTTGTCATTATTTTGTAGTAGCATGGGTTTGGGGGAAAGGTAGCAATAAGAAGTTTGATTTTAGAAGGTTAAGTTTGAGACACTTACTTGACATTGAGGGACACAAAGAAATGATGTTTGGGATGGGGACATTGGAAGAGGAATAATTCTTGGATATGAGCTGTGTCTTATGCTGGATGTTCTCTCTCACACAGAGCCTGTGATTGTGCTTGGCTTATGGTAGGCACTCAAAGCCTACTGTGTGGTTGACCATAAATGCAGTGGGCTAATGAACATTTCAGTGGTTCTAAAGATTCTTTAAATTTGTAGTTTTATATGAAGACTAAATTGCCTTGTTACATTAGATTACGATAGGATAGAAAATGAACACAAATGCCAAGAGCATGATTTAAAAAAAAAAAAAGGAAAGAAAAACTTCACGATGTCTGTACTCCTGCTTATATAACCACTACTCATACCAGTTAGGGATTCCTATTTCTAGAAATAAATCATGGTCAAGTTTTCAGACCAGCCTTGGGCACATATAATTTTCTGTTCCCTTCTATGACTTGTGATATTATATGATATGATTGGATATTCCAGGATGGTTTTGATTTTGAGAATGTTATTGTATTCATTTGTGTCTGATCTTGTACCTTGGTTTTTATAATAGGAAATAGAATAACCACACAATTAGAGACCAGAAGAGACCTAAAAAATCATCTAGTTCACTCTCTTCATTGAGTTTTCAAGTTGAGTTCAAGACAGATGAATTATGATGTACAAGGTAACATAGTAAGTTAATGAGTTAAACCAGAAATTAATTTGTAAAAACTCATTAAAGAACTTTGTGAATGATAGTAGGGGGATATAAAATAAGACCACTGCATAGCCCCGACCTCAAGGTACTCATGTTAAGTGTTCTTGCCCTAATAAGAGAAAGAAATGGTTGATAAGACCAAACATATGCTAAAGAACAAAAGAAAGATCGAACAAATCAGTGGGGGTTTGTAGAGTTTTTGGAAGGTTGGAAAAGTCAATTAAAACTGGGATGTAAAATATCTTGAATGTTAGACCAGTGCTTCTCGATCTTTAATGTGCATGTGAATTACCTGGGTATTTTGTTCAAATTGCGGATTCTGATTTCATAGGTCTGGGATGGGGCCGGAGATTCTGCATTTCTTAAAAGCTCTCAAGTAATACTGATGCTGCTGGATTATAGATGCAAAAGGTGTTCAGGTAGGAAAGAGTTAGATGGCTTATGAATAATGGGTATTTGTCTAACGCTTTCTTTGTATGAGTTTCTCAGTGGAAAATTTGCTTCTTCTTTTGACATTTAAATTATCCCCATTCATAGACTGAGAAGCTATGTGAAGAAAGTCATATAAAGTAATATTTTAAAAAGAACCCACAATTCTTGACTTCTTGTGTTTTACCCACAAGACCAAATTACTTCTCAGTTTCATGCTGTGTGAATAATAACCCAAAGCCATAAATTTTCTTTAAATCTCTAGTTACGTTTTATTTAAGATTCTCTTTGTATAGCCCATATCTTTATATTTGTAACTTACTCATATTCCAGTTTTGGCATACACAGGCTCTTGATTGCTTCTGTAGGTCCCATTTAATATTAATTAATAGGACAACAATTAATGCTAATTTCACATGTCAGTAATCGTGATCAATGCTCAAGAAGATATACTAATATTACATGTACGATTTTTCTACAAGAATTTTAAAGTCCACTTGGAGGAAACAAACCAAAATTTTTGAAACAAATGGCAATTACATTATATGCTATAGCATAGACTAAGTATTGGATATAGAGTTAAAAGGTAGTCAGGCAAATTCTGACAGTGGATAGATGTGAGATTTGACAGTGAATTACCTGACTTCTCTGAGTCTCTACTTTCTCATTGGCTAAAAAGACATAGTAGTAACAATATTATAGAATTATTGTAGGGGATAATTAGAAAACATACACATAAATATCTAGTCCTAAGAGAGGCAGTATGAAGTAATGATTAAAGGCATAGCTTTCGGAACTAGATTACCTGACTTTATAACCTTGGTTCTGGCACTTACTGTGAGACTTCAGGTGAGTTTCTTAACCTCTACGTGCCTCAGTTTTCTCATTTAGAAAATGGAAATAGCAATAATACTAACCCGTAGGTGTGAAGAAAAGTTACTCAGTTATCTAAGTAAATATAGGTTGTTCAATGTTATCAATGCTCTAATATAGGTAAATGCAAAATAAAGTGAGGGCCACAGGGAGGAAGTTATTGTCCTGGGAAATCAGGGCTAGCCCTCACATTCATGTATTTAACAAATATGGGTAAAGTGCCTAGGATAAGTCAGGTCCTATTCTATATAGTCCCTGGGGAATAGAAAAAATAGACAAGAAAACTCCCACATAGAATTTATATTCAAAAGAAGACAGTATTAGAGTATTGAAGTATATGTAGAGTTCAGATGAAAGTACAGAACCTGATGGTTTCTTTATATTGTTTTTTTAGGAGGACTAATTACTTGCCAAGGGCTCCCTGCAAAGAAATATCAGGACTGAGCAAATATTGGATGCAAGTCAAATAATCTTGCAATATCTTCTCACAACACTCCACTGTGATTAGAGACCACAAGGGGGAGGGGATTGAGCTGTGCTGCCCCTGGATCACTTGAGTCCTTTGACACATTTAGCCTTTGAACTAACTTCTGCATATCATTTAGAGGGAGAAAGAACTTTTAGGTTTATCTTCTGCCTTCTGCTACTCCATTTGGCTGGAAACAAAAAATGTTCTTCACAATGAACACGATGTTTTTGCAGCATGTGAATATTGATCATGCATTTTGTATGTTTTGAAATGGATTTACCTGAATTTACATTAGTGACCTGGGAATGCAAGGCATCAGAACAAGTTGGGGAAGTTTGAGCTCAGCCCAGCTAGAGCTGGTTGATACTGAGTTAGCAGGACCAATCTTGTGCCCTCCTGCAAACATTTCTTTCTCAAATAATGCTAGCATCAGGCTACAGACCAGGCTTCCTGCTAGGTGTTGAAGATTTTCCTGCTGTTCTTTCCCACTGAGTCATCAAGAGAGATTTTGATTGACATTACATATGCATCAAGGAAATGTGCTATGGAAAGGAACCCAATTTATCCTCTGATTTCTGACCAAACAGTGTGATTCACCATTCTTGCTAGTGGGATGTGATTAAAATGGTCCTTAGCTATAGCTTTTTGGAAATGTAAATTGGTACAGAATGTTTAAAAGGAAATTATAGAAAATCTTCCTTCTTACCTGGGAATCCTACCTCCATCAGTAATAGAAAATGGAATTTAGAAGCAGCAAACTTGGTTTTCAATCCTATTATACCCCTCAATAGTTGTGAAAAAGTCTCTTTGACCTCTCTGAACCTCAGTTACCTCACCAGTAAAATATCATTTTGTGTCAAAGGGGTTCAAATAGAATAAATTATCTAAAGTTATTAGCACCGAAGCTGAAATAGAGTGGGTAGCTCTGACAAAGCAGCCCCTTTTCCCTCTTCCTTGAAATGTGCTCTGCTTAATTTAGATGTGTATTCTTTCCTCTCAAAATCTTTGTTCATATTTCTGCATCAGAAAATATGTACATATAAACTTATTTTTTTTTTTTGTCCAGCGAACATTTATTAAGCACACATTACTTTCTAAACATTTTATAAGCCTCCAGAAATAGAAGAAAGTTACTGCTTCCAATATCCTGAAATGCATTTCCTTCTGGGAAGAGATAGTACAGGGAGACAGCATGACCTTCACAGTATGGGGACCACTGAGTTCTATTGTGGAGCTTTCCTCTAAGAGTTCTATTAGGTACTACAAGTCTTCAGTACTTGGACATTTTACAGAGTTAACGTTGTCACTGTTTGAGCTTTACAGAAACTCTATGTGGCAGGAAGGTGCGGCAGATAGCCTCATTTTACAGAGGAGATAAACCAAAAGCTAAAATATCTTGATCAAGGTAACACAATTGCTTCCGTCACATGAATAGCTTAGCCTTAGACTCCAAGCTCAAGTGTCTTTTACATTTGTTTTTCTTACTTCTTAAATATCTAACTTTTGACATAATTTTATTCACCTATCAATGAACTTCAGGTCACAAACATTTCCTCTATCTAGGCACAAGAACCCCTTGGCCCTGACCTCGGTTCATTTACCTAGAATAAACTTTGGTCTTTTAGAAAACAGGCAAAGCCAAGATGAATGAATTCCATCTCAATGGTAAGTGGACTATGTCTTATAGCTCCCTGGCCATCTTAGGGCAATAATTCACAGTTAACCAGGTTGTAGACTAATATGTGAAAGAGACAGGGGTGATCTTATGACAATTAACAGAAAAAAATATAGAATATTTAAACATATACCTGTATATCTTCTGAGGATCACAGAAAATTATTTTGTTAACTTAGATCCTTGTGTAGGGGCAGGGACAGAGTGATCTAAAAGTTTGAAAGTTTGAGATAATAAAATTTTTAAATTACCTATTTATAATTTACTTAGGCCATGAAAAATAAAAACAAATTCCCATATGAATCCAAGCACAGTTTCTCATACCATGAGCCTAGTACAGGATTTGCTTAGTCATTCATTTCACTAATAATTATTGACCCTTTTTTTAAATTCCAGGCACTGTTTTAATTGTTGAGGATGTGATAGAAAACAGACGTAGCTTCTTTTCTTGAAGAGCTTACTAGACAAATGAAAGACACAGATGGGTAAACCTGTAATGCAGTAAATAAAGTCTGTTAAGCACTAATTAAGGGACGTATAGGATAATGTAAGAACACCTCAGAGGAATGACTGACCAGATTTAGTGTGGTCAAGAAAGTTTTCCTGAGAAATTGATGGTGGAGCTAAGATTTAAGGGATGTGGGGAAGGAGGAATTTTTTTCAGGTAAAGAGAAAAGCATGTAAAAAGGCATAAAGAAAATAAAGTTCATAGTGAAATCAAAGATCAGAAAGAAATTTCATAATGTGAATGACGACTGTGAAAGCTGATGAGGGTGGATACTCTTAGCCAGATAGTGTGGAATTATTTTGAGGATGTTAGATTTTATTCAGATAAATTGGAAGATATTGAAGAGTTTTAAATAGGGTAATGGTATGATTATATTTGTACTAAGTAGGGCTACTCCATCTGTAGGATCTGTATCAGAGCTGGTTGGAATAGAGGCAGAGGCTTTTGCAATAATTTGATCACAAAGTAGTGGTATCCAGGTCCAGGGTAGTTATAGTAGAGCTGCTTAGAGAGTAGATGGACTGTGTGAATATTCTAGGAGGTAGGACCAACAAAATTTGATGATGGAAGGATGCAGAGGAAGAGACAGACAGTTTAGTGATGTGTCCAGATTTCTGGTTTGAGCACATATTGGGATACAAGTGCCACTCACCCTTGTGAGTAACATAGGAGGAAGACCATGTGTGTAGGGAGTGGAGATGGAGAAAAAGAAGCTCAGTTTATAATCAGCTTTAACAGTATTCCTGGTAAATCCATTCTGGGCAAAATTGAGCAAGGACATTCTGCACTGTCACAATCAGCTCCTTTCCCCCTGCAGACAGCTGTCTTCCAGAGAGGGGTCATATATCTCAGCTTTCTCCCTCAACTCAGGCTGAATTGCAAAAAATTCAATGATTTTTATTCTTCCATCCCTTTCCCACCTTTCCTTCCTTCCAATCCTCAGTTTCTTTTAGTGACTATTACTAATACATCTCAGCCAGATTTTCCTCCATTCCCTGACTCAGCTGTAACTTTTTCTTTACATAATTCTACTCTTTCCCCCAGACAGGAACAGAAATGTTTCTAGAAATAAAGGTTACATAATGCGCCTTCAAGGGCTTTTTAATCTCCAGTGATGATATAGGACTTACTGTCAGTGTGATAGTAGGAAAGTGCCAATTAGATCCTCCTGAAGAAGAGTTTAAAATAGTAGATCAGTAATACCGTTATGGGATCCAGCTCTTGCTTACTTTAAATAGTGGTTCTCTACAAAATTGATCACAGACATATTATAGTAAACAAGTTCAGACTAAAGAATTTGAGCCACCAGGATGAATACAAAACCATTAACACTGGGATAACATCAAATTAAACAAACATGGCATGGCAAATGCATTGAGGGATTGGGAGATATTTAACATGGATTTAGACTGTAATTCCACTGCTATCTCTAGGTCAGGGGGAAGGTTATCTCATAGCTAAGCAGAACACATATTTGTTCTCCTGTTTAGAACCTGGCAAAACAAATTTGTTGGGCAATGGGTAGTTTGGGAGTGTCGTCATTGTCTGAGCTAAGATTTCTAAAGTTTATTTTGTCCCTGAAATTCAAAGTCCTAACCTAACTATGTTGCTCACACTCATATGCAAAGAATCTTAGTACTTTGTTCCTTAATATTGTTTTGAACAGACTATTACCTGAGATAGGAAAAGCTCTGGGTGTTTGAATTATTGCCAAAATATCTGGAATTCTTCTCAAGGAGTCAGAGTTTCAAATTTGAGATCAAATATGAGTACAATCTAATTATCAATACTTGAACTTTCTCTGAACTCTGTGGCAATTTTTGTTTGTTTGAGAAAATATGTGCATCTGGGGAGAAAGGAAAGGAAGTGAGAGCAATGAGAGAGGGAAAGAGGGAAAAACAGAATTTTGAAACTACATGTGCTCAAGAAGAGAGTTAGCCATTTTCCATACATTGTCTTATTTGTTCTTTTGAAAAATGGGTGTGTCATCAGTCCCACTTTATTGATAAAGATCTGAGAGTCAAAGAAATTCAGTCTCTTTCCAGAGATTAACTGTTGCAGAAAAGCTCTAGGATGTGAATCTGCCTTTGAATAAAACATTCTTTCTAATACCGATAAATAGGGAAATTATTTTTAAAAATTGTTTAGCAAAAACACTTTTTAAAAAATGGTGTACACCAAAAAATCATATTAACTTATATATTAAAATGAAACTAACTAAGGTGTTTTTCTATTTTAAAGAAGTGTGTCCGCATGCTCTGCTAAAATGGACCAAAGAGTGATGTCTGTAACCCTGTGTATTCTTCATTTAAGCCAATACTATTCATAACCCCGGGATTTTTGGTTCATAGAAATAGTTGAGTTTATAGGCTTTGTGTTTTTTTAAATGCTTAGCACTACATTCACCCAGTCTTTCATAAATTGGTAAAAATTAATTTCATACTCAGAAAGTATATTATTGGTGAAATCAGATACCACTTCTATTGCTGGTGCCCCACCTGCTCAATGTCCACTAGATGCAGGTGTCTCTGATATAAATAACCCCCTTATAGGGATCTAAATCTGTTGCTCACAGAGAAAAAGCTTTGAACATAAATTTATATGACACTTTCATTCATTCATACATCAGATATCTATTGGATATTTATGTGCTGGATAAGAACCATAGGATGCAAGCACAACCATTTTATAGAACATTTAAATCAAATGTCTTTTATATAACGTTGGCCACAAGTGTGTTTATCCTAGGTGGGCCAAAAGGTTCGTTCGTTTTTTTCCATAAGATAGCTCTAGTAGCACTTAGTTGTCTTTAACTTCATTTGAAACAGTTTTGTTGGATTATATGTGACAGCTGTCATATCAGGGTGCATTTAAAAAAAGACTTAATCAAAATTGGTGAATTTTTGTGTAGCCATTTTCATATTGAAGATGGAAGAAAAAAAGCAACATTTTTGACATCTTATGCTTTACTATTTCAAGAAAGGTAAAAATGCAACTGAAACGCACAAAAAGATTTGTACCGTGTATGGAGAAGGTGCTGTGACTGATCGAATGTGTCAAAAGTGGTTTGCGAAGTTTCGTGCTGGAGATTTCTCACTGGATGATGTTCCGCGGTTGAGTAGACCAGTTGAAGTTGATAGCAATCAAATCAGAACAATAACTGAGAACAATCAACGTTATACCACGCGGAAGAGAGCCGACATACTCAAAATATCCAAATCAAGCGTTGAAAATCATTTGCACCAGCTTGGTTATGTGAATCGCTTTGATGTTTGGGTTCCACATAAGTTAAGTAAAAAAAAAACCTTCTTGACCATATTTCCTCATGCGATTCTCTACTGAAACGTAATGAAAATGTCCATTTTTAAAACAAATTGTGACGGGCGGTGAAAAGTGGATACTGTATAACAATGTGGAACAGAGGAGATTCTGGGGCAAGTGAAATGAACCACCACCAACCACACCAAAGGCCAGTCTTTATCCAAAGAAGGTGATGTTGTGTATATGGTGGGATTGGAAGGGAGTCCTCTATTATGAGCTCCTTCCAGAAAATCAAACGATCAATTCCAACAAGTACTGCTCCCAGTGAGACCAACTGAAAGCGGCACTCGATGAAAGTGTCCAGAATTAGTCAACAGAAAATGCATAATCTTCCATCAGGATAACACAAGGCTGCATGTTTCTTTGATGACCAGGCAAAAACTGTTTCAGCTTGGCTAGGAAGTTCTGATTCATCCGCCGTACTCACCAGACATTGCACCTTCGGATTTCCACTTATTTCGGTCTTTACAAAATTCTCTTAATGGAAAAAATTTCAATTCTCTGGAAGACTGTAAAAGGTACCTGGAACAGTTCTTTGCTCAAAATGATAAAAAGTTTTGGGAAGATGGAATTATGAAGTTGCCTGAAAAATGGCAGAAGGTAGTGGAACAAAATGGTGAATACATTGTTCAATAAAGTTCTTGGTGAAAATGAAAAATAGTCTTTTATTTTTACTTAAAAAACCAAAGGTACTTTTTGGCCCACCCAATATAATGTCATCTACAAATACCCACACAGTTAGATATCTAGACTCTTCTTAAAAAGGGCACTAGCAAGAGTTTATGCCATATTTGGCTCTGTGGATATCTTCATTTATTTCCCCCTTTCTTTCTAAGTTTGAATCTCCTAAAAATCACCCCTTAATTGACCTCCCTACCTCAATCTCCTTAAGACCTCACCAAGCTCTCTTTATTTTGACCCTGGCACAAGACTGATTTTCTAAAGCATTCTCTGAACACTTCTCATTACAAAGCTTCTAATATTTTGGCCAGAGAAAAAAATCAATAAATAAGTCCAGATTTGTTAGCATATCATTCAGAGACTTTTATAACCCAACTACTACTTGCCTTTTCCTTAAAGGTGTAGCTAATACTTCAGCAACATTCTGCTACTTTAGGAAAGGTTTTTCCAACACACCAAAAAGTGTGTATGCCTCATTGCCTTTGCTCATGGTCTTGATCTGACATGGAAAATTTGTCCTTTCCTCCCCTTTGTCCATTTGGGAAACTTTTCATCAACACTAAATGGCAATTGCTAATGTCTTTGTTTTCCATAGTTTTTTTTTTTTTTTCCTGGACTGCCTCAGACAGATTAAACTGTTCTCTCCTCTTTGTTTCCAACACTTAACACATTGTTAACAAAAAGCTATAATGCATATATTTAGCCCCAGTAAATCATGAGCTCATCTGTCTTTGTCCCATTCATCTTTGCATTTTTACAGCCTAACACAATTCTCAGTCCAGAGTAGATACATAATACATGTTTGCTGAATTGCTAAATTAAATTTTGATCCATTTCACTTTTCTTAAGGCTCCCATATGACTATGGTCTCTTGTTTCGTCCTGACCATATAATATGTCTGTAGCATAGGGGCAAGGTAGTGATTACCACAGTAAATATTTCAATGTCCAGTTATTACTATAATCTTTTTCTGACTCTTACAAGCCGACTTTCTTTGTTTCTTCTTTGTCTCAATTTCTAACCTGTTTTATGTTCCAATATTGCCTATTTCTGTGATTAGCATATTACATAAACATCTGCCTCTACCATTAATGTTGTGATTCTCTGAGCTTTATGTATTTTCTCCAGTTTTTCATGGTGTTTTTTTTTTTTCTGCTACATTATCTTTTATTCAACTTTTGCAATCAGTGACTGGAAGGCAGATTTTTCCCTTGTAGAAAATTCTGTGGAGAGTTGAAGAATTAACCTCTTTGTTCTTTAATTAATTAATTCAGCATATATTCAGTAAGATTTTCCTAAGGACATGGCACTAAATCGTATACCATGGGGGAACAAAACGTGTTAATTATGGTCCAAACCTCAGGGTCTCTATTGTTTTTTTGAGGAGTTAGCATCTGTTCGTAAATAACTCCAATAAATGATTAAATGTTAGGCATTTGGTAAGAATCGCAGTTTCCTGGTGATTCTAAGTCAGTGTCTTTATAAGGCAGTCTCCTTGACCAGCACTGCAAAGACAACCACAGGTCAGCTGGGGAGATTTGTGTTGGGGACCATGCTGTAGCTAACACTCAGCACTTCAGGCTGTGATCCAAGGTGCTGAAACAATTAAGGGGCCAAGTGGTATAGTGCTCACATGTAGGTGAAGCCAAATCTTTAATTGATGAGGATTTTTTGCATATGTACACCTAAAGGTCCTTGTCAAATATCCCTCAAACTAGAGCAAATGTCCTTAACTAGGGTTAAGGAGTAGGTCCAATGTATGTACAACTGGCGTCTTTAGTTGACCAAAAGGAATGGTTGTTGGGATTCTATAATATTTAGTGAGTGCCTTTCCATGCCTATGTCTTTGTTCAACCACATAGGGGCCATGACTTTGTCCCTCTTTGTTGTCCAGGCAATTCCTCTTCATTGTGTAGGACTTAGCCAAACAAAGCATCCTCACGGAAGTGTTTCATGAATCCCCAGATTGATGTAATACCTTTCCCTTGTGCTGTATTGTTATCTTGTGTATACCTCCACTGTAGAGCTGACTATATTGAGTGTTACATATTCTTTTACTAATTTTTATTTTTCACTACAGTGTTATGAACTTCATTACCCCCTACCTTCTGTTTTTTTAAATCTACCATCTCCTTCATTTTATTTCCTTCTTTTCTTCATTATACATTGCTTGAGCAGCTATGCGGCAGTCAGGGTCAGGTTGTATAGAGGTAGAAGATGAATAGTTCTGTGCATTACTCTGGTGCAAGTGTATTAAAGGATAGTCAGAATGAGTCTACAGAAAAGATTTTATAAGAATAAAATGAGATAATGCATGAAAAAGCATCAAAAATGTTTGTTGCCATCTATTTCCTGGTCAATAAATATTAGTTATTATTATTGGATTTCTAAGGCTCTCTTCACTTGCAAAATGAAGATTATCTATTCACAGAGTTGTTGAGAGGATTACATGAGGTATATCTATATCAATATCTATGTCTGTATCTGTATCTATATATGTCACTTAGCAAGTTCTTGTTATATGATAACTATATAATACATAAGAGTACTTAATATTCCAAGTTGGTCCTTAAAGAATAAGTAGAATTAAGACTGACAAGTCTGAGGGTGGCTTACTGACTGATATTATCTGGTCATTGGCCTTATTCAATGAAGCAGGAATAATTGACTTTAGGGTCTCATCTCTGAAACTGAGTTGAGTCTCACAGAGACAGACTTGCTAAGAATCAAAATTAGGCCCTGATTGAGCTTGGAAGTCTTGCTGTGTGACAAAACTTTCTGGCAACAGTCTTAACTATTTGGTGCCAAAATATCTGCACCTGTTGCACCTGTGTGATGGAAAAACACTGTTATCACAATGGGTGATAATGACAGGAAACTTAGAAAAATCTTAATACTGAAATCTTAATTTCATGAAATATGTTAGACCATGAGGTTGGCATCATATAATTTTGGATTTGTGTACAATCAGTTTCCTGGGTACAATTTTTTTCTACACTGGCTTACTCTTCCCTATTCCTTAGGGTATTCTATCCTGCCAGTGCTCCTAAAGCCATCTTTTTTCCCAATTACCTTTCTTCTACCAACTTCTCATTGTGACTTGAGCAGGGATATGAATGCCTCCTGAACTTTACCCCATGTCTATGGACTGAAGGGGTAAATGCAGAAGAAGTACTTACCCATGAAGCTATCAGTAGCCTAGATCTCAGGCTCCTAGCATGACATACAAGGGCCTCTACAATCTGATCACAGCCAATCTTTCCAACCTCATGTCTGTTGTGCCTCACAATTTCTGCTGTCCTTATGTAGTCTAATCACCATTACCTCCTGATAGCCCTTATCTCCATGACTTAGCATGTGTTTTTCCATTTGTAATGTGTTATTCTTCTCCTGTTCTTAGCTTGTATTCCTGTACAATTTCTGGGGCTTAACTGCTGAGAGCTTGAACCTTGAAGTCACAAAACAATTTATATTAAAATTTACTAGTATATGACCTAGTTAAGTTAATAGAACATACATTATGTAATACTAAAAGATACAGTAAATAATAAGTATTATTTACTGGGTGCTTATTATATTCTAAGCTCAGAACTAAGATATTTACATCTATTCATTCAACATATATTTATCGAGTGCTTAATATATACCTTTCTTTGGTACAGATGCTAAAAATATTTTATTCCTCCCCACATGAAGCTCACTGACAACAGGTTCTCTCATAGTACATGGAAAGGACTTAGCCCAATAGCTAGTATGTAGAAGGCACTCAGAAAGTAGAAATTTATTTAATATTTAATTTAATATTTATTTAATAAGTTCATTTGTTTAATATTTATTAAATATCATTTGTTTTGTAAGACTTTGGGGTATTATGTGGAATTCAACAGCATCCCCTTTCTATTTCTATAGGGTCTGTACTTGCTACTTAAGACATTGTTAGCATTTTATCTGTCTTTCCTGTGAGACCTGGAGACTCTGAAAATGATACCTTCCTCTAGAACAGGTGTCTCAAACTCAGCACCACTGACATGTTGGGATGGATAATTCTTTGTTTGGGGTGGGGGGCTGTCCTGTGGATTATAAGACATTTAGTAGCATCCCTCATTCCACCCACCAGACGCATTAGCACCTTTTTAGTAGTGACAAAGAAAATTGTCTCCAGACATTGCTAGACATCCTCTGGGGATGGAAACCATCCTCAGTTGAGAATCACTGTGGTTCTTGACCTGGAACTGTGGCAGTTAGAGAGGAGTCTGTGGTTAAATAAGGAACAGAGAGAACAATAACAGAAGTAGGAAGCAAGGGAGAAAAAGTTGAGCAAAAAAATGAAAGGAAGGAGGTAAAGAGGGAGGGAGGCAAGGAAGGAGAGAAAGGAAGCTAGCATTTACTAAGTCATTAAAATGTGGCAGGCACTGCACTAAGTGCTTCACATACATGGCCTCCTGCAATCCCCACCACAGTCAAATAAGATCAGAGCTCTTAGTACACAGGCTTCCGAGACAAAGAAACTGCAGCACAGAGGCACCAAGTAGTAACCCAAGACCATATGAGTAACACATGAGGGAGCCAGTATCTGAACTCAAGCTACCTGATTCCTGAGGTAATGCTTCTGAAAAGAGAGAGGAAAGGAGGACAAAGGGGAGAGAGATAGCGGAGAAAGCAGAAAGGATAAAATCAGCGTGATTCCCAAGTTGCAGCAGTGGATGGAACTTCCAACAGGGATGGTGGCTCATGGAATTCAGGGACTGTAATGAGAACTGGCCCTGGATTCTTGGCCTTTAAGGGCAAAACACACAGCCAGCCAGCTTTAGACTAGGTCAAGAATGGTTGGTCCCTGCCCTGGGCATTTGGCCTCTTCTCAACACACACCTCCTTATGTGATGAAGAGCCAGTGGAGTCAAAGACATAACTACCTGGAGCCCATGAATGGATATGTGTGCTCTGGACTCTTGGGGTCTCAACATCTATTGTCTAAATTTTTCCATGACCTCCTGCTGCTGTACTTGTGGGGGGCACATCTTAGGACCACATGGCCACAGGATGAATGCGTGTGGGGATAAGGATGGAGCTTGGATGTGTGGGTGGGCGATCCACATAGGTGTCCCCAAGGCCCTCCTTATTGTGGGATGAGCCAGAGGTAGCAGAGAAGGCATGGGGCTGTAAATATGGGACTGGGGATTGTGGCTTAGGAAACGTATTTGCTAGCACCACCACATTTAGCTCAGAATCCCAAGAAGTTCTAAATTCAATTTGATCTTTCAGGTTAGAAGATCGAATACCTTTACCCATGTCATTATTTGATTTATAGCTATTAAATGTTTAGATAGACAGTATGTGGTCCTCCACCTGCAGTTCCCTGGGCCTCAGAAAGAGATTGAGTAAACATTAAAGAACAGGAGAGAGAAGGCCCACACATAAAGCCTGTGATGTTTGAACATTTATCCAGCAGCTCTATGAAGCAGATGTCTAAGTCCAGTAGACAGCTTTCATTTTTCCTAAAAGCATCAGATTCCCTCTTCATCATAGGAGAAGTTCAGGTGTGACAGGCAAATATGATTCACTAGAAAATATGCTGGTCATAAAACAGAGGAAAAATAAGAATTTTTTCCCCTAATTATGTGTCTTTGATCAAGTGATGATTTCTTTCTCTGACCCTTAGTTTCTCATCTCTGAATTACATGCAGAAACACTTGCCTTCACAGTGGCTATGAAACGTAGACAGAGATTGTGTTCAATGTCTATCACGGAGGTGTCCATGTCGTAGGTGTTCATAAAATGGCAGCTGCTCCCACTGCTTTCCATCCTCTTAGCAATCACCTCCAATAGCTTTGATTGTATCAGATGCCTTTCCAGAAGCACTCAGAACACAGAGAGGAGTCTGAGTTTACTTTGAATGAATATCAATCAAGTCATAAATGATTTTAGCAGATAATTTTCTGTTCAGTGTTAGAAGATTGTATATCAGGAAAGTGTCTACTCATTCTGAAGAGAAAGGGGAGGGACATCAGCAATGAAGACTATGGGTACAGAAGTTACTTTACAGTTTTGAACATGAACCTCCATTTATGAGGGTTTGTACCCAAGATAATTAATAGATATATACAGAAAGGAGGAAGGAAGAGAGAGAGAAATACAGCATATACTGCCTAATTCATCACTGGATGGGTCCCCTAACATTTATCCATCATCTGCTGAGCACCTAGCACTCTGCTATGCACTTTGTATTCACCCTCTCATTCTATCCTCACAACCACACAGCAAAGACTGAGTTTAAATTATGCGGATAATGCATACTACAGAAGAACTTTATCCTAGGTATGCTGACTCCAAACACATGCTTTTTCTATAATATCATAATATTACACTTCAGTAGTATCATTATAGACGCCTTAACAGAGGTTTTCTTCGTTTGAAAAAACTTACATAAGAAAAGAGAGAGAGAGAGAGAGAATTGGGATAATGTAAGTACATTTATAAATTGATTTGATGGAAACATTGAACTCAGGATTTGAACTCAGGTCCCTGCCATGATTCTGCCACTGTAAGACAGAGGTCATTCATGCTATTTTACTGCAAAAGTGAATGCACTATACTTAATTAGCATAGATTTTTACCTTATAGCATTGACCTCTCTTCACATCTTAAAAACATGAGAAAAAATATTGGTCTTCACTCTCCCTGACAGCTGGAGAACAAGCAAGTTAAGATGGATACCTTGAGAGTTTGCATTAATAAAGGTACAATTATATTAGGCATGAAGAAGAGACATGCAGAGCAGCTTTCTGTATTTAAATGAATTGTTTTGTGATGCAAATTAGTACACTCTGCACTAATGAAGTGAATTCTTTAACTGCTTGAGTCATTTCTGGTTATCATTAAACCATAGAAACCCCATGAATAGAATTTACAAATGAAGATGGTGAAAAAAACAAGGTGATGAATAAAACAAACCCATTATAAGTTCACCAAATGGATGCAATTCAGCTATTGAAAAGTAAACTTGTTAGGTTTTCACAGTCCATATTGTAAAATGGAAATAAAGGAAATGGTTTTGACCGAGGAAGAAACAACTAACACCTAATGCTCTGAATTACACTAAAGCCAATTACTAGAAAAACCTCTTTACATTTCTATCATTATTCACTCAATAATAATTCGTTGAGTGTCTATGTGCCACACACTAGGACATGCACTTCAAATACAACTCTGGATCCGTGGAGACTACCTTCAAGAAGGACAAGGTCTATTAGGGAAGTAGATATGGAAGTTAACCATTGTGGGTTTTTGACAATTGCTTTAGTGAAGGTGGAGTGCTCTCAAAAAGCAGTGGGTCCATGGGAGAAGATATAACTAATTCTGCCTGGGAATGAAAAAGGCTTCACAGAGGGGATAGTTTTACTCCCAACCCTGAAGTGTGTGAGGTTGAAAAGTGTATGAGGTTTAAGCATTTCAAAGGCACAGTGTGGTGATAAAGCAGGTCACCAAACAAGCAAGTCCACTGAGGCTTGATATGAGAGAGAGAGAGAGCATGAGGATAAGGCAGGGGCTGGAGATAAAGTGAGAGAGAGGTCAGCCATAATTACAGTGGACTGTGGATGTCATATTACAGTTTAGTCTTCTTGCTGAAGGATCTGGGGAATAACTGAGAGATATTAAACAGGAGAGAAATAAACCAAATTTGCTTTTCAGAAGTCTATCTTGTGAGGTTAGGCTCCGAGGGACTGTGACGTGGAGGAGAATGAGTCATAGGAGGCTGCCTCTATTGTTCTATTGAAACTTATGTACTCCCACCAAGGCAAAGAAGTATGAATGGAAAAGATGGGGAGGGAATCACGAACTGGGAATGCTAGAAAGAATGTTTATTGCTCAAACCCTCTGAAGGATGTACTTCAAAAATGTTCTCAGTATCCAAAGAAGGAATGCTTTAGAAGTCACCTAAGACACATATGTTGATGACAACCATCAGTTATCATTGGAAAATGGTGGACTTTTAGGTCTATAGGCTGCTTGGGCCTGTCTGTAACCTAAGTCTTTCTGTTCCTGGTTTATGTTATAACCTTTATTAGTTGGAGTTCTCCAGAGAAACAGAGCTAATAGGCAGGTAGATAGAAAGCAGACAGGTAGATAGATAGGTAGCTAGCTAGACAGATAGATAGATAGACAGAAAGAAAGACAGATTTTAAGGAATTAGGTCACATGATTGGGAGATGGCAAGTCCAAAATCTATGAGGCAAGCTAGCAGGCTGGAGATTCAAGTAAGAGTTGATTTTGCATTTTTGATTCTGAAAGCTAGAAACTTAGGCAGAATCTTTATGTTGTGGTTTGGAGTCCAGATTCCTTCTTTGGGGAACTTTTACTCTTAAGGCCTTCAACTGATTGGGTGAGGCCCACCCAAATTATGCACAGCAATCTGCTTAAAATCAACTGATTATAAAAGTTAATTGTATCTAAAAAATATTTTTACAGCAACATCTAGACTAATTTTTTTTAACATCTTTATTGGAGTATAATTGCTTAACAATGCTGTGTTAGTTTCTGCTGTATAACAAAGTGAATCAGCTATACATATACTTATAACCCCATATCTCCTCCCTCTTGCATCTCCCTCCCACCCTCCCGATCCCACCCCTCTAGGTGGTCACAAAACACCGAGCTGATCTCCCTGCACTATGCGGCTGCTTCCCACTAGCTATCTATTTTACATTTGGTAATGTATATACGTCCATGCCACTCTCTCACTTCATCCCAGTTTACCCTTAGAAGATGTACAGATTGCCAACAAACACATGAAAGGATGCTCAACATCACTAATCATTAGAGAAATGCAAATCAAAACTACAATAAGGTATCACCTCACACCGGTCAGAATGGCCATCATCAAAAAATCTACAAACAATAAATGCTGGAGAGGGTGTGGAGAAGAGGGAACCCTCTTGCACTGTTGGTGGGAATGTAAATTGATACAGCCACTATGGAGAACAGTATGGCAGTTCCTTAAAAAACTAAAAATAGAACTACCATACAACCCAGCAATCCCACTACTGGACATATACCCTGAGAAAACCATAATTCAAAAAGAGTCATGTACCACAGTGGTCATTGCGGTTCTATTTACAATAGCTAGGACATGGAAGCAACCTAAGTGTCCATCGACAGATGAATGGATAAAGATGTGGTACATGTATACAACGGATTATTACTCAGCCATAAAAAGAAATTAAACTGAGTTATTTGTAGTGAGGTGGGTGGACCTAGAGTCTGTCATACAGAGTGAAGTAAGTCAGAAAGAGAAAAACAAGTATCGTATGTTAATGCATATATATGGAATCTAGACTAAGTTTTGACCAAACAACTTGTCACCATCGTCTAGCCATGTTAACACGTAAAATTAACCATCACATCTCCTTAAGGACTCAGCTTTGATTTGAAGTTGACACAATTTTGTGTGTGCTTAAGTCCAAGTTTATTGTACTAAAACATTTGGATTTTATTTCACCTTCACTTTTTAACATCACAATTGCTATAAACCCGATAGTTTTAACTAGTTTCATTCTCTTATTCCAGATCATCTCAGTTGCTTACACATCTGACCAAGCTCTCTTTTGGAACTGCATCATCCTTCTGTGACTACTTAGCTTCCTGCTCATTCCCTATGTAAAAATCTATGGAAAAGTGGGTGTTTTTTTTCCCTTTAGGTTTGTTAGGCCTGACTGAATTGGTCAGATTTTTTTAATTGGCATTTGTATGTATTTCAAGATGATTAGTCAAATGTATTGGGTTGTGTCAAATTGCCAAGCATTAGGCTAGGTGCTGGAGAGAGTGAGAAAAAGAAGACACTTCCTCTGCTATCAAGGAGCTCTTTTTCCTTCTACTGCTATTAGAGAACTATACTGTAGAGTCCAACAGCTTAACAAAAAACAAGGCATTCAGGGTGTGGAAAGGATTTCTGTTAGAGTGACCGTCACTCTTTTCTAAACAGAATGTGGTGACCTGCCTATTCTATGGGAGGAAACAAAACAAAACAAAACAAACAAACAAAAAAATACACACACACACACACACACACACACACACACACACACACACACGTTTCCCTGCCATACTACCCAATCCATAGGTCACTTTCTTTTCCAAAAAAAAAACTACTGCAGAAAGTACAAAGATCGTCCTTCTTGACAAAAGGTTGCATTTATTTCAGAGATTGTTATGCCTGCAGACTGAAGGATAGTAAAGAATAAAAACACCAAGTATTGAAGTTCAACAGTATCAGCAGCAATTTTAGAGATACCTTTTGCATAGGAAAAGAATGTCTTTTGGTTGTATGATTACTTTTAGCCCATGAGAGTTTGAACTGAGGAAGCTACAGTGTTTTGGTGCTTGTAAAAGTTGTTATTAAATAATAATTTCTATTCATGAATCTTTTATAATTGAGGGTAGAGAATGATGACAACTGACGTGTTGACTTGTCTTCAAACTTGCTTAGAAATTACGGTGCCTGGAAGATACAGAAGTTTCTTTTTTGCTCCCAGTCTTCCTGTCCCATAAGACAGATATAAGTTGTTCCTGAACTGGAGATGCTCATTTTCTCAGGTTTAAATAATAAATCGGCAGTGAGAACAGGTAACTTGTGTTATGATGAAAAGCTTAAAATGTAGTTATCTCACTCCACAGGCTCCAGTGGTAAAGCTCTCTCACACCTGGGCACCATCGTTCACATGGAAGACATATCAATTTTACCCTAATTTCATTAGAACCTGAAAACGCCCCATAGCCAAATGACTTCCTCCGATTATAACAACTAATTTGACATTCATCCTTGTAAGAGTCAAGTAAAGACTAATGATATTCCTTAGGAAAGAAACTATCTTACGAAATATTGATGTGTTTGAAAATGTTTTCTTACGAGTAAAATGAGTTGTTCTAGTAGATTTGTGGAATTTTAGAACAGGAAGGGAACTCAGTTTGATCTCCAGCTTTTGCATCTGTGGAAACGCAAGCTCAGAAAAGTCCACAATCTTGGCAAGGGTGGTCAGAGTGACATTTGATGGCAGGGTGACATTTCATGTCCTCTCTCTTCTTATTGCCATGCCTTTTTCCCTGGAAGCCTCTTCACAAACTCTTCAGTGGTGCTCAGTGCTACAACCCATGGGTCAATTAAAAGTAAATCTTGGTTGTCTTATCACTATGTTTTTGGCTAGCATAGCACTTAACATATTATATAACTTGTCTATTTATATGTCTGACTCACTATTATGGTCATGATTTATTTCAGGAAACAGAAAAAAAGATTCTATGTAGTTTAATCAGAAAGAGATTTAATATAGAAAAAGAAAAAGTACTTGCAAAATCATTGGAGGAGCTGGGGCAGCAGAAGTCAGGGGACTGACCCTGGACTATTGAATTGAAAGACACTCCACTGCAGCTGAGATCCAAAGCACCAGAAGCTGCGGCAGCCTACACTAGCTGCTTTCACAACTGACTCTCACACATGCAAGCTAGAAGCTCAATGCTGGCAATCAGGCATGAGCCTCCTTCATCAGACTCTAAGCTCCATACAAACAGAGATTGTGTCTATTCTGTTCACAAGTACATGCCTAGTATCTAGGGTATTGTCTGGTACATAATAGACATCCAAATAAATATTTGTTGAGATAATAATCAATGCATACATGCATAAATGAGAAAAAATAACTTTAGATTGTGTAAAATATACAAGACCACATAAGGTTATGACTTTAACTCATTCTGTTTGATTCCAAAGCCTGAGAACCTTCCAAACTATCCTGTGCCTCTTCCAGACTCATTTCTTATTACTCTATTTAGACACACATCATATGCTGTAAGATAGAACGTTACTCCTCTGGATGTTTGCTCACAATGGTTCCTTTCTACATGGTGCCCTTCCTTGTTCGCTTAGAAAATCTTGAGTATCCTGTAAATGACAGTTAAATTGTTATCTTCTGGAAACTCTGCCCAGTCATAATACCCAAATATGTTACTCAAACTGTTTATTAATAAATTAACTATTTATTAAAACCGAGAGTTTAAATGGCATAGGATTTTTGAATTAGGTGGCATGGTTAAAGCATCAGGTAAACCTGAGGTTGAATCCTGGTACTTTCATCTCCACTTTTAAGACCTGGAACAAGTTAATTTTCTCTTCTAAAAAACCTAAGCATGAGTGTTGGCACATGATGAATGCTTACTAAATAATCCTCTATTAGATAGGGTTTTTTCCCCCCTTTTCTTCTCCTTTTTAATATTCTTATTAGGAAAAGTACTATCTCCCTTAAACTCCTCTTTTTCCAACTCTTAGTATTCTCATACCGTGACCGCTCCTTTTGTGCCCTCTTCTATTTTGTCAATGCCAACCATCTCCGGACTGCCTAAAATAGCTTCACTATGACAACTCACCTATGTACGATCCTCCCCCTGTTTGTGTTCCAGAATGTCCTGGTGTCTGGAAATTATTTGTTATATTTCCTTTGCATTTAACGATTAACAGAGAATATGCCCCCCCGCCTTTGATTTTAAGATCAAAGGGATATTCTCATGAAGTGAATAATTGATGTCACAGTATGAAAAGTGTTGGACCAGATTTTTGGAAGCTAAGAATGTTCTTCCTGCTGTAATTAGCTGCCAACATGTGGCAGATGTCCTATGTTCTCAATATGTCCTTGGACTCTCCAAATAATCAATGAAATTTGAGGACTTCAAGCACGTTGTCCAAAGTGTGGTACACATGATAACATAGACATCTGTGTTAAAAAGACCTGATTATTTCAAGTCATGTTTATGAGAATAGATGCATATAAAAGACAGGTATATCTGAACGACGTGCTGCAATTTTTTTAATTGTTTAAAAGTGGTGAATTTCGTGATGGTTAATCAGGGGGAACAAGGAAAATGGGTTTGCCTGGTTCTTGCAAACAAAGACAAAGATTATTGAGTACATATCTAAGACATTCATTCAAGTCTCACTTTGATCTAAATGGAGCCCACTGTGGTGGTTTTAAAACATGGCCACACTTTCTTTGACACTCTTTCCAGGGAGAGGTGAGGTCTATGTGCCCTTACCCCTTGGATCTGGGCAGGCTTACAACTGCTTTGACTAATAGTAAATAGTAGAACTGACACCAAATGACTTCTGAAGCTAAGTCATATAAGACTTGGAAGCTTCTGACTTATTCACAGAACACTTGCTTAGAACCCTGACCCACCTTGTAAAAAGTCCAATTACCCTGAGTCCACTATGCTGAAGAGACCACATGTAAGCACTGCTGTTGACAGCCCCAGCTGAGTCTAGCCTTCCAGCCAGTCTTGCCAAGCATCAGAAATGTAAATAAATCTATCTTGGACCTTTCATATCAGCCCAACTACCCGTTTAATACTATCTAATGACACCATCAATGTCATGGAGCCAAGCCCAAATTCCTAATCCACAAAATCATGAGCAAAACAGAAAAGGTATTGGTATAAGTCACTAAGTTTTGGGCTACTTTTTGCACAGAAGTAGGTAATGGGAACAATAATCAATAAGTAATGGAAAGGAAGAATTACTTGTGAGTCTCCTAAGTTTTGGATTTCTTGGTGACTCTATGAATGAGTAAAGGTAGAAGTTCTGAGAGTCTTTTATCAGGCTGAAGAATAATGATGAATACATTTACAAGAAAGACCAGGAGGTGGGGGATGCATGTATACCTGGTTGTGTGTGACTGTATGTATGTGTGATTACATTTCTATAATTTGGAAAGTGGCAGCCATAATATGTCATCAGTTGTCATTATTATAAGAAGGATATCTCTGCCTTATTTTTTATATGTGCTTTGGAAGAATTAAGTAATTACATTTGTTAGTACCATCACATGGTACATCTGCTATGAAGACAGAGAAGGTTGTTAATATTTTTATAAAGCGTCACGCATGCTTTGATCCAATAATTATTGTTGCTTCCATTGCATAACATTTTCTTTATGCTGGCTGTCTGTTACTCATTCTTTAAGTCAAACCTAAATCATACCTCCTCTGGGGGACTTCCTTGGGTTGCCCTGAGACAGTTTTCTTCCTTCTATATCCTAATAACAGTTTGCTCACAAACTTGTTCTGAATCTATTCCTGAGTTTTATTGGAAACTGTTGAGTATACTAATTCCTTCTTCTTATATAACATTAAATCCTTGCATCAGGAAGACATTTCTATACATATTTTTATACATTAGCATCTTATAAGCTATAAAAACCACTGAGGGACTTCCCTGGTGGCACAGCGGTTAAGAATCCGCCTGCCAATGCAAGGGACACAGGTTCAATCCCTGGTCCGGGAAGATCCCACATGCCGCGGAGCAGCTAAGCCTGCAAGCCACAACTACTGAGCCCACGCACCACAACTACTGAAGCCCGTGCACCTAGAGCCCATGCTCCGCAACAAGAGAAGCCACCGCAATGAGAAGCTCCCACACCGAAACGAAGAGTAGCCCCCCTCACCGCAACTAGAGAAAGCCCACAAGCAGTAACGAAGACCCAATGCAGCCAAAACAACAACAGCAACAAAAAAAACCACTGAGTTTTCCTTTTTTTCTTGACTGCCACGATGTTTACAACTTAGTTTTGTGTTAAATTCTAGTAACTATGCTTTGTATAGATGGTTTCAAAATTGGGAAATTTGAAAACTATGAAAAATAAATATTATAGAATGAAATAAACAAATATGTTTCCATATAATAAGAATTCCATAGTTTAGATGACTACTAACATCTGAATGAATAAATTGAGAAATTAGTTTTTAAATTAAAAAACACCGACTCTTTATTCAGTTCCTGAATAGCTACAATATGATCACATGACAAGATCATAATCATAAACCATGATTAAACCAAATCTCAGTTGAGTAAGGTTAGATGTTTAGTTGTTGTCTTTCCATATCCTACACTTGAGCAAAAAAAGGCAAAACAAAATGAAGAAATTTGGATTTTATGTATTTAAAGAAAAACTAGATGATATCCTGAATTTGGAATAAGTACATCAAATCCAATAATCATATTTGATTTAGTAAAGCTGTATTTGAACATGGAAATGTGTCCAATTACCAGAAAAATGAAATTGGCAACAATAACAGTAAGTCATTAATTTGACATTATGTTTAAACAAACTTTTATCTAGTTTTGCAACTTTTTAAATTTATAGAACTTGTAAATATAAGAGAAAATGTGCATATGTGCTTAAAATACAGCTACTAACAAACCATCTAAAATAATAAACATTAGCTCAGTTGAGTAATGTACAGGCGTTTAGGTATATAAATCCTAAACTAACATTTTTATAAACCTACATGAAATGCAATGTCTAGTTGAAAGAGTAAAATAAGTAAACCTTCTATCTCATTTCAACCTAAATTTTCTTGCCCTAAAATGAGCATATCCCACGATGGAGTAGGTCCACAATCTTTCTTCCTGTTGCCATTCATCTGTGAAAAGCACATTTATACATTATTTATATTATTGCAATTTCCTAAAGAAGGTTTTCTCTTTTACATTTCATTGTGGTTCCTGATCTGCCCCACTCTTATAGGAGTTTTTCTGAGCTGTGGGTTCTATTCCTATAAAGTATTTTTTAAGCAAGCATGTATTGTTGCATATGTGATCCCATATTTTTAAGGGATTCTTTTTTTGACCCTAAATGAACAGTATAGTGCAAGGTGTCTCTTTAAGACTGTAACTACTCAGAAAGGCTAACTTACATGAGCGTGTATAGCACCATTTGTAATTTGACTTATAATATTAAAAATTAACATGTTATCAGAGTACAAAGCATTTTTAGGGCAGAGAAAATACTCTGTATGATACTATAATGATGAGTAATGCCATTATACATTTGTCCAAACCCATAGAATGTACAACACCAAGAGTGAACCCGAATGTTGACTGTGGACTTTGGGTGATTATGATGTGTCAATGTAAGTTCACCAGTTATAACAAATGCACCACTCTACTGGGGGATCTTCATAATGGGAGGGAAGTTATGAATGTGTGGAGTGGGGGATATATGGGAAAATCCCTCTACCTTCTGCTTAATTAATATAGGGAATATATATGGAATTTATGTTCCTTCCCAAAAGTTCTTCTTACTAGAGGTTCATCCTTGAGATGACATGGTGAAATATGCCGCCTATTTTATTTCATTTCAATTTTGCCTCTTTTATAAAACTATTAGCTTTATAAAAACATTCAGAGGTGACTTAATGTGGCAGAATAAACACTGGATCAGGATAAAGAAGACATCAATTCTAGTGTAGACTGTATCATTTATTAGTTATGGGATCTTGATTATGTCACCAGAATTTTTAAGAACTTGGTTTCTTCACATATAAAATGAAGATGATGCTATCCTTGTATATTTTTATGAGGTCACCTGTGTATTATAGGAATTAAATTTTTAAAGCATAAAATATTACATAAATGCTATGTGGTGGTGGCAGTAGCATTGTTAGCATTTTTATAAACAGATATTTTCATTTTGACCAAATTAGCTAAATACTGTTGGTGAGCAAGAAACAAAACCAAAAACAAAAACAAAACCACCATGCAATCTCTATTTAATTTAGTATCCCATTTAAAAAAAAATAAAATCAAACAAATGTTTGGAAAAGGGCTTACATTCTATATTCTTCACTAGATAGAAGTTAAACTTGTTTGAGATTAAGTGATAATGCAACTTATATTTTTAATGAACAGAATCATTGTAATGAGTTATTAATATAGAAAAGCTATACCAAACCTCCACTAGAGTATGTTTACAAAGAAGAGAAGCAAAGTGCCCTAACTTAGTTTTAAAAAGAAAGTCCTGTGGTTTTGTTAAGTCCCTAACTCTGGAGATGGGGAGTCTGAGGTTTGGAGACTGATTCCAGAACATAGCACCTCTGTAACTTCCAGTGGGCATCATGTGCTTGCGTTTCAGATAGTTCGGTAAATTTTCTTTACAATTTTCTAACACCTGAATTCATTCTCTTTTATATACTTCAATTATAACTTCTCTTGCATTTCAAACTGATCAGTAGGTTGTAAAGGTGATACTATATAGAAATAGATTGTGTGGTGATGTGGTTTATACAGGTGGACACAAGTGATTTTAGGAGGAGGATAAAAAGTCACTACAGAAAAAGAAGACAATGTCAAGTCATCTATATTCTGCCCTCGATCCTGCATTGCACCTCAGCAGTATTTGCCCACCTATCTTTTGCTTTATATACCTAACATGGAGACTTTTTGAATACATCTTATGGGATAAAAGGATCCAAATTGTAACTTTAAAAATGTTTAACATCATGTAAGAGTCTCCTAAAAAAGTAGGTTTTGCGAGTGCTTGATTGTGTATAGCCTTTCTATTTACCAGGGAAAGGCTTTCTAGAGCTTGCACCTACTAAATTTCTGTTATGTGAAAGGCATTATGCAAGGACCTGGGTGAACTACACTGAAATAATATACAGTCTTTCAAGGACTAATTAAAGAATTGCATTTGGTTAGTGGCTTCTTTAGATTTAAGGTCACGTCTGACTCACGATTATTAAGATAATTTTTTTTTTTTTTTCATTTGGGCAGCACTAGACTAAATCACATAAATAACCATTTCGAAATATAACACAGTAAAATTTTAGTAAACTGTGCCCATCCTGAGTGACTCTCCAGGTGCATTTTCCTGGAATTCTAAAACTTGTCTTCTGATTTCATATTTGATTCATACCTTCATACCCCTCCCCAAATGGTCCCCTACATACCCTGACATAACGAAAAGCCTACCTATTTGGTCACATTTAATATGTATTCAGATTTCTAATGAATTCATCTATTAAAATATGTTAATTCTATCGGTCTTTAAAACCAAGTTCAAGGTCAGATGAAGACATTTTTATACTTTTAAACTGCAGAGTGGACTGTTAAATATTGGAGTATTGTTGAGATTCTATGAATCCTAAGTATCTTGCGGATTGTATGAAAGAATTTAGGATAAACTTTACTTTCTCACCTAAGTGAGAAAGGATTGTAAGGTTGTTTCCAGTTTTCGTTGCACCTATGATCACATGCATGTATGATACCAAAGGACAAAGGGGTGGAGCAGGCCGTTATGGCCTCTATTCTCACCAGTCCCTCGTGTATATTTCAGCTTCTTCATTCTGAATATATTCAGGGATGTGCTCCCAAGACTCTGGGGCATTTTATTCCTGGTTTGTTTTCCCTGCCAATGCTTCTCTCCAAAATACAGTCTTTCTCTGCCATCCAGCCTCTCTTTTCTCTCCCTAACCCAAGTAACTCTTTCTAATTCCTTCTAACCAAACCCATTCCCCACTGCCCACTGTGAGTTGCTTTGTGTTATTGGCTCCAGTGTCACAGTGGGAAGTATAGTTTACAAATAAGTTTACCTTGAGATGAGATTATGCATTTGTGTAGGGTTTAGGAAATTTAGGAAGATATTACAACTTACCAGTACTGTGATCGATTGTATAATCATGAACAAGTAATTATTAATGTTTCAGATGAATGTGAGGACAAAATTTAAAACACGTTTGTGCCCTTAGAGTATATAGATACTGTATAACTTTGTCAAACAAAAACAGTGGGCTTGAAGAAATTTTTGAATCAAATTTACAAATAAAAAAATATTTTAACAATCCATCAGATTGATAAATCTAATTAATAGTTCTTAGTCTTCATAAGAATTTGTCCAACCTCTAGTTCAATTTTGAGCTAACACGATCATAATAGCTCTCATTTGTATAATGTTTAAGAGTTTATCAGTACTTTCTACTGTTACTTATTTAAAGCCAGATAATCATTTGTTAACTCATATGTTTTCTTTATTTTGTAAATAGACACATTGTGACTAAGAAAGATGAGGTAAATTGCCCAAGTCAAGCATAGATTCAAAATTTAATTAAGTTTTCTCTTGGCCCTTGAATAGATCTATTTTTCTACTGTGGCATAGTTGGCAACTGTAGATTTTATAATCTGACTCTACAAGAATACTTTCGAACCCCATGACAACCTTTAAAAATTCACTTGATTTGTACCCCTTTCTTCTAAGATAGATGTCATTTTCGCTAGGGAATTATAACGTCACTTAAAAGCAGCCTGTCTGTAGAAGATCTGTCTGCAGTTATCTCTCATAATTCTGTCTTTTGTAGAGGAAGGTGATCATTCCTATGGGGTAAGAATAAAGAGAGTTAATGGAAAGCAGGAGGTGAATTTTGCCTTTATCATTGGGTTCTGATACTGAATCATTTTATCATATATATATGACATTGGAGAAGTTACACAACCTTTTTTTTTTCAGTCTAATTTCCTCACCTATGAGAGTTTATTAAACATTTTTGCCTCAAAGACTATAAAAGACTATGACGATGATCATCTGAAACATGTGGAAAGGCCACACCCTGTACCTAGAATAGATTTTTAATAAATGTTATATCTCACTTTCCTGTCCTCTTATTCATGATGATTCCACACAGTTCAGGCTTTTTGTGTTAAAAAACTATTGGTGGCACACTTTAAGTAATTAAAACTCTCAAAATAATAGCGTATCAGTAATAATTAAACACAACCACCATTGCTGTGTCTATATATAAAGTATATGAAATTATTACATCATTCATTATCTGTGTAGAACTGTTAACTCCGTAAACATATCTCTTACTCAAAATGAAGTTTGTGAATGTTCTTTTTTGTTGCCAGACTGACGCTGTATAATGTATTATACTTCTAACTAGAAGGTGCTTAGCTCTAAAATGTCTGTAATCTACTCAGTTCAATACTCTAATATCATCGTCCCATTTATCATCATCATTCTTCTCCTCCTTATCATCATTTCTAACATGTATTGAGTGTTTACCATCTGCCAGCCCCATTACTAAATGTCTTATATGAATTGCCTTATTAATTCCTCATCACCACCCTTTTGAGGGTTCTATTATTAACTTCATATTATAAATAAGAATAACAAGTTTTAGTGTGGTTAGACAATGTGTCTAAGGTCACAAGCCAGTAAGTAGTGGAGCTAGGATTTGAATATAGGCAGTCTTATTTAGGAGACCATGAGGATTTTATGTCTTCTTTAGGCCATGATGCTAAGAATTATATTTAGTGGTGGCAACAATATATTTTACGTATTGATCAAAATTTAGGAAAAGAAGTGTGAAAGCGTCAAGCTCAGTTATTTAATCCCCCCAGATACAATAATATGTCTGAGAGGTGCATCTGGGGGGCAGGTAGATTAAGACAGATTAAAGTTCCCAATGCCAGAGAGCATTTTAGTAACACAGGATTTAGAGGGTTCAATAATTCTTTAGGATAAAACTTTAACATGCCTTGAAGTAATATACTTGGTGAATATTTCAAATCTACTATAACCCCCAGATCATGAAATGGAGAATTTCTTTTTAAACTGTCATAATCTCTATTTGTTTCATGTATATTAGTATTTATGTATTCTATTCTACTCAACAAGATTATAAGCTCTTCTAGGACAGCAACCAAGATTTCTGCTTTTTTTGAGTGTTACACAGCCTATCACTATTATGTGTGAAGTATCTGCCCTGATGCAAAGGAAAGAACTTTTGAATTTTAAAACCGTGGGTTTTTTTCCTATGTGTAGTCTTTCCCAGGACAAGCTACCTAACTGGCTGGGCCCAGCACGAAATGAAAATGCAGAGCCCCTTGTTCAAAAATTATTAAGACTTTCAAGATGGAGGCAACAGAGCGTTAAAGTAAGAGTGGAGACCTTATGAGCTTGGTGCCTAGTACAATTGCACAGATCATATATTCATGAAGCCAGCTCTGGCCTTCCTCTACAGGGCTTGAAACCAAGTTGTTATATACCTAAGAATGCATGTCTTCTTTGATTGATAAATGTGATGAAAGTTCTCTCATGTAGGAGCTGTATGCCATTTTCTCTACAGTGCAGCTTATTTGGCTCATATTTATGAGTCAAAAACTCCTTAGTAAAAAGATATGATCAAGCTTCCATTTTATCATCATCATCATCATCAATTCCAACTCCGACATTATAATCCTATCCATTACTAATAATCATCATTTTCTGATTATATTCTATGGCTAGGAACTATACTATTAGTTAAGAAATCACCATCTAATTTAATCCTAAGAAAAATATCCATGAAGTTCAATGGCTACGACATTTGCCAGATACCAAACATCTTGCAAATAATAGAGCATGGTTTTCAATCCAGATATCTTGGATTCCAGTGCCCAGTATCATTCCAGCAAAATATTATCTGCTGGAAGAAAATGTTAGTGAGAAATATTAGGAGACTTCATGTTCATAATCAGATTATCCAAACATTAAATTGTAAACAATAGAAGCTTCATCCTCAGAAATGTGCTTCTTTTGTTTTTCTTATAGTTTTATTTTTTTTTCCTCTCTTAAGGAACAGAACATTTTATCAAAAAGATTTAGGGGCTTCCCTTCCCTGGTGGCGCAGTGGTTGAGAATCTGCCTGCCAATGCAGGGGACACGGGTTCGAGCCCTGGTCTGGGAAGATCCCACATGCCGCGGAGCAGCTGGGCCCGTGAGCCACAACTACTGAGCCTGCGCGTCTGGAGCCTGTGCTGCGCAACAGTAGAGGCTACGATAGTGAGAGGCCCGCGTACCGCGATGAAGAGTGGCCCCCACTTGCCGCAACTAGAGAAAGCCCTTGCACAGAAACGAAGACCCAACACAGCCATAAATAAATAAAAATAAATAAATAAAATCCCATCTTAAAAAAAAAAAAAAGACTAATTAGAAAGTCCCTTTAAAAAAAAAAAAAAAGATTTAGGAGCAGACATAAAGGTGTAGCAGGGCTTAAAATTCTACAAGATAATATCTGCTTTGTTATCGCAATTGAATAGAGAAAGGAATTAAATGCACTTTGGGGGAGAAGGTTGACTTATTTGTTGTTTTTTGTTTGTTTTAGAGTACTATCTTGAACTCGCCCCGTGATACATGCATGTAGCAATTCACATAATTTGGTTTAAAACACACACACATAGGTATTAGAATTTCTACTTTAAAGGTTATTTGCGTATGAGTTGTCATTTAACAATTATCAAAAAGATTCCTAATTTATATTTCTATAAAATATATTTGATTAGAATATAAGGGTTAAATTTAAAGTTTATTATCTTTCATTCTTTAAGAAGATGGTTTAATGTATTTGATTTTATTAGTTCTTTCTACATGAGTCAAAGAAGCACTGTTGAAATGTAAAAATGTGATTTCCAAATTATGTTAGTAAAACATTATATAGAAATATAATTTTAATAACTTTCTAATTAAATCTCTATAGAAGAACTATTCTTACTCCCTCATGTCTTCTCTAATTTTAAAAATACATGTGACAAAATCTGATTTAATAAGTTCAATTCAACACACACACACACCTACACACAAACACACATAATAAGCAAATAACTAGGTTGTTTGGGTGGGGGGAAGTAAAGGATCTGAAAAGTATAGAAAACTGAAGGATGCTGGTTATGAGAATTTAATTTGTTTCAACAAACATTTGCAGATGAGCTACGGAGTGCCATGTATGGACAATACAGAAGTATCAAAGATGTGCAACCAATCCTCTGTTTTCCTTTGCTGGTCACTTCTGTAGCACCTATTTTTCTTTTTTTCTTTTTTTTTTTTTTTTTTTTTTAAAACATCTTTATTGAAGTATAATTGCCTTACAATGGTGTGTTAGCTTCTGCTTTATAACAAAGTGAATCAGTTATACATATACAATATGTTCCCATTTCTCTTCCCTCTTGCATCTCCCTCCCTCCCACCCTCCCCATCCCACCCCTCTAGGTGGTCAAAAAGCACCGAGCTGATCTCCCTGTGCTATGCGGCTGCTTCCCACTAGTTATCTATTTTACATTTGGTAGTGTATATATGTCCATGACACTCTCTTACCCTGTCACATCTCACCCCACCCCCTCCCCATATCCTCAAGTCCATTCTCTAGTAGGTCTGTGTCTTTATTCCCGTCTTGCCACTAGGTTCTTCATGGCCTTTTTTTTTTTTTTTTTTCCTTAGATTCCGTATATATGTGTTAGCATACTGTATTTGTTTTTCTCTTTCTGACTTACTTCACTCTGTATGACAGACTCTAACTCCATCCACCTCATTACAAATACCTCCATTTCATTTCTTTTTATGGCTGAGTAATATTCCATTGTATATATGTGCCACATCTTCTTTATCCATTCATCTGTCGATGGACATTTAGGTTGCTTCCATGTCCTGGCTATTGTAAATAGAGCTGCAATGAACATTTTGGTACATGACTCTTTTTGACCTATGGTTTTCTCAGGGTATATGCCCAGTATTGGGATTGCTGGGTCGTATGGTAGTTCTATTTGTAGTTTTTTCAGGAACCTCCATACTGTTCTCCATAGTGGCTGTATCAATTTACATTCCCACCAACAGTGCAAGAGTGTTCCCTTTCCTCCACACCCTCTCCAGCATTTATTGTTTCTAGATTTTTTGATGATGGCCATTCTGACCGGTGTGAGATGATATCTCATTGTAGTTTTGATTTGCATTTCTCTAATGATTAATGATGTTGAGCATTCTTTCATGTGTCTGTAGGCCATCTGTATATCTTCTTTGGAGAAATGTCTATTTAGGTCTCCTGCCCATTTTTGGATTGGGTTGTTGGTTTTTTTGTTATTGAGCTGCATGAGCTGCTTGTAAATCTTGGAGATTAATCCTTTGTCAGTTGCTTCATTTGCAAATATTTTCTCCCATTCTGATGGTTGTCTTTTGGTCTTGTTTATGGTTTCCTTTGCTGTGCAAAAGCTTTTAAGTTTCATTAGGTCCCATTTGTTTATTTTTGGTTTTATTTCCATTTCTCTAGGAGGTGGGTCAAAAAGGATCTTGCTGTGATGTATGTCATAGAGTGTTCTGCCTCTGTTTTCCTCTAAGAGTTTGATAGTGTCTGCCCTTACACTTAGGTCTTTAATCCATTTTGAGTTTATTTTTGTGCATGGTGTCAGGGAGTGTTCTAATTTCATACTTTTACATGTACCTGTCCAATTTTCCCAGCACCACTTATTGAAGAGGCTGTCTTTTCTCCACTGTATATTCTTGCCACCTTTATCAAAGATAAGGTGACCATATGTGTGTGGGTTTATCTCTGGGCTTTCTATCCTGTTCCATTGATCTATATTTCTGTTTTTGTGCCAGTACCAAACTGTCTTGATTACTGAAGCTTTGTAATATAGTCTGAAGTCAGGGAGCCTGATTCCCCCAGCTCCATTTTTCGTTCTCAAGATTGCTTTGGCTATTCGGGGTCTTTTGTGTTTCCATACAAATTGTGAAATTTTTTGTTCTAGTTCTGTGAAAAATGCCAGTGGTAGTTTGATAGGGACTGCATTGAATCTGTAGATTGCTTTGGGTAGTAGAGTCATTTTCACAATGTTGATTCTTCCAATCCAGGAACATGGTATATCTCTCCATCTATTTGTATCATCTTTAATTTCTTTCATCAGTGTCTTATAATTTTCTGCATACAGGTCTTTTGTCTCCTTAGGTAGGTTTATTCCTAGATATTTTATTCTTTTTGTTGCAATGGTAAATGGGAGTGTTTTCTTAATTTCACTTTCAGATTTTTCGTCATTAGTGTATAGAAATGCAAGAGATTTCTGTGCATTTATTTTGTATCCTGCTACTTTACCAAATTCATTGATTAGCTCTAGGAGTTTTCTGGTAGCATCTTTAGGATTCTCTATGTATAGTATCATGTCATCTGCAAATAGTGACAGCTTTACTTCTTCTTTTCCGATTTGGATTCCTTTTATTTCTTTGTCTTCTCTGATTGCTGTGGCTAGCACTTCCAAAACTATGTTGAATAATAGTGGTGAGAGTGGGCAACCTTGTCTTGTTCCTGATCTTAGTGGAAATGGTTTCAGTTTTTCACCATTGAGGACAATGTTGGCTGTGGGTTTGTCATATATGGCCTTTATTATGTTGAGGAAAGTTCCCTCTATGCCTACTTCCTGCAGGGCTTTTATCATAAATGGATGTTGAATTTTGTCGAAAGCTTTCTCTGCATCTATTGAGATGATCATATGGTTTTTCTCCTTCAATTTGTTAATATGGTGTATCACATTGATTGATTTGCGTATATTGAAGAATCCTTGCATTCCTGGGATAAACCCCACTTGATCATGGTGTATGATCCTTTTAATGTGCTGTTGGATTCTGTTTGCTAGTATTTTGTTGAGGATTTTTGCATCTATGTTCATCAGTGATATTGGCCTGTAGTTTTCTTTCTTTGTGACATCTTTGTCTGGTTTTGGTATCAGGGTGATGGTGGCCTCGTAGAATGAGTTTGGGAGTGTTCCTCCCTCTGCAATATTTTGGAAGAGTTTGAGAAGAATAGGTGTTAGCTCGTCTCTAAATGTTTGATAGAATTCACCTGTGAAGCCATCTGGTCCTGGGCTTTTGTTTGTTGGAAGGTTTTTAATCACAGTTTCAATTTCAGTGCTTGTGATTGGTCTGTTCATATTTTCTATTTCTTCCTGGTTCAGTCTCGGCAGTTTGTGCATTTCTAAGAATCTGTCCATTTCTTCCAGGTTGTCCATTTTATTGGCATAGAGTTGCTTGTAGTAATCTCTCATGATCTTTTGTATTTCTGCAGTGTCAGTGGTTACTTCTCCTTTTTCATTTCTAATTCTATTGATCTGAGTCTTCTCCCTTTTTCTCTTGATGAGTCTGGCTAATGGTTTATCAATTTTGTTTATCTTCTCAAAGAACCAGCTTTTAGTTTCATTGATTTTTGCTATTGTTTCCTTCATTTCTTTTTCATTTATTTCTGACCTGATCTTTATAATTTCTTTCCTTCTGCTGGCTTTGGGGTTTTTTTGTTCTTCTTTCTCTAATTGCTTCAGGTGCAAGGTTAGGTTGTTTATTCGAGATGTTTCCTGTTTCTTGAGGTAGGCTTGTATTGCTATAAACTTCCCTCTTAGCACTGCTTTTGCTGCGTCCCATAGGTTTTGGGTCGTCGTATCTCCATTGTCATTTGTTTCTAGGTATTTTTTGATTTCCCCTTTGATTACTTCAGTAATCACTTCGTTATTAAGTAGTGTATTGTGTAGCCTCCATGTGTTTGTATTTTTTACAGATCTTTTCCTGTAATTGATATCTAGTCTCATAGCGTTGTGGTCGGAAAAGATACTTGATACAATTTCAATTTTCTTAAATTTACCAAGGCTTGATTTGTGACCCAAGATATGATCTATCCTGGAGAATGTTCCATGAGCACTTGAGAAAAATGTGTATTCTGTTGTTTTTGGGTAGAATGTCCTATAAATATCAATTAAGTCCATCTTGTTTAATGTATCATTTAAAGCTTGTGTATCCTTATTTATTTTCATTTTGGATGATCTGTCCATTGGTGAAAGTGGGGTGTTAAAGTCCCCTACTATGATTGTGTTGCTGTTGATTTCCCCTTTTATGGCTGTTAGTATTTGCCTTATGTATTGAGGTGCTCCTATGTTGGGTGCATAAATATTTACAATTGTTATAGCTTCCTCTTGGATCAATCCCTTGATCATTATATAGTGTCCTTCTTTGTCTCTTGTAATAGTCTTTATTTTAAAGTCTATTTTGTCTGATATGAGAATTGCTACTCCAGCTTTCTTTTGATTTCCATTTGCATGGAATATCTTTTTCCATCCCCTCACTTTCAGTCTGTATGTGTCTCTAGGTCTGAAGTGGGTCTCTTGTAGACAGCATATATATGGGTCTTGTTTTTGTATCCATTCAGCCAGCCTGTGTCTTTTGGTGGGAGCATTTAATCCATTTACATTCAAGGTAATTATCGATATGTATGTTCCTATTCCCATTTTCTTAAATGTTTTGGGTTTGTTATTGTAGGTGTTTTCCTTCTCTTGTGTTTCTTGCCTAGAGAAGTTCCTTTAGCATTTGTTGTAAAGCTGGTTTGGTGGTGCTGAACTCTCTCAGCTTTTGCTTGTCTGTAAAGGTTTTAATTTCTCCATCGAATCTGAATGAGATCCTTGCTGGGTAGAGTAATCTTGGTTGTAGGTTTTTCTCCTTCATCACTTTAAGTATATCCTGCCACTCCCTTCTGGCTTGCAGAGTTTCTGCTGAAAGATCAGATGTTAACCTTATGGGGATTCCCTTGTGTGTTATTTGTTTTTTTTCCCTTGCTGCCTTTAATATGTTTTCCTTATATTTAATTTTTGACAGTTTGATTAATATGTGTCTTGGCGTGTTTCTCCTTGGGTTTATCCTGTATGGGACTCTCTGTGCTTCCAGGACTTGATTAACTATTTCCTTTCCCATATTAGGGAAGTTTTCAACTATAATCTCTTCAAATATTTTCTCAGTCCCTTTCTTTTTCTCTTCTTCTTCTGGGACCCCTATAATTCGAATGTTGGTGCGTTTAATGTTGTCCCAGAGGTCTCTGAGACTGTCCTCAGTTCTTTTCATTCTTTTTTCTTTATCCTGCTCTGTAGTAGTTATTTCCACCATTTTATCTTCCAGGTCACTTATCCTTTCTTCTGCCTCAGTTATTCTGCTATTGATCCCATCTAGAGTATTTTTAATTTCATTTATTGTGTTTTTCATCATTGCTTGGTTCCTCTTTAGTTCTTCTACGTCCTTGTTAAATGTTTCTTGCATTTTGTCTATTCTATTGCCAAGATTTTGGATCATCCTTACTATCATTATTCTGAATTCTTTTTCAGGTAGACTACCTATTTCCTCTTCATTTGTTAAGTCTAGTGTGCTTTGACCCTGCTCCTTCATCTGCTGTGTGTTTTTTTGTCGTCTCATTTTGCTTATCTTACTGTGTTTGGGGTCTCCTTTTCACAGACTGCAGGTTTGTAGTTCCCGTTGTTTTTGGTATCTGTCCCCAGTGGCTAAGTTTGGTTCAGTGGGTTGTGTAGGCTTCCTGGTGTAGGGAACTAGTGCCTGAGCTCTGGTGGATGAGGCTGGATCTTGTCTTTCTGGTGGGCACATCCACGTCTGGTGGTGTATTTTGGGGGTGTCTGTGGCCTTATTATGATTTTAGGCAGCCTCTCTGCTAATGGATGGGGCTGTGTTCCTGTCTTGCTAGTTGTTTGGCATAGGGTGTTCAGCACTGTAGCTTGCTGGTCATTGAGTGATGCTGGGTCTTGATGTTGAGATGGAGATCTCTGAGAGATTTTTACCGTTTGGTATTACGTGGAGCTGGGAGGTCTCTTGTGGACCAGTGTCCTGAAGTTGGCTCTCCCACCTCAGAGGCACGGCCCTGATGCCTGGCTGGAGCACCAAGAGCCTTTCGTCCACACGGCTCAGAGTAAAAGGGAGAAAAAATAGAAAGAAAGAAAGAAAGAAAGAAAGAAAGAAAGAAAGAAAGAAAGAAAGAAAGAAAGAAAGAAAGAAAGAAAGAAAGAAAGGAGGGAGGGAGGGAGGGAGGGAGGGAGGGAGGGAGGGAAGAAAGAAAGAAAGAAAGAAAGAAAGAAAGAAAGAAAGAAAGAAAGAAAGAAAGAAAGAAAGAAAGAGGCTATAATATAGTGAAGCAAAATAAAGCTATTGTAAAGCAAAGCTATACAGACAAAATCTCACCCAGAAGCATATACATATACACTCACACACAAAAAAAAAAGGAACAGGGGAAAAATTAATATATCCTGCTCCCAAAGTCCACCTCCTGAATTTGGGATGATTCGTTGTCTATTCAGGTATTCAGCAGATGCAGGCACATCAAGTTGTTTGTGGAGTTTTAATCCGCTACTTCTGAGGCTGCTGGGAGAGATTTCCCCTTCTCTTCCCTGTTCACACAGCTCCTGGGGTTCAGCTTTGGATTTGGACCCGCCTCTGCGTGTAGGTCACCTGAGGGCGTCTATTCCCCGCCCAGACAGAACGGGGTTAAAGGAGCAGCTGCTTCGGGGGCGCTGGCTCACTCAGGCCGCGGGGAGGGAGGGGTACGGAGGAGGCGGGGCGAGCCTGCGGCGTCAGAGGCCGGCGTGACGTTGCACCAGCCTGAGGCGCGCAGTGCGTTCTCCCGGGGAATTTGTCCGGGGATCACGGGACCCTGGCAGTGGCGGGCTGCACCGGCTCCCGGGAGGGGCGGTGTGGAGAGTGACCTGTGCTCACACACAGGCTTTTTGGAGGCGGCAGCAGCAACCCCAGCGTCTCACGCCTGTCTCTGGGGTCCGCGCTGATCGCCGCGGCTCGCGCCTTTCTCTGGAGTTCGTTTAGGCGGCGCTCTGAATCCCCTCTCCTTGCGCGCAGCGAAACAAAGAGGCAAGAAAAAGCCTCATGCCTCTTCGGCAGCTGCAGACTTTTTCCCGGTCTCCCTCCCAGCCAGCTGTGGTGCGCTAAACCCTTCAGGCTGTGTTCACGCCGCCAACCCCAGTCCTCTCCCTGCGATCCGACCGAAGCCCGAGCCTCAGCTCCCAGCCCCGCCCGCCCCGGCGGGTGAGCACACAAGCCTCTCGGGCTGGTGAGCGCTGCTCGGCGCCGAGCCTCTGTGCGGGAGTCTCTCCGCTTTTTCCTCTGCGCCCCTGTTTCTGTGGGATCCGCGCTGTTAGCTGCGGCTCGCGCCCGTCTCTGAAGTTCGTTTAGGCGGCGCTCTGAATCCCCTCTCCTCGCGCACCAGGAAACAAAGAGGGAAGAAAAAGTCTCTTGCCTCTTCGGCAGCTGCAGACTTTTTCTCGGACTCCCTCCCGGCTAGCTGTGGTGCGCTAACCCCTTCAGGCTGTGTTCTCGCCGCCAATCCCAGTCCTCTCCCTGCGATCCGACCGAAGCCCGAGCCTCAGCTCCCAGCCCCCGCCCGCCCCGGCGGGGGAGCAGACAAGCCTCTCGGGCTGGTGAGTGCTGGTCGGCACCGCTCCTCCGTGCGGGAGCCTCTCCGCTTTGCCCTCCGCACCCCTGTGGCTGCGCTCTCCTCCGTGGCTCCGAAGCTTCCCCCTTCTGCCACCCGCAGTCTCTGCCCGCGAAGGGGCTTCCTAGTGCGTGGAAATCTTTCCTCCTTCACAGCTCCCTCCCACTGGCGCAGGTGCCGTCCCTATTCTTTTGTCTCTGTTATTTCTTTTTTCTCTTTTGCCCTACCCAAGTACGGGGGGAGTTTCTTGCCTTTTTGGAGGTCGGACGTTTTCTGCCAGCGTTCAGTGGGTGTTCTGTAGGAGCAGTTCCACGTGTAGATGTATTTCTACTGTATCTGTGGGAAGGAAGGTGATCTCCGCGTCTTACTCTTCCGCCATCTTCTCTCCTCCCCGCACCTATTTTTCTTTCTAAGATATATTACTCTTATGATTATCTGTTCAATGTCTGTCTTCCCTGTAGAATGAAGGACTTATGTGCATCTGGGAAAAATGATAGTATTTTTGCATGTTTAAATATATATAATATTAAATATGTATGCTTGGATATATATTTAAACATTCAAATACTATAATTTTTACTGTAAACTGCATATATGTAAATATCTCATCTTTAAAATATTTGCTAATTTCTAATGAGGCTGAGCATTTCTTAATGTTCTTATTAGGAGTACAGTCTTTCCCTTTGATAAATTGCCTGTTTTTAGTTATTTGACTATTTTTATATTGACCTTTCCTTCCTAATTTGCAGATATTTCTTATATGTTCTAGATATTAATATATTTGGTTACTGAAAATACAGATATCAATTCACAATAAATAATTCATCTCTTTACTCTGTATATTCCACTACATTTAATTCTATTAGATTTACATTTCATATGTAAATCCTTAATCGTCTGGAGTTAATTTGTGTGTATGGCAAGAGAAGGGGATCTAACTAATTTTTTCACCTGTAGAGGCAGAAAAGTGCAATGGATAAGAGAAAACTCTGTAGCTAAACCACTGAGTTTGTATCCTTACTCTACTACCAAGTATAGAGGGAGTTTTGACAAGAAAAGCGTCAATTCTATGTAGGGCGATTAGGGACCATGCCCCTGAGGAGATAATCCTTGGGGTGGTCTTGAGAGTACGAATAAAATTTCACTTCAACAGTTTTGAAAAGAGTTAGTCTTGGCAGTAACACTCTTAACAACTTATATTTATATGGCAGTTTCTCACTGACTGAGTAGCCTCATACACTTTGTTGTATTTAATTAGAACAATAAGTTTGCAAAGTTAAATAAGGGGATATTATTATTATTTTTTAATTGAAGTATAGTTGCTTTACAGTGTTGTATTAGTTTCAGGTGTACAGCAATGTGAGATATATATATATATATATATATATATATATATATATATATATATATATATAACATTAATTATATATATACTATCTTTCAGATTATTTTCCATAAATAAAACCCCAAAACTTTCTATGCCTCAATTTCCTCATTTGTAAAATGCAAGTAAGAATAATGCCTGTCTTAATGGACTGTTTTATCAAAAAGCTTAGTACATTTAAAGTGTTTGGATCACTGCGTGACACATTTTGAACACCATATAGGTACAGTTATTGTTAATATCATCATCATCATCATTATTATTAAACAGTGGACCAATATTTTCAACACTTTTTATAAAGTAACTCACTCTTTCCACATTAATACACTGATTTTTGATGTCAATCCATTATGAACTAAATTCCCAAATATACATAGGTCACTTGCTGGACCTATATTATGACCCACTGGTTTATTTCTCTTTTGCTTCAGTGTATCAGATTATTTAATTTACTGTGGCTCTATATATCTTAATAGCTGGTAAATGAGAGCCCTCAATTGATATTATTTTTCAAATTTTCTTAGCTATTGGAATATTGGGACACTATTATTCTTCCATAAAATTTAATTATCTTATTAATTTTAAAAAATCATGTTGGTATTTTAATAAATAAAATCATTTTGAAATTATAACTTAAAGAGAATTGAAATCTTTACAATACTAAGTTACTATACTTGTTGTGATATAATTCTCAGTATGTTTGCATTTTTATTATGGCCTTTATAGTGTCTCATAAATTCCTCCACAAAGGTCTTGTTAGATTAATTTCTAGGCACTTTATAGTTTTGTTGTGAAAGTAAATGATCCTATTTTTACTTTCATTTTTAACTTGGATTTACTTATTAAAAGGAACCAGTAAATGATTTTTACACATTAGTTTTAGATCTGGCACCTTTCTGAAATTGTATGATTCCTAATAATTGTTCTGTTATAGATGATCACGTCTCTTCAAATAATTATTGTGGTTCTTCCTCACTTTGCATCTATATTGCTTTTTTCTTGTCTGGATGCATTAACTAGGGCTCTTTGTACAATGTTGAACAATAACAGTAATAGTAAACATTTTTACCTTGTTCCTGACCTGTAAAGAACAAATACTTTATACTCTAGAGTTCTGGCACATTGCTTACATTAACTTTATAATCAAAAATAATAAATGTTAATATGAAAATAAATGTTAAAAATTTAACAAACCCATGGTAGAAAAGGAATAAATATTTTATACCGAGAGCTTAAGTATGAGTATAGTTCTCAACAATTTAATTTAGGAAAACATAGTGAAAATGTTATGTAAAACAAAATGGCATTTTACAATACTGTCTCAAAACAAGAAAAGTTTCACTCTGCATCTCACCAAGAATGACCCTGAACCCTTTGCCTCTCCATCTTGGAATAGTTTCATTTTATACCAGCTCTATAATATTTTCATTAAAATATTTCAAGTGATGTGTTCTTTGGATCAAATATTTGAATCTGGAATAGAAGATCTTTTGGTAACCTGGACCTTGGGCAAGCCACTTAACTTCTAATTTATGTTACCTCAGTTAGGATTATTAAAAATTAAATAAAATAATGAAAGTAAAGAACATGGCACATAGTTTTTCTCCCTCTCTTTTCTCTCATTAGCAAAAGCATCTCTGACTTTCTTTACTTACACATATGACTATTAAGATTAATTAATATAAAATCATTACATCAACAAAAGACATGGGTGTAGGGAAGACTTTATTTTCTTTTGCTTGTTTGTTGGTTTTAAGAAATTTTAAAAGTTTCAGCCATTAACTCTGTAACAGTAATTTCTAAAAATTATATGTAACATCTCTACATCTTTTTTTTCCTATTGCCCTGATGAAATTAGAGGAAAGACCTAGTGAATCCATTGTCTAAAATAGTTCATTGCCCTTTCTTACATAACCCTTTGCTTTTCCTGACCATAAAATAAAATAAAACCTCAATACAACAAGTTTCTCAGTGCCAGGGTAAAGAGACATACAAAATATTCTTTATATGTCTAATGAGATAGTGGCGAGTAGAAATCTGGAAAATGATTCATAATAATCTGTGTATGTGAGTGTGTTGTGTATGTGTGTGTATTTGTGTGTTTGTTTCTTATTACTAAGTTTTTATAAGTAGTAACCACTTGAAGTAGATGTACTTTCTAATGATCTCAGTCATCAAGTGCCTCAATTTCCAGGAAATAACATTTGACATAATTCAAAGAAAAAGATGTCTGAATAGATTGTGCGGCTTGATTATAACCTTTTCATTCTATCTCCTATTGTGCTTTGACATGTAATGCCAACATTATTCTGTTGCCTATAATTTGCATCCATGTAAGTCATAATAAGAAGAAAGCATCTGTGCCCCAATGCTGTGCAAAGCTGCTGAGACATCGCTGCAGATCAAGCATATGGCACAAAATCAGAATTGAATCTGCCATGTTGCTCTGATCAGTATTTTGTTAAAAGCATTAATGCTAAGCAAAGTACCTTCACATCCATAGTCTCTGTTAATGCTCACAACAGACCCAGGCGTAAGCAAGACAGAAATTATGAACTTCATTTGACTTTGAGAAAAGTGAAGTTCACAAAAGTTATGTGTTCTGTTTGAGGTAATAAACTAGAAAGTAGCAGGATTGAGATCTACAACCAAATCTTCTCTATATTACTTTAATGTACTTCCCCCAAACCAAGAAAGGTGTATCCATTGTTTCACTCCTTTCTTTAGCTTGGCACCATGTAAGTTTGGAGAACTGCGTTTAAAACAAGGAACAAATGGTAACACCTCAAAATAATTTTTAAAAATCCTTCTAAAAATGGTTTAAATATTTATTTTAACTCACTTCTTTCCAAAATATCTCACTGATTCTTGAAGAGCTACCTACATGTTCTTTGTATCAGGTATGAATTTGGATGTTTGAATCAGAGTTCAACAAGAGTAGAACCAGTAAGAGATGTACATAGACAGATTTTTGAAAGGAATTGGCTGATGTGATTGGAGGACCTTGAAAGCAAACCTGAAACCCTTAGAACAGGCTATTGGGAAGGGCAACCTGAAACTCGAGGGCATGAGTGGAAGCTGCTGTCCACAGGTGGGATTTCTTCCTCTTTCAGGGACAGTTCAGCTTTTAAGTCCTTTTAATTGGTTGAATCAAGCCCATCAAGATTACCAAGGATAATATCCCTTATCTAAAGTCAACTGATTATGGAATTTAATTACATCTACAAAATATCTTTATAGCTAACACCTACCTTCGTGTTGATTAATGCCTGGGAACCGTAGCCTGGCCAGGTTGACTCATCCAAAAGACCATCACAGTGTTGAAGTGAAGTGGAATCTGCATAGACTTTAGAAGCAACACTGCCTTGGGGATCAAGGAAAATTTAGATTATCAGTTCTGACAGTTATTTCAAGCCTTCTCAGCCATCTTTCCTTATCTATCAAATAGGCATGATATTAAGCTATTTGACAATGTTACTAAGATTAAATGAGTCAATTATTCACCTGCAAAGCCTTCTCCAAAATTCTGACCTAATTAGATGCCCATGTTGTACTCTTACCTAGCCCCAGATATTTTTCTTCAGATCAATTAATTCAGTCTATAACTGTAAATATAATCGTGTATGTTCATTTTATATTCGACTCTCTTCCTCAATTATAAGCTTCAGGATCATGAGTAGCACATTTCTTTTCGCTCACCATTGCATCTCTGTAAGTTTTCTTCTAACTGTATCAAGTGCTAAGGAATTTAAGAAAACAAGCTATCCCTAAAACAACAGATTCCTCTGACCTGAAGTTCATTGGCTTGGGTGGAATCTGCTAAACATCGCAAAATAAACTAAAATCTCTGTTTTGAGCTTTAGTAGTGTAGAATATGATAGTTTATCCAATTGGTACAAATGATAAATAAACTTGGAATAATTGAGCTCTGTTTACATCTGCTCTGAACCATGAAATGCAATTTAGAATTTGCTCTTTTGAATTAAAATCAGGAAAAAATAAAAGGCAAAAAATGGAAGAAAACAAGGAAGGGGCAAGCTGTTCTCCAACCCTGAAGTCTAAGATCTGGGTCCTAGCAGAATCGTCTGAGAGCTGTCATTGCTAATCAAATGCCCCAGTGAGCAGAACCCTCTTCACTTCAGCAGTGCCCACATGGTTCGGATAAGATTATGTCTGATAATAGAAATTCAAATAATGACAACTTTGTAACCTCCTTTTCATCACTTCAACTGAGTACCAGAAAGGCTGGTCCCATCCTGAGAGTGGGATTCCGTGTATGAATATCAATCAGAAAAATGCCTCCTGACGCAAGTGTATTCACATCAAACCCCTCAAACTTCTCAAGCTCTGGAAGATTAAAAAAAAAACACCTGCAAGGAGATACAAAACATGACTGAATTTGCTCAAGGTCCTGTCACTAGTTGACATGGACATTGGTCCCACAACTCGGTTCCCAGTCTGCTGCACTAGTAATGACTGTGTTCTTCATTCTGAATCAGAGTAGAATATCAAAACCAGGGATGTACACTATGTCATTCTCTCTTTTGTTCAAATCATCAAAGTTATTTTCTGGAAAAGAAGCAGAATTTTAAAATATGCTCATGATAGAAGAATAAGCATCATATGATTTCTGAGTTGGGGAAATCCAGGAAAAGATACAGAAAACAAAAACATGAAGGTACAAGTGAGAGGGCAACAAAGGGAGGGAATAAAATGTTTTCCAGAATGGTGGGATACAAAAACAGTATGAAAATAACACAAACCAAAGTTGCCTCTGCTTTTTAAAATGTGCAAGTTACGAGGTGCCTGTATTATAAAATTGACTAAAAATTAATTTAAATTATATGATTCGCATAGCACAGGGAGGTCAGCTCGGGGCTTTGTGACCACCTAGAGGGGTGGGATAGGGAGGGAGGGAGGGAGACACAAGAGGGAGGACATATGGGGATGTATGTATATGTATAGCTGATTCACTTTGTTATAAAGCAGAAATTAACACACCATTGTAAAACAATTATACTCCAATAAAAATGTTAAAAAATTATATGATTATGTTGCAGGTTTTATTTTAGGATTTTTTAATTGTAAGACTTCTTAATGCATTTATAATGTAATTTACAAAAAAGAACACTGATTTATGTAGAAATGCTGAGAAACATATCTCTTATCTAAAGTAAGATGCACCAGGACATGCCTGAACATGTCTCAGAAAAATGATCAAAATCCAAAGGCAGAGCCTGTCACTCCTGGCTATTTTTCTCATGTTTAATTCACCTTGGCTGCACTTACAGATGGTTGATTCCATCGTGGTATAATAGTTAGCACACTCTCCTAGGAAGTGGATGATTCACATATAATTCTAACTCCAGGGGTATGAATTTTAGCTAGTCAGACCCCTTTTCACAAGCTGTTTAATGGAGATCAGAATACACGTTAAACTTGCCTTATTCTGCAGTTTTCATACAGTGAATATAGACATGCTTTAAGAACTATATCTACTATATGTTATTTATTACAATAATTAATTTTAATAAACCTTGGCTTAAGATTTGATTTTATTTTCTCCTTTGATAAAACATCAAGTATTTCATTCTCTTGTTTATATGCTGCACTGTTCTTCTCCTTCATGTCAAGTGGCCAGTTCAGGTGTGAATCTGCGTGATTCCTTGCTAAGTCAACTTGTTCGTTTGCTTAACACGTTCTGTTTTTCTTTTCTGTGACCTCATGTTTATGCAGTTCAGCAGTGCTCTAAATTGAATGTCATTCTCCAAACACATTTTCTTAGATTTGCATGGAAAGAACCAATATTATCTCCCTCTTCAAACTCTGTATAAATTGCCTTTGTCTTCTTGATACCATGCCATGTTGTAAAGTTACACTCAATTCGTGTGTTTAGAATGCCAGGTGAATCTGAGCTGGGAGATTATAGAGCTCTGGGTTCTAATCCTGACTTTGTAACTAATTCTCTTGCGACTTTGTGGCTTGAGGAATATAACTCATTATTCATTCATTTAGACAAATGTGTATTAAGTACCTCTGAAAAGAATGTAAAAATGAATAAAACATAGTTCCTATTCTCACTGAGTTCACAGTCTAATGGTAAAAATAAATGCAAATAAATCAACAAAGTACACGGTGGTAAATGAAATCTCTGCAAAGCATGTGAGAGCACTGGATAGACCAAAATGAGTTCTACCTACAGGTTTGTTGAAACAGTAGGTATTTTTTCAACTGGGTCTTAGAGGCTGAATTATATTGTCAGCAACAGAAAGGGAAGTATACTTCAAGGAGGGGTACATGAAGATTTTGTGGAGCAAGAAGGAGAAAGGATAGAGATAAGACTGGGAGGTGAACCTCTCTTTGTTCTGCAACATCAACTGTAGAACCCCTGTTTTTCTTATTATTAAGAAAAATTTATAATTACGTATTTATTTGTATGGCGTTTGGGTTTTTGTTTTTTTTTTGCCGAAGTATATGTCTCTCTTTAAATATACCATGAGGTCAGAGATCATGTATCTTCATTATTGTATAACCAGCATCTTTCATAAACATGATAGATATTATTTTGAAAGAATGCATTAATTGATACCTATAGAACAGGAGCAAATGCAAGAGATGTGCATGATTCTATTTCTGTTATTTGTGCTTTGGAATGATCATAGCAATAGCAGTGTGAGAGGTAAAGTGAAGGGGAGAGACAAAAGGCATGCCTAGCAAAATACAAAATCATTATTTAACTCGTGTAAAATTAATAAACAATTATCTTTTCATAAAATGACTAATACATATGCATACTACTGAAAATGAGACCAAAAATCAGGCAACTAGGAGTTTGGTTCTGTTTTCCCGCTTGGTGCTATGTCACCCTGAGCACCTTAATCTTTCTGATGTCAGGTTCTTCACCTATTAAATTAAGCAATTAAAATGCAATTATCTCTAAATCCCAGTGTAGTTTTAACATTCCGTGTGACAAACCAAGTAACATAAAGTACAACCAAGTAACATAAATTACATAGAAATGGAAACATGTGAAAAAATTTCAGAAGTAATACATACCCTTATATAACAGCATGTATTTTTCAAATACGTAACTCGTGTTGATTGATCAGACTTATATTATCTTCCTTTCTTTCTTAAACCATGCTCTGTGTCTGGGCATAGTTTTTCCACTGGAATATTAGGTGTAAGTGTGCAAATGTCTTATGCATTCTTACAGGTATGTCTGTTACTTCTGGGTGTTCAGGTTGTGTACTATACAAAGAAGGCACACTTCAAGGGAATGATATTCACATCTTACATGTGGAGATTCAGGGCTATCAGGCCAAGTTGTAGAGCAGCAAGAGAGAACCTACCTTGCAGCCGTTCATGTTCAGCCGTGCTTTTGTCCCAACTGTGTTCCACTTGTACCTTGAGGTTGCTTTCTCTTACCTACACTTACTCTGAGGCCTGATTCTCTTCTTTCAATTCTGAATTTGACACGGTCATCTTGCCTGAGTGGGGGGATGACAGGGAACAGCATGCGTGTGCTTGTAATGTCTGGGGTGTGTGTGGAAAGGGCTACGTTTGGGGAATGTGTGCACAGACAGCCAGTGTGTTACTACCTGATTCTGAAAAGTTTTCTTGAGCAGAGCTGTGGAGGAGCTGAAAAGTGCAATTTTTAAAAATTCACCTGATGAAAAGATGCCTTGTTCTAATTTGCTCAAAAGTATTTCATTGGGCAAGGAGTAATCTTTGTCTTTTCTTAAATAAGTGTTCTTTTTAGTGTAGCCACAGGCCCTTGCTGTCATCTGAGCCACTCTGTTTCCCCATGACTGTTTTTGACCAATTGTGTGTAGCCATCACCACTGATTATTCACTCTCTCTTTACTAACAGGAAATCTGAATGGTTCAACTCTTCCCTGACTCCTTCTAGAGTTATGGTAGAGTTATGTACTATTTAGTGCTGCATATTGAGAACACTATTGAGCATAAGTCAAGCAGAGTTTTTAAAATTATAGTGTATCAAATGAATACAGTAGTTTTTAGAGGAACATTGATTCTTCCAAAATAGACATTTAGGAACAGTTTTTAGACAGATTTTGATATTTAGTTAAATTGCTCTCTCTGTCAATGACCACACATCAACAGATGGTTTGTAAAGAAAGCTGGGTTACCTCACTCGTTCAGCATTAGGCAAGGTATCTCTTGAGAGCTTCTATGTGTCAGTCAGCACTTCCAAATAGAATTTTTATGTATATGCACTATGGATGAATGTATAAAAAATGTGGTGTATATAGATAATGGAATATTATCCACACATAAAAATATGAAATCCTGCCATCTGTGACAACATGGATGGACCTTGAGGGCTTTTTACTAAGTGAAATAAGTCAGACAGAGAAAGACAAATACTGTATGATCTCACTTATATGTGGAATCCCCGCCTCCCCCCAAAAAAGAAAGAAAGAAAACAAGCTCATAGTTACAGATACAGAAAGCAGATTGATGGCTGTCAGTGGTGGGTGGTGGGGGTGGGTGAAATGGATGAAGGGAGTGAAAAGACACACACTTCAAGTTATAAAATAAGTAACTGATGGGGATGTAATACAGAGCATGATGACTATAGTGGTCAATACTGTACAGTCAGCCCTGCATATCTGTAAATGTGGAACCTACAGATACACAAGGCTGACTATACTACATCATTTTAAGTGAGGGACATGAGCGCCCATGGATTTTGGTATTTGTTGGGGTGAGTGTCCTGGAACCCATCACCGGCAGATACTGAGGAATGACTGTATTGCATATTTGATAGTTTCTAAGAGAGTAGATCCTAAAAGTTCACATCACACACACGAAAAATAAATTCTGTAACTACATATGGGGACAGGTGTTAACTAGACTTATCGTGGTGATCATTTTGCAATATATAAACATATAAAATAGTTATCTTGTACACCTTAAAGTAATGTAATGTTATGACAATTGTATCTCAATTAAAAATAAGCAAAATATATGCATTAATTCTAATTGTCTGATAAAAGACTCTTCCTGCTATTTAGGATCTGTATTTCCTTTAAAGAACAAAAATGCACTTATTCAGTTCCTCATACAATCCTAGAAGGATATTTAAAGTGTGGATTATGAGTAAGTTTTGAGTAAGCTCCCCTTAATTGAGGTTTCACTTTTCGTAGTTTCAGTTACTCATGGTCAACATTGTTACAACATTTTAAATGGAAAATTCCAGAAATAAACAACTCACAAGTTTTAAACTGTGTGCCCTCTGAGTAGTGTAATGAAATCTCTCAACAGCCTGCACAGGACGTGAAGCATCCTTTTGTCCAGCTTATCACACCCATTAGTCACTTAGTAGCCACTTAGGTTATCAGATCAACTCTCACAGTATCAAAGTGCTTGTGTTCAAGTCACCCTTACTTTACTTAATAATGACCCCAAAGTACAAGAGTGGTGATGCTGGCAATTCAGATATGCCAAAGAGAAGCTGTAAAGTGCTTCTTTTGAGTGAAAAGTTGAAAGTCCTCGACTTAAGGAAAGAAAAAAAATTGTATGTTGAAGTTGCAGAGAACTATGGTAGGAACAAATCTCCTATCCATGAAATTGTGAAGAAAGAAAAATAAAAAGAAATTCATGTGAGTTTTGCTGTAGTACCTCAAATTGCAAAAGTTATAGCCGTGGTGTGTGATAAGTGCTTAGTTAAGATTGGAAAGGCATTAAATTTGTACAATAAGATATTTTGAGAGAGAGAGAGAGATCTCATTCACATAACTTTATTACATTATATTGTTATTAGCTGTAATTGTTAATCTCATTACTGTGCCTAGTTTATAAATTAAACTTTATCATAGTCATGTATATATAGGGAAAAACATAGTATATGTAGGATTCGGCACTATCCATGGTTTCAGGCATCCACTAGGCATCTTGGAAAGTGTTCCTGTAGATAAGAGGAGACTGCTGTATTCAAATATAAGTATGCTCATAAAGCTTATCATCGAAAGGACAAACGTTAGTGTAAATATGTCTTTCTTTTAAAATTTCTGAGGTGTGTTTCCTGAAACTAAATGTTGTTATCAACTGTTTCCTCCAAGTTCCCAAGGCTTGGTTTTCATTTGTTTACTCCACCAACAGAAACAGACAAATATAGTGATAGCATGAAAATCACATAATGTACTTAGGAAAAGTATACTGAATCATTCATTTTTTAATACAGAAAAAAGAAGATAATATTCATCATTTGTTGGGCACTAACACTATGCCAGGCATGAGCTAAGTGGATCAACCCTTTACAAGAGTTCCGTGAGGTCAGAAATAATGATATCCTTGTTTCAAAAATTAGGAAATTGAGCATCACAGGAGTTGTCACTTACCTAAGTTAAATTAAATCATGCAGGATGGCTGCCTCCAAACTTCTTGCTCATGTGCTGCTGCTGACAATGCACTGTTTTTGAAGGAAAGAAAATATGTTTTTTGGGAAAATACAGTCTCTCAAGAGACTCTTGATCATGGACAAGACTGTACACTCTGTGAGAAGCTTGGGAGAGGGCCATGGTGAGAAAGATGGGTATCCTATTAGTCAAGCTGTGATTTGAGCAGATGGACGGTTCTTGCCCACCAGGTCAGACCACCTGCAATACCCTAGCTATGTGGTATCTAGGTCTGAAGGGAACAAATGGATGGGATGGCGAGGGGTAGGTATTTGTTCTCCCACCCTCAGGTCCTAGAGGCTATCCTTTTAAAAGACAGGATCCATAAAACCAGAGGGACACTTCTGATATCACTGGTATCAGGGAACCCCAAATCCTACAAAAAGCCTACAATCCCTCCACCCCAACTTTTATTTCCATGCTGCCATGGAAACCTTTGGACCACTTTACCCAGGCCTGGGTGTAGAACACATTCAAAGACATTCTACCTGCCTAGACTAACCAGTCCCGATATAGCAATGACCTAAAGTGATCAAACTGATCACTTGGGATGAGCAACGTTACCATAAGTTGATCAGACATATTAAAAGGGATAAAAAGTATAAACCAACCACTTGGGACCCAAAGAGAGCTCCAGAGTTTCTATTTCAGGCACATCAATCCAGACCCATTATCTTGCGCAGCCCTCTCTATTCTACCAGACTAACAGGCTCAAGCACACTGACAGTCCCAATATACCAGGAACCCAGCCCTAGTCACCTAGGAAGGGAGGTGAGCTCCATCACGTAATCATCTTCCATCCTTTCTAATTAATTAATTTTTAAGTCTTATTTTCTCAAGATAGTGGTGAACAGAGATGTCATGTGATCACATTCATCAATATCAAGCAAGTATGTGGCATGTAACAGAAAAAAAAATTAAACACTCTGGTTCGCTGGTGAATATTTGAGTTCATATTTAGGAAGTGCTTAGACTGCATGGCAGTATGATTGGAAATGGGAAAGGGGCTTGAAACAGCATTAGTGCAGTACTTCACAGAAAACAGAGAAAATGTTCATTGATCATATCAAAAAAAAGAGCAGAGATGGAGTGTTGGTGCCTGGGGCTGTGGAAAGTGGGTGACCAAACACCCCCGATGCATCTTGCCAATTCCCTTCTGGCATTGAATTTATAAATGTTAAGCATTTTAACTCTAAAACTTTTTTAAAGCTATTTATAAGCAGTTTATGTGGTTCTGCAGCTCTCACGGGGTCAGGTTTTAACAACAACTTTATTTTTCATGGATTTGTACTTTCATAAATTTCATATTTGTCACTATATACACAAGCAATGAGATCAACAGCTCTCATTACAAAGAAATATAGAACACGTTTGAAATCCCATATCCAATCTAGCAATAAGTCCTTATCTCCACCTACAAAATATTCCCCAAATCAGGGCACTTCTCACCACCCTATCTGTAGTCCCAGCCCAAGCCACAATTCCAACTGTCCTCAACAAGACCAGTGTAGATTCATTACTGACCTCTTTCTTCCCCTCCTCCTCCAAAGAACAACCAGAAGGATCTATTAAAAATCACACATTAAAGCATGTGCCTCTCTCCTTAAAACTCTCCAGTGGATTCCCGTAACATTTAGATTACAGTCCAGACAATTAAGTTGGGACCCTACTGTCTTCTGATTTTCCTCTCCTACTTTCCTATCTCTAGCTCACTACACTGGGTCACACAGACTCTTACACCTCCTGTTCCCACTGCCTGGTGTAGTCTTTTCCTGGATGTAGGCTTGGCTCATTCTTTGTCTTCACTGAAGTCTTTCTGCTCAGAAGAGCAACCTTTGAGTGGCCTTTCTGAAACCAGAAAGGGATGTGCTCTTCATCCCTTTACCCTATTTGATTTTTCTTTGTAACATTTGTAATTACCTGTAATTGTTTGGTTTTTTGGTTTGTTAATTATTTACTATCCGTGTGCTTTATGAGGGAGAAAAAATCTTTCAGTTTTAACCAAAGCTATTAATTTATTGTTGGATGAGTTAATAAACTAATTATGAAATGAAATACTATTTTAATAATGAGTTAAGATCTGCTACATTGTTCCATGTTATGCTGAGTACAAATACTAAAGGTCAGCGAAATGATGATAAGTTCATCAAGTAAAAAGAGTCAAACTACTTGGGGAAAGAATGAGTAACTTCATAGAAACCCTGGTGATGATGACAGAGTTGTCATGGATAATGATAGTTGTCATGTAACTGACAGGTTCTATGTGCCAGGCACTGTACTAGGTGTCTTACCTACATGAGCTTATTTGACCTTCAAAATTCTGTGTAATAGATAATATTATACCCATTTTACAAAGAAGGAAACTAAAGTTCAAGAGGTTAAATAATTTCCCAGTTAGGACTTGGTATTATCTGGCTTGAACGTTAAATCTGGGTCTATCTGAGTCTAAAGCCGGTGCTTTTTACCGTTTGGCTGTATTTAATGAGTTATATAGCTTGTTCTGGGAAAATCCTGCCATAAATACAAACAGAGCAGTGTCTTGAGAATAGTGTGCTTTAGATTGCTAACTTCAGCTCTACTACTTTCTACTAACTAGACAGCAGATACGTAATTTATTTTCTGTGAGTCTCAATTTTCTCATGTATAAAGTAGAACAACTTGTCAATGTCTTGTGAATATTAAATTAAAGAATCCATGTAAATCACTTAGTACAATGCCCATAACATAGTGATCACTCCCTACAGGCTCCCCTTACCCCAGCCCTAGAACTGTGAATCCAATTATTATACATATTTCTCACTGGACACTTAATGAACATTTATCAATGAAGGTCGTTTTCTCCTCACACAGTTCCTCAGGAGTTGAAATATAGATTAAAAACACATTTTAAAAATATTTTTCTGGGGACTTCCCTGGTGACGCAGTGGTTGAGAATCCACCTGCCAATGCAGCGGACACAGGTTCGAGCCCTGGTCCAGGAAGATCCCACATGCCTTGGAGCAACTAAGCCTGTGTGCCACAACTACTGAGCCTGTGCTCTAGAGCCCATGAGCCACAACTACTGAGCCCGCGTGCCACAACTACTGAAGCCCACGTGCCTAGAGCCCGTGCTCCGCAACAAGAGAAGCCACTGCAATAAGAAGCCTGCACACTGGAACGAAGAGTAACCCCTGCTCGCCGCAACTAGAGAAAGCCTGCAGGCAGCAACAAAGACCCAACACAGCCAAAAATAAAATAAAATAAAATAAATTTTAAATATAAATAAATAAAATGTTAATTTATAAAAAATATTTTTCTAAATTCAAGAGCACATAAAGTAAGAATATATTTTTAATTTGGTTTAGTTGTTCAGATTTTAAAATAAAATTTGTTTCCAAAGACCACCTTAGCAATTATAGGTCCTTCGTTATTTAAAGAGGTTAGCACTCCTTGATTGTCTCCTACTAAATAATGAATACAGAAGAAATGATGTCTATTAATGACATAGAAATAGTTTTTAGTTTTATATTATACTTTATTTTTTTTTTTGAAACCAGT